>NC_133332.1:160103686-160725751 GCF_042186555.1 Aquarana catesbeiana | reverse complement strand
AAGCCACGGCCTAGTAGACCGCAAAAGCCATGGGCTAAATTTCTGGCTGCCCGCTGCGAGCATGCAGCCCGCGGGGGCACCGGACCGACCCTGAGCCCTGAATGGACACTGAGCCGGTAGGCTGCAAAGCCGCGGCCTAAATTTTTGCCCACCAGCCGCAAGTGCGCGGCCCGCGGGGGGACTGGACCAACGAGAGCTGGTAGGCTGCAAAAGCCGTGGGCTAAATTTTTGGACACCTGCTGCAAGCACACAACTAAATTTTCATCCGATCCTAGCTGGTAGGCCGCAAAGCCGCAGACTAAATTAGTCCCAGGACCCCCGATCACTCTCTTCCCAGGCCTAACCACCAGATACCCCCTCAATACAAAACCCGAGGGTGGAAAAAAGGGGCTGTGTGTCCCAAAAAGTCCCTAGGCCGGAAGCCTGGGCCTCACCCGGGAAAGAGGGGGGTGGAGGAGACCCTAAGAGCGACTGACCACCCCAGGGAGTACTCGCGTCCCACACCTCTCTGGGGAAGGAGAGGAGGGGACTAATTACCTCTCCAGCAAAATGCGCTGGTAATGCTCCCGGAGACATCCTCCTCGCCACTGAAGTGGGGGGGCTGTCGGCCATGAGAAACGCTGCGACACAGGCTGAGACCCGGTCATATGCGACCTTGCGAGACATTTAACTCGCAGGGCCAGCCCCTGTCTAGTGGGGCTATGTCGCGGCCGACCTAGCACGTAGCTGCGGTCTGCACGCGCTCGCTGGCCAGACTGGGGTGACCCCTGGACCAAGTGTCCAGTCTGTCGCCCAGCCCGGCAGTTGATTGGAGATCTCACCGAAAAAATCCAGGAAAAGCAAAAATAACAAACAAAAAATCCCAGGACTAGCAATCCCGGCAGGGAACTAAGTCCTTACTCCTGACTAGGCAGAAAAAAACTGAATACCTAGAGCAGGGAGGGGGTTATATACTTACTGTGGACGGCCCATGGGAGTGGCTAAGTGTTTTGTTTTTTGTTCTGCCTAGTCCTACTCCTGAGGAGGCGATATAACCCTATCGTTATGACAATAGAAGGCTGTGTCTGTCAATGAACGAATGAGAAATATAGTATATCCAAATAACATGCTCAAGCTCATCCTTAGTCCTGAGCAGCGCTTAGGGATTCGTTGGGGGCCACAAAAGATATATATCCAAATAACACACCCAAGCTCATCTCTTCACCACACACAGCCACAAAGGCAAGAGAATTCTTGTTGGGCAGTGTAGTGCTTGGATGAACACACTTAGATCGAATTTTAATGGTTCAAAGAATGTCAGGCAAAATGGTCGGCCCTCTTGCATGTTTACTTCATCAAATCTGGCCCTCTTTGAAAAAAGTTTGGACACCCCTGCTTTAAAGGAACAGGATTTATATTTTTTTTTTTTAGGGTTACAAACACTTTAAATTTTTGGAAGAACAAATGGGTGTGAGGTTTCAAAAGCCTTTACTATAATTTCAGTTCAACTTGGAATTTCCCTTGTGAAATGTAGAAACTTGAGCTCATGAATTATAGTATATCGTGTGATTCTCTTGAGGAAGTTAGCTTACAAGACAGTTATGATAAATAAGGACAGGTTTCAGGGAAACTGGCTGCATTATCTCTCATCTCCTTTATCTGTCTAGCTACTGTATTTACACAATACTTAAAGTGTATGTCAAAGCAAAGTTTAAAAAAAAAACATATTTAGTATGTCTCTGTTCTACATGCACATTTGCCATATTTGATCCCTTTAAACACACTGCAAGTACCGAAAAATAACGGATGATGTGCCAGAAATCTAGTGTGTTCCTACCTCCCTCTTTAATATGACAACACAATGTATTTTCATCTCAGAATGTTATAACCCTCGTAGTCACTTGTCAGCCCTGCCTACCTAATTTCTGATTGATTACTTAGAAGACAGACCTCTCCTCATCTTCCGCAGCCCATTCCCCAATCTCCATAACCCTTTTTTGCACTTATACAACAGGTAAAAACAAACGAACAAAAAAAGCATTCAATGATATATTTTGCAGATTTATTCATGTACACTGCTGCTGGTAAACGGACGTTTAGGAGCAGTTGAGCTTTTTTTTAGCTGCCCCTGAACTCTCCACTGTGTTATCTTATCAGTACATGTACATAGTTTATAGTCATTTCTAGGCAGTTGAGTTTAGAAGCATTTTTTGGGACACAAAAAAATGCATTCAGGACGGATGTTCAGAGGCATTTGAAATGCCAAATGCCTGTAACAGCTTGCAAACGCCTGTAACAGCTTGCAAACGCGTGTAAACGTGGTAACTCGCATTTAGTTGTGTATCGTTTACAGGAGTTTTTCATTTTTTTTGGTAATTTGAAAAAAAAAAGACAACAAAAAAAACCCATTTAAACAAAAAATATAAAAACCACTTCTAAACGCAAACGTGGCAAAACGCGGAAAAACTGACATTTTAAACGTCGGTTACTATCTGTCAAGTTAAATCGTTCAGGAGAGGTTTTAAAAACATCCCGCATACATGAAGCCTTATGCCGTGTACACACGGGCAGACTTTTCGGCAACAAAGGTCCGACAGTCTTTCCGACGGACTTTCGACAGAGTTACGACGGACTTTCGACTGACTTTCTAACAAACGGACTTGCCTACACACGATCACACCAAAGTCCGACGGATTCGTACATGATGACGTACGACCGAACTAAAATAAGGAAGTTGATAGCCAGTAGCCACTAGCTGCCCTAGTGTCGGTTTTTGTCCGTTGGACTGGCATACGAGTGGATTTTTTGACCGGATTAGAGTCCGTCGGAAAGATTTGAAGCATGTTCCAAATCTTAAGTCCGTCAGATTTTCGACAGAAAAAGTCCGCTGTAGGTCCGATGGAGCCCACACACGGTCGAATTGTCCAACGGATTTGTTCTGTCGGACCAGTCCGGTCGAAAAGTCCGCCCGTGTGTACAAGGCATTAGGAGCAGTTGGGCTTTTTTTTCAGCTGGCCCTGAACACTCCTCTATGTTATCTTATCAGTTCATGTACACAGGGTCGTTTAGGCCCCTTTCACACTGGGGCGGTGGGGGTGTCGGCGGTAAAACGCCCCCCACCGCCCCCAGCTCCACTTTACCGTCGTTTTAGCGGCGGTATTCGGCCGCTAGTGGTGCAGTTTTAACCCCCGCTGGCAGCCGAAAAAGGGTTAAAACCGCTCCCATATTGCCACTACAGCTGCGGTATAGCCGCGGTATAGCCGCGCTGCCCCATTGATTTCAATGGGCAGGAGCGGTTTAGGAGCGGTGAATACACTGCTCCTTCACCGCTCCAAAGATGTTGTTTGCAGGAGTTTTTTTTCTCTCCTGCCAGCACACCGCTTCAGTATGAAAGCCCTCAGGCTTTCACACTGGAGAAACAGCAGCGGCAGTTTTAGGTCGGTTTGCAGGTGCTATTTTTAGCTCAATACCGCCTGCAAACCGCCCCAGTGTGAAAGGGGCCTTATAGTCGTTTCTAGGCTGTTTAGTTTGGAAGCATTTTTTGGAAAGCAAAAAAATGCGTTCAGGACGGATGTTCAGAGGCATTTGAAACGCCAAATGCTTTTAACAGCTTGTAAACGTGTGTAAACGAGGTAACTCGCGTTTAGCCGCATTTTGTTTACAGGTGTTTTTTATGGAGATACATTTTTGACTATTTGAAAAATATATATATATATTTTTTAAAGGGAGCAAATAAAGGAAGCCTAATATTAGGGTTTACAATTAAAGGCTCCATTCACACTTCACGTTTTCTGAATGCGCAACAACACACACAGGAAATTCGCTTTTTGCCGTGAGTTTCTGAAATGAGCTTCAAATGCATGTCAAGCTTGCAGTGCCATTAACTGTTAGCGGCATCCCAAAACATTTTGTTACATGGCAAACATGCTACAAATGCACATTGAAAGAAAAAAAACACGCCGCTCCACGCCCAAAAAGGTTCTGGAGCTTCTTTGGCACGTTTGTCATGCGTAGGACAGCCCATTCAATTGAATGGGCTGCCCTAAGTGTGACGCGCAGAAAGCATGAAGGTAAAAAACCTGCTCTGTGCAGCGGCCCCCCCAATGCTTCCTTGAGTCACCTCTTGATCCACGAGAGTCATGCCACTCCTGAGACTCGCACTCCTAAATTGGCTTTTAGCAGCAGCGGGAGCCATTGGATCCTGCTGCTGTCAATCACAGCCAGTGAGTCAATCAGGAGACGGAGGAGGCGGGGCCGCGCCACAGTTCCATTTGTGAATGGACACACAGAGCCGCTGATCGGGAGCGCGCCTGCTTGGGTCTCCCCATTGCAAACTGCTTGCTGTGGGGGCACCTGAGAAGAGGAGGAGCCAGGCTCTGTGCAAAACCACTGCCAAGAGCATGTAAGTATAAGTATATAATGTTTGTTGTTTAAAAAAAAAAAAAAAAAACAAGACTTTACAATCACTTTAATAAACTTGTGAACCTGAACAAGCATACAGTTTCCTGAGAATTATTTCTGCTGCCACTGACACCAATGCTGAGGGTTATTTCTTCTACCACTGACACCAATGTTGAGGGTTACTTCTGCTGCTACTGACACCAATGCTGATGGTTATTTTTGCTACCATTGACACTAATGCAGAGAGTTATTCTTACTGCAGCTGACACCAATGCTGAGGATTATTCTTGCTGCTACTAACCTCAATGCTGAGGGTCTTTTTCTTCTGCCACTGACACCATTACTGAAGGTTAAAATTGAAGGTTATAATCTTTTCCTGGTCTATCATGCTGACTATGGCCTTTGCCTGATATTTTTTTAAATGGAAATTGGAAATAATTAGGTAACTTAAGCCTAATTTTAAGTTAATATTCCAGGTAATCCATTACAAGTGATTTATCCAGGCCTTGTTAATATGGATGAATACTAACCTCACGCAAATTGCAGATAACTGTCTCATAAGATTTGTCAAAACACCTGCTGTTCTTTCAGGGTGGATTTACATCTATGCATTGTGTCAACACACATTGCATGCATTAAGCATACTTACCAACTGTCCCAAATTTCCCGGGACATTCACAGGATTTAGACCCTTTTCCCGGATTTAGCCATTCCCGGGAAATGTCCTGGGAAATTCTTATTTTACCGATTTTTTTTTTTCCGCCGCCACCGCCGCTAGAGGTCCGTGGCCGACGGAGACAATGTCTCCACCAGCTGCCATTTTCCTGAAGACCAAAACAAGCAATTACTGTTTAGTAATGGCCGGGTGGCTGCCAATAGAACTTGAGCTGTGGCACTGCCCACCTCCCGCCCCGCTGCCGTCTGTCTGTGACCTGATGTAGGAAGGAGCGGGGTGGGCGGCGCCGCAGCTCAATTGCTATTGGCAGCTAAGTATTTTGTCCCATTCTGTTTAGTAATGGCGGCGGAGAGAGTCTCCACTGCTGGGAATGCCTGATGTAAGGAAAGGGGGCTCCATTGGGGGATGCCTGGTGTAAGGATAGGACTCTGCTGGCAATGCCTGATGTAAGGGGGGACTCCGCTGGCAATGTCTGATGTAAGAGGGGACTCCGCTGGCAATGTCGATGTAAGGGGGGACTCCGCTGGCAATGTCTGATGTAAAGGAGGACTCCGCTGGCAATGTCTGATGTAAGGGGGGACTCCGCTGGCAATGTCTGATGTAAGAGGGGACTCCGCTGGCAATGTCTGATGTAAGGGGGGACTCCGCTGGCAATGTCTGATGTAAAGGAGGACTCCGCTGGCAATGTCTGATGTAAGGGGGGACTCTGCTGGCAATGTCTGATGTAAGGGGGGACTCCGATGGCAATGTCTGATGTAAGAATAATTTCATTCTATATTACAATGTAATAATAGAAATAATGCACTTCAATCATCCTGACACCATAACAACCTTGGTGCCGGGATGACTGAAGTGCTAACACCAGGTGTTTGGAGTATCTTTATTTTACGATTGTTAAACTTTCTGGAATACACATATTTCTACTGTTGTGTAGGATCTGGGCCTGCTGTCACTCCATCCCTCTTTCTTTCTCTCTTTTTCTTTATCTCTTTCTTTTTCTTTCTCTCCCTCTTTCTTTCTTTCTCCCTCCATCCCTCATTCATCTCATACCACACTCCTTCCGAGCCACGGCCATTTAAGACACGCCCACTATTCCGCTCAAACCACGCCCATTTTTGCCACAGCGCGTTATGTATGCCCCGCCCACAAAAGAATGTCACGCCCCCTAATTATAGCAAGGCTCCGCCTACATGCAAAAAAGTGTCCCGAATTTTTTTTTTTTGCAATGTTGGCAACTATGCATTAAGGCAAATAACATGCATAGTTATTTTTGTGGACCATCTGATTTTTGGTGCGGTTTAGTGTGTTGGAAGCCCAATATTTTAATGGGGCCTCAAAGATTTATATAGTACAAAAAATAATAGCAGCAAACATTATATAATTTAACCTTTTTTTCCAGTACTATACCTCCTTCCAGGGCTTGTAGCACAGAGTCATTAACAGGAAAATCTACTGTGTCTGTAGACTCCTACAAAATAAGAAAAAAAAAATACATATCACAAAAAATTATAATAGAAGTTATAGTGCTTTCACGTTAGTAATCACGCCGAGAGCATCATTGCAATCAGCAAGTTTAGTCAAAAATAAGTGATGACATGGAAAATTACGTTTATTGGTTTGGGCTTCCTGATGGCCGAGTTTCCTAAAGGAACGCTGATCTGCACTACAAAGTAGTATTCTGTATTAAATGAATTTAAAGTGGAACTACACTGCATCTGAGCACCACAAACCAAACACCCTATTTAAAATGGTATTAAACCCCAAACCAAAAATGTATTATTTTGCAGCTTACCAATCATTAACCGCTTCCCTACCCGGCCATAGACAAATAACGTCCACAGATGGGATCTCCCATCCTGGGTGGACGTCATATGACGGCCTCGGGTTCCCGGCCGCCTAGGGGGCGCGCGCGCCCGCCGCGTTGCTCGGGACCCGGTGCGTGTGCCTGGCGGCCGCAATGTCCACCGGGCACCCGCGATTGCCCGTTAACCGGGCCGGACAGTGGATCTCTGTGTGTAAACACAGAGATCCACGTCCTGTCAGCTCAGAGGAGAGCGATCTGTGTTCCCAGAACGGAGGAACACAGATCGGTCTCCTCCCCTTGTGCGTCCCCTCCCCCTACAGTTAGAAGCATTCCCTAGGAAACACATTTAACCCCTCCCCGCCTAGTGGTTAACCCCTTCACTGCCTGTCACATTTACACAGTAATCAATGCAATTTTATAGCATTGATCGCTGTATAAATGTGAATGGTCCCAAAAATGTGTCAAAAGTGTCCGATGTGTCCGCCATAATGTTGCAGTCACGCAAAAAAAATTGCGATCGCCGCTATTACTAGTAAAAAAAAAAAAAAAAATTATTGTTTTTTAAAAATGCCATAAATCTATCCCGTATTTTATAGACGCTATAACTTTTGCGCAAACCAATCAGTTTTTTTTACCAAAAATATGTAGAAGAATATGTATCGGCCGAAACTGAGGAAAAAATTAGTTTTTTTTTTTTTAAATTGGGATATTTATTATAGCAAAAAGTAAAAAATATTGTTTTTTTTTCAAAATTGTCGCTCTTCTTTTGTTTATAGTGCAAAAAATAAAAAACGCAGAGGTGATCAAATACCACCAAAAGAAAGCTCTATTTGTGGGGGGAAAAAAGGACGTCAATTTTGTTTAGGTACAACGTTGCATGACCGCGCAATTGTCATTTAAAGTGCGACAGCGCTGAAAACTAAAAATTGGTCTGGGAAGGAAGGGGGTGAAAATGCCCGGTATTGAACCTGTTAAGTGTGGTGGCTGCATTTGTTTATTTTTGTTTAGGCTTTTTTCCTTTGTTTTCACCTGGCGATCTGGCCAGTAACACATCTCCTGTATTAGAATGACCCACTCTAGATGAAAGAGCACAGGGGACACAGCAGACAGCACAACTCTCAGTCTGGGGGGAGGGTAGTGTTAAATGTACTAGCAGACTTAATTACACTAACAAATTGAAGCCAAACTCCAACACACACTTTATAATCAGCTACAGCAAAGGTTTTTACTTTTGGGATAAAGGTTTTACAATAAATAAAACCTGATCATTTTTTAACACCCCTGCTAGTGGGAAATGGTTTGTCTCATCCATGTAAACTGATACATTCTGCAGGAGAGCTTGTGCTTTTGAAAAACAACAGCTTTACTGGCTGAATCACAGTTTGAAAATAGAAGAAAAATAAAAAAAGCAAATTACAATAAAATAAATGTTTGCTTTTGGCTTCAATTTATTTTGAAAATTCAAAGCAAACTCACTTATCCATGTCTCCGTGCATTCTTTTGCTGAAAAATCACTAAAAAAATAGAAAAAAATCTCTAGCATTTCTGGCCATGTCCTTCTTGAGTAAGGCCAGATGAGTCATGCAGTATGTACTTCCTGGAATATATCTGCCCTTAGCTAAGGCATGCAAGCAGGAGGGTGTGCTTAGCCGAGGCCCTCCTGCCCCCCTGAAGACACCTGGGATGTATGACATCATTTGACTAGGCCTGGAAACCAGGAAGTAACTGAAGAAATGTAAAAAAATGTTCATTTGATATACTTTCTTATTTATTTACTAATGACAGCAGCATAAGGATTAGATATAATCAATGTTGATTAAGTGAGTGAATTTCTGCTTTAAGTGAATGTTTACTTAAAGTAGTTGTAAAGCCTAAACATTTTTTACCTTAATGCATTCTTTGCATTAAGATAAAAAATGTTTAGATGTCAGCATCCCCCCTCACCCCCCCTTTTACTTACCTGAGCCCTCAATCAATCCATGCACATCTGCAGCCATTATCTCCCCTCACTTCTGGGTCTTGCTGGCTTTGCTAAGGCACTGGGAATCATTGGCTCACAGTGTTGTCAATCAAAGCCTGTGACGAGGGAGCGGGGGGCGGGGCCCTGTCAATGGATGCAGCGGGGCTCAGGTGCTTCCCATGGGGGCACTGGACAGAGAGGAGGGGCAGGAGTGCCAGCGGGGGACCCAAAAAGGGAATGTTCAGGGCTGCTCTGTGCAATTCCATTGCACAGAGCAGGTAAATATAAACATGTTTGTTATTTTTTTTAAATTTACCTTTACAATCACTTTAAAGCATAATGCCTCGTACACACAGTCGGATTTTCCGACGGAAAATGTTCGATGGGAGCTTTTTTTCAGAAATTCCTACTGTGTGTAGGCTCCATCGGACATTTTCCACCGGAATTTCCATCACACAAAATTTGAGATCTGGATCAAAATTTTCCGACAACAAAATCCGTTGTCGGAAATTCCGATTGTGTGTACACAATTCCGACGCACAAAGTTCCACGCATACTCGGAATCAAGCAGAAGAGCCACACTGGCTACTGAACTTCATTTTTCTCGTCTCGTCGTACGTGTTGTATGTCACTGCTTTCTTGACGTTCGCAATTTCCGACCAACTTTGTGTGACCGTGTGTATGCAAGACAAGTTTGAGCTAACATCCGTCGGAAAAAATACATGGATTTTGTTGTTGGAATGTGCGATCATGTGTACGTATAAGTGTATTTGTTAAAAAATAAATATTGGGGGCTTGTCTCAAGTCAACTACAGTTATGAAAGCTTCCGGGTCCTGTGCTAAGTGGTTGCAGACCTGTCAGTGGCAGCTGGTGGGTTTTTCTTTTGGGAAGGTGGTAAACAACCCCCCACCCAGGCGGCCGGTGCTTAACTGATCTAGGTGGTGAGCTGTGGTGTCCTCCAGCATGGTCCGCCCGTCGGGCAGTGGCTCCGGTGTCCACTCCTCCAGCCGTGTGTCTCCTCTTTCTTCTGCCTAAGCGCTAGGCATCCAATAAGATCGCCTGATGCTTTGGCCAATCGGAAAACAGGTCTCATGACTTGTCTCCTGATTTGCGGGGAGGAACTTTAGTGTGAAAATATTAATTAAATTTTAAAAAATGTATTAAAATTAATTTGCTATCGTCACACAACTGGGTGAGTTCGGAGCGCAGTGCTCTGTGCCCCGAGCCCACCCTTTTTTGAAGCCTTTTAAAGCCTCTGACTCTAATCACGTGCTTAAAAAAAACCCCCCCCCCCTATTGGAATCCATGTAGATCATGTAGATATATATATCAGGGGGCCGGACACATGGATGGGGGGGCGGCCCCTTTGCGCCCTCTATGGACAGGCCGCCACTGAGACCTGTTATCACTGGAGAGAAGATTTCTATACTAAGGCTCAATCAGCATGTGTCTTATATGACTGAGGAGGTGGTGGCCAAAACAATTTTTTAACTAAATATTAGCTTTTAATACTTTACTAAAAATATTTTCTATCTATTTGACTTTACTTTCTCACTATCTGTGCTTTTGTGCAGGTAGTCATTTAGATCGGGTCCCTCAGCAGTCTATACTCAGCTATCCTGCTGCATCTACTACTTCCAGAAGTTCCAGGTATGGAGGAACATGAAACCTACCCCATGGGACAGCACTGGTGCCTGGTGATTATCACAGTGCTTCATATGGGGGTGGTGAGACAGTCACCTCACAGTGGCTGAGCAGAACTGTAGGAGAGCAAATGTATTGACTGCTTTAAGAGGAGGTAAACTCTCCCACTCTGAGGCTGCTTTTCATTCAGTCCATTATTATAATAAGTAATTATCAAACTATAGCCACTGTAATCCAGCCCAAATCGCATATTACTTACTGTTTAAAGAAACGTTAAAATACTTGTTTCCAGGGGTTAGGTGGCACCATCTTAAGTATTGTTTTCTGAGTCCACAGTAGAGTGTATTTACGCTCTTACATTGAGCACTTCCTGTACTGTTAACCAAGCCTCCTTCTCAATCCAACGTTTCTATGGCAACCCTGTTTCACTGCTCATAGCTGACTTGTTTTATTTAATAGTATTTACTTGTGCCTATTATCTAGTGTTTGCCTGTGTCAGTCTTATCAGCTTCAGCTGATAAGGCTGCAGTAATCTTGTCCAATGCCCAAGTTTACACTGCATGTGATGTCACATGGGGTGTAGTATGAAGCTCTGAGTGATTATGCAGTCTGTGGGATTTCAGAGTTGTTCCATAGGAAGATCTGATAATAGACAGATGAGTACACAGAGTGTGCCGTAAATCAGGGGAGATCTGGGCATGCTCAGTGAAGTCATTCTAAAGAACAAAAAGGATTACAATAATACTAAGCAAGTAAGGAGATATCTACAAGCAGTGTTCAGTAGGGTTTTTATGCTGATTTACATGGACAAAGAGAGTTTACAACCACTTTTAGTTAAGTCATTCCCTAAATGTTCTAACACCTGTCAAGCATGAAATTAGATATGGTTTCTTTGCAGTCAGAAAAAACCTGCTAAACCAGCTCCAACACACACTTTTGGGTCAAAGATAGAATTAAAATACAAAGTGAATATTAAAACAGGCATTAGGGGTGTGGCTTGCCGGTGTGAGTGAATGGCTGCCTATTCCCTCAGCTCCTTAGGATAATCAGCTATAGCGGCCACACAGCGACAGATAACAGGGCTGACAAACGGCTCTTATCACTGCTCTACTTGACTGCGATGTCCAAACGGAGAAAGAAGTATAAATCTCCTAGAAAGCTGACAACTTACTTCTCACTGCCTGGTATCACTGACGGCCAAGATGGTGCCGGCGGCACCTGTGGAAGCTCAACACGGCTCTCCTCACCCTCTCCAGGAATGGAATTCCTCCAGATCTCTGTGACACCCCCCTCCACAGTAAGACCAGGGTGAATCTTCCCCCCTAATTCACCCTCCACAGCAAGCCCAGCTAAATTGAGGCTCAGCACAACAGGGCCAGAGCACACACAGCCCAGCACAGCTTCCTGTTTATTCTCTCTCCTTCCTCCTCAGCAGTCATCAGTGCTGGAATCATTCCCTGCTTCAGACCAGCCTTTGTCTGAACAAACCATGAAGAACATGCTCCTATCCCTCAGACAGACCCTGTACACTGACCTGTCCACAGCTGTATCATCATTGTCTGTCTCAGTACAGCACCATGACTAACGCATTAACACTATAGAGTCCAGAGTGGGTGATTTGTACACTGCCCATAATGAAATGGTGGATGCAGTCACTGACCATGAGGATGAACTACAACAAATCCGACTCAAGCTGGCAGACCTCCAGGACCGTTCTCGAAGGAACAATATAAAATTCTGCAATATTCCAGAGTCGGTCCAACAGGCTGACCTAACAAAATTCATCCAATCCCTAATGCGCTCACTCATACCCGAGTTGTCTGAGAGAGACCTAGAGATTGACAGGGCACACAGACTCCCTTAACCTCCCCATTTACCAGCCTCTATTCCCAGAGATGTTTTTGCACTCATCCATTTCTTTACGGTCAAGGAGCGCATCATGTATGCAGCGAAACGCGCAGCCAGACTTCCAGACCCCTTTAACTCTATCAATCTCTACGCTGACCTCTCCAAAGCCATCATGGAAAACCGCCGCCAACTCGCTACAATTACCAAGGCACTCCAGAACCACAAAATCCCTTACAAATGGGGATTTCCCACCAAGCTACTTTCACCCACCAGAACAAGACCCATGCGGTGAGAACGCTCCCTTCGGGTCTCCAACTATTAAAAGCCTGGCGCATCATACCTGCAGATACCCCAGACCCTCAAGACCAATCAAACCACCAAATGGAGACTGGAGGAGCTTACCAAAATGCTTGAAGCTATATTATGACCCTGTTACCTCTGATTCAACAGATACTGACTACCTGCAGCTTCGTTCATCTGCACCCGTCTGCCTAAACTGTTGATCATAGACCTACCCGTTCCACAGTGAGTCTATCTACCCCCATCCTTGTGGTTTTGTGCAGTAATTACTGCCCATTGAGCTTGAGAACTTCACCTCTTCTCAAGCTCTCCCTTTTTATTTACCCTCCCCCATACCTGTACCAGCTACCCTCATCTTATTTTCATTTTACCAACTATATATCTGCATCAGAAATTCTAAACAACAACTTTCTGCCATGGCATTTAAAATTGTCCATTAATGCTAGAGGCCTGAACACTCCTTAGAAGAGATCTGCACTACTTAAGGAGGCCATCACCCAAAAGGCTGATATCCTTTTAGCGCAGGAAACGCATTTCGCACTAAACAAAACCCCTCAGTTCAAACTGAAAAATTACCACCAGCTCGTTTTAGCCTCCAATGCAAAGAAAAAAATGGAGTCTTGATAGCTGTCCGAGATTCTATTCACTTCAACCTGTACCAAACCATCCTGGACCCCGAGGGTCGCTATATAATTGCAATTTGCGACATCAATGGAGTCACGTACACCCTAGTCAATGCCTATGGTCCGAACAAGCAGCAACTGCGCTTCTGCAAACGCTTACACAAGAAGGTGACACAAGTCACAAAAGGCAGAATAATTATAGGAGGCGACTTCAATATAGTCGGAAATCCTGACATTGACACCAAATCAACAACCCGCCACCAACGCCCAGCTTTGAATCCTTTTCTTCAAGCAAATGGCCTATTTGACGTCTGGAGATGCCATCATGGCTCAGAGCGGGACTTTTCCTAATTTTCGTCATCTCAACTATCCTATTCCCGCATTGACTTCTTTCTGGTAGACAAACACACTCTCCAAGATATTACGGAATCCTCAATTGGAACCATTACATGGTCTGACCATGCTCCTATTACAATCTCTATGGGAGAAAGGGCAATCAGACCGACTCATATCTGGAGACTCGACACCTCTCTTCTTGCAGACTCTAGTATCACCCAAACCATAAATGATGAACACCACGCTTTCTACAAACTTAACGACAACCAAGATATTGTATGCTTTTTTCTTTGGTCTACATACAAAGCATATATGCGGGGAATCCTTATTAAACTGCACAGTAAGGCTAAAAAAGGGAGGATGCACCAAATTGAAGAGATACTATCCCATATTGACCAACTAGAAAGTGTAAACAAACAATCCCCTTCCCACAGCATAGCTAACAAGCTCCTCGCCCAGAGGCAAAAACTCTGCTCTGTACTTCTCTATAAATTTGAAACCAATCTTAAAATTAGCAAGGCCAACTTCTATGCTTTGGGTAACAAAGCCAGTTAACTTCTAGCCCATCAAGTTAAGGCTCAAAGAACCAAATGTAAAATCGCTTCCCTCCAACACCCCACTTCTAAACGCTTACTAACCAATCCCCAAGACATAGAAAATGCCTTCAGTGACTACTATTCCTCCCTCTATAACCTAGCCAATGACCCCACCACCACACAACCAACATATTCAAACATTCCTGTCATCAATTGACCTCCCAACCATCACCCCTGACCAACTTCATCAGCTATCCAAGCCCTTCACAAACAATGAAATTATAAAAGCTATTAAAACCCTTCCCACCAATAAATCTCCAGGGGAAGACGGATTTGTCAATGAGTACTTCAAACAATTCAACGACATCCTTTCCCCACATCTCACTACTCTTTTCAATTTTGCTGCCTCCTCTGGTTCTTTTCCACTAGATATGTTACGTTTGATTATTATTACTATCCCTAAACCAAACAAGGATCCTTCCTCCACAGCCAATTACAGACCTATCTCTCTTCTTAACACTGACGTGAAGTTATATGCCAAAGTGGTGGCATCTAGATTGATGCCCCTCCTCCCAATCTCGGTCCACCCAGACCAAGTCGGGTTTGTACCCGATAGACAATCTCCTGATGCGACTAGGAGGGTCATCAATCTGATCCGCCCGACCAACCAAACACGAACGCCTTCTCTGCTTCTCTCTCTGGATGCAGAGAAGGTGTTTGACAGAGTGGGGATTTCTGAAGGCGGTACTCTCTAAATTCGGCATACAGGGATGTTCCAAGAAGCAATACTCTCTCTATATTCCAACCCCTCTGCTAGAGTGCTGACCGAAGGATCATTATCCAAGCCCTTCGGGATCTCCAATGGCACTCGCCAGGGCTGTCTTCTCTCCCCTATTATTTTTTGCCCTCCTAATGGAATCCCTAGCATCTAAAATTCGAAATGACCAACGTAGCTCTGGAATATCCTGCAACGGTACAGACAATAAGATTAGTCTCTTCGCGGATGACATTATTCTTATGGTCTCTAACCCGGATTGCTCCCTCCAGGTGAGTCAGGAAACTCTCCACCAATTTAGTTCAGTATCCCTTTACAAACTTAACTCCAACAAATCCCTAATCCTCCCACTAAACCTCTCTGACGAGCAAGAATCTCTTTTAAAAAAGAACCTCCCCTATACTTGGGCCGACCAAGATATCTCGTACCTAGGGATTAAACTGTTCCAATCCCCGAACCAACTTTATGAACTGAATTACGTAACTTTTCAAAAGCAACTTCCCCAATTACTTAAACATCTTCGAGTTTCTGGTCTATCCAAACTAGGTAGAATAGCCTCTTTCAAGATGATTATCCTCCCCAAACTCATATACCTCTTCCGCACAGTAGTACTACGATCCCTCATGCCTTTCTCTCCTCAATGCAAAGACAAATCATGAGATTTGTTTGGTATAATAAACCACCTAGATGTGCTCACCACATACTAATGAGACACCACAACAAAGGTGGAGTCGGGCTACTCAACTTATTTACCTATTACTACGCAGCTATCCTCGACCAAATGTACTATTGGTGGCACCCTTCCCCCAACAAAAATTGGTCAGATATGGAATCCTTCCACCCCTCTATCAATAAACTGCTAGATACCCTCCTTCTCATCACGGCAGGATCCTCACTACCTATAATACCCCTCTCCCCGGCAGTCAGAGCATCACTGTTGGCCTGGAAAAAAAATACCATTATTACCCCTCCTAACCAACCATGGCATACATATGGGATCAAGTCCCTAAGCGACCTCAGATCCCAAAAATCAATGAAAGCATTTAGTGCCCTCCAAAACGAATTCAGTCTACCTACCTCTGAAACCTACAACTATATAAGGATAAGCCACTTCCTCAAAACCTCTAAACTCCCTTCCACAATCCTTATATCTACACCATTCCACAGATTTTACTCCCGACCCACATATCCAAAACATGGTATCTCCACGTTCTACAAGGCCCTAAATGACCAAAGGCCATACTCCCAAATATCCACCCTTTCCAAATGGGAAGCAGAACTTAATGTCAAGGCGACCCCCACTATGTGGCAAAAGGCCTTCAAATCCACCCATGCAGCATCCCACTGCTCTAACCACTGGGAAAACTATCAGAAAACTGTACATAGGTGATACCTAACACCCTACAGGTTATCAAAAATATACCCAAACTCGCCTAACACCTGTTGGAGGACTTGCGGCAGTGTGGGTACTATAACACATCTCCTTTGGTTCTGCAGATCCCTCAGCTCCTTTTGGAGACAAATATTTTCCCTAATCTCATCTGTATCACAAATACCTTCACAGCCCTCTCCGGAATTAGCCCTACTCCACTTGGGTATAGAAAAATTTCCGCCCAAATCTAGAGTAGTGATCATACACCTGTTACTTGCAGCAAAGCTAAATATCACCAGACAGTGGAAAACTACAAACCCCCCTTCCCTAAAGTCCACTCTTGCAGACCTCAATCTCCAATGTGAGATGGAGAAAATAGTAGCCAGAAAGAATTTGACCATGGACAAGTTTCTCTTCAAATGGTCCTCCTGGTTATCACATGCTGTATGCACTGTTAAAGTATAATGTTTCTTGTTGAATTTTACCGTGTTTTGATTGATAAACTGGTACCCACCCACCCCCCCACCCCCTCTGCAACCTCCTCCTATAACCCTCCTGGAGCTATTTTCATTCATACCTCCAGGTGTACTCATATCCCTACAACCTAGTTGGAACTTGTCTAATTTATTACTTGTTCTGAATATGTTACACAAGTTGTATTTAACGCTATGCTCCAGTTGGAACATCTGCTGAACTACTACATGTATTAATGATGTATGTAAAAAAATTTTAATAAAGAATATTGAAATAAAACAGGCATTAATCACAAAACGTGTTTTGTAGCTACAGCAAAAATAAATGAAGAAGCATATAGCAATCCTCTAAAACTGCACAAATAAAAAGGATTGGGCCACCCAAAAGTGATTTTGCTTCCATCTGTGATCCACAACATCCTACTTTCTCTTTATGAAAAAACTAAAACTAAAAAATCCATTAAAAAAACAGCCAAGCCCTTGCCACAGAGATCTCACTCCCAGAAAAATATGAAAAAAAAAACATTTTAAATATAAGTTTAAAACGCCAGGATCTGCCAGAACTGGAAATAATCAGTTTTGGGCGAATGGATCTTTTAACAAGCTATAATGCTATGTCTATCGTAACATGATTACAAGTTGGAGTTCAATTGTAAACAACTCAAGGCGTTTGCTGCTTTCATTGGAAGTTTACTTACCATTTCCCGTCTGGCACTTGCTTCACCTTTCACAGATGTCTTCTTACATTCTTCATATGTGATATTTTTTGGCTCTATCTTCTCAGAATCCATCAGGCCACTGATAATACACTTCATCCAAACATATAGAGAGTGAATACAGTGCACCGGCCAGACGAAGACCTGAAAAAGGGAACTTTTTTTAATGCTATAATTAGAAGACATGACTAGATTGCTGACAGCTGTACACAACCGTGCTGCTTTCGTTTCACTGTTCAGAAATGTGCTGTGTCACTGACCAGTAGATGGCGTCAGGAAATAATAATATTATAGTCATACACTTCCTTTATAGGCACCTTTCAGAACACCCAAGGTCACTTTACACAGATAACAACAAAGCAAAAAAGTAAATAAATAAAATAAAATACATTACATAACCATTAAATTACAAAAACAAGAAGAAGACATGAGAGTACGGGAGGGTCTGTTGCAGTGTTGCCAACCTGCCAGATTGAAATTTACTGACACAACACTCAAAATTTACTGGCACAGCCAAGTTTTTACCAGCATTTACAAAAGTTACAAAATGAGTTTTAAAGTGGAGTTCCACCCCCCCCCAAAAAAAAAAAAATTAGTAATGTGCTTAAAAAAATAAAAAAAAAAACATTTGGAGAAAACATTTTTTTTTACTTACCTCTAAATAGCTGTTGCTAGGGGGTCCCTCGTAGTCTGCCTCCTTCGGTGCCTGGGCTGGTGACATCACTTCCCTCGGTGCAGGAAGGGAGATCGCCTCTCCACCCTCCCTCTTGTCAATCATCTGGGACATGTGACCGGTCCCAGATGATTACTGGGCCAGTGACAGCGCGCGGCTCATGCATGCGCAGTGGGTGTCCGGCTGTGAAGCCACAGCCGGGCGCCCACAGTTAAAATGCCGGCGCCACCGAGCGGAGAAGGAGACGAGCGGGGCTTCGATCCCCCGCATCGCTGGACCCTGGGACAGGTAAGTGTCCAATTAAAAGTCAGCAGCTGCAGTATTTGTAGCTGCTGACTTTTAATTTTTTTTTTTTTTTTAATGGGAACCCTACTTTAAGTGCAAATTTCAGTATTTAGGCTACAAACAAGTACAATATGCAATTAGCAATGTGAAGTTAAATATTATGACCAAAAAAACACATTTCTTATTTTATTTTGGATATAGTAAGTAAACAGCTTAGGGACAGGACTAAGGAGGGCAAGAAATTAGAATGGGCAGGTACACACACACATGAAATTGACTCTAACATGTAACACTGACAGCAGTGTGCAGCAGCACAGATCACTGACACGACATGTCCCCTCCTGAATCACAGTGACAGTCTCTCTCCACGCCAGGTGGTTCCTTCAGTTCAAATAGCTCTGACAGTCCTGGTCCCGGGTTGCCTTGTTACCACCCTGCACACGAAGCTCCATGCCGCTCCACTTGGCTCGCTTGCACCATGACATCACACGACACGCTCAGGCACCACCTCCACCAGGCCCAACCACCACTGGCACCGCCCGAACACACTGTAGCAGGCACTCGGATGGTCTTGGCCCGCTCCGGATTGGAACTGTGCATGCGTCACAGCCATATTTTTTACTGGCAAACATGTCCTCATACTGGCATTTACTGGCAGGAGGAAAGTGGCAATTTTTTACTGGCTGCCAGTAAAAATACTGACGGTTGGCAACACTGGGCTGTTGACATACAAGAGTTCAGAAAGGTATGGAGGAGCAAGGCAAATAAGATGCTACAGAGGTCCCAGTTCTTTGGGATACACAATAAACCCTTCATGACCAGGGTCAAAACAAACCTTTAGGCTTGATTCACACTAATGCGTTTTTTGATGCACTTTGCAGAAATGCAGGGAAATTTTTTAACATGGGTTCGTATGGAACATTATTATTATTATTATTATTATACAGTATTTATATAGCGCCAACAGTTTACGTAGCGCTTTACAACTTGAGGGTAGACAGTACAAATACAATTCTATTTGATACAGTAGGAATCAGAGGGCCCTGCTCCTTAGAGCTTACAATCTAAGAGGGAAGGTCAAGAGATACAAGAGGTAATAACTGTGGGTGATGTGCTGATTGAGAAGATAAATGTACAGTTGTTAGGTGGGGGCCAGATAGGCTTCTCTGAAGAGATGAGTTTTCAGGGATCGTCTGAAAGTGGATAAAGTAGGAGAAAATCGGACGGATTGGGGTAGAGCATTCCAGAGGATGGGGGAGGCTCTGGAGAAGTCCTGAAGGCGAGCATGGGATGAGGTGACAAGGGAGTTTGAGAGCAGGAGGTCTTGGGAGGAGCGAAGAGAACGATTAGGTTGGTATTTTGTGACTAGGTTAGAGATGTAGCTAGGGGCCAGGTTGTGGATGGCTTTGTAAGTTATAGTTAGTATCTTGAATTTAATTCGGTGACTGAGTGGCAGCCAATGGAGGGATTGGCAGAGGGGTGTAGCAGACGCTGAGCGGTTTGTGTGGTGGATGAGCCTGGCCGCAGCGTTCATGATGGACTGAAGTTGGGATAGCCTATTTAGAGGTAAACCAATGAGGAGGGAGTTGCAGTAGTCAAGGCGGGAGATGACCAGGGAGTGGATTAGAAGCTTTGTGGTGTCATTGGTTAGGAAGGGGCGTATCTTGGAGATGTTGCGAAGACAGAGGCGGCAAGCTTTGGATAGTGATAGAATGTGGGGTCGAAAGGTTAGTTCAGAGTCCAGGATTACACCTAGGACCTTGGCGTGGGGAGATGGGTTGATAGTTGAGCCGTTGATCTTGACAGGGAGATCAGGGGAAGTGGCACCTGAGGGAGGAAATATCATGAGCTCGGTTTTGGATAGGTTGAGTTTGAGAAAGTGATGTGACATCCAGGCTGATATGTCTGCTAGTAAGTTGGTAATGCGTGAGGAGACAGATGGAGAGAGCTGGGGGGTGGAGAGATAGATTTGGGTGTCATCAGCGTAGAGATGATATTTAAAGCCGTGAGAGGCAATCAACTGACCCAAGGAGGTGGTGTAGATTGAGAAAAGGAGAGGTCCGAGAACAGAACCTTGGGGGACCCCAACGGAAAAAGGAAGAGGAGAGGAGGAAGTAGAGTTGTAAGTGACACTGATCGGTGGGATAGGTAGGATGAGAACCAGCGAAGAGTACAGTCACTGAGACCAAAGGAGTGGAGTTTTTTGAGGAGGAGGGGGTGGTCCACTGTGTCAAAGGCAGCAGAGAGATCCAGGAGAAGTAGTACAGAATAGTGTCCATTGGCTTTAGCCATTAGTAGGTCATTTAAGAGTTTAAGGAGAGCAGTTTCCGTGGAGTGTTGAGGGCGAAAACCGGACTGAAGGGGATCAAGAAGTTTATTCATGGTCAGATGGTCGCTTAGTCGGTTGTAGACCAGTCTTTCAAGAAGTTTGGAGGAGAAGGAGAGTAAGGAGATGGGACATAAGTTGTTGAGATTGGTGGGATCCAGTGAGGGCTTTTTTAGTATGGGGGTGATTAGCGCATGTTTTAGAGAGTTTGGGAAGATGCCACAAGAGAGGGAGAGGTTGAAAATGTGAGTTAGAGAGCGTAGAATCGAGTCAGAGGGTGAGCGTAGCATTTGCGAGGGAACAGGATCCAGGGGGCAAGTGGTTAGATGAGTGCTAGATAAAAGTTTAGCAACCTCAGTAGTAGTAGCAGGGTTGAATGAGGGAAGTAATGATTGTATCTGTGGACATGGGGTGTTGCATGGGGGAGGTTTTTGTGCATTGGCGATCTCCTCATGAATTGTATCAATCTTAGTTTTGAAGTGATTGGCAATCTCCTGGGCAGTGAGTGAGTTGGTGGGTGGAGGCAGTGGAGGACAGAGTAGAGTGTTGAAGGTAGAGAAGAGTTGACGTGGACTGGATGAGAAGGTGTTGATGAGTGTGATAAAGTAGGTCTGTTTGGCAGTGTGAAGGCAGGAGTAGTATTTTAGGAGGGCAGATTTATATTGTGTGAAGTCTTCCTGGGTCTTAGTCTTATGCCACAGGCGCTCAAGAGCGCGGCTACATTTTCTGAGACTTCTGGTGTCATCTGTTTGCCAGGGTTGTAGCAGTCGGGGCCTAATTCTGCGTGTAGTGAGGGGGGCCAGCTTGTCTAGGGAGGAAGACAGTGAGCTGTTGTAGATGAAAGTAGCTAGGTTGGGGCAGGACAGGGGGGAGATTTTGTCATAGAGGTGATCAGTAGCAGAGTAGAGAAGAGAAGGGTTGAGGTGGCGAAGGTTTCTGCGTGTAACTGTTAGGCGGTTGGAGGGAGAAGAGGTGGAAGACAAGGAGAGAGCAAAACTAATAAGGTGGTGATCAGAGAGTGGGAGTGGATTGTTGGAAAGGTTGCACGGAGTGCACAGATAGGAGAAGGCAAGGTCAAGGGTGTTGCCGTTGGAGTGGGTAGGAGCCTGTATCCATTGCTTCAGGTCAAGCGATGAGGTTAGACTGAGAAGTTTAGAAGTAATAGTAGTGTTAGTGTTGACAGGGATGTTGAAGTCCCCAAGAATAATTGTGGGGATTTCAGAAGAGAGAAAGTAGGGTAGCCAGGCAGAGAAGTCATCAAGAAAGGCTGATACCGGTCCAGGGGGCCGGTAGATGACAGCAATTCTTAGAGAAATGGGAGAGAAAAGACGAATGCAGTGTGCCTCAAAAGAGGAGAGTGTCAGAGAGGAAGGTGGGTGAAGAACCTGATAGGTGCTGCATGGGGCTAGAAGGATTCCCACTCCACCTCCCTTCCGTCCACTTGGTCTGGGGGAGTGAGTCCAGAGAAGGCCCCCATGGGAGAGGGAAGCAGGAGAAATAGTATCCGATTCATGAAGCCAGGTTTCAGTAATGGCAAGTAGGTTAAAGGAATTTGTGATGAAGAGGTCGTGGAGGGCGGTGAGTTTGTTGCAGACAGAACGTGGATTCCACAGGGCACAGGAAAAGGGGGGGCTGGTTTTGGAAAGAGGAATAGAGACCAAGTTCTGTGGGTTGCGGCTCCTGCCAGAGGGTGTAGGGGGATGGGAGCGTTGGGCAAAGACAGATGATGGTGGCCCAGGGTTTGGGGATATGTCACCAGAGATTAGGAGAAGCAGGAGGGTGAGGAAGGTAATGTGGGACTGTGATTTATGTGAAGGGGCATGTCTCAGAGTACTGGAGGTTTTATCAGTGTATGGATGTAGAATGAGCGAGAGTTGGTAGGAGCAGTAGTAGGGGGAAGACAGAAGGCAGGGTGATATGTATAAGCAGGCGGGTGGAGAGGGGGGGTGAAGGTAAGAGAGTTTGGGGAGAGAGGAGAGGAGTGTCAGAAGCAGTGGTAGAGAGTGCATGTTACAGAGTGGAAGGAGAGCTTAATAGAGAGACAGGGTCACCTGCAGTCTGTTAGCTGCTTTCTGGTGCAGATTGCTGTATTCGTTTGCTTCGTGCAATCGCTGAAGTGCAGAGAATGAAGTGCATATCACTTGTAGAAAGAATCACTTAGAGATAGAAGCCTTAAAGATAGAAGCCCCATGCAATGTGCTCACCCCTTAAGGATGCTCAAATATATACTGTTATAAGGGTGGGGTTGAAGTTCGTTAATTAATCATGAGTGACTATAAGAGTGCCTAGCAATCAAAGTGAACTTTTTGCTTCAAAAGTCAGAATAGCAAGAGGCCAAGACAAGATCAACACATAAAACTTAGGTAAGACAGTCCAGAAAAACAAATAATGTCATGGTTGTTCGCACAGGGCAACAGATAGAGATGGCCACATACCAGAGACACACACACACAGAGACAGCAGGCAGATCCCAATTTCAGTTAACGGTGGAAGATGTGGATGAGCTGACACATACTGTGTCTCCAGCTTCACTGTGTCTCCAGCTTTGTGGTGTCTCGCAGCAACATGTTCACATTAATGAATTTTTATGCCTCTGCGTTTTTGGAAAGGGTCGGGGACTTTTTTCCCGCAAAATGCAGTGTTTTGCATGTAATAGAATTCAATGGACCTGCATCCAAAACGTAAGTACCGCGTTTTTACGGTGATTTGCCTTTTTTTTTACACTGTATATAGCTGGTTGCTAAGGAGGGGGCCGGGAAGCAGGCCGCCGCGTCCTTAACAACCGATGAGTCATCAGTTGTCAACGGGCTTTCCGCTGAATGTAAAGAAAAAAGAATTGCCGGCTAAA
Organism: Aquarana catesbeiana; assembly: GCF_042186555.1. NCBI lineage: Eukaryota > Metazoa > Chordata > Amphibia > Anura > Ranidae > Aquarana > Aquarana catesbeiana. The sequence goes on along the minus strand of NC_133332.1, from coordinate 160,702,175 downwards.
AAAAAAAAAACGAGAGAAAAAACAGCGTGGGGTCCCCCCCCAGATCCATACCAGGCCCTTGGGTCTAGTATGGATTTGGAGGGGACCCCCATGCCAAATTTTTTTAAAAAATGGTGTGGGGGTCCCCCCAAAATCCATACTAGACCCTTATCCGAGCATGCAGCCCGGCAGGTCAGGAAATGGAGGGGACAAATGAGCCCCCCCTTCTGAACCATACCAGGCCGCTTATCGGTGCATCCCTACTGTCTACTGTATTTTTTAACACTACACTACTTTTTTTTTTTAGTGAATGGGTAGGGGTACGATGTACCCCATACTCATTCACATGGGGCAATCAGATTACCAAGATGCTGGATGCAGCAGGAACAAACAACAAGCACCGGTGAGAGCAGCTTCATTATTCTAAAAAACAGTAGGTGTCATCATGTGTGAAAAAATCAGAAAACAAAACATTTGGGCCCAAAATTTTTCCTCATTTTTTCCCCCTTAAGGTGGAGAGACTTGCTTATTTCTGGCTTTAAGTGCAATGCAAACGGATGCCACTGCCAGCAAAATGTCAGCTGTCTGGAAGTTTTTTAAAATTGATGAAACCAACAAACGCATTGCAGACTGCAAACTCTGTTCTGCCAAAATATCCAAAGGAGGTTCAAAAGTTAGTTCTTATAATACCAGTAATCTCATAAAACACCTCAAAAGGAAACACGAGACTGAGCATGGTGAATTTACAGCTGTCACTAGCTCTTGCACTCAGCAGTTGACACTGCAGCAAACCCTTGCCAGACGTGAAAAAATTTCCATGGATAACCCAAGGGCTAAAAAAAAATTCTGAAGTAGTTACCCAATTCATCGTTCTTGATGATCAGCCACTATCAATAGTTGACAATGTGGGTTTTCGTCGACTTATGAATCTTTTGGAGTCAAAGTACGAAATTCCCAGCCGCCGTTATGTCACAGATGTCATGTTGCCACAATTACACAACACAGTGAAAAAACACATTACCAACATGCTACAGGAGGACATAAAGGCTATCAGTTTCACCATGAACATTTGGAGCAGTAGTGTGAGTCCTGTGTCTGTAATTAGCTTAACTGCACAGTGGATTGAAGCCAATTTCACTCTGCACCAAGTCATGCTGCACGCAAAGAAATTTCAAGGCTCTCACACAGGTCAAGCTATAAGAAGCATACTAGAAGAAATGCTTGACACTCGGGCGATTCCCAAAAGTTCTGTCCATGTGGTAGTCCGTGATAATGGCAGAAATATGATAAAAGGTGTACAAGATGCTGGTCTTCAGAGTCTTTCATGTGTGGCACATACACTGCAGCTGGCTGTCTCAAAGGGGCTTTTATCACAGCGCAGCATTACGGAGGCTGTGGGAGTTGGGTGCAAAATAGTTGGGCACTTTAAACATTGAAACCTGGTATATTCTCGGCTGCAAGATATTCAGATCCAGCTTGGTCAACCCATTAAAAGACTTCAACAAGATGTTCAGACTCGCTGGAACAGCACTTTTTACATGCTGCAGTCTCTGATAGAGCAAAAACGGGCCATTGGAGTACATGTGTTAGAACATGATCTGCCTGCAATGATCACTGCAAATCATTGGAATCTCATGGAGAAGATGATCAACATCTTGGCTCCCTTTGAAGAGTTGACTCGGCATGTGAGTTGTTCAGATTCTTTTGCCTCGGATGTAATTCCTGCAGTGACTGTGCTACAGCGATTATTATCGATTATTATCTAAAGAAGTGGATGAGGACCACGGTGTTAAAATGACGAAGAACACATTGCTTGGTGCTTTGCAGAAACGGTTCTCTGACATGGAGCAAAATCCACTTTACTGCATCGCTACTTTACTCGATCCAAGGTAATCAATTATTGCTGGCTGCTATTTTGCATTGTTTTTATTTGAATATTGATGATATGATTTTGTTTTTTGTTTTTTGGAAGAAGGTGATATTTTACAGTGTTATTATAACTTGCTTGCATTAAAAACATTTGTTGTAATGCAAGTGATAACACTGTAAATCCCACCTTCATAAAAAACACAAAACAAAATCGATAATGACAAACACACTTACCTGCTCTGCCTCTGTGTAATGGTTTTGCACAGAGCAAGCCAGACAACTGTTTTTGCCATGTCCCCCACCGTCACCTTTCCTTTTAGCAGTGCCCCCACAGCAAGCTTCCACAGTTGTTGCTTTGCTTGAATGACGTTGTCTAATGTCTTATATTTTTCTTCTTCTAGGTTTAAAGATCGGTACTTCTCAAATGCAGATGCTAGCAGCCAGGTCAAAGAGATGTTCGTGCTGGAAATGCAACAAATATCTTCTGTACAGGTACTACAGGCACAGGCAGCTACACCTGAGGTGTTTGAGAAACCAGCTACCAAAAGGCCTCGCACTGAGCAACAGCCAGGTACCGGTGTGACTGTGGACAGTGTTTTTCAAGAAATTGCTTATTCATCTACATTTGAGAACAGTGCTCCCACAGCTGCTACCATACAACTAGAAGCATATCTTGGAGAGGTCACTGTACCTCATTCGGACAAACCTCTTGAGTATTGGGCAGTCAATAAACTGCGCATTCCCACTCTAGCCCAAATGGCACAAAAATATCTTTCAGCTCCTTGCAGTAGTGTGGAAAGTGAGATTGATCAGTGCAACGTCACACATTCTGACTGACACCAGAAACCGACTTCTAACTGAACATGCAGAGATTCTTCTGTTTCTCAAAAAAACTTGCCACTTGCGTTTTCATTGGAAAAGTAATCTACAGCCTGTTACTGTCCAACTGTAAGGCATCATGCACAGTTGCATGCTGCAGCTCAAAGCAACTGCTCCACCTGGAATTTCAGCATTTTTTTTTTTTGCGTTTCCTCTACCTGTTAACTCCCCTCCATGTTGGTCTTTAAAAAATAATAAAATATGCCTTTTTAACTCCATGCCACAACCTTTTTCCTTAAGTGAAAAAGTGAATCACCTATGGTGTGCACATTGCACACTATAGGTGATTCAACATGCAATGCATGGGGGACACATAGCTTAATATAGAGCTGCATAGAGTTAACACTACAGGCAAACAAAAGGCTCAAAAACAGGGAGCTCAAACGCCTGTAGGAGCAGCTACTTTGAGCTTTATTGTGCATGTGGCCTTACTGCTGCTAAGTCCTTGGCTCCTTGGCCTTACCATCCTGGATTGACCCTAATTTTGGTCTGCTACCACTTTTTTTTATAATTTTTCTTTTAAATTCCTTTATTTCGTTATGAAGAAGGCATAGATACATAAACCAGTACATGTCCAGTCATACAGTTTCCGACATTAACAAGTTTTGATTCTGTTAAATTGAGACTGGTAGCCAGTATCAAGTATACATAAACTTATAGGATATTACAGGTATGTTCCAGCCAAAATGATATCTTTTACATACATAGTGAATCAAGGTGACCTAAAAAGGGGGCCTCCTTGTATAAACATCAAACTGGTCATATACAATATTGTTATGCATTAAGGTATTTAAGTGTTTTAAGACAGATATATCACATGATATATTAATAAACATTTCCGGCTCGCCATATATTAAATATTCACAGTATTCCCATTAACGCCGTCACCACGGCTACGTTAGCGAGCATGATAGTACAGAGGACATAAAGAGGAAAACAAGATAGAGGTTAAAACAGATATCTGGATGAAAAAGGAACAAAAGAGAGCATAGAGGAGGGGAAAAAAGGGAGGACCAAAAGGGGTGGAGGTAAAGAATGGCGGCGACACTGCTCCCCCACCGATACCCCTCTCAACGCTTCTAAAGGATGCGTATAGGTACTTATGTAGATAATAGATAACAAAGTTGTCATCTCAGGTAGCTTAGGTTTGTGTCTGTGCTATCTCATGTAGGTTTGTGCTAGTGCTTACATAGTATCTCCAGGGCCTCCATTTGTCATTAAATTGTTCCTCCTTATTTTGCAAGGTTGCAGTTAGTTCCTCCGTACGGAGGATACAATTTACTTTAGAATACCACAGGACCTTGTGTGACGAACGCGGGTGTCAGATCCCTGCCCTCCTCGCTAACTTGCAATGAAGGACCAACCAACCTCACACCACGCTGTCACTTACGTAACAATGCCACTGTCAGCTGTGCCCAGCACAAAGATTTTCCAGCTTGCGGGACCACAATCTAGGTGCGAGCAGCCTGAGAGTGATTGTCACTGGGCTAATTACACAATTAACCCTTTAACTGCCGCCACCCCCGTTTAAAAGACCGAGCCGGGGGAGACTCGTAATTTTAGCAATACCAATTATAATTTTAGAATAAGCGTCTGCCACACACACTGCCACCACAGACAGGTCTGCTCAGAGTCTTACTCTACAACAGTAGCGCCCTTCAAGAGGCATGTTCGTTTATAGCTTGCATTAAGAGCTTTAGAGGCCAGGTTAACACTTTTCAACATAAGGGTTTATTATGAAAAGGTCAAAGTTGGTGCAAATAAAATATTTACAGAAAAAAGATGTTTCAAAAAGATAAAGACAATATACAGCCACAAAGCAATAAGGTAGAATTGGGAAGGAAGAATACTTGCAATTAATGTCCGACGGTTGATCAGAGTTCAATTGATGAGCTAGGTAATCGGTTCTCAACTTGGCAGATGTTTCTTCTTGGATGGTCAAAGGAGAACTGACCATTGTCTTGGCATCTCCTCTTTTCTGTCAAATCAAAGGGGGTGTTGACAGTGACCAGTGACCAATCGTCTGGTCATCTTGTTTAGGGGTTGGTTGCTGGGAGGTGTCTACACTCATGACCACGTCCCAGGTAGATTTTGTAATACATATTCCTATATCTGCATCTACAGTGTTTACAGACTGCAAATATCCATATTATTATTCAACATGAGATTTCCTTCAAAACAAGTCTAAACATGCTATATCTATAATGTATAGTCTGCTCAGGAGGAATAAGTGGTACCAGGGGTTTCCCATATGACCTGACAACACTCCAAAACTTTTGTTGTGCTCTAATTGGTGTTTTCAGTGACAATAGGGGTTATTTCCTAATGGAAAATCCACTTTGCACTACAAGTGCAGTTTCAGCTGCACTTGTAGTGCAAAGTGTCTTTGCCTTTAGTAAATAACACCCAACAATGCTTTGTAATGTTACCCAATCACGCCATTTTCAGGACTCACCACATTTCTGTCAGGGTCAGCTAAAAGAAACACAAGCACTAAATGGATGATCATCCGTTCACATCCCCTTCCGTCAATATCTATTTTTTTTGAACGGATCAAAGCCCTAATTTTCTCCTGTTAAAAAAACAGATCAGACGATAAACGGACAAACAGTCAGTTTTTGCATTAAATTGGTTAAGGATTCTAGCTGGCAGATGTAAAAAAAACCATGACAAACTGATGTAAAATTCATCAGTTTTTCCATTGAAAAAATGTGATTGAACTGATGAAACGAACGGTCCGCATATGTGAAAGGTGCCTAATGACACACGATCACAAAATTGTATGAAAAATATAGCTTTCGACGTGATCGTACGATAATCTGATTGTTAGTACAGAGCTTTTAAGAGCCAATCACGACAGTTCAGCTGATATTATTTGATCAGACAAGCACAAAAATTTTTCTCGTACAGTTGTTCTTTGAAAATATAATACAAATACACTACAACACATTATATCACTTCCAAATCCATATTCTGTCGTACGAGAATTTTCAGGACTTTAGTAAACCTTTATTTTCAATATAAGATTAGCATGCCAAAAAAAAGGGACGATCAATCATCCCATAATCTCTTCGTGTGTACCAGGCATAACACTGCCACTAACTGCCACCAACGCTGCCACTGACATTGACACTAACACACCAACTGACACACTGACATTAACTGACACATTGCCACTGACACTGACTTCCACAGTAACTGAAACTGGCACTAACTGCCACTAACACTGACACCTACACTGACACTAATGCTGGCCATACACTATACGAAAAATCGGCCAAAATTTGGTCATTTAGACAGTTCGTTCGTTTTTCAGCCAGTTAATGGGCACAAATTGGTAATTGGTTGGGATGTTTTTGAGCCGAAAAAATGAAGGACAAGTTTGGAAATATTCTGCAGAACGAACGATGAATTGAAAGTTTAATGCGTTTCCCATCCAAACTGTTTGCACTAGGTATATGTGTAAAAAAGAACAAAAAACGGATTAATTTATGTCCATTGAACGATTTATCGGTCATTACATGATGCCACTATCGTTTGCTCTAGCAACTGAATGTTCGTTTTTCGAAAATGGGTTTGAACAATTTTTCATATAGTGTATGGCCAGCTTAAGACACACTCAATTAGATTAAGTCCTGATCTAGTTAAAGAGGAGTTCCAGACTTGGGGGGGGGGGGAATTAAAAGTCAGCAGCTAAAAATACTGCAGCTGCTGACTTTTAATAGAAGGGCACTTACCTGTCCAGGGAGCCCGAAATGTCGGCATCCCAAGCCGATCTGTCCATCGACTCTGGGTGCAGGCGCTGGCATCTTCACTAAGGGAAACAGGAAGTGAAGCTTTGCGGATTCACAGCCTGTTTCCTACTGCACAAGCGTGAGTCGCATTGCACTTTCTGAATGGTCCCGCTGTCTTCTGGGACCTCTGTGGGGGGGCGGAAGTTTCGTAGATCGCCGCACACGATCTTACATGAAAGTGGGAGTGGATACCTTGTTTTGACAGCTATCCGCTCCCCCTCCACCCAGAAAGGTGCCAAATGTGGAAGCCGAGGAGGGGGAGGAAGCAAACTAGTGGAGCTTTTCCCTTTTGGGTGGAGCTCCACTTTAACCTTTTTTTTTTTGTACAGATTTCTCCTTAGTGAGGGGAAATAGATATAATGTATGTTTTCCTCCTCCCCAGAGGAAGACCTGGTTCAAACTATCGTGGGTGGCTGCGGGTGTGAAAATTGCAATTGTTCCCGCACTCGCAACCAGAACGCGCTGCTGTTTAAAAATCCGTGGGGCTGCCAATCATTCTTAATGGCACCCCCACGCATCAAAAAACACAGCGCAGGGAAATTGCATGTGCAAAATTTCCTTGCGACTTCCCGGCCGCTGCATTTTAAAAATGGTGCAGGAACCTTCTTCTGCATCAAACGCAGGCACAGCAGCCTATTCAATTGAATGGCTGCTGTGCCCATGTAAACATGCCCCACAGACCCGCAATAATGTAAACCTGGACGAAAAGTCTGTTGTTTGTCCTCTTCACAGGGGAAGAACACCATTGGGGTGGGCTATAGAGTGAACAATCACTGTGATAGCCATTCAGATACTATCACTGCAATTATGTGATCAGGATGCAGTTCGCTGGGGTCACGATCGTTAGTGGGGGAGACCTGGGGCTATCACTGACAGCCTGCTCTCAGTGCTTGGAGCGCAAGATCGAACACGCTTCCACCACAAACAGAGGAACACATACTGTATATGCAGCACCCAGGAAAAAAGCCCACTTCCTGGATATATGCATATATGTGTTATGCAGTCATAAAGGGGGTTATATGAAAAGTGGCAGGTTAAACCCCCTTCCTGTCCAGGCCATTTTTCAGTTTTTCAGCCTGTGATAATTTGACTAATTGACAATTACGCTTCAGACGCAGTGGGGCTTTTGTAAATGCTTTCCTTCTGGCAGTAGAAATCCAGCTTCAAAAAAATGGAAAATTGTATCAAATACTTACCGCAATTTTCCTTTCCTGACACCAATACATGGCAGCATACATATGATATAGCTCCGCCCCTATATCCACCCACAGGACCTGTTTAGCGTTTTAAAAGTCTGACTGAGAGCTACCTCCCCCATTCTCTGTATAAAGCACAAAGATCAGAGGGAGGGTTTGTATGTTGCCATGTATTGCCATGTATTGGCGTCAGGAAAGGAAAAATTACGGTAAGTATTTGATACAATTTTCCATTTTCCTGATGCCAAACATGGCAGCATACATATGATACATAATGAGCTTTTGAGAGCGAGGGTTTAAAGCTACAAACTAAGTCTTTATTTGACAATAGACATAAAAGCTTGGATGGTTTTGCTCCCAAAAGCTACTGTAGTAAGAGCTGCTGGATCCACCCTGTAGTGTATTAAGAACGTATGATGTGATGACCAGCTGGCCTCTTTGCAGACTGTCTCCAGAGACAATCCTGCGTGCCGCCCAAGAAGAAGACATCGCCCTGGTTGAGTGAGCTCAAACCACCTCTGGAGGATCCTTCCCGGCCGCTCTATATGCCCGGTGAATAGTTTTTACTATCTCGGCCGAGATAGTTCTGGCCGAGGCCTCTTTCCCTTTAAATTTTCATGATGATGAAAAAGTCTGTCAGAACGTCTGAATGTAGAAGTAGCCTGAAGATGGACATTTCAAAAGCCCTCAAAGCCTAACTTGTGCAGATCAGCATCTGATTCCACTGGGAGGGCTGGAAGCACCCATTCACTGGTGAAATATTGAAGCCACTTTTGGGACAAGATGATCCAATGGTCTCAGCACAACCCTGTCTGGGAAGAACATGGAAGAAGGTTCTGCTGCCCTCAATTCTTGGAGTTCCGACACTCTTCCCCCTGAAGCTATGGCTAATAGAAAAGCCGTTTTTAAAGCGGAGTTCCACACAAAAATGGAACTTTCGCTTTTCGGAACCCTCCCCCCCTCCGGTGTCACATTTGGCACCTTTCAGGGGGGAGGGGGGTGCAGATACCTGTCTAAGACAGGTATTTGCACCCACTTCCGGCATAGACTCCCATGGGAGTCTATGCCTCTTCCCGTCCCCACCGCGCTGTCTCCTGGGAACACACAGCTCCCAGGAGAGAGCGGGGACCACTTGGGACGCGCAGCGCGACTTGCGCATGCGCAGTAGGGAACCGGGAAGTGAAGCCGCAACGCTTCACTTCCTGATTCCCTCACCTAGGATGGCGGCGGCAGCTGGCGAGAACCGAGCAGGTTCTCGGCATCCCCTGCCGACACCGCTGGACCCCGGGACAGGTAAGTGGCCATGTATTAAAAGTCAGCAGCTGCAGTATTTGGCGGTGTGGGTGAACCCCTGCTTTAAGGTGATATCCCATAATGAACAGTCTTCTGTCGGAGTGTGAGGAGGGTTTGCTAGAAAATTGAGGACTACTGCCAGGTCCCATTGAGGGAACCTATTCCTCTTGGGAGGGCTTAGTCCAAGTACCGCTCTCATGAAGTGCTCCACCAGCAGGTTTGCTGCCCATTTCTTTTGGGTAAAAGCCGAGATGGCTGAAATTTGCACCTTAAGCGAACTGAGCCCCAAATCCAATCCGGATTGCAGGTAAGACAGGATTTGAGATACATTTGGGTGAAACTGATGTCCAGCTGTAAAGCTTGTGAACCTATTCCTTATTCTGGAGTAGATGGCTGTCAGGAAAGGTCCCCTCCGCTGGTAATATCGATCATTTGGCGTGCAGTACTGAGGTCCACCAGCAGGTGTCTCCTTGCAGTTTGGAGCTGTCAGAAGAGCTTTTTCCTGCTGGTATTCTGTCACCTTTGGGCCGCGGTACTGGCATCCACCAGCGGAGGAATCCTGGCAGTATGGAGCAGGTATTCCCCTCTGCAGACAGGTGTCACCTGACCTTAATTAGCAGCTGCAATATAAATATCCAGCAAGTGCACACTCATCTTGCCCTGGTATCTTCCTTGAGCCCTGACCCGCAGCCTGCATCCTGATTACCTGATTCCTAAAACCTGATTTCTAGAACCTGTGGATCCTGTTCCCCATCTGTTACCTGAACCTTGGACCCTGAGCCTTGTATCTTACCCTTCCTCCCTGTGATCCATCCATCCTCTCTTTGTCCTGTTTGTTTCCCTTCCCCAGCTGCTGACCTCCTGTTGACGACCCTGGCCTGGCTTTGCTTACGATCTCAGTATTTCCCTTACTTGTATATACATGTTCTGTTAATATTATTATTTGCGGGGTTCTGTTTTGTATTGGTTGTGGTGCACTGAGTGATATTGGAGGTGGTTGTGTTACATTTATTCATTTATCTTTAATAAATCATTTATATATTCACTTATACACGTCTGGGTTTCCTCTGTTGCAGTCCACACAGTTCTGGTCTTATCTGGTACATGACAATGGCTATGGTTGACCCCTTTTTGGAACTCTGTAAAGTTCTAACACCCTCTGGAGAACATCCTAACTCTTGTAACCCCTGCCTTACAATCTCCAGGCCGCTAAGGCCAGTCATGATGGTTGCAGATGTAGGGTATCTCCTTCAGACAGGAGATACCGGCAGAGTGAGTGGTGTGCACACGCTGAGATCCATTGCCAGAGAGACCCATGGTCTGTGAGGCCAGTAAGGAAATACTGTGATGACTGTGGAATTCTGTCAACAATCTCCTCAGGAATTTCAGGATTAAAGAAATTGGAGGGAAGGCATAGGCCAGTTGCCCAACCCAAGGATAGGTAAAGGCATCCGCCTCCTCCACTAATGGATGACGGTAGCGTGAGATGAACCAGCTCACCTTGCAGATGGTGGATGAGGCAAAGATATCCATCTTGCGGACACCCCCACTCGGGATGATCTGTTTGAACACTTTGGGGTGCAGGGACCATTTGTTGGGGTCCATGAATTGTCTGGATAGGCGATCTGCTTCCAAGTTCTGACAGCCTGGAAGATATATGGCCCTCAAATCTGGGAGATATTGTTGTGCCAATGTCATGATTGGTTCCACCTCTCTCAAGAGGGATTGGCTGTGCTCCCCACCTTGTCGCTGTATATGGAACACTGCTGCCGTGTTGTCCAGATGGAGCAGGACTGGGGACCCTGTATGTGAGGCAGCAAGATGGCTGTGACGGGGGGGCCCGTGGAACTCAGAATACATCTTATATCTAAGGCACCCTGTGCCATCCTGGCACAGGGTGAGGGAGAAAATATATCTTGTACTACTTAAAATAGGACAGTAATATTTGTCCACAATATCTCCCAGGATGTATGTTAATTGAATGAGGTGATCACATTGTCCTCTATACAATGTAGGAGACGGGACGACTCCTATTGGAGCTCATGTTAATTAGGTTTTGTTTGTATTGTTAATTGTAATTAGCTCCAGCTATTGTGTTGATATAACTGTGTGAAGCTCGGTGACCACAAGTCTGGGCGAAAGGTCATGTCTCAGTCACCTAGGCTGTATAAAGGATTAGATAATTAGGTCATGTTAATTAAGTTACAGTTGTATTGTTAGAGGAGGTTCCAACAGCATATAAAGTCTTGTAATTGTGATTCTAAATAAAGTCAGTTCTTGGTAGCAACAAGCAAGTGTCGCCTTGTTTGTGCTCAGAGAGGTTGGGATATCTGTATACAGACTGGGAGGAAGTGGTATATGACGGAAGCACTCAAGCGGAGTGTGGGACGTTCCGTGACATTGGTGGCAAGCAGCGGGAAAGCTTCCTGAAGTCTGGGACATCCAAACCTCCAACTGGATCCAAGATCAGCATAGCAGACTTCAGTCACCCCAGCGGAGATATGGACCTGGCATCAGAATTCCCGGGGCTGCTGCGGATCATCCTTTCAACGTACACCAGGACTGTGTCTGAGGATGAATACCTGGAGCTCAGGAAGCTGATTCGGGTGGAGCTCTGGATTGCAGCCCTCCGTCTCGCTGGTATAAAACAGGGCAAGTGCTTTCCAACCCAAGAGCAACGGGCCAGTGACCAACGGGCATTGCGGATGGCATTCCTGGGAGAGCAGCCCCAGGAGCAATGGGTGACTGAGTTGGACAGGTTGGTCCAGCAGGAGATAGAGCTGGACAATCATTATCGGGCTCTGCAATGGCACGCAGAGGAGGGATATTTAGGGGGAGACAACAGAATGCTCTCCGGAGGGATATGACTTTGGCGGCCCTGGATTGCTGTGGGAGAACCTTACAGATCTTTTTATGTTTGGCGATGAAGGGGAACCTGACCTTGAGGACCTGAGAGACTATAGAGAGTCTATGCTCGGTCTTGCAGGGGTCTCAGAGCTCAAACCTGATCTGGACCATTTGCTAAGGAAGGAACAGCATCTGGAAAGGGCATACAGGAAACTGCTAGAACAAGTTCAGCAGCATGCCAGAGAATCGGCAGTGGAAAATCCGGAGATTGCCGTCCCCAAACCTGAAGTGCTGACAACAGGGCAGAGCTCTGCTAACCTCTGCCCAGTAATGATAGCATCTTCTGGGTTCCATGGACAGGAGATGGTGAACCTCTATCCCCAGACATCAGTTGCAGAGACATGGGATTTGATAGACTTTTCTGCTGAGGAAGAACAACCTGATGAGCCTCCAGCAGAAGAGCTGCTATCAGGGCCAAAGTTCACTGTGTTCTGCCCAGCACCAACAGTGGCTTCGGCCTTCTTGAGAGAAGAGGTAGTCGGCCTTTCTCCCACAACACTGACAAGGACATGTGATTTTCTGCCAGCAGCATCTATGGAGTTAAAACAAACTTCTCCAGCTGAAGATCTGGTAACTGAACAGAGGGTCCAAGACCTCTGCCCCACACTTTTACCAATTCCAGAGACTGGGGATTTAATAGACGTTTCTGTAGAGGAGGAACCACCTGGCAAACCCCCAGCAGAAGTGCTGGCAACCGGACAGAGGGTCCAAGACCTCTGCCCCACACCTGCAGCAATTGTGGAGGCTCAGGGTGAGAAGATGGCAATCACTTCCCAGCAGCAGATACAGGGGGAGAAGGGAGAGGAGGTGTGTGTTGTCCCTCCCCAACAGTTGGCCAGGGTGGAGGAAGCGGGCTTTCCTTCCCAGCAAAGATCCGTGCACCTGGGAGACAGTACCATCGACATGTCGTCCCAGCAGCCAGATGAGGGAATGGAAAAGGAAGCAGCCGGCTTACCTCCCCAATGGCAGCTACACAGTTTGGGAGTGGAGGAAGCCAGCCTCCTGCCCCAACGGTTAGCCGGAGCGGAGGATGCGGAGTCCCCAGCAGAAGTGCTGGCAACAGGGCAGAGTGCTACCAACCTCTGCCCAGCACCGGCAACAACTACAGAGTTCCAGGGAGGCGGGGCAGTCGGCCTCCCTCTCCAACAGTTAGCCGGAACAGATGGTGTGGGGTTTCCGGCAGAAGGGCTGGCAACAGGGCAGAGGACTGCTGGACTCTGCCCTCAACTAACAGAGGATGGATTTCCTGTGAAGGTGGATGGAACTTCAGTCTCCACCTGTATACCCCAGGGATGCTGGGCAGTGGGCCCAGATCCCCAAAAGCATGACAGAGTGAGCCCAGACACCCTGTCTTCTCTCCAGCGGCAGAAAGGATTCCAGGGAGAAGAGCCAGTCCAGGCCTCTTCCCAGCGGCAGATATGTTCTCAGAGAGAGGCAGAGGTTGGCTGGGTGAGTAATGCTTTGTTTGGAACAATTTGTTTGGGGTACTGTGTGGGTACAGGCAGTAGAGGACTGGAGCTGTTTACTAACTTCGGAGTCAACCCGTCTGGGGTCTCCTCCTGTGTTAGTCTTCTGCCGAAAGGGGAGAGATGTGACGGGGGGGCCCGTGGAACTCAGAATACATCTTATGTCTAAGGCACCCTGTGCCATCCTGGCACAGGGTGAGGGAGAAAATATATCTTGGACTACTTAAAATGGGACAGTAATATTTGTCCACAATATCTCCCAGGATGTATGTTAATTGAATGAGCTGATCACATTGTCCTCTATACAATGTAGGAGAGGGGACGACTCCTATTGGAGCTCATGTTAATTAGGTTTTGTTTGTATTGTTAATTGTAATTAGCTCCAGCTATTGTGTTGATATAACTGTGTGAAGCTCGGTGACCACAAGTCTGGGCGAAAGGTCATGTCTCAGTCACCTAGGCTGTATAAAGGATTAGATAATTAGGTCATGTTAATTAAGTTACAGTTGTATTGTTAGAGGAGGTTCCAACAGCATATAAAGTCTTGTAATTGTGATTCTAAATAAAGTCAGTTCTTGGTAGCAACAAGCAAGTGTCGCCTTGTTTGTGCTCAGAGAGGTTGGGATATCTGTATACAGACTGGGAGGAAGTGGTATATGACAGAAGCACTCAAGCGGAGTGTGGGACGTTCCGTGACAGTGGCCAACGCCATGAATGCTGCTTGAAGTTCCAGAATATTGGAAAGAAAGCTCTGAGTGGGAAATCCTCCTCTGCTGTGGATCTTGAGTTGTTCGCAGGTGGCGCCCCACCCTGCTGTGCTGGCATCTGTGGTAACAATGATCCATGGCTGCGGCTCTAATGGACTATGCCATTTAGCTTTTGTTTTTTGTCTACCACCAGAGACTCTGGCACCTCCGGCTGGTGATCCTGATTGGCTGGGTTAGAAGAACTCTTCCACTGCATCAGAAAGCCTTGTTGGAAAACTCTGAGTTTCCAATGAGCCCAGGGGATCATCGGAATACATGAAGCCATCGTCCCGAGAGGACTCATGCACTGGGATGCTGACATCACTGGTGCAGCCAATGCCTGTTGGAACTTCTCCCTGCTTTTGGGGAGTTTCTGAGGTGGCAAAGAAACTGTGGCTGCCTGAGTATTGAATTGGGCCCCTAGGTAGACCATATTCTGTGTAGGCTCCAGCTGGCTCTGGTAATGCCTTTCCTTTAACGCAAATTTGAGGAATTGCTGGTATGACTGAAGGATCAGGACATGCTGGTGGGCATATTGCAAGTCCACTGAAATCCTCCAGCCTCCTGGCTGAATAACCTGGATTATGGTATGGAGAGAATCCATCTTGAGTCTATATGGATAATTGATTCAGCCTCTTGAGGTAGTTCTGGAGGCTGCCGTTTGAACAGCCGATAATGGCCTTGCGCCACTGTGGACTGAATCTGCCGTTTTTTGGCAGTGGTCTTGCCGGAACTGGGTCACTTTGAGTCACCTGGCTCCAGCTGCCTCCTGGGCGGGCCTGGCATTTAAAGGGCTTCTGGGTATCTTGGGGAGCCGAGGTGTCTTAGCTCTCTGCGATCTTACAAAGGTTGACTGTGTACCCCTCCAACGCCTTCTGAAGTCCTTGGATGGGCGAAAACCTCAGAAATCCCAGTACCTGTTTGGCGCTCCTCTGGATGGTTGCCCCCTCTGGCGTCTGGACCTTCGACCCTGGGGCAGAAGACCTGATTTTCCTACTGGAACCCTGGAGATGGCAGTCTCCAGTTTTTTGGCCAAGCAATGCTTTCCCATCCTGGGAAGGCGTCCAGGGTTTTAGCCACAGCGCAACTTTTTTTTGGCTGTGACTGAGCTGAGCATGGCTCTGGAGGACTATAGAATGATGTAAATAGCTGCCTCACTTGTGAAGTCCGCCGAGAGTTTTATCTCATCAAGAGCCTTGATGATTTATTTATTTATTTTCTTCTTTTGGCAGCTGGTTTTTGATCGTATACTCCAAGTTCTGCATCCACACTCGCAAAGCACTTGCTACAGATGTTAAAGCAACTGCGGGTTTACAAGCACCACCTGCCGCAAGGTAAAACTTTCTTAAGTCCATGTCAATGCGTCAATCAAGGATATCAAGGATATCGTGAAAGGAGGAAGAGTCTTTCATCGGAAGTGTCACATTCTTGGCCAGTCTGGTGACTGCCGCATCCACCGTTGGTGGGTTAGATAAAGGAGTCGCATCCTCCTCCGTTAATGGATACAACTTCTGCAACCTATTAATTGAGGAGGATTTTCTCTCCCCCTCTTCCCATTCCTCCTGAAACAGGCCTTTTATTTCTGTCATAAGAAGTTTTTTTAGGTTCCTCCTATGGAACCCAAAGGCTTGTTCACACTTGCAGCAGGCTCTGCTATTGCACTGAAAAGAGATCTGTGCTTAGGTCACTTTTCAGAGGCATTTTATATTATCATGTAGAGTGGACAAGTGTTCCTGCTATGCGATTTTCAAAGAGCGATTTGTACGCAATATTGCAACTCGCATGGGGGGCGGACCATTCACTTGGCTGCCATACATGTGCAAAAAGAAGCCCTTGCTCCTATTTAGGGGCGTCCAGCTTCGCACAATGTTTTTAAAGGCGCGTTCTCCTACGTGACAATCACAGCAGAATCGCATCGCATTTGGGGTGCGTCAATTTAACTGACAATTGCGCGGTCGTGTGACATTGTACCCAAACAAATATGATACCCTTTTTTCCCACAAATAGAGCTTTCTTTTGGTGGTATTTGATCACCTCTGCGGTTTTTATTTTTTGCGCTTTAAACAAAAAAAAGACCGACAATTTTGAAAAAAAAAAAACAATATTTTTTACTTTCTGCTATAATACATATCCAAAAAAATATGTATAAAAAAACAAATTTAGTCATCAATTTAGGCCAATATGTATTCTTCTACATATTTTTGGTAAAAAAAATCCCAATAAGTATATTTTGATTGGTTTGCGCAAAAGTTATAGCGTCTACAAACTATGGGATAGATTTATAGACTTTTATTTATTTTTTATTGTTTTTACTGGTATCTGCAATTTTTAGCAAGACTGCAACATTGCAGCAGACAAATCTGACCCCAAGTGACACTTTTTGGGGACCAGTGACATTATTACTGTGCTAAAAAAAAATGCACTGATCAATGTATAAATTACACTGGCAGGGAAGGAGTTAACACTAGGGGGCGATCAAGGGGTTAGCTGTGTTCCCTGGGTGTGTTCTAACTGTGTGGGGGATGGGCTTACTGGGACAACACAGAGATCGCTGTCCCTGATCACTAGGAACAGCAGATCTCAGTATTGTCCCCTATCAGAATACGGATTCGCCTCATTTACGTAGGCAGAGCCCCGTTCTGCCTCTCTGTATATCGATCGCGAGTGGCCGGCAGACATTGAATCCGCTGGACCCGTGGGCCCTTAATGTATGTCATGCACAGACCGATGTACAGGTGCCTCGGTTTGCACACCGAGCCGCCTTGCCACAGTATATATGCAGAAGGCCGTCGGCAAGTGGTAAATCACTTCAGCCCCAGAAGAATTGGCCCCTCAATGACCAGAGCACTTTTTACAATTCGGCACTGCGCTGCTTTAGCTGGAAATTGCGCAGTCATGCAATGCTGTACCCAAACGAAATTTGTGTCTTTTTTTCCCCACAAATAAAGTTTTCTTTTGATGGTATTTGATTGCCTCTGCGATTTTTATTTTTTGCGATATAAACGGGAAAAAATAAAATTTTTGAAAAATAATGATATTTTCTACTATTTGTTATAAAAAAAATCCAATAAACTAAATTTTAGTCATACATTTAGGCCAAAATGTATTCAGCTACATATCTTTGGTAAAAAAATGTAAATAAGCGTATATTTATTGGTCTGCGCAAACGTTATAGCGTCTACAAAACTAGGGTAACATTTTCTGGAAATTACGCAGCTTTTAGTTTATGACTGCCTATCTCAATTCTTGAGGTGCTAAAATGGCAGCGCAGTACAAACCCCCCCCAAATGACCCCATTTTGGAAAGTAAACACATCAAGGAACTGGCTGAGAGGCATGTTGAGCCCATTGAATATTTTATTTTTTGTCATTGTGATTTTTGTCATTGTGATTGAAAAATTAAAAAAAAAATAAATAAAAAACATTTTTTACACAAAGTTGTCAATAAATGATATATTGCTCACACATGCCATGGTTATATGTGGATTTACACCCCAAAATACATTCTGTTGCTTCTCCTGTGTATGGGGATACCACGTGTGTGAGACTTTTTGGCAGTCTAACTACGTACAGGACCCTGAAAACCAAGCACCGCCTTCAGGCTTTCTAAGGGCGTAAATTTTTGATTTCACTCCTCACTACCTATCACAGTTTTGGAGGCCATGAATTGCCAAGATAGCACAAAACCCCCCAAATGACCTCATTTTGGAAAGAAGACACCCCAAGCTATTTGCTGAAAGGCATGTTGAGTATTTTGCAGATCTCGCTTTTTGTCACAAAGTTTTGAAAATTGAAAAAGGAAAAATTCAAATTTTCTTTTCTTTCATCATTTTCAAAAACAAATGAGAGCTGCAAAATACTCACCATGCCTCTCAGACCCCTTTCACACCGAGCTGCCTAGGGCATCAGCGGTAAAGCGGCGTTATTTTTAGCGCAGCTTTACCGTAGTTTTATGCGCTATTTGGCCTCTAGCCACAAAACGCAGTTGAAGCGGCATTTTGTCGGCGGTATCGCAACGCTGCCCCATTGATTCCAATGGGGAGCAGCGGTGAAGGAGCGGTGAGTTCACCGCTCCTTCACCGATCCAAGGAAGCTGCTGGCAGGACTTTTTGTGACGCCCTGCCAGCGCACCGCTCCAGTGGCTTTCACACTGGAGTGAATGGAGCCGCTTTTTTCAGGCGCTATGCAGGCACTATTTTTAGAGTTGTAGCGCCTGAAAAACACCCGCAGTGTGAAAGAGGTCTTAGAAAATACCTTTGGGTGTCTACTTTGCAAAATGGGTTCATTTGGGTGGGGGGGGGGGGGGGTGGGGTTGTGCTATCTTGACATTTCAGGGCCTCCCTAACTGTGATAGGTAGTGAGGAGTAAAATCACAATTTTACGCCTTTAGAAAGCCTGAAGGCGGTGCTTGGCTTTGTGGTCCTGTACGCGGCTAGGCTCCCAAAAAGTCTCACACATGTGGTATCCCTGTACTCAGGAGAAGCAGCAGAATATATTTTGGGGTGTAATTCAACATATAACCATGCCAAATTTGAACAATATATCATTTATTGACAACTTTGTGTAAAAGAAAAAAATTGTAATTTTACAGAAACTTGTGGCAAAATATAAAATATTCCATGGACTCAACATGCCTCTCAGAAAATAGCTTGAAGTGTCTAATGGGGTCATTTGGGGGAGTTTTGTGCTATCTTGACATTTTATGGCCTCCAAAACTGTGATAGGTAGTGAGGAAGTGAAATCACCATTTTACGCCCTTAGAAAGCCTGAAGGCTGTGATTGGTTTTAGGGGTCCTGTACACGGCTAGGCTTCCAAAAAGTCTCACACATGTTTTATCCCCGTACTCAGGAGAAGCAGCAGAATGTATTTTGGGGTGCAATTTCACATATGCCCATGGCATGTTTAGGCAATATATCATTTAGTGACAACTTTGTGCAAAAAAAAAAAAAGTTTGTAATTTTCCCGAAACTTGTGGCAAAATATAAAATATTCCATGGACTCAACATGCCTATCAGCAAATAGCTTGGGGTGTCTACTTTCCAAAAAGGGGTCATTTTGGGGGGTTTTCAACTGTCCGGGCATTTTATGTACAACATTAGAAGCTTATGTCACATATCACCCACTCTTCTAACCACTTGAAGACAAAGCCCTTTCTGACACTTTTTGTTTACATAAAAAAATATGTATTTTTTTTGCTAGAAAATTACTTTGAACCCCCAAACATTATTTTTATTTTTTTTAAAGCAAAGGCCCTACAGATTAAAATGATGGGTGTTGCAATTTTTTTTCGCACAGTATTTTTGCAGCGATTTTTCAAACGCAATTTTTTTGGAAAAAAAACTTTTTAAAATATTAATGCTATTTTGCCCAAATGTTTGATGAGATAAAAAAAGATGATCTTATACCGAGTACATAGATTCCAAACACGACATGCTTTAAAATTGCGCACAAACATGCAGCAGCGACAAAATACATACATTTTTAAAAGCCTTTAAAAGCCTTTACAGGTTACCACTTTAGATTTACAGAGGAGGTCTACTGCTAAAATTACTGCCGTCGATCTGACGTTCGTGGTGATACCTCACATGTATGGTGCAATTGCTGTTTACATACGACACCAGACCGAAGCTTGCGTTCACCTTTGCGCGTGAGCACGGGGGGACAGGGGTGCTTTTTTTTTTTTATTGCTTTTTTATTTTATATTTAAAGTGTTCCTTTCATTTTTTTTTTTTTTTTTAAATTTCTCTTGTTATCTCAGGGAATGTAAATATCCCCTATGATAGCAATAAATAGTGACAGGTACGCTTTTTTAAAAAAAATTGGGGTTCTATTAGACCCTAGATCTCTCCTCTGCCCTTTTTTTTAATATTGCTTTTTTATTTTATATTTAAACTGTTCCTTTCATTTTTTTTTTATTTTTATTGTTATCTCAGGGAATGTAAATATCCCCTATGATAGCAATAAATAGTGAACGGTACGCTTTAAAAAAAATTGGGGTCTATTAGACCCTAGATCTCTCCTCTGCCCTCAAAGCATCTGACCACACCAAGATCGGTGTGATAAAATCCTTTCCCAATTTCCCAATGGCGTTGTTTATATCCGGCGAAACTTAAGTCATGAAATGCTCGTAGCTTCCGGTTTCTTAAGCCATAGAGATGATTGGAGCCATTCTGGTCTCCGATCAGCTCTATGGTCAGCTGGCGGATCCACCGGCTGCATTCTCGGGTTCCCTGTTGGAACAGGAGAGCCAGAGAAAAGCCAGAGAAAACCATGGAAGACGGTGGGAGGGGGGTAACGTTCCCTTCCACTGCTTGTAAAAGCAGTCTAGCGGCTAATTAGCCGCTAGGATTGCTTTTACATGAAAGCTGACCGCTGGCTGAAAAGAATGATACCAAGATAATACCTAAACCTGCAGGCATCATTCTGGTATAACCACTCATAATCCAGCAACATACCAGTACATTGCTGGTCCTTGTTGGGCATATATTGTAATGTTCTTTTTTTCATGCAGCCTATGGGCTGAACAAAAAAAGAGATAATGGTTATGCCCACCATTAGAATACCACTCTTCATCCACCCACTTCTGATGATGAGCATACATGTACCATTTTTTTTTAACCCCTTCCCGCTGACCGTACGCATATCTGTGTACTCGGCTTTCGGGGGTTATACCGGGATGATGCCCACAGCTGCAGGCATCATCCCGGTACCGTTGTTTAGAGCGGGCGATCGGCTATCCGTATATAACAACCGATGCGGCTAAAAGCCGCTCGGCTGTTATACCGGAGGAGCGGGAAGTGACATCCCCCCTCCCGCCGCCTCCCGCCGCTCTTACCGGGCCCCCCGTGCGATCGGGAGGCCCGGTGTCCAATCGGGTACCTTCGGCGGCTGGGGGCGGGCTGGAACGAAGCTGTGGGTGGCTTCGTTCCAGCCTTCTCAATGTAAACGCGGAAGCGGCGTCATGACGTCACTTCCCGTTTACTCGGCTGCCAATGGCGCCAAATTTTAAAAAATATACAGTATTCAGAATCGCCGTTTTCGGCGATCTGAATACTTTTAAGTGTAAAGGAGGGATGGGAGGTCTTTTAGACCCCCCATCCCTCCATAAAGAGTACCTGTCACCACCTATTACTGTCACAAGGGATGTTTACATTCCTTGTGACAGCAATAAAAGTAAAAAAAAAAGATTTTTTTTTTTAAACACCATTTATTAGTATAAAAATAAATAAAATAAATAAAAAAAAAAAAATTTTTAAAGCGCCCCCGTCCCCGCGAGCTTGCGCAGCGAAGAAAACGCATACGGAATTCGCGCCCGCATATGTAAACGGTGTTCACATCACACATGTGAGGTATCGCCGCGATCGTCAGAGCGAGAGCAATAATTCTAGCCCTAGAACTCCTCTGTAACTCTAACCTGGTAACCGTAAAAAAAATTTAAAGCGTTGCCTATGGAAATTCATAGCTACCATAGATTGTCGCCATTCCACGAGTGCGTGCAATTATAAAGCGTGACATGTTTGGTATCTATTTACTCGGCGTAACATCATCTTTCACATTATACAAAAAAATTGGGGTAACTTTACTGTTTGGATTTTTTTAAATTCATGGAAGTGTCCCTTTTCCAAAAATTTGCGTTTAAAACACCGCTGCACAAATACCGTGTGATATAAAATATTGCAACAATCTCCATTTTACATATAATGTTTGGGGGTAATTTTCTAGCAAAAAATATGGATTTTAACTTGTATACACCAAATTTCAAAAATAGGCTTAGTCATGAAAGGGTGGTGAAATCACTCCTACAGCGCTGATTTTTGTATCGTAAAAGCTGTTGCTGTCAAGATAAATAAATCAGCGCTGCAGCTGATGGGCGTACCTGAAAAGGTACAACACAATTGTGATGAAACAACGGTAACGATAAAACATTAACTCAATAAAACAACTTGATTTTTTAATTTGAGAATAAAAAATGGACTTTGTAGGCACACGCATAGGATAGGTAAAAGTATTTAAAGTTTTTTAATTGTATAAAGTTAAAAACATAGTTTACAAACACATAATAAAAGAAAAGCATAACATTGTTAAACAACCCCCGAGACTCAGATAACACCTCCAAAATATATAGATATATGTTAATACAAATTGGTGCAAATGGAAAAGGTAACCAATAGCAGCATCCAATGGAGATAAAGTGTGTGGAGTAGTTGAGTGACAGTATGAGGTCACACAGAGAGTTCGCGCTACATGTTACGGGCATAAATGCGCTTCTTCAGGATCACCCAGCCAGCGCTGCCTCAACAAAGATGGTGGCCACTCCACCGCTCTGTCCTCAGCACTGCCTGATGAAAACTTAACCATTTCTGCCCACGTTGCGGCTGTAAGCTTAAGTTTTCATCAAAAGTTTTTCATTTTTTGGTTAAGTTTTCATCAGGCAGTGTTGAGGACAGAGCGGTGGAGTGGCAGGGTCTTGGGTGCCATCTTTGTTAGAGCCCTTGCACACTGGGGCGGTTTGCAGGCGCTATTGCGCTAATAATAGCGCCTGCAAACCGCCCCGAAAGTGCCGCTGCTTTCATTCCAGTGTGCAAGCCCCGAGGGCTTGCACACTGGAGCGATGCGCTGGCAGGACGGTAAAAAAAGTCCTGCCAGCAGCATCTTCGGAGCGGTGAAGGAGCGGTGTGTATACCACTCCTTTACCGCTCCTGCCTATTGAAATCAATGGGACGGCGTGGCTATACCGCCGGCAAAGCGCCTCTGCAGAGGCGCTTTGCGGTGGTATTTAACCCTTTCTCGGCCGCTAGCGGGGGGTAAAACCGCCCCGCTAGCGGCCGCATACCGACGGTAAAACGCCGCTAATAATAGCGGCGTTTTACCGCCGACGCCGCCCCCCTGCCCCAGTGTGCAAGGGCTCTACAGGCAGCACTGGTTGGATGATGTGTCAAGAGGCTTAGGAGGGCTCCTCACTTCCTGGTGTTTCCTATTCATTGATTTCGGACCAAGCCCTGGGAACCCTTTGGAAACGGTGACTGGCGATGTGCTGAGTGGAAGATCTTTCTGGATGCCCTGACCTGGTGGAGCGAGTTGCAGAGGCCTGATAGGCCACAAGAGGCTACGGATGGACTACTGACAGAGCCACTAGGGAGACCACCCAAGGCTATCCATACATGCCCATCACCCCTGTAGGGGTAACAGGAGCTGGTGAGTGGGTACCCTTAAGGGGGAGCACACGAGTCACCTGATTTGTCGAGCACAAGAGTCACTTGATCGTTTTGGACAGTTGGTTATTTTAGAGCTTCACCATTTCTATCAACACTGCTTTTTTTTTTTTTTTAGCTGATAATTTTTTTATACATATATTCTCATTTGCAATATTATTTTTTTAACCTTTTGTTGATGTATTATTGATGACTTTAGGATATTCATGGTTCAACATAACAATATTATCTATTTATCACTATATATGACTAGCCTATTGGTCACCGTATATGTCACTATTTGATCTATTTATTTACATTTTATATATTTATGAGGTCATTATGACTGGTTCATTATGTTTGTACATTTATAATTGAGTATTGTCACTTAGAGGGTGCACTTTTTTCACACATTTTTTGCACAACTAGGGAGAGTAATTTCCCTAAATATAAGGAGCTTTATTTATCTTTTTCTACTGTTTACCCACACCCGATAGTTATTAGGATAGTGCCACTCACCCCATCGTTTTTGCTCTTTATTCTTTATAAGTTTCCTTTGGGAACTGAATAGGGGAGGCTGCAACCCAGTAATATTGTGAGCGCGGAGTATATCATAATTCTATTCGCCTTCCCTTGTCCCACCCCTGCTGCCGTCCTATTGGCTGTATGCCGCCTCACCAGCGGTGGTTCCGGCGCATGCGCGCCAGCTTGTGGCCGGACCAGTCAGTGTCACTTCTGGTGTGGGGTGACGCACTTATACAGGGTATAGGGGGTTGATCCCCGGACTTACCTGTCAGGCTTCACCCTATCCAGGAGAGCACACACGGCTTCGCTCCCCTACCTTTTTCTCTCGGTTTGTCCACAAGAGGTATGATTAGTGGTCCACTCATGGTTGTCTATGGTGTACCTACTCAGTCTGGTTTATACCTTCAGTAATATTTCATTGCCCTCTTGTTTTTTTCTTTGTTCATTACCAGGTATTGGCCTTTTGAGTCCAAAAAATTCCAAAAAATTCCCTGATTATTGGACATTATTGGTCACTGACTCTACAAACAGTGACATTTATTAACTTACATTATTGTGATAGATAGACTATCTTCTAGCAATGTGTGTGCCCATTACTACATTTTCTGGATCCTGTGCTTACCAGCTGTATAAAGTGTTGGATCATTGCCTGCATTAACTACTTGGTAAGCCCTTGTTGTATGTATGTACGCTTTGAACATGCGGCCGGCCCTCTGCTATACCTGACTGTGCTGCATCTATGCATATCGATGCAGCTTTCCTTGGTTTTGGTATATGTGTATATATTTTAATATATATGCTACTATTATATCTTTCTTAATTGTTTATAGACTTTTTGACTATCTGGGACAACTCGCTTGACCTGCATCTTTATGCAGCTTCTATGCTGCGCTACTTAGAAACTATCTTTATTATGTAAGTTTGTACTATTTCCTTCACAGCATAATTACTAACATTCAAACAGCTATTTATACATGCATATTCCTGAGTTTATTTATGGGGCTCCCCTATGAATATGAATGTGTCCCCATGGGAGGGTTTTGTTTTCTGCCCCCTAGTGGTCACCGGATTTGGGCCCTTTACCCTGCTGGACTTTATCAAAGTGATAATTTCATTGTTTATATTTGTTTTTGTTTCATTCTTTGGATATTATAATATACTCATTCGATGTTCTTCTTACATACATATTAGATCTACAAGCTCCTGAAGAAGCACATTTATGCATGTAACATGTAGAGCGAACTCTCTGTGTGACCTCATACTGTGACTCAACTACTCCACGCACTTTATCTCCATTGGATCCTGCTATTGGTTACCTTTTCCATTTGCACCAATTTGGTTTAACATATATCTATATATTTTGGAGGTGTTATCTGAATCTCGGGGGTTGTTTAACAATATTATGCTTTTCTTTTATTATGTGTTTGTAAACTATGTTTTTAACTTTATCCAATTAAAAAACTTTAAATACTTTTACCTATCCTATGCGTGTGCCTACAAAGTCAATTTTTCCATTTTTTATTTTTTATTCTCAAATAACAATTAGGTCGTTGGCACACATCTATCTGTGTATCCACAGTGTCACCCTGTGAGGATACAATAAAATCTGCATTTTTTGTCAAAACTTGATTTGTTTAACGCAATCTGTGCCTAAAAAATAATGCCGAAGCATGGGAGCAATCCCTCCCTAATGTTAGGAGAAAATCGCTCCTCCACCCCTGCTCCCATGCTTTGGCATATATGCTCTTTTTTTTAACTGTGGTGGTGAAATCACCTCCTACAGCACTGGAGTCACAGCTTTACGTATCGTGGGAGCAAACGCTGTTGCTGTCAGAATAAATAAACCCGTGCTGCAGCTGAATGGCGTACCTGCTAAGCAAATAATGGGTAATGATAAAACAAAGTAACATTACAGTATAACAGTAAGACATACCATATCTGCAAAGCAAATACAATAAAACATAGTAAAAGTAAAACATTACAGTTCTAAAATACAGTAACAATAGAGCGAACAAAAGAGAGCGAGCATAATAGAGAGAACAAGAGAGAAGAAAAATAAAACTACAACTATTTTTGACTTTTTTATTTATTTTTTGTGTTTTTGTGGGGTTTTTTTTTCACTTTCATATAAACTGTAAACTGTAAACGTTCCAGATTAGGGTCTCTCAAAATGCAATGGCCATCTCATCTTTCGACACCCTGTGTAAGTGTGCCCTAGGACTGTGCAATTCTGTACCCTACGCTAATACTCCACTAGTGTGTGGTAGCGTTTGAAACAGTCACCGACGCAGAGACCAGGTTGGTCAGGACAGGAGGGACAATAAAAGCGGGTGTCACGCCTAATTCCGTGTTTTCTGCAGACACGACATCTTCTTTGGGATGTTATGTGGGCAGGGGTACCAGGGAGGACATACGGAAAATGCCTCTCATGGGGCATAGCACCGTCTGGAAATAGAAGGGCTGTGATGATCTCTTCCTGAAATTTAAGGAAGGATCCAGTCTGTCCTGAAGCTTTGTACAGCACATAAGCATTCAGCAGAGCCAATTGGAATAAATATACAGATACTTTTTTGTACCAGCGTCTGGCCTTATGATCAATTAAAAGGGTTGTAAAGGTTCGTGTTTTTTCACCTTAATGCATCCTATGCATTAAAATGAAAAAACACCTGGCAGTCAACGGCCCCCTCACCCCCCCCCCCCCCTGTTTTACTTACCTGAACCCCTTAATTCAGTCGGCGGGGACACACTGTCTCTCTCTCTCCACGGGCTCCCAGCTCTTGATTGGATAGATTCATAGCAGCGCAGCCATTGGCTCCCGCTGCTGTCAATCAAATCTAATGATGCGGGCACTGGGGGCAGGGCCGAGTCCTGCACTGAGCCTCTATGGACGCCAAATGCTGGACTCGGGAGCGCGCCCGCAAGGTAATCCCCCGGTAGAGTGTGTGGGAAATTCACCTTAGACCACACTCTGGATCAAGTTAAGAAGTTTTCTTTATTTGACTCGTACAAGGAAACAAGTTACAACAAAAGGACAGATATTTGCCCATTGGTTATGATCTCTATGACCCGTGCAATAGGGCAGCATACATAGAGTTCAGCCTTATGGGCTCCTATCTGACTTGTCTGTCTAACAATTGTAAAACTTGCATTTATATACCTTTACAAGCCCTATCTTAGCCATCTCTCCTAGATACGATTGGTTGCTAAGATCTACACCATTGTAACTAACCATAAATCTGACACTTGTACACTTGTCATACAACCAGAGAAACTTATTCATTCCCAGAATTCCTACATGTTCATTAAAGTGATTTATAAATGGTTTTGTCCAATTAAAAACACCTGTGTTTAGACAATATGGCACCCAGCTGTGTTAAATCAAACCCTCCTGATAAGACTTAACCAACTTCAAGGACAACAGATTTATGACTTTGGGAGAATGAACTTTCAATAACCCCGCCTTATGTGTCATATATCTCACTATATAATCCTATATGTATATATTCATATATTGGTTCTACAAAAAGTTTCTGTATCATGTGCACACATATATATATATGCACATACACACATATATATAAAGCCAACTACTTTATTCAATATTGTCTAATTATTAATATATATATATGCATATCAGTGTTTTCTTATTCAATGTATTTTAACAGTTTTAATGAGGGCACAAGCAGACCTTTGTTTGACCCTGTCAAACTTAATGAATGTACTTTACATAACTTTCCCATATTCCACATATTTATTTCTAAACCACCTGTATAAGATGTTCTATCTTATGTCTGTGATTTATATGCATTTCAAGAACTCGAAACGCAATCTAAGCAATCTTTTGCAAGCATACATAAATGATTATAAAATAAGAATCTAATTTCTCTAACAGAGAGCGCTTCTCCCAGGGGGTTATCTGATGCGGGGAAGAGCTGCGAGAGCCGCCGAGGGACCCCAGAAGAGCAGGTTCGGGGACACTCTGTGCAAAACGAGTTGCACAGTGGAGGTAAGTATGATATGTTTGTTATTTAAAAAAAAAAAATTACCCTTACAATCACTTTAAGTACAGTGCCAACAACTGGTCATTGAGGTCCACCCCTCCCATGTTAAGGTTGTATTCATGGACACAGAGGGGTTTCTCCACAACACCAGTCACTGTAAGAATTTGGACAGTCGTATCTGCGAGGACAGAACGAAAACATTCCATGTATCCCTCCACTTCACTGCTAACAAACTATTACATTTCAAGGAGGCTCTCTCCCCCGTCTAAGTCGAGACTCTATAAGCCGGTGGGGGAAGCCCTGGCGATTAGATCGCAAGGTGCCACATGCGCCAATTCCACATTTAAAAAGGTGACTAAAAGTGTCACGTTTGTGTAATAATTGTCCACGTACAAGTGGTAGTCCTTTCCGAATAAGGGTGACACCAAGTCCCACGCAATCTTACCAGTGCTCCCTATGTAGCCTGGGCAGTACTCGGGCGCCACGTGATTATCTCTTCCCTCTTAAACCCTAAAACTATCTGTATAGCCTGTTGCCCTGTCACAGAGCTTATACATCTTGACCCCATATCTGGCATGCTTGGATGGGAAGATACTGTTTGATAGACAAGCGGCCAGAAAACTTAATCAGGGACTCATCAATGCAGACAACTTGATCGGGAGTAAACAAGGCTGCAAACTGTTGGTTGAATTGGTTAACGAGGGGCCAAATTTTGTGGTGCCAACCAAATCCAGGGTCACCCTGTCATTGTCATTGAAATGCATGAACTGCAAGATCTGCTCGTATCGTGTCCTGGTCATGGATGGATGCAGAAAACACGGGCATATGGTGAATTGTTTCAGTGGACCAATATGACTATGCCCATGAGGAGGGATAGGCCCAGGAAGGTCTTAAATTCTGAAACCGTAATAGGTTTTCAATCTCTGGCAAGTATCAACTGGGGATGAATTGACCAGCATACAAATTGCTTTGGTCCACAACAGATCGATAGAGATCTTGCGTGAAAAACAGCGAATAAAAATCAAGTGACGAAAAAAACAACTGTTTCCACCTGAATTCCGGGTTGGCCAGTGAATGGGAGAAGTACAGACGCTGCAGAAGTGGTGGGCTCCCAATTTGGTTCGGAAGATACAGCAGGAAGGACACTATGGGCTCGACAGGCCTGTGTTTGTCGTCTTGGTGGCTCCGGGACTCTACTTGTGCTAGCCACCTCACCAGCTTGAACTGCACTCATGGGACTCACTACGTCACCAAGTGTTACTGCATTGCTGGGTGTACGACCAGGATGTACTAGGCCGCTGGTGCTTGCCAGTTCACCAGAAGGTTGAGCGGCACTAGTACTGGCTCTATGCTCCATACAAGAGTCCTGTGGTTCTTGCACCTCAACAACAGCAGAAGAACGAGGTTGGGTACACCTGACCTTGGCAGGGACCACTACTCCGTCGTCAGAGCTATCTGTCAGGGTGCCGCTGCTGTCTACTGGTTCCTATTTCTGAGCCTGAATCTGACAGATGGGTGACTTCCTCTTCACTCTCATCTGTCATGCTCAGAAACGTGTAGGCCTCTTCACTAGTGTACCTTCGATTGGACATTTTGGCCTCTAAATGTACTGGTACAACTAGTGAGACTCACAGGAAAAGAGAGCACCTGACTGTCAGCGACTGCTTCAAACGCTACCAAAAAACTGTTAGCGTTCACAGGGATCAGGCTTGACTCTGTGAATGCTGCAGTTATGTGTTTTTTGTTTTGTAAGTGACAGTGATCGATTGATACTGCACTTGGGTGGAGGGGCTAAATGCAGGTGCTAGCAGGTATTTGGGCTGATCCCACTAACGCTGCATTTTTGGGAACCCTAAACTACTGGGGATGCTAGTATAGATCTAATCAGATCAAAGATATTGATCCGTTCAGACACTATACTACTAAGGGAGGTGTATGGTGCGTGTGTGGGAGTTAGCACTACTGGCACTAATCTGACACTGCCTGGGGCGACGCGGACCCTAACTGAAGCTAAAACCTAACTGATGTCGCCTGCCGCGTGATCAGGGGGTTAAACCATTATTAGGTAATATACGTCGGGTGCCCTGACACTATAAAAAACAAACTAACTAACCAGCATCACCCGTAACATTAATACAGTGATCACTGGTGACAGGGGTGAAAGGGTTAACTAGGGGGTTATCAGGGGGTTAAACCTTTATTCAGCAATATATGGCGGGTACCGTGACACTATAAAAACCTAACGGTGACAGTCATTAACTGGCTAACTAATGTCACCCGTGACACTAAATACAGCGATCAGAAAAGAGATCTGTATACTATATTAGTGACACTAGTGACAGGGGGTGAAAGGCTTAACTGGGGGGTGATCAAGGGGTTAAACCTTTATTAGGGGAGTTTAGGGACCTATCTGGGGCTACTACTAAGTAACCTAACATTGATTATTGTCACAAATTACACCAGTACAGTGATCAAAGAAAAATATGAACACTGCACTGGGTGACACTGTGACAGGGAGTGAAGGGGTTAACTGGGGGGGCGAAAAGGAGGAGATCGGGGTGTGACAAGTGTACCTATGTGTACTGGGTTTTAGTTTTAGTGTTGGTGCAACTTACTTTGAGATGTCCTCTCTGTTTCTAGAACAGAAAAGTGTTCCACGAGGGCAGATGACATCACTTCCCCTGCCTGTATTTACACTTACAGGCAGGGGAAGGATTTCATTCACCAGAACCGATCACCAGGTCCAGGCCAGAAATCATTGGCCTGGGCCTGGAGACGAATCCGATCGTTGCGGCCGCCGTATAGCTACGACGCTTCGCCCAGCCGAGCCAACCTGCCCCAATATAACTGCAGTGGCTTGTCTGGAACTGGTTAAAGTCTATGGGACCCGAAGTTGTAAAAACAAAAGTGCCCATTTTGAAGGCTTACATGCAATTTATTAAAGGAAAAGGAAAGGGGAAGAAATTGCGCTCGGTGTTCTATTTAAAAGGTGAAGAAAAATGTAAAAAGACGTGAAGTGAGTCCTGCAGCTGAAACACAATAACCCCAATACAAGGGCACACGAACTAAACAATATATAAAACAGTGTAGCGCTGGACTAATGAGGATACGCATATAATAATATATGCGAAAGAGCCGAGACCCATATGTTTGTGAGTAAATGTGAAAAAAACATATACAACCTAATCTGATACAATTAAGTATCTATATGCGTGTATTGTGACACTAAAAATTAAATCAAGTGCACCTATATATATCTAAAACGAAAATTAATATGCAAATACAAATATAATGAACTTAAAATAAATCATGTAAATCAAACGTGACAATAAAAATTGGAATTACATCAACATGTGGTAAGGAACTTTGTTCACTTATATATTATTAGTTGGTCCTTTGTGCTTGGTGATCACAATGGAAGTAAAAAATTAAGGTGAATAATTAAAATAAAAGTCCCAATAAATAATGAGCAAAAAGTCCCAAATCGTGATAACACTCCAACACAGATTCTGGTTCAATATTCCACCGCAGCTGTTGCCCACCACCAAAGGAAGAATTGGAGACTTACCGGACAGCCTGCGACCACCCTTATTCAGGGGGGTCAAAACAGGCTCTGTAGGGATGTAGAAATCCAGATGGTGTCCTCGTCCATGCTTTTCAGATGTTCTCCAGGTGTTCCTATGGCAAGCCAAGGGGGGCTTCCAGACAGGGTGTAGCAAGGATTTGCCCACCGGATGCAATAGGGATTGAATCAAAAAGGTCCCAAAAAGAAAAAGAGAGAACTCCGATAGTGTAGGACAATCTGACTAATTTATTTAAAAAAGCATAGAAACAAATAAAACTTCTGACAGGGAGAAATGAAACAAAAAAACTCCACCGCCGTTTAAAATCCAATCGCGCATGCGCGATGCGTGCTCGCGTTGTGACCCTACAGCCGTTTCGTCACAACTGACGTCATCAGGGGTACGTGGCCACGCTCGCGCATGCACTTTAAATACACAAGCGCCGTAGTGCCATAACTCTTTCATTGGCTGAGGGGGAACGGGGGCGGATAGTGATACTTTATTGTTAGTCATTCCAACCCAATGAAAACCACCCATACACCCTTCCTTGATATAAACATGGGAAAATATGTATATAGAACAAAGCCATGCACCGTACACCGCCATCTAGTGGCTAAAAAAGGAAAGTGCAAGACACACTCCAGATTACTTTTAGTGTGTAGAAACATAAACCAGCTTCCACAGCAAGTGTGTATTGCACACTGCCATCTGGTGGCGGAATGGAGATAATTCACCAATAAAAGAGCACATAGTAAAGTGCATACAATTAGGGTGCAAAGAAACCAAAATAGATGTGGGTGGACTTAAGCTCCCCATCAGCCATATGTCCAATAAAAGATATATAGACATATTTCCAATATACTATAAACATCATAATGTGTGTATCAAAAAATGGACACTTAATAGTCCAAATATGTCTAAAATCGCAAGGTGGGTAAATGTATATTGATAAAAATACAAATAAAAATGCATGTCAGTAAAAAAGAAGAAGAAGGAGGGGATCATCTGTATGAAGTTTTAATTACTGTTAATCTAAAGAGGGGAGAATCATCAGCAAAGAAATTTCTTTCAACTATTATTGATGTAACAGTTGATATCCCACTCTATGTTCAACCCATTCGGGGCATGGGAGTTCAATCTGTAGATCCAGTTAGTTTCGGATCTAGAGATTGTTCTTTTTCCATTGCTACCCCACCAATGGGGAACATACTTCTCAATGCCGATGAACACAGTTCCCTTAGGGTTCCTATCGTGTACTGCATCATAGTGCCTAGAGACACTGTGTTTATCGAAGCCCTGTTTGATGTTGGTGATATGTTCCGCCAACCTCACATTCAGTTTCCTAATGGTACGGCCAACATACTCCAACCCACATGGACACCTCAGTAGATATACTACGCATTTGGTTGTACATGTGATAAGCGATTTGATGGAGTGTGTGGCACCAGTACCACTGGAGGTGAATTCTGTTATTCTCCTATCTCGTAATGTGTTGATGCTGCAAACATTACATCTCCTACAGGGGGAGAATCCTTTTAAGTCCCCAAAAAAAGTAGCGCGTTTGGGTGAGACAGGGATATTTGGTGCCAACAGATGTCTAAAGCTGGTGGCCCCCCTAAATAAAATTTGCGTTTTTTCAGACAAAAGGGGTCCCAAGATTCGGTCGTTTTTAATAACGGACCAATGTTTTCTAATGATTCTTTTGATGGCCCAATGTTGGCTTGAATAGGTTGTGATGAAGGCTAGCCCAAAATCCTCCCTATCTTGTACTTGGGGAGGTTTGTCACGCAGTAATTCATCACGCTCCCTGTTCCCTATCTCCACAATTAGAGAATCCAACACAGCAGCATCATAACCTTTAATCACAAACCTCGATTTCAAATCCAAGGCCTCCCTATGGAACTCATTGGCATCAGAACAATTACGTCTCAAACGCAGAAACTGGCCCTTAGGCACAGCGGATAGCCAAGACTTGTGATGACAGGAATCAAGTGGTATAAAACTATTCCTGTCAGTTGTTTTAAAGTGAGTTGAGGTGGTGATGACACCATTAACCACAGTGATGGTTAAATCCAAAAAGTGGATTTGAGTAGCACTGGCCTCATGGGTGAGTGATATGCCCCTATCGTTGTTGTTGAGTACAGACAGAAAGGTGGTTACAGAATTGATGTCACCATCCCAAATGAACAGAACATCATCAATGAATCTCCTCCACATGACCAACTGGGGAGGACTGTCCTTTAATACCACATCCTCCTCCCACTTGGCCATGAAGAGGTTGGCCATACTGGGAGCAAATTTAGCTCCCATGGCCACTCCCTTTGTTTGTAAATAGTGTGCGCCACCATACCAGAAATGGTTATGTTCCATCGAGAAGTCCAGTAGCTCCATCACAAAATTACATTGCGTGATGGAGATACTGGATTCTCGATAGAGGAAATGGCGCACAGCCTCGTGTCCTAGACTGTGGGATATAGAGGTGTAAAGTGATGCGACATCAGCTGTCACCAGCATATATGTAGCTTTCCACTCCACTTCTCTCAGTATATTGAGGACATGTTTAGTGTCCCTAAGATATGAGGGAGTGCCCACCACCAGTGGTTGTAGGAAGAAATCAATGTACTTTCCGACATGCGAGGTTACCGAATCAATACCACTGATGATGGGCCTCCCTGGTGGATTGGTCAAGGTCTTATGAATTTTCAGTAATATGTACATTACCGGTAGCCGAGGGGCTAAAGGGACCAAATATTCCCTCTCCTTTTTATCAAGGATCCCTAAGTCATAACCTTTCTCAATCAAAACCCTGAGTTCCCGCTTAAAACCAGAGGTTGGATCGGAAGGTAGAGAAGAATACGTATTCGTGTCCGAAAGGATTCTCAAAATTTCGTTGTTATAAGAGTCATGATCCATGATGACTATTGCTCCGCCTTTATCGGCGGGGCGTATCACAATATCCTTTCTATTCATCAAGGCCTCCAAACCAACTTTGATATTATGCTGCGTTTGTACTGATCTAACATTTAAGTTAGCCAGATCATTCAGCACCAAATCCCGAAAAACGGTAACATTCGGTGCTCCAGTGCCGGGAGGGTTAAAAAGTGATGCATTTCTTAGTCCTGAGTGTGTAACCACAGAAGCTTCTCTACTTAGCTGTCTAGCAGGGTTACTTAAAACATACCTTTTTATGTTTAGTTTCCGTGTGTATTTCTGCACATCAATGAATGTTTGGAATTTATTAAGATTCCGTGGTGGTACGAACTTCAGACCCTTACCAAGGGTCGAAAGTTCTTCCTTGGAGATTTCCTTGGTGCTTAGATTTATGATACCACTTATATCCTTCTCCTTTTTGGGGTGAAGCTTCCTCCCCCCTCTGCACCCTCTCTTGCATCTCCGTTTCTTTTGTTCCTTCCCCTCCCGGCCCACTGAAAATCCCGATGAGGACGGTTATCCCCAGTGTGTCGGTTGTGGGAGGAATCTAAGGGATTATAGTCCTTATTGGAATCAAATGCCTTATTGCATCCGGTGGGCAAATCCTTGCTACACCCTGTCTGGTAGCCCCCCTTGGCTTGCCATAGGAACACCTGGAGAACATCTGAAAAGCATGGGCGAGGACACCATCTGGATTTCTACATCCCTACAGAGCCTGTTTTGACCCCCCTGAATAAGGGTGGTCGCAGGCTGTCCGGTAAGCCTCCAATTCTTTCTTTGGTGGTGGGCAACAGCTGCGGTGGAATATTGAACCGGAATCTGTGTTGGAGTGTTATCACGATTTGGGACTTTTTGCTCATTATTTATTGGGACTTTTATTTTAATTATTCACCTTAATTTTTCACTTCCATTGTGATCACCAAGCACAAAGGACCAACTAATAATATATAAGTGAACAAAGTTCCTTACCACATGTTGATGTAATTCCAATTTTTATTGTCACGTTTGATTTACATGATTTATTTTAAGTTCATTATATTTGTATTTGCATATTAATTTTCGTTTTAGATATATATAGGTGCACTTGATTTAATTTTTAGTGTCACAATACACGCATATAGATACTTAATTGTATCAGATTAGGTTGTATATGTTTTTTTCACATTTACTCACAAACATATGGGTCTCGGCTCTTTCGCATATATTATTATATGCGTATCCTCATTAGTCCAGCGCTACACTGTTTTATATACATGCAATTTATTGGCTATAAAATCAGTATGGGTGCCCAGGTACTGTCCTGGGCCTGGAGACGAATCCGATTGTTGCGGCCGCCGTATAGCTACGACGCTTCGCCCAGCCGAGCCAACCTGCCCCAATATAACTGCAGTGGCTTGTCTGGAACTGGTTAAAGTCTATGGGACCCGAAGTTGTAAAAACAAAAGTGCCCATTTTGAAGGCTTACATGCAATTTATTGGCTATAAAATCAGTATGAGTGCTCAGGTACTGCCCTAGGGGACATGTATCAATGCATTTTTTTTAAAAAAGATCGTTTTTAAAGGAGCAGTGATTTTAATGATAGTTAGAGTGAAACAATAAAAATGTAACTTTAAATGTAGTGCCTGGGGGTCCCCTTAGTCTGCCTGTAAAGTGGCGCATGTGTACCGTGTATAGAACCTGCTGCAGCAAAACTGACATTTATAAAGAAAAACAAATGGCATTTAAATAGATTTTCCCTGCAAGCTTTCTTTATTTTGTAAACAATGGCTTGGAGAGCCAGTCTGTATGATGAGGCCACAATTTAGTACACTTGGAACAAGATTAGAGATTTTTTGTAAAAATTCTGATGTCTCTTCGGCAGACTTTGGATGGTAATAAAACATTTTTGTACCACAGTGAGCCAGCCTTATGTGAAGAAGCCAAATTATAGTACACTCAGGCCAAGATTAACAATTTTTTAAAATCTGGTGTCTCTTTCGCAGATTTTGGAGAGAAGTAACAGGTGCGGAAAAATTGGGCTTTGGCTGTTGGTGGTGCCTTCACACAGTAACCCTATAGAGGTACACTTGAAAAAAAATCTGTTTATTTTTCTTAAAAAAATATACAACAACAACAAGAATTGGCCTTTCTATAAAAAACTGAAATGATATGCAACCCTATGGAGGTACTCTTAATAAAAGCAAGAATTGGCCTTGCTGTAAAAAAATGTTAATTATATGCACCTGTCAAACAGGTGTGAAAAATTGGTCCTTGTTAATTGTGTTAATTGTGCCCATGAAACCTATATCAAAAAATTACGTCAATATAAAATCAACACCCACAAAGCTAGGTAGTCTAGACAGTCTTGCAGTGATTCCAGATCCCAAAAACATTTCTTCAGCGACATTAGCGTTAGGGGCTTGATAGCTGCTGCTAATCCAGGACTGATTCATTTTGACAAATGTCAGCCGGTTAAGGGAGTCTGTGGACAGACACTCTCTTTTATCTGTCACAAAACCTCTGGCAGTACTGAATGCCTGTTCAGAAAGCCACTGAAAGCAGGGCAGCCCAGCAGCTCAATTGCATACTGGGCAAGTTCTGGCCAGTGGTCTATTCTCATGACCCAGTAACCCAGTGGATCGTCTACTGGAAAGCTCTCCATATCTGTTTTTGCCCCTAGATAATCTTCCACCAAAAGATGCGGACGCTGTTGATGGGATGTGGAAGCTGACAGCCCTGGGCGCCAAGAACTAAAAGATTTTTTAAATGCATCACTTAGATGGCCACCTTCTCTACTACTCTTCCTTTGACCAACAGAAGCCTCAAAGCTACCTTTTCCATGAAACTGTAACCTACCAGAGTCTGGTAACAAGTTACATAAACTTGTCTTCAAGGTGTCCTCAAGATATTTCATCCTGTGCTCCTTCTGTGAGGGCAGGATAAGTCCCAAGACTTTCCCCTTGTAACGGTGGTAAAGGAGGGTTGTCAACCAATAATGATCTTTCTCCATGATGCCATGAATTCTGTAACTGGCCGGAGCCACGTGACGTCACTTCCACGCATGCCATCAGTCACGGCACTTGCAAGTGAAGAAACGGCACAGAGGGCCATTTCTTCACAACGTATACGCCGATGACATTGTCGGTGCAGAGTACAGCAAATATTTCCTATACGGCGCACGTTTAGGAGATATGTCTACTACCTATAGGTAGGCCTTATTCTAGGCTTACCTATAGGTAAAAGTCACAATCAGAGGTTTACAACCACTTAAGGAGGAAAGGAAGTCTTCCTCTTCTTCCCACTGCTCTGCCTTGAGTGCCCTGTCCATAATGCCACACAGAGTATGCTCCAGCAGGAACACAAGAGGGATAGTGTTACTAACGCATGCATTGTCACGGCTCACCATTCTTGTTACCTCCTCAAATGGTGACAGTACAGTGTATGCATCCTTTATCAGCAACCATTGGCATGGGGAAAAAAAGCCGAGCTCCCCTGAGCCTGTCCTTGTGCCATACTCACACAGTTACTCATTGATGGCCCTCTGCTGTATGTGCAATCGCTGCAGCATTGCCAAAGTTGAGTTCCACCTGGTGGGCATGTCACAAATCATGCAGTTTACTGGCAGGTGGAAGTCTGCTGAATTTCAGCCAACTGAACACTGGCTGTGTATGACCGCCTGAGATGGCTACAGACTCTTCTGGCCTGCCTTAGAAGATCTTGCAAACCTGGGTACCTGTTTAAGAAATGCTGCACCACCAAATTGAGGACATGTGCCAGGCATGGCACATGTGTCATCTTTCCCTGTCGAAGGGCGGACAGAAGGTTAGTGCCATTATCGCACACCACCATTCCTAATTCAAGCTTCCGTGGCATGAACCACCTCTGGGCCTGTCCCTGCAGAGCTGAAAGAATCTCTGCTCCAGTGTGGCTCTTGTCCCCTAGACAGACCAGCTGAAGCGCTGCATGGCATCTTTTAGACTGACTCGTTGTATAGCCCCTTGAACGCTTAGGAAGTACCGGGGGGTTCATAGGACAATTCAGTAGAGGAGGGCATGGAGGAAGAGGAGGGGGTGGAGCTGACAGATCTTGTATCACCACCAGCTGTAGATAGTGGTGGCAAAATAAGCTCCAGCTCTGTGCCCTGTCCTGCATCCTTCCTAGTTGCAAACAAAGTTACCCAGTGTGCTGTGAATGAAATATGTTGTCCCTGATCATGTTTGCTGGACCACATGTCAGCAGTAAGGTGGACCTTGCGGCTGACTGCCTTGCCCAACGATGCCAAAACATTCCCTTCCACATGATGGTAAAGAGCTGGAATGCCCTTACATGCAAAGAAATAGTGACTGGGAACCTGCCATTGTGGTACAGCACATTCTGCTAATTCAGGGGAGGGGGCAGAATCCACCAGATGAAAAGGCAGGAGTTGTGAAGCCAACAATTTGAACAAGCTGGATTTTGGATGCTGGGCATGTGGGTAGCAGGGAGTGTATTTTTTTTTTTTTTGGTGCAGCAGCTGGGGTAGAGACATTTGCCTGCTATACTCTACAGCTGGAGGTGTGCTGCTGGCAAAGACCTGTGACATCCTTTGCTATACCATCATCCCTGTCAGTGGAGGCTGCTGAGAGGTCATGAGATATAGCGGGGGGTAGACATGAAAGGTAAGGAGTTAGGAGGAGAAGAATTGTGTCCCTTTTGCGTTGCTTTCAGGTGCTCTTGCCAACAGGGTGGGAGGTTAAATGCCTTTGCAAGCATGTGGTACCCAAATGGCTGATGTTTTTGCTATGCTTGATCTGCTTGCAGCAGAGATTGCAAATTGCAACAGTGCAAACAGCTGCACATGTGCTAAAAAAGGCCCACACAGCTGAACTGTGGGAAGTTGGCCTGGAGATAACAGGGCCACAATATGATGGAATAGGGTGGCTGCCCTCTACTGTTCCATGCCTCTAGAGGACAACCTGCCTCCTTGGGGTTGTGCCTTCCCCCCAATTCGCATCAGTGACCTCATCATCATCCCCTCTATCCTCCTCATCACTGGAGCCAACTTTGGCAATACGCTGCGGCTGGGGGAACATGACTGTCAATTTATTGTTTATCAGTGTTCTCCTCTCTCTGTAGGCTCTATTACTCCTTTCCTCAACCTCGGAACCAACATCAGAATCAAGTAATGCCTGTGCATCGTCAAGAGGTAAGTGGCTAACACTGTGTTCAAATAATTTAGCTGACTCCTCCATGCATGATGCTGGAGCTATGGCAGGAGTAGCTGTGGACCAGGAGTCAGAATAAGCCGCTCTGGCAGCTGCGGTGGACTGCGCACTAGTCCCAGCTTGGGTCATAGAGGATGGGGAGGATGAGGATGGTTTAGTAACCCAGTGCACCACCTCCTCTGCATGCTGTGACTGGATAGCATGGGCAACATCACTAAACAGAGAAAAACGTGCCTAGCCTGAGGAAGGACCACGTCCACCTTTGCCTGTGGACACAAACGCTGCGTGCTGTGACTGGATAGCATGGGCAACATCACTAAACAGAGAAAAACGTGCCTAGCCTGAGGAAGGACCACGTCCACCTTTGCCTGTGGACACAAACGCTGCTGGCCCCCTCATAGTGGCATGGGATTGTCTGCTTCTCCTTGTTGGCCTCCCAGACATGATGGGGGGGGCTTATTACCCAAGTTTATTAGATACTGTGAAATGTGTAATTGGATGCACTTTATTTAATGAAAAGTAGTGTTTGGTGAACTTTAAATTGAGGACTGCTGCTGACAGAAAAAACTCAGCAACCAAAAAAAAAAGGGGCGGTATACAGCACTAAATGGTATGTAATGCTGTGTTAAACACTGGACTACACTAACACTACACTATACTGACACACTACACACTATACTCAGACTACACTGACACTCTACACTCAGAGTCACAATAACACACTAACTCGCTAGTAGCAAACTGAGCCCTGCTCCATCTATCTCCACTCCAACAACACACTGCAAAAGGTTACTGTGGGAAGGAACCTTTTATAATGTGGGGTGGGACTATGAGCACTGAGCCATGATTGGGCAAAGTCATCATGACTTTGCTCATTTATGGCTCTGACTATGCTCTGTGCCCTGATTGGGTTAAGCATTGCAGAGGTCAGGTGCATTGCTTCATCAAATTAGGGCCCTAGAATGCACTGTGCAGCGTTTGGTGTAAAGCGTCCCGCAAATTCGGGTGTTCATAGAACGGGCGCACAGGCCATGTTCGGGCTGAACTTTTGCTCAGCTCAAACTGTTCACCTAGCTCTAATTTTAACCTAGCAAAAATTGACCCCCAGATTTCCAGCATGTTCCCCGACCAGCTGACCTCTCCTGACCTATCACAAGTTCCCCCTCGAAGTTGATGCAATGGGGGACCTGAAACTTTCCACCGCCAAGATCCCATAAGAAAAGGGAGCCTTAAAACAGGCACACCCCTTCTTCTCCCCATTCCTGTACTCACGCTGTCCACTAATGTGATGTCAATAGGTTCGTAATATGAGAACTCCAAATTGTCAGGAACCATGAATCAGATGGAGACAGAAAATGCAGTAAAAATCACACCTTTTAATATAATGGTAAAATGGTACAAATAGTAAACGTAGTCAAAACATAGCCAGGGTTTGGTAACCAAAGCGGCTAGTCAGAACAAGCCAGTAAATCAGGAAGCCAGAGATCAGCGTCGGAAGCAGCAAATAGGATCAGGAACCAGAAGGGACGTCAGCCAAGCAAGTCTTCAACAGGAACACAGCAGAGAGTAACCAGATATGTATGACCAAGGCAAAGGAACAGAAGGACTGAACCCGACAGTTTAAATAGCCAGAAGGGACTGGCTGACGAGCAGGAAATGATCACTAGGTGAGCCACTGTGGAACGATGAGTGCTGGCAATTAACTGACAGCTGAGCAACCTGAGCACTGAGAAGGGAGGGCTGTGCCCAGCCCTGACACAAATGACTTGTTGTCATGAGGGCCACGTACCTGATGTGAGACCGAAGTAGTGGGGAGGCCTCCCTTGCACCTCGGGTTCTTAAAGCCTCTGGAGATGGAGACAGAGCCTTGGTGGGGACACCGAGTGGCAGGGGTGCCAAGGGTGCGGAGCACCGTGCAAGCCTTAGTCCGGAATCCGAACCGAGGTCAAGTCCAGTTGGGCAACGAAGCATAAAAGGGCTGATCAGAAGAAGAATGGTTGAGATCCAAGCCGGGGTCAGTTCCAGTCTGGCAGCTGAGTACAGAAAGGGCAAAGAAGTAGAATGGTTAAGGTACAAATCCGAGGTCAAAGGCAAGCAGCAATCAAGAGTAGTCAAACATGTTTTCAGGTCACAATAGGTTCAGACAGATCACACACTAGCACAGGAACAAGGGGGGACTGAAGATAATCCAGCAATTTGGCAGTGTCTGGGCTGGGCTTATATGGGGAGGTTTGAGGTCATTTCCTGTGCGCCTCCTGGGGATTTTCCCGCCTTTTTCCATTAGATTGATGTCACTTCCTGTGCGCCTCTTGGGTATTTTCCCACCTTTTTCCATCAAGTTGAGGTCTCTTCCTGTGCGCGTCCTGGGCATTTTCCTGTCCTTTTCCATCAAGTCTTCTGCGCAGATGCTAGTTTGCGCTCTGAGGCGTATTTGGTGCATGCTCAGTTGGCACGGATTTCCTCTTGCGGCAATGCGCCATTGGTGCATGCGTAGTAAGCCCTGGACTCTTACAGAGCCCCCCCGGATGGGCGGCCCGCAGACGCTCGTCCGGGGTAAAGCTCGTTGAAAGAATTGCCAGAGAAGATCTGGAGCATGGATATGCGACTCAGGTTCCCAAAAATTCTCTTCAGGGCCGTAACCCCTCCACTGTACCAGAAATTGGCATCCCTGGCCCCATCTATGGCAGTCCAGGATGGCCTCCACCTCATACTCCTCAATCCCTTTAATTATAGAGGGAGGCGGAGGATGGGCCCTACGCTCCCCAAAGGGGTTCGGAGCCACAGGCTTCAGGAGGGAGGCATGGAAGACAGGGTGGATCTGATAAGTTGAGGGCAGTTTGTAGACAACAGGGTTGAATCAAGACAGGACAGAGAAGGGCCCAATAAACTTAGGGCCCAATTTCTTGGAGGGACAGGCCAACTTTAAATGCCTGGTAGACAGCCAAACTTTGTCT
Organism: Aquarana catesbeiana; assembly: GCF_042186555.1. Lineage (NCBI taxonomy): Eukaryota > Metazoa > Chordata > Amphibia > Anura > Ranidae > Aquarana > Aquarana catesbeiana. The sequence goes on along the minus strand of NC_133332.1, from coordinate 160,659,697 downwards.
CCCCGTTGAAGAACCAGGTCCCCCCTCCGCCTTCGATCTTAAATGGTCTTGTAATCCAGCTGTGCCTTGGCCATGGTATCCTTTAGGAGCTCTAAGTTGTTGTGTACAAACTCCACTCTGTTCCAGACAGCCGGGACCAAAGCGGAAGCGGGTAGGGCAGGAGAAAAAGAAGGGTGGTACCCCAGGTTGGCGTAGAGCGGTGATTGCTTAGTAGTAGAATGTATTGCGTTGTTGTACGCAAATTCTGCGCAAGAAAGTAGGGACGCCCAATTGTCTTGGACAAAGGTAGAGAAGCAACAAAGGTACTGTTCAAGAGTTTGGTTCATGCGTTCCGTTTGTCCATTGGTCTGAGGGTAGTAAGCCGAAGAGAAGTGGTTCTCGATGTCTAGAGCAAGACAGAGGTCTTTCCAGAATTTAGAGATTAATTGGACCCCACGATCTGATACAATATTGCTGGGGACCACATGGAGGCATATGATCTCCTTAATAAAAGCATGAGCTGTTTCTGGGGCAGAAGGAGTGCCAATCATATGAATGAAATGAGCCATTTTTATAAGGCGGTCCACAACAACAAATATGGATGTAAACCCATCAGAGGTGGTAGCTCCACTATGTAATCCATACTGATCTGTTCCCAGGGTCTGGAGGGAACAGGCAGGGGGCGTAGGAGACCCCATGATTTATTCTTTTCCGTTTTGCTGTGATTGCATACCGGGCAGGAATTGACGTAAGCGTGGCAGTCTGCCTTGAGGGTAGGCCACCAAAAGGTTTGCAAAAGCAGATGGGTGGTTTTGGTCACCCCGAAATGCCCTGCTAACTTGTTGTCATGGCAGAGTTTGAGCACAGGAACTCTCAGTTGAAGGGGCACAAACACAGCATGGTCGTGGAAGAAAAGTCTGTCCTTTTCTTGCAGATGTTCTCCTGAGAGCAATTGGTCTAGAGAGGAGGCCAGTTTTATCCTGGACAAGAGGTCATCCGTAAGTAAGAAATTATAGGCTGGGAGTTATCTGATGTGGGATACATGCGGGATAGAGCATCAGGTTTACAAATCTTGGATCCCGGACGGTACGTGATATGCATTTGAAATCAGGTGAAGAAGAGAGCCCGTCTGGCTTGTCTAGGTCTGAGACGTTTAGCTGTACGGAGGTATTCCAAATTCCTATGATCAGTGTAGACAAGTATAGGGTGCGAGGCTCCTTCCAATAGATATCGCCATTCTTACAGTGCCAGTTTAATAGCAAGGAGTTCCCGGTCCTCTACAGCATAGGTCCTTTCGGCTGGGGACAACTTCCCGGAAAAGAAGGTAACAGGATTCAAGATAACTGTGGTTTCGTGGTGCTGAGAAAGGACTGCCCCAACTGAAATCTCTGAAGTATTGACCTCCAAAACGTAAGGCAGGGCTGGGTCATGATGACGAAGGACCAGGGCAGAGGTGAATTGCTTCTTGAGTTTGTCGAAAGCTGTTTGTGCTGAGGGGGACCACAGAAAACTACAGTTTTGCTCGGTGAGTTGTGTGATAGGTGAAATTATTGAGGAGAAGCCTTTAACGAATCTTCTATAAAAATTGGCGAGCCCCACGAACCTCTGGGTGCTCTTACGGTCCGAAGGTATTGGCCATTCAAGAACTGCATTAACCTTCCATGGAGGGGGGGGGTCCATGGAGATGCCAGAAGTCGAAATAATGAGGCCAAGGAATTGTATGGTATCTTACTCAAACTCACATTTTTCAAGCTTGACGTTTTCAAGCTTGGCGTAGAGTTTATGGGCTCGGACGCAAAAAAGGACTTTTCGCATGTGGATGTGATGTGTCTCGAGGGAAGGTGAAAAAAATAAGGATGTCATCTAAGTACACTATCATAAAGAGGTTAAGAAAATCCCGAAAGATGTTGTTCACCAAGTGTTGGAAAGTTGCTGGGGAGTTACACATCCCAAATGGCATGACCAAATACTCAAAATGGCCAAATCAAGTACAAAAGGCTGTTTTCCATTCATCGCCCTCTCTTATCTGTATTAAATTGTAGGCCCCCCGTAGGTCCAATTTTGAGAAGACCTTGAGCTGTGCGGAACCTCTGAATGAGCTCAGGGACTAGAGGCAACGAGTATCAATTCTTGATTGAGATACTGTTTAATCCTCTGTAGTCGATACATGAGGGGCTCGGACAGGCCCAAGTAAAACTGATGGCGCAAGGCAGCATTGTTCCATGCAGTGTCTGCAGCCCACTTGCGGAATTCCGTTACGTAGTCCTCAACAGGGGGTTTCCCCTGTTGTAGAGAGGTCAACACTGTTTCAGCCGTGGTGGTTCGTTGTGGGTCATCATAGAGGATTGCCATGGCATCGAAGAAAGAAGACAATGAGTGCAGTATAGGACTCTCCCTTTCCAATAGCTGATGGGCCCATGCTTGAGGTTCTTCTGTAAGGCTACTACGAACCCAACCTGTGTACCCTCTGAAGAGAAGGTCCTAGGCTGTAAGGTAAAGTATAGCCGACAGGCGTTCCTGAAAGCCCAGGACTTGTGGCAAACCCCTGAAAAGCGTTCCGGCATAGGAACCCGTGGTTCAGGAGCTGGAGTAGAGATGGGCTGCTCCATAGCCATAACAGGTGGTTCCGCAGGGCTCAAACCTGAGGGATCGGCCATTGCAGTCAGCCGACTTTCCAGTTGAAAGTACCCCTCTTGTATGGACATCAGGGCCTGAGACACAGAGGCCACTTGTTGGCACAGGGCCTCGAAGGCGGAAGCACTCCCCTCAGTCTCAGACATGGCTGGATTATTCTGTCACGAGGGCCACATACCTGATGTGAGACCGAAGTAGTAGGGAGGCCTCCCTTGCACCTCGGGTCCTTAAAGCCTCTGGAGATGGAGACAGAGACTTGGTGGGGACACTGAGTGGCAGGGGTGCCGAGGTGTGCAGAGCACCGTGCAAGCCTTAGTCCGGGATTTGAGCCGAGGTCAAGTCTAGTTGGGCAACGAAGCATAAAAGGGTTAATCAGAAGAAGAATCCAGGGTCGGCTCCAATCTGGCAGCTGAGTACAAAAGGGTCAAAGAAGTAGAATGGTTAAGGTACAAATTCGAGGTCAAAGGCAAGCAGCAATCAAGAGTAATCAAACAGGTTTCCAGGTCACAACAGGTTCAGACAGATCACACACTAGTACAGGAACAAGGGGGGACTGAAGATAATCCAGCAATTTGGCAGTGTCTGGGCTGGGTTTATATAGGGAAGTTTGAGGTCACTTCCTGTGCGCCTCCTGGGTATTTTCCTGCCTTTTTCCATCAGGTTCAGGTCACTTCCTGTGCGCGTCCTGGGCATTTTCCTGCCCTTTTCCATCAAGTCTTCTGCGCAGGTGCAGGTTGGCGACCTGAGGTGTCTTTGGCACATGCTCAGTTGGCATGGATTTCCTCTTGCGGCAACGCGCCATTGGTGCATACGTAGTAAGCCCTGGACTCTTACACTTGTGTTGAGATATTGTATAAACAAATAAAGCCTTCTGTGCCTCCCTATACCATGAAGAGGACATCAATATAGCAACCATACCAAACCACATCTCTTCCACATGGGTTGGAATGGAAGAACAAGACAAGCTCCCCCCACCAACCCATGTAGAGGTTTTCAAGCAAAGGGGGAAAATCTAGCCCCCATAGACCCCCACAACACTGTAAATAAAAGAACATTTACCTGTCCAGGGATCCAGCGTTGTCCTCATCTGGGCCAGTTCTTTGCTATGTTTTCTAAGGGAAGCTGGCTGTGACTCCTTGCAGCTTCACAGCTATCTTTTCACTGTGCATGCATGAACAATGCTGCGCTTTGTGAATGGTCCTGCAGCCTTCTGGGATTTGTCCCAGAAGACTGCGGGCAAAGGGGCCAAACTAGGTGATCCATGCGATAGTGGGAGCGTGTATCAAAACTAGGTACCCACTCCCTCAAAAAAATGTGGTGGGGAGGCATAAAATGGAACTTCCCCTTTAGGGTGAGGTTCCACTTTAAGTTCCAACCTGGCAGAGTCTGTTCTGTTCCTGGGGTTGAGATCTGGATTCTGTTTGGTTAAAGTAGTTCTTTGCTGGGGGGCATGGCCTGCAGCGGAGTCAGATGGAAGCATAATTCTGGAGCTCCGGTAACCTTGTGGACACAGTGGCACAAAACGACACTAAAAGACTCCAATTTCCTGGCGATCTGACCCGGGCACCCCAGAGGACCAGGACCCACAAACGAAAAGGAGCATCTAAGCCACAATGGCTGACGGATTTTTTCACCTAACCGCGGCATCGAGGTAGGCAAAATGGCGCCGGATCCTCATCCACCCCGGCCTCTAAGCACCAGAATAAAACACACACCAAGGCCACATCGTCCCAGCATACTGAGTCTCCTGGCAGCCACTAATCCTTCCCTTCTTCCTCACCATCAGGGAACCCAGCCAAGGCTAAATTTAGGCTGGATGGAGCTGGATGCAGCCTAGCGATGAGCCCTGTTACAGACTCAGGGGATGACACAAGGGAACTCCCTGAATCAATCACCTCATTTCCCACTATGAATCAACCTGTAATGGATACAGTCCTCAAGGATATGCTAGTGTCACTGAGAAGCACATTACAAACAGACATAATGAACTGTATGCATAGATTCAGCAGGGAAATAAAAGCAGTGGAGTCCAAGGTGGAGCACATTGAAGGCAAGATGGGGGAATTTGCATCCACCATAAATGACCTGGTGAATGCTAATGAAGAACAAGAAGGAGAATCAGCATGAATAAAAAAACAAAATAGTGGATATTGAAGATCCAGAAGGAACAATTTAAAAATAAGGGGGATCCCTGAATCTGTCCAACAATCAGACCTACGGTCCTATGCGACCACTTTGTTCACACCCCTCTTACCTGACCTTTCTGACATGGAAGTTTCCATTGACAGAATACACCGCCTGTCAAAACCATTTTACCTTCCCGAAAAAGTCCCTAGAGACATGATTCTATGCCTCCACTTCTATCACGTTAAAGAACAACTAACGCTGATGATGCGCAAACAGGATCTCATCTCATGTCAATACCAAAATCTGCAATTTTATGCGGATCTTTATTAACATACTCTGCAAAAGAGGAAAAACTTGAACACAATCATTAACGTCCTCAGAAACCATAACATACCTTACAGATGGAGCTACCCTACCAAAATCACCATCACAAAAAATGACCAATCATATGTTGTGGACTCTCTGGAAAAAGGCATCTCCTTACTGACGGAATGGAAAATCCTCCCTGACCCCAGTAATGACAACAACGCCAACGCCTATAGGCATGTGCCTACTACTGAATGGAAAACAGTTAAGAAATGCCAAATCACACAAATAACTCCAACTACTAAACAGGAGTTAATATGTGTCCCTTACGAGGTGACCCAGAACAACCGTTAGGCTTGAACTCACCCCTCAATTCACTTGAGCAGCAGATAGCTGCACACGGGTATAACCCACTGATCCCACTTGGAGAAGTATCTCCCTATGGGACCTGTTATGGTTAACAAAAAGTTGAAAGGTTACCTAATGTTTTATGTTTTATATTTTTGGACTTTTTTTCTTTCTTCTTCTTATTTCTGCAATTACACAGACAAGTGTCAAACTTTACGTACCTGTTATGAAAGATTTTACAAAGCACGAAACCCTGGAGGAGCCGAGATCTGGAGGAAAGAGTGCCCATCAGACGTAGGTTCAGATTCACAGCGACCACAAGAGGGAGCCCTTGATATAAATATGTTTGTAATACACCTACTACTACAACACCTACAACTCTTACCACCATGGGTATCAATTTTTTGTCTATAAACACTAAGGGACTCAATCACCCTGTAAAAAGGAAATCCATGTGGAGAGAGGCCCTGTCCAATAGAAGCAATATCCTGTGTGCTCAGGAAACACACTTCTGCAATGTATCTCCTCCATCCTGTACACACAGGCGTTTTCCCTATACTTTTACCGCCAATGCAGATTCTAAAACTAGAGGAGTGCTAACTGCGATACGAGACACTGTGGCATTTGTCCTGCATACGGAAATCAAAGATCCTCAGGGCAGCTACCTGATCCTAGTATGTGATATTAACTTGGTTACGTACACAATTGTGAATGTATACACCCTGAATACGCACTGTGACAGACCTAGCCAGAACAGAGGCTGTTGGAGAGGACTGTATGCAAGCCTGTTGCCTTTTGATTATGGGCCCTGGATTTTCAATGGAACAATACTCTTTGTGAGGTGAATGAGAAATCCAGGCTGAACTGTACTAATCGGACTCAGTCGTGTATATATGTATATATTGTATGGGGACTCCTTACTGTAGATTTGTGCCCCTGAAGAGGGAGGGGGGATTCCTCCAGCAGCCCCCTGCTAAGACTGATTCATTCTGTTGGGACACATCCTGTGAGGAGATGCTGGTGTCATCAATTACAACTACCTGTGTTTATGTTAATTGAATGAGCTGATGACATTGTCCTCTATACAATGTAGGAGACAGGACGACTCCTATTGGAGCTGCTATTGTGTTGATATAACTGTGTGAAGCTCGGTGACCACAAGTCTGGGCAAAAGGTCATGTCTCAGTCACCTAGGCTGTATAAAGGATTAGATAATTAGCTCATGTTAATTAAGTTACAGTTGTATTGTTAGAGGAGGTTCCAACGGCATATAAAGTCTTGTAACTTTGATTCTAAATAAAGTGAGTTCTTGGTAGCAACAAGCAAGTGTCGCCTTGTTTTGTACTCAGAGAGGTTGGGATATCTGTATACAGACTGGGAGGAAGTGGTATATGACGGAAGCACTCAAGCGGAGTGTGGGACGTTCCGTGACACGCACCAAATTTGCTTCTTTCACAAACTTATGAAAAAAATAGGTGCTCACAGAAAGGGCCTTTTGGTGCTCTGTGGGGACTTTAATAGCCCACCAGACCCAACCATCGACACTAGAATGAATAATTCACCAAAGGTAGACCACGATGTTGCCACCATCCCTTATACAGAATTGTAAAGTAGGGGTCCCCCACAGTAGGGTTGGGATTTTAAAGGCAACTAGGTATAAATAGAAAAGGCAATAGATATAAAAAATAGACATATTTTATTGATGTATCAAGCTTAAAAGGGTTAGTGCATATGACTATTGCAACTAACTCATAAATAACAATAACATATATTAAAGTATTGATGTACAAACAGATATAGTCTCCTCTTTGTAGAGATGAGAGCCCGACGCGTTTCAGGAGCTTGTCCCTTCCTCAGGGGCTTGTCATATGTGGAGACGGGTGCACATCTATAAGAGAATGCATCCATAAGAGTTGAAACATATGAGGACAGGAGATAAGAGGAGCATCAATGAGGCGGGAAAGGCAAGTTAACCACAAAGAACCCAAAAAAAAAAAAAAAGGAAAGGGGGGGTTAAAAAACAACATAAACAGTAAAGAGATAAATCAAAATGGTAACCTGATACAAGAACTAGACGAATTTGCTGATAAATATTCGATGGGATAAAATGGACAGGAAGCAAGTCCAGCAAGGAAAATCGAGGTAATCCACTGTCATAAGGCAGTATAAAGCAGCACTTAGTTGATGTGTGTTTTATGCGGCCACAGCTGTGCGATGTAGCACTAAGCAGTGCCTTACCATAAGGGTTTCAAATTGGCATGTGGTATACCTGACTGATCAACAAAGCAGCAAAAGATTGTATAATTGACAGACTTGCTTTCAAGCAAAAAACGATTCATCTTAAATGGACAAGTATATTTGATCTGAATGTCAGAATGTATATTAAATTAATCAATTATGTGTAGATTATACGTTTCCAATCAAAGGAAAAATAATCAGTAAAGATTTAATATCTTTTCTAAAATTATACTTATGAAGCAGAAAATCTTTATATGAGAGTAAATTATTCCTTGAATATATTATAAATAAAAAGACCTTTAAGGTGTTTAAAACACCCAACCATCGACACTAGGTCGAAAGCAAGACGTTCAACTCCACAAGAAGCCCTTCACAAAGTGGATCTGTACGATGTGTAGTGGTGCTTTCATTCAGGAGAAAACGATTTCACGTTCTTCTCCGCTCTGCATCGTGTATACACCGGAATTGACTTGTTTCTGGTAGATCAACAGACTCTGGCTAGAGCTGTTTCTTCATCCATCACCAACATCACGTGGTATGACAATGCGTCAATAACCTTTTCTTTAGCCGACGCTACAACTGCCAATTTAATCCCATTGTGGCGGGCCAATCCATACCGTATGCAACAACCAGAACCCAAACAAATTATTGAAGATCACCTAAAAGAATTCTTCTCCATTAACGATTCATCTGTGCAAGACCAATTTGTTTTGTGGAACGCTCATAAAGCATATATAAGGGGAATTTTCATAAAACTGGGGGCCATGGCAAAGAGGCAGCGGCAAATACGATTGCGGGAACTTACAGATTACATTTTTAAATTAGAATCCAAAAATAAACAACAATCCTCTCCCTCATTATCCAACAGGCTAACTCAATTGAGATACGATCTTAGACTTCTCCTACTGGAGGCATTTGAGAGAACCACCAAAAAACTGAAAATGACCCATTATGCCCATGGAAATAGAGCAGGGAAACTGTAGGCGCAAAAGCTCAAAGGCCATAGGTATAAGACTAAAATTCCCTACATCCTACAACCCCTGAACAAAAACAAATTGCATCACCCACAGGATATAGCGGATGTCTTTAGCCATTACTATGGCACCCTCTATAACCTAAAAGACGATGTAGAAACGTGTCAATCCAATACTGAATTCATTAATAACTTCTTACAGCAAATATCCCTAACAACATTGTCCCCAGAACAAATAGAGTCATTGAACTTGCCATTTACTGTGGCAGAAATCCGTAAAACAATAGAAGCCCTCCCTACAAATAAATCTCCAGGCCCAGATGGCTTTATAGGGGAATATTATCAGACATATAAACTTATCACCCTACCTAGAAAAACTATCCAATGCTGCTGCGGCCTCTTCTTCCTTTCCCCCAGAAATGCTTAATACTCTAATAGTAACTCTACCCAAGCCAGGGAAAGAACCAAACACCCCTGCAAATTTTAGACCCATTTTGCTTCTAAATTCCGATCTAAAATTGTACACTAAACTCACAGCCAACCGCCTAATAGACATTCTACCCCTTTTGATATATTCTAGACCAGACTGAGTTTACCAGGAGGCTGACAAACATACATTTAGCCAGGGCCCAGCGAAGGCCTTCTCTGTTGTTAGCTTTGGACGCAGAGAAGGCCTTTGATCGTGTCCATTGGGGATACCTGGCCCTGGTCCTAGAGAGGTTTGGATTCTCTGGACCCATTCTTATGGCAATAATGGCCCTTTACTCGAAACCCTCTGCTCAGGTGTACACGTCAGAAGTGCTATCCAAACCATTCAACATTACGAATGGAACCCGCCAAGGTTGCCCTCTCTCCCCTTTAATTTTTAATTTATTAATGGAACCTCTGGTTAATTATATCAGATCCCACCAGAACATCAAAGGATTCCCAATACAAAAATCGCTCATACTATCAGCCTCTTTGCTGATGATATTATTCGAATGCTTACAGACACTGAGACATCCCTGGCTTCGGTACACGCAGCATTACAAATGTTTCAATAAAGTTTCCTATTATAAAGTGAACAAAAGCAAGTCATACATATTGGGACTGGGAATAACCACACAGCTAAGACAAAGACTCAGTTCACGGTTTCCATACAAATGGAGTGATGAAGGTATAAAATATCTGGGTATCACCCTAACAGCATCAACAGAAGCTCTAGTCACAGCTAATTACATACCATTTCTCAATTCCCTAAGCTCAAAACTTCATGACATAGCCAAGATGTAACTTTTGTGGTCAGGCCGCTTAGCAGCATTCAAGATGGTGATACTATCTCATTAATATATCTATTCAGAACACTTCCCATACCAATCCTTAACTCTTTTTTTTCCAGAGTTAAGTCCATGGTAAACTGATTTCTTTGGAAAGGGAAGAAGGCGAGATGGGCATTTAGGAAATCAATAACATCAAGGAAGGTGGGAGGAGTGAGACATGTACTGATTAAGGACTACTATGTTGCCTCGATTCTTGTGCAATTGAGCACATGGTTCCCTAATTCACCTAGGCCAAGATGGCAAGAAATAAAGGAATCTCAAATCTCAAACAATACCCTTTATGACCTTCTAATGCCAAGCAAAATTAATTCAAACACTACCCTGTCACCCCCGATGAAAGCATCACTCCAGGCATGGGTACGTAAACGGGTGGCCCCGCCCCCTCTGACGCCCCGGAAAGCCATAGGGATGTCCCAGTGCGTCAGAGGGGGCGGGGTCACCCAGGAATGTCACGGTGTGGCCCCACCCTCAGTTATAAAGGAACTGTCAAAGCAAAGACGCGTCATACGGCGGGTGCCTCCCATGGAGGCGGGTCGGTCACGTTTTTTTTTTCTTTTTCGGTCCATCGGCAGAGCAAGAGAAGAAGAAGACTTTGTGGGACATTTTAATTTTTTAATTTTTTAATAAAGGACTTGTCCCAAGCCGTGTCTTGTCATTTTTACCATTTTGACACTTTTTTTGTGAAATGGTAGAGTACATTTGTACCAGGGGGGCAGGATCTGAGGGTCCCCTTGTTAAAGGGGGCTTCCAGATTCCGATAAGCCCCTCACCCGCAGACCCCAAAAACCACCGGGCAAGGGTTGTGGGGATGAGGCCCTTGTCCCCATCAACATGGGGACAAGGTGTTTTAGGGGGCTACCCCAAAGCAACCTCCCCATGTTGAGGGCATGTGGCCTGGTACGATTCAGGAGGGGGGGCGCTCTCTTGACGCCCCTCTTTTCCTGCGGCCTGCCAGGTTGCGTGCTCAGAAAAGGGTCTGGTATGGATTTTTTGGGGGGAACCCCCACGCCACTTTAAAATTTTGGCGCGGGGTTCCCCTTAAAATTCATACCAGTTCAGGTCTGGTATGGATTTTGAGGGGGACCCCCACGCCATTTTTTTTTACATTTTGGCGCGGGGTTCCCCTTAATATCCATACCAGACCTGAAGGGCCTGGTATGGAATTTGGGGGGACCTCCATGCAATTTTTTTTTTTTACTTTTGGTTCGGGGTTACCCTTAATATTCATACCAGACCCAAAGGGACTGGTAATGGACTGGGGGGGGATCCCATGATGTTTTTTTCAATGACTTCTTTTATCTGCCGGGATCGACAATTCATTATAGCCGCGAGTAGTTTTAAATGACTTTTTTTCCTTTAGAAATATCATTTTGGGACAATTCTAAACACGGGAAACATGCGCCACTTTACAAGCATACTAAAGACATCCCCAGTTACGAAATTTAAAGGAATATTTCACTTTTATTGTTTCACTTTAAGCATTATTAAAATCAATGCTCCCGAAAAAAACGGCCATTTTTAAAACGTTTTTTGCATTGATACATGTCCCCTGGGGCAGGACCCAGGTCCCCAAAACACTTTTTATGACAATGCCAAGCATATAAACCTTTAAAATTAGCACTTTTGAATTCTCCCATAGACTTTTAAAGGGTGTTCCGCGGTTTTCGAATTTGCCGCGAACACCCCAAATTGTTCGTTATTCGGCAAACAGGCGAACACCCGATGTTCGAGTCGAACGTACGTTTGATTCGAACATCTGGCTCATCCATAGTTATTATTAACCATGTAGGGAGTGTACTGGTTTTATTCAGTCAGCCAGCTTATGGACTGTGCAAAGGTCAAAAGAACTATTTGTCTTAGATGGTTATATTATTTCTTACAGCTTAATGTGCCAGTAGAGAAAAGTGTATTTTTGCATTCTAAACGATCCTTTTGCAAAAATGTGAAGCAACGCAATAACCTATTTCATTGTCCTATACAAAGACATTCACTGTACATAGGCTATTCATGCCAAATGCAGGCCTTTCAGTTAGAATGCAGCGCTGGTCAATTGCATGTGTTCGAAAGCAAACAGCATTTGGCAAGAGAAGGCTGCATTTTACCTGCTTTCCTTCAGTCCAAAGATACCTCAATAGGACCCACTGCATCCAAAAATTAAACACAAAAGTGGAAAAACACAGCCTCTGAACTGTCATCTACAGTGCCTTGAAAATGTATTCACACCCCTTGAGTGAGGGTAGTGGGGGTGGGGATGAATTAGGTGTATTTTGTCAATTGATATGGTTTTGGGTGAGTTGCTCCAGGCATGGGATGGATCACTCACCCATGTGATAGTTGTCTAGGCTAGGTATAGTTGGTTTGTTTGGGTAGTAGCTATGGCTGAACATACATTGGATGCCAGAATGAGGTGGGATGGATCAATGTATGTTTTTGGGTGGTTAGGTGGGTATACTAGTGTATCGATGGGGGGATATATCGTTTAGGTTATGTGGCGATATGGCTATATTAGTGTTATATATAACAGGAGTAGGGATGAGCTTCGTGTTCGAATCGAACCCATGTTCGACTCGAACATCAGCTGTTCGATCGTTCGTCGAATTGCGAACGATATGGGCCGTTCGCGCCAAATTCGTGTGGCGCGTCATGGCCCATAATTCACTACGGCATCGCAGTGCATTGCTGGCTGATGATTGGCCAAGCATGCACTATGACCCGCATGCTTGGCCAATCACAGCGCCGCCTGAACAGAGAGCCGTAATTGGCCAAAGCCAAGGAGGCTTTGGCCAATTATGGCTCAGGGGATTTAGTACACGCCCCACACTATATAAGGCCGCCTGCACGGCGGCCCTGTGTAGTGTGTGTTCCGGCGTTCATTGAGAGAGAGAGAGACAGACAGTGACATTTGATTTGAGTTAGATAGATTAGGCAGAACAGTCAGTCAGTTAGCTGCACTTACAGTGTATTGTGTATATATATGCATCCCAGGTGTTGCATATATATATATACACTGTATTCAGTTTAGCTAGATCCGTTCTTGTTATCTTCCTACTGACAGGCAGGCTTGTCTTGTTACAGTATTTACAGTTACCTGAAGAAAATTACTGGTGTTCCTTTGATCCTATTAGTACCACAGTTAGGCAGCTAGACTATTTACAGTTAGTACAGTGCGTCCTGCTCACAGTGTTCAGCTAGATCCGTTCCTGTTATCTTCTTACTGACAGGCAGGCTTGTCTTGTTACAGTATATACAGCTACCTGAAGAAAATTACTGGTGTTCTTTTGATCCTATTAGTACCACAGTCAGGCAGCTAGACTATTTACAGTTAGTGCAGTGCGTCCTGCTCACAGTGTTCAGCTAAACCTACCAGTTAGTGTGGTGCGTCCACCTCACAGTGTTCAGCTAGATCCGTTCCTGTTATCTTCTTACTGACAGGCAGGCTTGTCTTGTTACAGTATATACAGCTACCTGAAGAAAATTACTGGTGTTCTTTTGATCCTATTAGTACCACAGTCAGGCAGCTAGACTATTTACAGTTAGTGCAGTGCGTCCTGCTCACAGTGTTCAGCTAAACCTACAAGTTAGTGGGGTGCGTCCTGCTCACAGTGTTCAGCTAAACCTACAAGTTAGTGTGGTGCGTCCTGCTCACAGTGTTCAGCTAAACCTACAAGTTAGTGGGGTGCGTCCTGCTCACAGTGTTCAGCTAAACCTACAAGTTAGTGTGGTGCATCCACCTCACAGTGTTCAGCTAAACCTACAAGTTAGTGCAGTGTGTCCTGCTCACAGTGTTCAGCTAGATCCGTTCCTGTTATCTTCCTACTGACAGGCAGGCTTGTCTTGTTACAGTATATACAGCTACCTGAAGAAAATTACTGGTGTTCTTTTGATCCTATTAGTACCACAGTCAGGCAGCTAGACTATTTACAGTTAGTGCAGTGCGTCCTGCTCACAGTGTTCAGCTAAACCTACAAGTTAGTGGGGTGCGTCCTGCTCACAGTGTTCAGCTAAACCTACAAGTTAGTGTGGTGCGTCCACCTCACAGTGTTCAGCTAAACCTACAAGTTAGTGCAGTGCGTCCTGCTCACAGTGTTCAGCTAGATCCGTTCCTGTTATCTTCTTACTGACAGGCAGGCTTGTCTTGTTACAGTATATACAGCTACCTGAAGAAAATTAATGGTGTTCTTTTGATCCTATTAGTACCACAGTCAGGCAGCTAGACTATTTACAGTTAGTGCAGTGCGTCCTGTTCACAGTGTTCAGCTAAACCTACAAGTTAGTGGGGTGCGTCCTGCTCACAGTGTTCAGCTAAACCTACAAGTTAGTGGGGTGCGTCCTGCTCACAGTGTTCAGCTAAACCTACAAGTTAGTGTGGTGCGTCCACCTCACAGTGTTCAGCTAAACCTACAAGTTAGTGTGGTGCGTCCACCTCACAGTGTTCAGCTAAACCTACAAGTTAGTGGGGTGCGTCCTGCTCACAGTGTTCAGCTAAACCTACAAGTTAGTGGGGTGTGTCCACCTCACAGTGTTCAGCTAAAGCTACCTGTAGAAGGTTGGTGGTGTTCTCATACTACAGGCAGGCAGTTGATTTTGCTAGCTGCAGTATCAGTACACATATATATATATATATATATATATATATATATATACATATCCCAGCTTAGTGCAGCTACAGGCCATTAGTATGTCTGGAAGGCCAAGAAGGAGAGGCAGACAGTCACAAGCCAATAAGAGAGGGCAAGCAGGCTCTGTGTCTAGTGCTGGTCATGGAGACGGTGCATCCTCATCAGCATGTGGCCGTGGGACACGCTTGGGCTTTTTTTCGGCAGCTGGCCGTGTTGAGCCACAACATGCGGAAGACTTGGTCGAGTGGATGACCAAGCCGTCCTCATCCTCCTCATCCTCTCTCACCCATGCCCAGGGTACTTTGTCTGGCAAAGCAGCGGCCTCTTCCCTCGGCTCAATGTCATCAGTGACTCCTTCCCTAGCCCCACCATGTCCTCCTGAGGAGTCCCTCGAACTGTTTGACCACAGTGTTGGGCACATGCTCCAGGAGGATGCCCAGCGTTTGGAAGGCTCTGATGATGATACTGAGCTCGATGAAGGTAGTAACATGAGCGCAGACAGAGGGGGTGCCCAAGAAGGACAGCAATCTGGCAGTCATGCTCCCCCTGCTGCAGCATACTGCCAGGTTTGCTCCAGTGATGAGGAGGGAGGGGATGATGAGGTCACTGACTCAACGTGGGTGCCTGATAGGAGAGAGGAGGAGGAGGCGGCACATCACCAACGAGGCAGGATGCCCTCCAGGGGCCAGCCTAAGGGCAGCACATTGACTGCATCACACCCCAAAGCTCCACATGTGCAAGGCGCTGCAGTCTCTGCGCGTTATTCAAAAAGTTCTTTGGTGTGGGCCTTTTTTGAGATGAGTGCATCAGATCGCACCGCTGCTATTTGCAACATATGTCTCAAGCGTATCTCGCGTGGCCAAAACATCTCCCGCTTGGGTACCACATGTTGACCTGCCATGCAGTTCGTTGGCAAGCGTATCTAAAAGACCCACACCAAAGAACAAAGAGGACCTCTCCTTGCTCCTCATCAGCTGAGATCTCCAACCCCACTATACCTTCAGTCCTCTCTGAGACCTGCACTGAGAGGAATGAAGGTGTAGAATTAGGTGTGTCACAGCCAAGTACTTGTGGGCAATCTGCTTTTGGTACACCGACGTCAGATTGTACCAGGCAAATTTCCCTGCCCCAGCTGCTGCACCGCCGAAAGAAGTTTGCTCCCAGCCATCCACATGCGCAGCGGTTGAATGCTAGCTTGGCAAAATTGCTAGCACTTCAACTGCTGCCTTTTCAGTTGGTAGACTCTGCCACCTTCCGTGAGTTTGTGGAATGTGCGGTTCCTCAGTGGCAGGTACCTAAACGCCACTTTTTCTCATGGAAGGCGATTCCGGCTCTCTACCGGCATGTGGAAGGCAATGTCCATGCCTCTCTGGACAGGGCGGTCAGCGGTAAGGTGCATATTACCGCTGACTCATGGTCCAGCAGGCATGGACAGGGACGTTACTTAAGTTTCATGGCGCATTGGGTGACTCTGCTGGCAGCTGGGAAGGATGCAGGACAAGGTGCAGTAGTGTTGGAGGTTGTTCCGCCACCACGCCTCCAAAATGCTAATGATTGTGACACACCTCTCTCCTCCACCCCCTCCTCTTCTTCTTCCTCCATGGCCTCTTCCTGTGCTTTGTCCTCGGAACCAGCGGTGCTCCGTAGCCATTCAAGGGGCTACGCAAGTACGCAGGCCAAAAGATGCCATGCGGTGCTTGAGCTGGTGTGCTTGGGGGACAGGAGCCACACTGGGGCAGAGGTTCTGTCAGCTCTGCAGGGGCAGGTTCAGAGGTGGTTGACGCCACGCCAACTTAAGGCAGGAATGGTGGTTTGCGACAATGGCACCAACCTCCTCTCTACCCTCCGACAGGGACAAATGACCCATGTGCCCTGTTTGGCTCACGTCCTTAACTTGGTGGTGCAGCGGTTCTTGGGCAGGTACCCAGGCTTACAGGATGTCCTGAGGCAGGCCAGGAAAGTCTGTGTGCATTTCCGCCGGTCATATAATGCCAGTGCTCGGCTGATGGACCTCCAAAAGGAGTTTAACCTGCCCAAGAACCGCCTAATCTGTGACATGCCCACCAGGTGGAACTCAACGTTGGCCATGCTGCAGCGGCTGCACACGCAGCAGAGGGCCATCAATGAGTACCTGTGCGACTATGGCACCAGGACAGGGTCAGGGGAGCTTGTTTTTTTTTCCCCACGCCAGTGGGCCATGATCAGGGATGCATGCACTGTCCTGTCACCATTTGAGGAGGCCACGAGGATGGTGAGCAGTGACAGTGCATGCATCAGTGACACTGTCCCCCTTGTCCACCTGTTGGAGCACACGCTGCGTGGAATAATGGACAGGGCACTTGAGGCAGAACAGAGGCAGGAAGAGGAGGACTTCCTTAGCTCTCAAGGCCCCCTTTATCCAGACAGTGTTTCTGCCTGCCCGCCGATCACACAGGAAGAGGACGAGGAGGAGGAGGAGGAAGATTGTGTCAGTATGGAGGTGGAGCCTGGCACTCAGTATCAGCAGCAGTCTTTAAGGGATCAGTCCCAAGAAACACATGGACTTGTACGTGGCTGGGAGGAGGTGGCTGCGGACCATGTCGTCCTTAGTGACCCAGAGGACTCCGGACCGAATGCCTCAGCAAACCTACGCTGCATGGCCTCCCTGATCCTGCAAAGCCTGCGTAAGGATCCTCGTATTCGTGGTATCAAGGAGAAGGACCAATACTGGCTGGCAACCCTCCTTGATCCACGTTACAAGGGTAAGGTTGCGGACCTTATCTTGCCATCGCAGAGGGAGCAGAGGATGAAACATCTTCGGGAGGCCTTGCAGAAAGGTCTGTGCAACGCGTTCCCAGAGACTGGGAGGTTACAAACTCCTGTTTCTGGACAACGTGTTGCTGAGGCTTCGGTCAGTCAAAGAAGGAGCGGTGGAGAAGGTGGCCGTCTGACCGATGCGTTCAGACAATTTTTTGGTCCGCAGCCCCAAGGTATGATCGGTTCCAGCAACCATCGCCAGCGTCTGTTTTACATGGTGCAGGAATACCTAGGGGCAAGATCAGACTTGAACACCTTTCCCACCGAAAATCCTCTGGGTTACTGGGTCTTGAGGATGGATCACTGGCAAGAGCTTGCACAGTATGCAATTGAGCTACTGGCCTGTCCTGCATCCAGCGTTCTTTCGGAACGCACATTCAGTGCTGCTGGAGGCTTTGTAACCGATCACAGGGTGCATCTGTCCACCGACTCGGTCGATCGACTGACCTTCATAAAAATGAATCAGTCTTGGATCACCACCAGCTACCAAGCACCTGATGCTGATGTAACCGAATAATTTTTTTTAAAATCTCAGATCCCTTCAAAGACTGCCTATGCTGATGCTGAGTGACTATCCCTGTGTAATTATCCTCTTCCTCCTCAATCATAACGCTGATAGCTTGAAAGAACATTTTTGGTTCTGGGCGCCACCACCAATGCCTAAGGCACAATTTTTCAGCCCCTGTTTAACAGGGGCGTGTGATTACAATTTTTGATGCAATACTTTGCAGCAGGGCTCGTTCCTGCGTTCCAACTAGAGTGTCTGTGAGGGGTTGCAGTGTTGTGGCACCAGCACCAGTGCCTAAGGCCCAATTTTTCTGCCCCTGTTTAACAGGGGCGTGTAATTACAATTTTTGATGCAATACTTTGCAGCAGGGCTCGTTCCTGCGTTCCAACTAGAGTGTCTGTGAGGGGTTGCAGTGTTGTAGCACCAGCACCAATGCCTAAGGCCCAATTTTTCTGCCCCTGTTTAACAGGGGCGTGTAATTACAATTTTTGATGCAATACTTTGCAGCAGGGCTCGTTCCTGCGTTCCAACTAGAGTGTCTGTGAGGGGTTGCAGTGTTGTAGCACCAGCACCAGTGCCTAAGGCCCAATTTTTCTGCCCCTGTTTAACAGGGGCGTGTAATTACAATTTTTGATGCAATACTTTGCAGCAGGGCTCGTTCCTGCGTTCCAACTAGAGTGTCTGTGAGGGGTTGCAGTGTTGTGGCACCAGCACCACCACCACCACCAAAGGCTCAATTTTTCTGCCCCTGTTCAACAGGGGCATGTAATTACAATTCTTGATCTAATATTTCACAGCAGGGCCCATTTCTGCACCCACCAAGAGCGAGTGAGGACTTACAGTGTTGTGGCACCAGCACCACCACCACCACCACCACCAAAGGCCCAGTTTTTCTGCCCCTGTTCAACAGGGGCATGTAATTACAATTCTTGATCTAATATTTCACAGCAGGGCCCTGTGAGGGCTTACGTTGTTGTTGCCACAACAACACCTAAGGGCCAAATTTATGCTGAGTATATAGGGCAGGCCCCTACTTTCAAACATCTAACTTACAAATGACTCCTACTTGCAAACGGAAGGAGACAACAGGAAGTGAGATGAAATCTACCCCTAGGAAGGGAAATTCTCTCCTGTAAGAGTTAATATGGGAAAAACATTTCTCCTTTCCACTGATGCTTTCCAATCCTTGTGCCACAAAAAAACCCAAATTTTCAAAAAACATTTGTCATTGGGACAAAAAGTGAGGTGAAATCTTCTAAAGAGGAAGAAAGACAGCAAAACAAATGTCACAGGGGTGATAACCCTTCCCTATGTTTTCCAAAAAGCTTAAAAAAGATTTTTTGGCTGGAGCTAAACACGTTAAAAATGTACCCGTTCAAAATGACAAACAGATTCTACTTAACAACAAACCTACAGTCCCTGTCTTGTTTGCACCGCCTGTATACTGCTGTTCAGAGTATATAGAGCCTTGTGGCCCCACACCTTTCCTTATTTTAATTTGGGTGCGGGGTTCCCCTTAATATCCATACAAGACCCAAAGGGCCTGGTAATGGACTGGGGGGTACCCATGCCGTTTGTCTCACTGATTTTCATCCATATTGCCAGGACCCGACATTATATTAAACCCGCAAGCAGTTTTAAATGAGAATTTTTCCTTTAAAAATGACATTTGGTGCAGGGACTGTTCTAAACACGGGAAACACGCGCCACTTTACAGGCATACTATAGACACCCCCCAGGTACGATATTTAAAGGAATATTTCACTTTTTTTTTTTTTACTTTAACCACTTGAGCCCCGGACCATTATGCTGCCTAAGGACCAGAGGTCTTTTTCCAATTTGGCACTGCGTCGCTTTAACTGCTAATTGCGCGGTCATGCAATGCTGTACCCAAACGAAATTTGCGTCCTTTTCTTCCCACAAATAGAGCTTTCTTTTGATGGTATTTGATCACCTCTGCGGTTTTTATTTTTTGCGCTATAAACGGAAAAAGACCGAAAATTTTGAAAAAAAATGATATTTTCTACTTTTTGTTATAAAAAAAATCCAATAAACTAAATTTTAGTCATACATTTAGGCCAAAATGTATTCGGCCACATGTCTTTGGTAAAAAAAATGTCAATAAGCGTATATTTATTGGTTTGCGCAAAAGTTATAGCGTCTACAAACCAGGGTACATTTTCTGGAATTTACACAGCTTTTAGTTTATGACTGCCTATGTCATTTCTTGAGGTGCTAAAATGGCAGGGCAGTACAAAACCCCCCCAAATGACCCCATTTTGGAAAGTAGACACCCCAAGGAAATTGCTGAGAGGCATGTTGAACCCATTGAATATTTATTTTTTTTGTCCCAAGTGATTGAAAAATGACAAAAAAAAAAAAAAATATTTACAAAAAGTCGTCACTAAATGATATATTGCTCACACAGGCCATGGGCCTATGTGGAATTGCACCCCAAAATACATTTAGCTGCTTCTCCTGAGTATGGGGATACCACATGTGTGGGACTTTTTGGGAGCCTAGCCGCGTACGGGGCCCCGAAAACCAATCACCGCCTTCAGGATTTCTAAGGGTGTAAATTTTTGCTTTCACTCTTCACTGCCTATCACAGTTTCGGAGGCCATGGAATGCCCAGGTGGCACAAAACCCCCCAAAATGACCCCATTTTGGAAAGTAGACACCCCAAGCTATTTGCTGAGAGGCATATTGAGTCCATGGAATATTTTATATTTTGACACAAGTTGCGGGAAAGTGACACTTTTTTTTTTTTTTTTTTTTTTTTTCATAAAGTTGTCACTAAATGATATATTGCTCACACAGGCCATGGGCATATGTGGAATTGCACCCCAAAATACATTTAGCTGCTTCTCCTGAGTATGGGGATACCACATGTGTGGGACTTTTTGGGAGCCTAGCTGCGTACTGGACCCCGAAAACCAATCACTGCCTTCAGGATTTCTAAGGGTGAAAATTTTTGATTTCACTCTTTACTGCCTATCACAGTTTCGGAGGCCATGGAATACCCAGGTGGCACAAAACCCCCCCAAATGACCCCATTTTGGAAAGTAGACACCCCAAGCTATTTGCTGAAAGGCATGGTGAGTATTTTGCAGCTCTCATTTGTTTTTGAAAATGAAGAAAGACAAGAAAAAACATTTTTTTTTTTCTTTTTTCAATTTTCAAAACTTTGTGACAAAAAGTGAGGTCTGCAAAATACTCACTATACCTCTCAGCAAATAGCTTGGGGTGTCTACTTTCCAAAATGGGGTCATTTGGGGGGGTTTTGTGCCACCTGGGCATTCCATGGCCTCCGAAACTGTGATAGGCAGTGAAGAGTGAAATCAAAAATTCACGCCCTTAGAAAGCCTGAAGGCGGTGCTTGGTTTTCGGGGTCCCGTACGCGGCTAGGCTCCCAAAAAGTCTCACACATGTGGTATCCCTGTACTCAGGAGAAGCAGCAGAATGTATTTTGGGGTGTAATTTCACATATTTCCATGGCATGTTTGAGCAATATATCATTTAGTGACAACTTTGTGCAAAAAAAAAAAAAAAAAAATTTGTCTCTTTCCCGCAACTTGTGTCGCAATATAAAATATTCCATGGACTCGACATGCCTCTCAGCAAATAGCTTGGGGTGTCTACTTTCCAAAATGGGGTCATTTGGGGGGGTTTTGAACTGTCCTGGCATTTTATGCACAACATTTAGAAGCTTATGTCACACATCACCCACTCTTCTAACCACTTGAAGACAAAGCCCTTTCTGACACTTATTGTTTACATGAAAAAGTTTTTTTTTTTTGCAAAAAAATTACTTTGAACCCCCAAACATTATATATTTTTTTAAAGCAAATGCCCTACAGATTAAAATGGTGGGTGTTTCATTTTTTTTTTTCACACAGTAATTGCGCAGCGATTTTTCAAACGCATTTTTTGGGGAAAAAACACACTTTTTTTAATTTTAATGCACTAAAACACGCTATATTGCCCAAATGTTTGATGAAATAAAAAAGATGATCTTAGGCCGAGTACATGGATACCAAACATGACATGTTTTAAAATTGCGCACAAACGTGCAGTGGCAACAAAATAAATACATGTTTAAAAGCCTTCAAAAGCCTTTACAGGTTACCACTTTAGATTTACAGAGGAGGTCTACTGGAAAAATTACTGCACTCGATCTGGCCTTCGCGGTGATACCTCACATGCATGGTGCAATTGCTGTTTATGTTTGACGACAGACCGCCGCTTGCGTTCGCCTTAGCGCGAGAGCAGGGGGCGACAGGGGTGTTTTTTTTTTTTTTTTCTTTATTATTTTTTTGCTTTTTTAATCTTACTTTTAAACTGTTCCTTTCATATTTTTTTTTTTAATCATTTTTATTGTTATCTCGGGGAATGTAAATATCCCCTATGATAGCAATAGGTAGTGACAGGTACTCTTTTTTGAAAAAATTGTGGTCTATTAGACCCTAGATCTCTCCTCTGCCCTCAAAGCATCTGACCACACCAAGATCGGTGTGATAAAATGCTTCCCCAATTTCCCAATGGCGCTATTTACATCCGGCGAAATCTAAGTCATGAAATACTCGTAGCTTCCGGTTTCTTAGGCCATAGAGATGTTTGGAGCCACTCTGGTCTCTGATCAGCTCTATGGTCAGCTGGCTGAATCACCGGCTGCATTCTCAGGTTCCCTGTTGAGACAGGAGAGCCAGAGAAAAACACGGAAGACGGTGGGGGGGGGGGGATTCCCTCCCACGGCTTGTAAAAGCAGTCTAGAGGCTAATTAGCCGCTAGGATTGCTTTTACATGAAAGCCGACCGCTGGCTGAAAAGAATGATACCAAGATGATACCTAAACCTGCAGGCATCATTCTGGTATAACCACTCAAAGTCGTGAATGGCGTACCTGAAGACAAAAAAATGGTTAACAATGGTTAACAATAAAGCACAGTAAAGTGTAAATAATTACACACCTGAAAAACAAACATGATAAAACATAATAACAATAACAATAACAATAAAACATTGCAGAATAGAATACAGTAAAAAAGAGCAGAACAATAGAGAGAGAGAATAGAGAGAGAGAGAACAATAAAACAACAACTATTTTTTTTTATTTCATATTTTTTTTTTTTTTTACACTTTTTTTGTAACTAACTTTTATAACGGTAACCGGTTCCAGGTTCGGGTCTCTCAAAATGCGATGGCATCTTGGGAGACCCTGTGAAAGTGTGCCTAGTCTGTGCAATGCTGTACCCTACGCTAATACTCAACTAGTGAATGGTAGCGTTCAAAACATTCACCAATGCAAGACCAGGATTGTCAGGACAGGAGGGACAATAATAGCGGGTGTCACGCCTATATCCGCGCTCTTACTGCAGACACAACATCTTTTTTGGGGGTTCGTTGGGTAGGGGTACTCGGGAGGACATAAAAATGCCTCTCATGCAGCTGACTGCATTTGGTTGGGGATGTGAATGGGGGAAGTACGGGCGCTGCAGAAGCGGTGGGTTCCCAATTAGGATTGGCGAATGCAGCAGGAAGGGCACTATGGGCACGATGGGCCTGTGTTTGTCTTTTTGGTGGCAGCGGGACACTACTTGTGCTTGCCACCTCACCAGCTTCAACTGCACTTATGGGACTCGCCACGTCACCACGTCACCACGTGTTACTGCAGTGCTGGTTTGACTACGACCGGGGTGTACTAGGCCGCTGGCGCTTGCCAGTTCACCAAAACGCTACCAAAAAACGTTAGCGATCGCAGGGATCAGGCCTGACTCTGCGAACGCTGCAGTTATGCGTTTAGTGTTTTGTAAGTGACAGTGATCGATCGATAATGCACTTGGGTGGGCTGGGCCGGGCCGGGCGGAGGGGCAAAACGCAGGTGCTAGCAGGTATCTGGGCTGATCCCGCTAACACTGCGTTTTTGGGAACCCTAAACTGCTGGTGACGCTAGTATAGATCTGATCGGATCAGATATTGATGCGATCAGATACTATACCACTAAGGGAGGTGTACGGTGCGTGCGTGGGTGTTAGCGGTACTGGCGCTAATCTGACGCTGCCTGGGGCTGGTGCTTGCCAGTTCACCAAAACGCTACAAAAAAAACTGTTAGCGATCGCAGGGATCAGGCCTGACTCTGCGAACGCTGCAGTTATGCGTTTAGTGTTTTGTGACAGTGATCGATCGATACTGCACTTGGGTGGGCTGGGCGGAGGCACAAAACGCAGGTGCTAGCAGGTATCTGGGCTGATCCCGCTAACACTGCGTTTTTGGGAACCCTAAACTGCTGGGGACGCTAGTATAGATCTGATCGGATCAGATATTGATCCGATCAGATACTATACCACTAAGGGAGGCGTATGCTGCATGCGTGGGTGTTAGCGGTACTGGCGCTAATCTGACGCTGCCTGGGGCGACGCATATCACCGCCGGGCGATCAGGGGGCTAAACCTTTATTCGGTAATAAACGGCGGGTGCCCTGACACTATAAAAAATAAACGAACTAACCAGCGTCATCCGTAACGGTTATACGGTGATCAGTGGTGAAAGGGTTAACTAGGGGGCAATCAAGGGGTTAAAACATTTATTCGGTAGTATATGGGGGTCCCTGACGCTATAAAACGCTGACGGCGAACCTAAATATTTACCTCACTAACTAGCGTCACCAGCGACACTAATACAGCGATCAGAAAAATGATCGCTTAGTGACACTGGTGACAGGGGGTGATCAAGGGGTTAAAACTTTATTAGGGGGGGTTAGGGGGGTACCCTAGACCTAAAGGGGGGTAATACTCACTGTCCCAACACTGTAACTGTCACAAACTGACACTATGCAGTAATCAGAAAAAAAAAAAAAACTGCTGGTGTCAGTTTGTGACGGGGGGGGGGGGTGATTGGGGGGGGATCGGGGGGCGATCGGGGGGGGGATCGGGGTGTTTTGTGTGCCTGGCATGTTCTACTGTGTGTGTGTGTGTTGGTGCACTCACATAGATGTCTTCTCTCCTCGGGCCGGAACGGAAAATACCGACCCGAGGGGAGATGACATCACTTCCTTTGCTGCTGTTTAGCATACAGCAGCAAAGGAGTGTTCTCATTGGCCGGCGGCGATCGCGAGGGGGGGGCCACGAACGGATGGTCTCCCCCTCATCACCGATCACCGCTGGACAAAAGACGACCGCCTCGGGCACCGGGGGGGGGGTCCGATCGGACCCCCCACCCGCGGAAGGCAAATCACGTACCCTGTACGTGATTTTGCCTGTCCGTGCCACTTTGCCGACGTACATCGGCGTGAGGCGGTCGTCAAGTGGTTAACCATCATTAAAATCACTGCTCCCGAAAAAACGGCCGTTTTTAAAAGTTTTTTTTGCATTGATACATGTCCCCTGGGGAAGGACCCGGGTCCCCAAATCCTTTTTAGGACAATACCATGCAAATTAGCCTTTAAAATGAGCACTTTTGATTTCGAACGTTCGAGTCCCATAGACGTCAATAGGGTTCTAACGTTCGTGCGAATTTTCGGTCCGTTCGCAGGTTCTGGTGCGAACCGAACCGGGGGGTGTTCGGCTCATCCCTAAACAGGAGTGTGGCTGGGTGATCTGTTTAGGTTTTGTGTGTCCCTGGTGCTATGGATGTCAGGTTAGTCACCTATGTGTGTCTGTCTGGGTGTTGGATATACGTGTGCTGTGGCTGCATGGGTCGGGTCATCCGCGCTAGCTGTACGCTGTTCACTTAGAATATCACGGCAGATATGGGTCGGGACGGGTCCTTTATGTCTTAGTATTTCAGACATGTGAGTTGTATCCGCCTAGGGTGCGATCCAGTGTCTGTCAGATGTGGTCCTCAGTTCTGACACTATGTACTATATGGTCAAATGTCGGCTTGATCTCCTTTCACACCAGAAACTATACATAGCCAAAATTTAAAGAATTTGGTGAGCACACTTTTTCTATTGTAATACTGGCTTTGTTTTTGTAATTGTAAATGATGAATTGATTCATATATTGATGTGATTATAATGATGTTCTTTTTTAAATTTAATGATAATATAGATGCATATAGAAGCAGAGATACAGCGCTTCGAAACGCGTTGGACTACTCTATGCACATGAACTCATCAATGCTTTTGCTGCAAACAAGTAGTATTGGCTTATATTAGCTGATATTTACACATCTATATGCTTGTATGATATATTTTTTAATGTTTTGCACAATAAAATAACTTTTAAACATAATCTGTTATCTGTGCTCACCCCAATCTCACACCCTATAAAGTCCTATCTGCCCTTTGGGAGGGAGTGGCATCTCTCATCTATTCCCATCTCTAATTGTTTGAAAACCATTCATCATTTTCCTTCCACCTACAATGCAACGTGAGACAAAACACTATTATACATTGTGATGTTCTGGCAAAAATAAGTTGCATATTACCAATGCACGGTTACATGGGTTACACATGTTGCTGCAATTAGCACACTTTCCATGCAGCCTAGCACTACCATGAGTTGCAGGGTGCTGCTGAAAATGTTGTATGCGCACTTTTGGCCCATCGTAGTGCATTAGGCAGCCCATTGAAATGAATAGGTTGCTATATACAACGTACATTAATGCTGTTGAGGACCCCTAAGGTTGGTCATCCTGCATCACCAAGAGCCCATGCTGTGGTTATTTCTTCTTCAGTGGGCTTGAAAAGTAACTGAAATAATCATTTTCTTTTCAGCCATCTGCATATGATCACACAACACCTGCAAATGAAGTCAGTAATGGAAGATTTTGATTTTACTGACCTGGGGAGCAAATTACCCCCTGCTCCTTACTTTCCTGCAGTGGACAACATCACACTAGCAACTTTGCATCTGAGATTTGATGCAGCTACAAATTTCTCTAATTTTCTCTGGCAATTTGTATCTAGCTACAGAGTTGCTACTTAACTTAATTTAACTGGCGACAATGCTTATTACTAATTACCATGATCATCAGCAGCTGCATTGAACCTTAGTAGTTATTTAGGCCTGGTTTACACCTATGCATTTTTTTGCATGTTTTCAGTTTTGCAGAAACACACTACAGTCCATTTAACATGGTTTCCTATGGGTGTAGTTCACATCTGTGCATTTTATGGAAAGGGCCAGGAACTTTTTTCAGTTTTTTTGGTTCCATAGACTTTAAGGCTCCATTCACACTAACATGTTTTTTGATGCATTTTGCAGAAATGCATGGGAATTTTTTAACATGGGTTCCTATGGAACATGTTCACATCAATGCATTTTTGTACCTCTGCGTTTTTGGAAAGGGTCAGGGACTTTTTTTCATGCAAAATGCAGCATTTTGCATGTAATAGAATTTAATGGACCAGCATCAAAAACGCAAGTACAGCGATTTTACAGCGTTTTTACAGCATTTTTGACGCGTTTTGCGTTTTTGGCGTTTTTTTTTTTTTTTGACTGTATACAGTCTAAAAAAAGAACTGTAAAAAAAAAAAAAAAAAAACACAAAACGCCGCAAAAACGCTGTAAAAACACTGCTCAAAAATATGGCAAGCACCACAAAAAACACTGCAGAAACGCTCAAAAGCAACATGCATAGGTGTGAATCGAGCCTAAGTAGGATATACAGGGTATTTTAACTAGGAGTCAGACATGAAGCTACATGAGGGTGGAGGGGGATATAAGCCTTGTATATTAACTGGTTCCCGACCAGCTGCCGCAGTTTTACTGCGGCAGAATGGCACGGGTGGCCGAAACAACATTACCTTACGTTGGTTCGCTTTTTGACCACTAGGAGGCACACGTTCATGCCCGCGACTCGCCGATGCGAGTGCCCAGCGGGTGCGATGACCGCCAGGCACCCGCGAACCCTTGTGATAGAGCGAGAACCGAGATCTGTGTGTCTGTAAACACACAGATCTCGGTTCTCTCAGGGGAGAGGAGATAGATCATGTGTTCCTACTAAGTATGAACACACCATCTCTCTCTCCTCCTAGTCAGTCCCATCCCCCCCCCACTGTTAGAACACACCTAGGGAACACAGTTAACCCCTTGATCGCCCCCTAGTGTTAACCCCTTCTCTGCCAGTGACATTTATACAGTAATCAGTGCATTTTTATAGCACTGATTGCTGTATAATTGTCAGTGGTTTCAAAAATGTGTCAAAAGTGTTCGATCTGTCCGCCGCAATATCGCAGTCCCGATAAAAATCACTGATCACCACCATTACTAGTAAAAAAAAAAATAATATTAAAAATTGCATAAATCTATCCCCTATTTTGTAGACACTATAACTTTTGCTCAAACCAATCAGTATACACTTATTGCGATTTTTTTTACCAATAATGTGTAGAAGAATACAGATCAGCCTAAACTGAGGAAAACTTTTTTTTATTTTGGGATATTTATTATAGCAAAAAGTAAAAGATATTGTGTTTTTTTTCAAAATTGTCACTCTTCTTTTGTTTATAGTGCAAAAAATAAAAAACGCAGAGGTGATCAAATACCACCAAAAGAAAGCTCTATTTATGAGGGAAAAAAGGACATAAATTTTGTTTGGGTAGAACGTCGCATGACCGCACAATTGTCAGTTAAAGCGACGCAGTGCCATATCGCAAGAAATGGCCTGGTCAGGAAGGGGACAAATCCTTCTAGGGCTGAAGTGGTTAAATGTTATTGTAATGCCCTATATTACCTCCAGTTTATCAGCCTCCAGCTTCTCTAGGTTCAGCTGCAGATCTTCCCTGCACAGAGCCCTTAAAGTGATTGTAAACGTTTTATTCTTTTAAACAACAAACATGTCATACTTACTTGCTCTGTGCAGTGGTTTTGCACAGAGCAGCCCCGATCCTTCTCTTTTGGGGTCTTGAATTGTTATCCTGGGAATCCTTTAAGCGTATGAAATCCTTAACAATAAAGTTCTCTTTATTGCTCCCATGTAGTCTGGGAAATACGCAATTGAAAGCATTTAGTCATATCTGTTTGACTAGTACAAAAAAAGCTGGTAGGTCTTGTTGGAAATTCAGAGCTGTCTCTTGTCCTGACCACACTTCCTGTGTTATCTCAAAGAGTCTGTTTAGCCCTCCAAGTTGTTGTCTTGGGCTACAGAAGTCACCTTTATGTTGTAGAGATGTGAGAATAGGAGTGGTTGAGTAGTTTAACAAAAGAAAGTGGGCAGGGCTGACACCACTTAGTACACAAAAACCTGTGTGATACCAGACCACAGTTAATTAAATGCTGATAGCATTTCTGGAAGATCAACTGGTATTTTTCTGTACTTGCAGCCAGAGTATTTAAAAAGACAGAACACATGGAAACGTGGGTGTGTTGCAGAGATGTATTTTTTTCTATTTTGCCATGACATATGCTTTAGGCTGGTTTCACACCTATGCGAATTGGATGTGGTGAAATCCGCATCCAATTTGCATGGTAGGAGATTGTGACCGGCTCTCTATGGAGCCGGGTTCACATATCTAAGCTGTGGCTCCGGTGAAAATTTGCACAGGAGCCCTGTGCGTCTTTTGGTCTGTTTCAGGTCTGAATTCAGCCCAAATTTCGGGCTGAAATTGGACCTGAAACAACGCACCGGACCCATGCTGTGAGCTGCATGCGGCAATAGTGTGAAACCTGCCTCAAGCATCAAACCTTGTCATAAAATGGGGAGAGAGATCTAAGCCTTATGTAAGAGCCAAGACTGATTTTGTATCAACAGCTATAAAATTGCTTTTCTTAGTGTTTTCGTTGCTAGGAGTAAATTGTAGTCAATAAAAGGACCAAATGATTTGTAGCCCACTCACAGAATCACTGGCTTCGGCCTGATTCACACTTGTGCAGGTGCATTTTGCATTTTTTCAATACACATCTTTAAACCATTGAAGTCTATGGAACCAAAAAACAGAAAAAATCCCTGGCCCTTTCCATAAAATGCACAGATGTGAACTACACCCATAGGAAACCATGTTAAATGGACTGTAGTGTGTTTCTGCAAAACTGAAAAAATGCATAGGTGTGAACCAGGCCTTATGGCTGTGTGTGTATATATGTATCATCATCATCCCCTGATGAAGTCACATGACCGTGATGTCACACGTAGGGACGGGATAGGCATCCAAGACTGATATATTCAAACGAGCTCGCCGCTCGTAGGAGATACGTTTTCTGTGTGTTTTTTCTTGTAAGTGAAGTGAGTACCCTCACCATTGTTTTAATAAAAACCAACCTCTGATTGAAATACTACACTATCTGGCCCCTTCTTTCCTTTAATCCCCCTCCTGCTCCACTGAGAGACAAAGACCCACTAACAGCTCCATCCAGCCCAGGAATCCAAGTGGGAGGCAGTTATGCCGCGTACACACGGTCGGACTTTTCGTCTACAAAAGTCCGACAGCCTGTCCGACAGACTTCCGGCGGACTTTCGGCGGACTTGCAGCAGACTTTCTAACGAACGGACTTGCCTACACACGACCACACAAAAGTCCGACGGATTCGTACGTGATGACGTACACCGGACTAAAATAAGGAAGTTCATAGCCAGTAGCCAATAGCTGCCCTAGCATGGGTTTTTGTCCGTCGGACTAGCACACAGACGAGCGGATTTCGGGTCCGTCGTAGTTACGATGTAAAGATTTGAAGCATGTTTCAAATCTAAAGTCCGTCGGATTTGAGGCTGAAAAAGTCTGCTGAAAGTCTGGAGAAGCCCACACACGAACGGATTACCAGCCAGCTTTAGTCCGTCGGCGTCCGTTGGACTTTTGTAGACGAAAAGTCCGACCGTGTGTACGCGGCATTAGGAGTACAAGGGAGAAGCAGCCATTACCAGCAACTTTATGTGGTTACCTCTTTACCACAAGGTAAGAGGCCACTTCACACCACTGTGTGTCCTGTGCATGAAGAGGAGATCACCCCCATGCTATCAGCACCTTATTGCACTTTTTTGCACATTTTCTGATTAGCCACATTAAAAGGATTTAAATCGCATTGGACTACATTCCCAGTCCCATTATATATTTTGCACATATTTGCCTTTGTTTGAATTTTCACAAGTTCTACAGTGGACTTATTTTGGTTATATGTTTATTATACACTGCATTTGCGGTTTTTGCACATATTTTTTGCATGTTGCACATTTACTTTATTAATTGCTGTTTTTTGCACAATTTTTTTGCCTACTTGCACGATGCATTGAGGTGTTTAGTGATTGTATATTGATTTTTTGGTTATATGTTTATTATACACTGCATTTGCGATTTTTGCACATACTGATCGCATGTTGCACATTTAATTTATTAATTGCTGTTTTTTGCACAATGTTTTTTGCCTACTTGCATGGTCCATTGAGGTTTTTAGTGATTGTATATTGATTTTAGTGTTTCCAGTAAGATACTTATCACATCTGGCCTTAAGTCTTTATTGAATGATTTTCTTGCACTTTGCACTTTGCTATTACCACCATTATTAATTATAATTAGAAGTGCTCTATATTGATTGTACTTATTCTTATATTGTTTCTGTTTTTTTATATATTTATATCATTTTACGTGTTCATTTACCTTTGTACTACTACCTCTAGCAGCATATGTTTTTTTTTTTTTTTTTTTATTTAAGAACAGCGCAGCACCAATTTTTACATACCTTATTTCTATTGCTGTATGGGCCGAGCTTGACCTATATTCGGTGCTTGCAGCAGTTCAACGTTCATTGCCCTTCGTTTACATGGTAGCGCAGG
Organism: Aquarana catesbeiana; assembly: GCF_042186555.1. Taxonomy (NCBI): domain Eukaryota; kingdom Metazoa; phylum Chordata; class Amphibia; order Anura; family Ranidae; genus Aquarana; species Aquarana catesbeiana. Next base: position 160,628,144 of record NC_133332.1, on the reverse strand, counting down.
AATAACTATACATTTCAGAATGTATATATATAATTTCACTGTTTTACAGTGCAGTATAAACCCCTTATAGTAGTGATTATCTGCTGTTTTTGTACTAGGAAAGGCTATTTTTTTGTTTTTTTAAACCCATTATGACAGTTGATACAAAAAGTGTGATGCTGCTTCTACCAGATATCTAATGCCCTGTACACACGAGCAGACATTTCGACCGGACTGGTTCAACAGACCGAGTCCGGCAGACAATTAGACCATGTGTGGGCTTCATCGGACCTGCAGTGGACTTTTTTGGTCGAAAATCTGACGGACTTTAGATTTGGAACATGTTTCAAATCTTTACGTCGGAACTCTGCCGGACCCAGTTCCTATCGAAAAGTCCGCTTGTCTGTATGCTAGTCTGATGGACAGAAACCGACGCTAGGGCAGCTATTGGCTACTGGCTATCAACTTCCTTATTTTAGTCCGGTCGTACGTCATCACTTACGAATCCGTCGGACTTTGGTGTGATCGTGTGTAGGCAAGTCCATTCGTTGGGAAAGTCCGTTGGAAGTCCACCAAAAGTCCGTCGGATAGTCCGTCGGACCAGTCCGGTCGAAAAGTCCGCTAGTGTGTACGTGGCATAAGGCTACTTTCACACTGAGGCATTTTACAGGAGCTACAGCGCTAAAAATAGAGCCTGTATAGCGCCTGTAAAGTGCCTCTCCTGTGTGTCCAATGTGAAAGCCCGAGGGCTTTCACACTGGAACGGTGCACTTGCAGGACATTAAAAAAAAGTCCTGCAAGTCGCATCTTTGCAGCACTATAGGAGCGGTGTATTCACCGCTCCTAAAGCGCCCCTTCCCATTGAAAACAATGGGGCAGCACTGCAAACCCGCCGGCAAAGCACCACTGCAGCGGCACTTTGCGGGCAGTTTTAACCCATTTTCGGCCACTATCGGGGGTAAAAGCACCCCACTAGAGGCTGAATAGCGCCGCTAAAACGACGGTAAAGCGGCGCTAAATATAGTGCCGCTTTACCACCGACACCCACAACGCCCCAGTCTGAAAGTAGTCTTAGTGATAGCAGGAGCAGGTAGCTTATATCTAGCTACCTGCCTATGACAAGGGAGTCTGTCATACGTAATATTATATTACAGTCCTACCTGAAAATCTGCCAAACAGTCTATTAGTTGTTCTTTTGAAATTTTTAATTTAAATAAAAATTTTGATCTCCAAATCTGATGATATGTACCAGATTTAACCTGTAACAGTCTAATATATATGTATATATGTATATATATATATATATATATATAAAATATATATATATATATATATATATATATATATATATATATATATATATATATATATATTTTTTTTTTTTGTTATTCTCAGAGTGGATTAGATATTTTGTTCCCCAAACATATAGCTTGTTATTTATATATTTACCACTGTATATAGATATTTAAGAATAAATTGTTTACATAACAACTAAATTATACACCACACTTTTTTTGAGGTTTTTATCCGATTAATTGATTAATCTAAACAATAATCAGCCAACTAATTGATTATGAAAATAATCACTGGTTGCAGCCCTAGAAATCATATTATTGATATTATATAGCGCTAACAGCTTGTGCAGCGCTTTACAACAGACAGTACAGTCACAATACAATTCAATACAGGAGGAAGAGCTTACAATGTAGGATCTTTGCCTATGTATTTGGTCATGTGACCAGCAACCGCAAAATCCCAGCGCAATGTTTTCTTTACACTTTACATAGATTTTTGCTTCTTTTCTCTAAACGAAATGTACATTTTATTTAGTAGTGCTGTTGGCACTACAAGTTTGTGAGCCACCTAATGCCGTTTACAGAAGAGTTATCCCTAAGGCTTTGTAATCTCTCTGATGTCCACAAGAGGTCAGGCATCACACACTTGGGTGTCTTGTAGTGAGGTGGAAGGCACAGGAGGTGGGGAGACACCATTTCCTCACTACAGATCTGACCATAAATGGAAATGCAGCGTGAGACACTGGGGAGGGTGACCTGCTGTCATGTGATCAGTACAGTACAGAGCTTCCTAGTGACATTCACTACATTAAGGTCATTTCCACCATTCACGTAGTGTCAGGAATCAGGATCTTAGTGTATCGGCTGCATTACTGCCTACATGATTTTATTTATTTCTAAATAATTCACCTTGTATATAGCACTTTGTAAATCTTTATCAGATACTATGATATTGTTAACTTGCTGATTGCAGCTAATGTGCACAGCTAGTCTTGGATTCTACAACTAGCTTGTTGGTGTTTCTTTTCACTGAAAATATTTACGTTTGCATTTATTTTTCTACATTTAAAAAGTAGTCATATATTTTTTTTTATTTAAACACGTTGTAAAAATAATAGTATTAAGAAGTTTTTTTTAACCAGTTATGACTCTTTAGAAAAAGGGTTGAGGCCTTTTCCCCGCGTTTTCCACAAGTACATCAGACCGTTGAAATGAATGCGCAAACACATCGCACAGAGACGCAAATATGTGAAGCTAGCCTAAAGCTGACCATACACTATCCAAAAAATAGGCCGAAATTCAGTCATTTAGACAGTTCGTCCATTTTTCGGGCAGTTAATGGGCACAAAATCGATAATCGTTGGGACGTTTTTGAGACGAAAAAAGGAAGGACAAGTTTGGAAATTTGATTCATTTATGTCCACTAAACGATTTATCAGTCATTACATGATGGCACTATCGTTTACTCTCACGGCCGAATGGGTTCAGCCGATTTTTCGTATGGTGTATGACCAGCATTAGACCAGCTTGTATGATAGAACTCAGTGTTTTCCTGTGCTGACTAATATCAGTGTTGGCAGGGAGCCATGCAATGTGCATTTCACTGCTTACTTTTTTTTTTTTTTTTACTTCACTGCAGATAGTGTAAACAGGCCCTTACAACCTGAGTAGAAAAATCTGTCTCCTGCCTGTAGCTGTAGGGTGGAATTCTTGATCCCTGTAAGTGATCTGTTTGCAGAGATTCAACATGCCCCCTGCGAAATCAGCAGCAGGGCAGAAAAAAAGCTTTGCTGATCTTAGAGCCATAGGTCTGATTTGGTAGGTGGTGTGTTGGACCTCTGCAATTAGATTGCTGCTTTCCCACAGAGAGCAAGGGCCCCACTCTGCAGTAGTCTGGCAGGGGCAGGCTTTTTACACAGGCAGGAGCCTCCCCCCCACCCCAAAGCACCTTGTCCCCATGTTGATGGGGACAAGGGCTTCTTCCCGACAACCATGGCAGGTGGTTGTGTGGGTCTGCTGGCAGGGGGCTTATCAGAATCTGGAAGCCCACTTTAAGAAAGGGGCCCCCCTGATCCTGACCCCCCATGTGAATAAGTATGGGGTATATTGTACCCCTACCCATTCACCAAAAAAAAAGCAGTGTAGTATTACAAAAAACAAGAGACAGTTTTTGACAAGTTCTTTATTAAAATGAAGAATGTCTCCCAGTCATAGCTTCCGCTGTTCTGTCAGCTTCGGCGTGTGACAGCTCTTATATAGCTATGGGGTGTGGCCATGTGGTGACGTTACCCGGAGACCCCACCACTTGTGACGTCATGGACCCATCATGCCTGTGATGTCACAAGGGGGCGGGGTCTCAGGGTGATGTCATCACATGGCCCCGCCCCATTGCTATAAAAGAACTGTCAGACACTGGAGCTGACAGAACTATGGGAGTCAGTGCCAGAGGAGGAGCATTTTTTTTTATTTTGAGTGGGTTGGCAATGGAGGAAGAGAAAATCAACGGAGGAAGCGGAGAGAGAAGGCATCGGCGGAGGAAACAGAGAAAGAAGATACCGTAATTGACGTTGGACAGTCTTAATTTTTAATAAAGGACTTGTCAAAAACCATCTCTTGTATTTTGTAACACTACACTGTTTTTTTTTTGGTAATGTACTCCATACTCATTCACATAAGGGAGGGGGGGCAGAATCCGGGGGCACCCTTTCTTAAAGGGGGCTTCCAGATCCCCATAAGCCCCTTGCTCGCAGACCCCCACAACCACCCGCTAGGGTTGTCGGAAAGAGGCTCTTGTCCCCATCAACATGGGGACAACGTGCTTTGGAGAGCCCCCCCGCCCCAAAGCACCCCTCTAAGTGTCTGGTATGGATTGTGGGGGGGCCTCAGGCCATTTTTTTTTTAATTTCGGCATGGGGTTTACCCTCAAACTCCATACCAGCCTGAAGGGTCTGGTATGGTCTTGGGGGGGTACCCCACACCATTTTTTTTTATATGTAGGTGTGGGGTTCCCTCTCAAGATCCATACCAGACTCAAAGGGCCTGGCATGGATTTGGGGGGGGACCCCATGCCGTTTTTTAGGGGATTTTACATTGCTAACATTGCATACACTTGATCTCAGAGCACAAGTCGCATGCCACAAGTCGGATCAGGTAAGATGATGATCCAACTTGGACGCCACTTCCATTCAAATCAATTAGCTGAAATCATGCCCAAGTCGGAGCAAAGTAGTGCAGGAACCTTCTTCAAAGTTGGACCAACACAAGTCAGACCAGTTAAGATGACTCTCATAGGGAACCATAGATTTTGACATGTCATGCTGTCAGAAACCATGAATCAGACTGAGACAGAAGTACAGTTAAATCACACTTGTTTCATAATAATAAAAAAAAGGTAAACAGAGTAAACGTAGTCAAAACATAGCCAGAGTTCAGGAATCGGAACGGATAGTCAGACAAGCCAAAATGTCAGGGAGCCAGAGATGAGCGTAGTAGAACAGCAAGCAGGGTCTGGAGCCAGAAGGAATGTCAGCCAAGCAAGTCTTTAACAGGAACACAGGAGAGCGTTTCTAGAGATGTGACCAAGGCGAAGGCAGAGATCATCTGGGCTGGACGGCTTAAGTAGGCAGGACTGACGAGCAGGATATCATCAACAGGTGAGTCACTGTTGAGAGGTAGGAGCTGGCAATTAGCCGACAGCTGAGTGGCCAGCTTAGAGAAGCCCTGACACATGCGACTTGTGCTCTTGAAGTCAGAGCGAATGTCAGATCAGTGTGAACCGGCCCTGAAGTAAAAGTACAGCCAAAGCTCGTTTGGATTTACTTCTTCTTTGGATCACAGAAGTGCAGTTCGTTCTGCACTCCTATGACCTGGTTTCAGCAGACAGTGGGCTGAAGCCTGCTGTCGGCTGATATCACAGAGTCGATCCAAGCTCAGGCAAGATTGCGACAATAAAGTCGCGATCCGCCCACATGCCTGGACCAGCACCCGGTTCAGCTTCTCAGCGAGCCGCTGAGAGCCTGATCTGATCGCTCCCGCCCCCTCTAGTGAGCGCGAGGAGGGGGGGCAGGGCAGAGAGCCGATGACTGACAGTCACTAGCTCTCTGCTCAGAGATGAGCGGTCATTGATCACTCGGTTCTCAGCCTTAGAGCCAGCGGGGGGAAAGATGCAGTATCGGACCGATGCTGCATCCACCTAGGTAAGTATGATTTTCTATAAAAGAAACCCAACTTCTCCTTTAAAGTGGTTGTAAAGATGAAAGGTTTTTAATTCTCTGCATTAGGGTAAAAAACCTTTTAATAGTAGCACGTAAACCCCACCCCCCCCCCCAATACTCACCTGAGGCTGATCTTGATCCATCACTGTGCACGTCTGCAGCAGCTCTTCTTTCCTCTCCCCACTCTCACAGGCTTGGTTGAGAGCAGCGGGAGCCATTGGCCCCTATTGCTGTCTGTCAAAACTTGTGAGAAGAGAGCGGGGGTGGGGCCAAGCTGGGTTGTGTGTCTGAATAGATGCTAACAGCCCAGCGCAAGATTGAGCACACATGAGTGCCCCCACTGGAAGTGGCTTCCTATGGGGGGCACTCTGCAGGGGGAGGAGCGAGAAGTGCCAGCGGGGGACCTGAGAAGAGGAGGATCGGGGCTGCTCTGTGCAAAACCATTACAAAGAGCAGGTAGATATAACATGTTTATTATTTTAATAATAATTTTTTTTTAAAAAGCTTTACGATCAGTTTCAGAATTACTGCTAAATCATTTTATTCCATGGTTTATGATAACAAGATACTATAGAAACTCTGTGGATTATTTTTTACTACACCATCACAAATAGGCAAAATCTTTAGTGTAAAGAGGAAGTTAAATCCTAAAATCAGCAGTGTTTGCAATCACTGTTTCTTTCACATTGCTCCATTTTCATGTTTCTTTTTCATTTAAAACTAAACAGGCAAATCGAGAAACACACAGACAAAATAGATATATGGGAGCTGTATTACCTGCCAATAGGATTAGTATTTCTGTGAATCCATTTCTGAGATTTACACAGCTATGCCATAACCCTGTTTAGTTGGGAAGAAGACCTGAATATTTTCTTCTGCAGTTAGGTAACAAAGCGTATCTATGGTCAAAATATAAAATCATATATTCATTTCCACATTGTATTTCAATTATTTCTAGCCTACTCCTATTAATCTGAATGATCTAGACATTTCCAAAACTTGCTTTGTGATGGTCCCCACTAGGGATGAGCTGAATCCCCCATCCCATCCCCCCCAGTTCGATTTGCAGCAGAACATGCAAACAGGCAAAAAATTTGTTTGAACACACGAACACCGTTAAAGTCTATGGGACACGAACGTAAAAAATCAAAAGTGCTAATTTTAAAGGCTTTTATGCAAGTTATTGCCATAAAAAAGTGTTTGGGGACCCGGGTCCTGCCCCAGGGGACATGTATCAATGCAAAAAAAAAGTTTTAAAAACGGCCGTTGTTTCGGGAGCAGTGATTTTAATAATTCTTAAAGTGAAAGAATAAAAATGAAATATTCCTTTAAATATCGTGCCGGGAAGGGGGGGAGGGGTCCTTAGTATGTCTGTAAAGTAGCGCATCTTTCCCATGTTTATATGACATTTCTAAAGGAAAAAATGTCACTTAAAACTGCTTGCTGCTGTAATGTATTGTCGGATCCCAGCAATATAGATAAAAATAACAAAAATACCCCCAAAAAATGGTGTGGATGTCCACCCCAAAATCCATACCAGGCACTTCAGGTCTGGTATAGATATTAAGGGGAACCCCGCACCCAAATGTTAAAAAACTGGCGTGGGGGTCCCCCAGGCGTTATATACTCTGAACAGCAGTATATACTATACGGCGCAGGAACGGGCCCTGCTGTGAAATATTATATCAAGAATTGTATTTACATGCCCCTGTTAAAGCGGAGGTCCACCCACCGCTACAAAAATGAAAAGCCAGCAGCTGCACATACTGCAGCTGCTGACTTTTAATAATCGGACACTTACTTGTCCTTGAGTCCAGCAATGTCGGCACCACAGCTGATGTTTCCATCAGCTGTGGGGTGCATGCCACCTTCATTGTGAGTAAAGGAACCCAGCAGTGAAGCTTTACGTCTTCACGCTTGGAACCCTACTGTGCATGCGCGAGGCTCTGCTCCTCTCTCCTACTGGCCGGAGAAGGAGGAGGGAGGAGGAGGGAGCCCGGGCGGTGACGTCAATATCCGCGTCTGAGGCTCCCAGAAGTGGGAACAGGATACCTGTGAAAGACAGGTATCCTGCCCCCCCCAAAAGGTGTCAAATGTGGCGGAGGGGGAAGGAGTACAACGAGCGGAAGTTCCACTTTTGGGTGGAACTCCTCTTTAAACAGGGGTAGAAAAATTGGGCCTTGGGTGGTGGTGGTGCTACAACACTGTAACCCCTCACAGATACTCTGGTTGGGCTCAGGCATGGGCCCTGATGTGAAACATGACTGCCAATTTCTTGTCCTTCTTGGGCACCCCCTCTCTCTAGGCTCACATTACTCCCTTCCTCAACCTGGGAACCAACATCGGAGCCTTTAAATCGCTGCGCTCCTCCAGCAGCATATAACTGACACTCTGGTCGAATAATTTTGGGGACTCCTCCGTGCATGATGGTGGGGCTACGAAAGGAGTGACTGTGGACAAGGAGCTGGTGGAATAGTCCGCTTTGGCAGCTGCGTTGAAAGGAAAACTACTCTGAGCCTGGGTGACAGAGGATGAGGAGGATGAGGATGAGGACGGCTTTGTTATCCACTCCACCAACTCTTCTGCATGTTCTGGCTCAATAACACAGCCAGCAGTAGCAAAAAGTAGCAAAAAGTGACAAGCGTGCCCCACGGCCACCTGCAGAGGATGCACCATGTCCATGACCACCACTGTTGACTGTATACATAGAGGCTGCTTACGCTCTTTTAGTGGCCTGTGAGCGTCTGCCACTACACTGTATTAGATACTGTGTACACTGCCTGAAGTGTATTAGAAAGTGTACAATGGCTGCACTGTATTGTATACTGTGTACACCACCAGAAGTGTAGTAGAAACTGTACACACTGTATTAGATACTGTGTACACCGCCTGCACTGTATTAGCAACTGTACACCACGGAATGCACTGTAGATATAGACTACACTGAATGCAGAGTATATATATATATATATATATATATATATATATATATATATATATATATATAAAAATACACCGCCTAAAGTGTGTTAGAAACAGTACACCACGGAATGCGCTGTAGATATAGGAGGCTACACTGGATGCAGAGTAGATTAATATATATATATATATATATATTAGACTGTATATATATATAATAATACACTGCCTGCGCTGACTGAATATAAAGTAAACACTGAACATATAATTTATGCTAAATGCAGAGTATATGTATATAGAGAGATATATATATATATATATATATATATATATATATATATATATATATATATATATACTAGATATAGTATATGTATATACATATATACTAGACTGACATATATATATATATATATATATATATATATATATATATATATACAGGGGCGTTGCTAGAAGGCAAAAAGACCAGGGGCTTCAGCCCGAAGTCCAAGGCCGGCACGGGGGGGGGGCCTCTAGTGGTGCTGGGTTTTTTTGGTTGGGCGGAGGGGTTGTGTGGTTGTGTAGCGGGGGGTACGCTGACTTGCTGGTTGCTGCCTGGCTTACCAGTGCCCATCAATGCTGACCACTAAACCACCTACCTACCTGACATACACTGACCTACCTGACACATACACTGACCTACCTGACATACACACACTGACCTACCTACCTGACATACACTGACCTACATACACTTACCTACCTGACCCACACTGACCTACCTGACCCACATACACTGACCTATCTGACATGCACTGACCTACATACACTGACCTACCTGACCCACACTGACCGGGTTAGACACAGGCAGGGGTGGTGAGGGGGGTTAGACACAGGCAGGGGTGGTGAGGGGGGGTTAGACACAGGCATGGGTGGTGAGGGGGGGTTAGAAACAGGCAGGGGGGGTGAGGGGGGTGAGGGGGGTGAGGGGGGTTAGACACAGGCAGGGGTAGAGAAGGAGGGTTAGACATACACAGGCAGGGGTGGTGAGGGGGGGTTAGACACAGGCAGGGGTGGTGAGGGGTGGTGAGGGGGGGTTAGATACAAGCAGGGGTGGTGAGGGGGGTTAGACACAGGCAGGGGTAGAGGAGGAGGGTTAGACATACACAGGCTGGGGTGGTGAGGGGGGTAGACACAGGCAGGGGTGGTGAGGGGTGGTTAGACACAGGCAGGGGTGGTGAGGGGTGGTGAGGGGGGGTTAGACACAGGCTGGGGTGGTGAGGGGGGGTTAGACACAGGCAGGGGTAGAGGAGGAGGGTTAGACATACACAGGCAGGGGTGGTGAGGGGGTGTAGACACAGGCAGGGGTGGTGAGGGGGGGTAGACACAGGCAGGGGTGGTGAGGGGGGGTAGACACAGGCAGGGGTGGTGAGGGGGGGTAGACACAGGCAGGGGTGGTGAGGGCGTGTAGACACAGGCAGGGGTGGTGAGGGGGTGTAGACACAGGCAGGGGTGGTGAGGGGGGGTAGACACAGGCAGGGGTGGTGAGGGGGGGTAGACACAGGCAGGGGTGGTGAGGGGCAGTTAGACACAGGCAGGGGTGGTGAGGGGCAGTTAGACACAGGCAGGGGTGGTGAGGGGGGGTTAGACACAGGCAGGGCTGGTGAGGGGGGGGGTTAGACACAGGCAGGGGTGGTAGAGAGGGGGTTAGACACAGGCAGAGGTGGTGGAGATGAGATCAATGGCGCTGACACTTACTTTCTCTCATTGTCAGCCGCGCCTCCAGCGATCCCTCTTTCATCAGGGGGTCTCGGTGCACAGCAGGAAGCTCCTCCCCTTCACGCTGTTAGCTGTCAGCTGACTTTCTCTTGTCGTCCCGACATGTCAGCAGCAGTAGGGGGGAGCCGTGGAAAGGATAGGCGGCGGTCCGCTGTGCGGGTATAGCAGCGAGTGCTCTGCCATCACCTCTAAAAGCAGCGGCGCTGCCCAGGCCACCCCCACAGTGGAACAAGATGTGGAGCGATCGGCGGGAGTTCCGCCACCATCTTCTTAAGCATCAATGTGCCGCCCCTCAGAACCTGCCGCCCAGGACCCATGGTCCCACCAGGTCCCATGGTAGGGCCGGCCCTGCCCATGAGCACTAGCGCGGAGGAGGAGGAAGTGCAATCCTCCTCCGCTTTCAATGCTGGGAAGTGTGGGCACAGTGGGCAGTGACGTCACTGGTTGCTAGCCGCTAGGCGGCTATAGCAACCAGTGACTAAGAGTAGAGTCAGGCGGGGGTGGAGGCGGAGCTGGAGCCGGAGCCAGCGCAGTCCGCCCCTGTCCCCGGCATTCTAGGACCGGGACAAGAGACTCGGGGCTATTAGCCCCAGGCTCGGGGCTGTAGCCCCAATAGCCACCCCCTGACGTTTACTTCCTGGAATTCTGTGACAGGTATTTACCATGCCCTGTGGCAGAGCCTGCCTTCTGTACTATAGAGGTGCTGAGAGGAGGAGTTTCAGGAGGCTGAGTCAGTAAAGGAATCACAGCTTGCAAGCAGCAAGTTACCATGGGATATGTAGTCCTTCGAATTTGAACAGTAGAGGAGAAGCTGAAAACATTCAGGGAATTCAGGAAGTTGTGGAAAGAGATGGCAAGCAGACAGGCAGCAATTACAACATGGAAGAAGATTTTTTTTACCCAGTTTCCACCCACTCACAGTCTATTTACTACGGATAGCCAGCACGGCAGGCTGGATCATGTACATGTAGGTCACCAGCTGATGGGTGTTCAGTGCGCCCCTCCTGACTGCTGTGTCTACTTGATACAGTGGACTGCGGCTCCCGGTGGGGTATCACATGATTGCTATGTGATCACATGATCACAATGTAAACACTACTGTTATGAATTGGTTTCATTCATAACAGCAGTGCTTAGTATTGTGATGCTGTAATTGGCCCACAGTTATCACATGGTACCTGGGCCAATAACAGCACCCTGTACCATGTGATAGCTGTAGGCCAATCATAACACACAATAGTAATCACAGCTGTTATGAATGTAACCTAGTTAGTAGTACGGTACTGGTGACACTCTGATGTGACTCATGTATTTATGGACTTGAATCTCAATGCGACTCTGCTTTCGTTTTCTTTCACTTTATAAATTGACTAATATTTTCACTAGCGCTGCATCTATTTTGCATACTTTAGTTACAGAGATGTTACCACGCACAATCATTATTTTTTAACTGCTTATAAAGTTTAAGCTGGAGTTTGGCTTCAGTTTGTTAGTGTATTTAAATCTGCTAGTATATCTAACAATCCCCTCCCTCCAGACTGACATTACTGCTGTCCAAAGGTGCCCCATATACTCCTTCATCCACAGTGGGGGCTAATGGCTGCCGGTGCTCAATTTTCTTGGGGGGGGGATGACTACCCCCCCAGCCAACCAACCACCCCCCATCCCCAGCAGTGACTCGATCGCCACTTAGCTCGCCCGCCAGACCCACCACCAGCCCTGCACTTACCCCATCCAGGTCACGGCTTTGGCGGCTTCCCCCCTGCGTCTCCTCCAGAGTACTGGCGGTCATATCTCCTCCTGGCCAATCAGGACTTAAGACTCACGGCAATTCAGGTTTTAGGACTCACGGCCAATAAGGTCTCAGGACCCGCAGAACAAGGGACACATCCTAATGACTATAGGCTCCATTGACGCCTAGGCGGTTTAAATTGCGGGCGGAATCGCTGCGATTCTGCCTGTGATTCCAAATGTTGGCAAAACGCAGGACTCAATTGTGGCAAAATAGCAAAGTGTAAAGCTTGTCACTCAAAAAGGAGAAGGAGCTTCTTTTGGACAACAGCGTCACACGTTGAGATTTGCTGTGATTGCAGTGCGATTTATCGTGCAATAGTCACGCCATGGGGTGCCATTAAGAAGTAAATCGCCTAGGTGGGAATGGAGCCTTAGTAATGACTCTTGTGCTGATAATATTTTTTTATTTTCTGACTAAATTTAGGTTTTAAATTGGCCAACCAACATTCTTCTTCCATATTTGTTACCTAAAACTCCATATATCCTGTTATGTCAGAAGTGTGTGAGTACTTTACACTGAATTTACTACCGGCTCCCTTTTAGCTAGTGAAGCTGTATTAGAAGGTTACTAATCATCTGGCATTCAGAAAATAGCACATAATCTGTCTCTGACTGGATTATCTGCACCATGAGTTGTGCACCAAATACAGATCTGCTGCATATTCATTTGTATTCATTGTGATTTTATCCAGCAGTCAGTAGGCTGATGGTTATAGGTATTTGGGATCCTCCCCAGTGTTGCCAACCGTCAGTATTTTTACTGGCAGCCAGTAAAAAACAGGCAATTTTCTCCTGCCAGTAAATGCCAGTAAAAAGAAAAGGTTGCCAGTAAAAAATATGGCTGTGACGCTCGGCCCGGAGCCAGCTGAGACCATACAAGTGTCTGCTTCAGTGTGTTCAGGCAGCTCTGGTGGAGGCGGTGCCTGAGCATGTCCTGTGATGTCATGGTGCAAGGGAGCCAAGCAGAGCGGCCAGAGCCTTGTGTGTGGGTCTGTGGGATGGGAGCAAGGCAGGCCAGGAACAGGACCATCAGTGCTGTTTGGACTGGAGGGACCACCTGGCTTGAAGTGAGACTGTCCCTGTGACTCTGGAGGGGACGTGTTGTGTCGGTAATCTGTACTGCTGCACACTGCTGTCAGTACCACCGTGAGATTCAGTTCCATGTGTGTGGCCGCCCCTAAGCTACTTACTATATCGAAAATAAAATAAGAAATATTTTTTTCCCTTATTATCTACCTTAAATCACATTGCTAATTACATATTGTACTTGTTTGTAGCCTAAATAGTGAAATTTGTACTTAAAACTGTAATTTTGTAACTTTTGGAAATGCCAGTAAAAACGGCTGTGCCAGTAAATTTTGGGTGTAGTGTCAGTAAATTTCAATCTGTTAGGTTGGCAACACTGATCCTCCCTAAAATCAGTGTTGTTGGAATACTTCGTGTAACGTGCAAAATAAAATAGCAAAAATACTTAAATCTTTGAATTTCACAAGGCCTAATTTTGAAAGGTATACTTCTGTTAAATATGAAAAAGTTCTATTTAATAAATCACATGGAAAAACAATGATAATACTCTATCTCTAAAATAACTCTTTAGGCCTGGTTCACACCTATGCAGGTTGCAGTTTGCATATTTCAGGTACATTTTGTGTTTTTCAGTACACGTTTTTGATCCATTGAAGTCTATTGAACCAAAAACCAAAAAAAATTCCCTGGCCCTTTCAATAAACTGCATAGATGTGAACGTGACACATAGGAAACCATGTTAAATGGCCTGTAGTGTGTTTCTGCAAAACTGAAAACGCACTAAAAAATGCATAGGTGTGAACCAGGCCTTATGGTGCCCTGGGAACCCACTTAGGCTCGATTCACACCTATGCATGTTGCTTTTGAGCGTTTTTGGAGTTTTTTTTGTCATGCTTGCCACGTTTTTGAGCAGCGTTTTTGTAGCGTTTTTACAGCGTTTTTGCGGCGTTTTTGCTACGTTTTGCGTTTTTTTTTTTTTTACAGTTTAAAACATCAAAAACGCTGCAAAAACGCTGCAAAAACGCTGCAAAAACGGTGCACTTGCAATTTTGATGCTGGTCTATTGAATTCTATTACATGCAAAACGCTGCATTTTGCATGAAAAAAAGTCCCTGACCCTTTCCAAAAATGCAGAGGTACAAAAAGGCATTGATGTGAACATGTTCCATAGGAACCCATGTTAAAAAATTCCCATGCATTTCTGCAAAATGCAAAATGCATCAAAAAACGCGCTAGTGTGAATGGAGCCTTAAAGCTGAAGTATGGCAAAAAATGATTTTTGTCCATTTGCACAATAAAAATAAGTTAGCGCTAATGATTTCTCCCCATTTCTGGCTGCTACAGCATTTGTTGCATATTATACTTTAAATCAGGCAGCAGTCTCCTGTCGATGCTGAACCTCCGACAATGAGACTTCTAGTTCCGGCTGCAGTACACTGATCACTGTTGGTCACAGAGGTGGCCCATCCATTAAGGGCGCACGGGCACAGCCCCCCCCCATCCATCGCCGCTTCCCCTATCCATGCGCCCGACCCCTTTCAGGACACCGGTGCATGGATTCCAATGCGGAGGGGCTATTTTTTTGAAGTGCCGATTAGAGCCAGAGGCTCTAATAGGCTTCAATATAGGGTGGGCTCAGGTCGCAGAGAGTGCGCTCCGAGCCCACCCGGGTGTGTTACAACAGCGAATCAATATTCGCTGTTGTAACACTGATCCTCATCCCGGCCAATCAGGAAGCAAGTTTTGACACCGGTCACCTGATTGGCTGAAAGGACAGGCGATCCTATTGGATGCCTAGGAGGAGGAGGGGAGGAGCTGGAAATCGCCATGGAGGAGAGGACTCGGAGCCAAGCTGCTGCACCACACTGCCTGCCACCCGCCACGATGGGGTAAGTGCCGGGCCGACTGGCAAACAGCGGGGGAGTGGGATGGGTGGTTGTTTGCTGCCCTCCCCCCAAAAAAAATAAAACCACCATCCGCCACTGGTTGGTCGCTCACTCCTTACCTCCATTGTTCATAAAAGTTTTGCATTCTTTTCAGCAAATACAAGGAATTCTGTATTGGAGGAGGAGAGACCAGAAGAGCCATCTGCAACTTCCTCCAATCACAGAGTGTTTTCCATTTATTTAAATGATTGCAAGGTTTTTTCATGAATGTAGGGGGGGAGGGGGGCACATGGGAAACCCACAGTGAACAGTGTACTACAGCTGCAACTACAGGTTTTGGTGTGACAAATGCTGCAGCAACTATGGGGAACACTTTGTTAGAATTAACGTATTTTTATTGTTCAAATGGCCAAAAAAATGTTTTTGGCCATACATCCGCTTTAATCTGTATATAAATACCAAGCTTTTAGAAAGTTGGCTTTGTGTTAGTTGCCTAACTAGCATATTTGACATCTCGGGTGGATTGCTTTTTAACACTATTCTTCCTTATGCATCAAAAGTAACCCTAAGAATGCTTAGCAAAAATGGAGATAGCAAGACACTTTATTTGAATTTCCTATATATAATCATGCCAGTAAAGAAAAGTATTAAAATTTAAACATTCATTATCAGCACACTATGTAGTGGTTTGATATTGACAGGCCTGAAGGTAATTCATTTATGGTAATATGATCCTCCAGACAGCAGTGACTAGATAATATTTAGGCAAAAAAAATGGTAATTCTAACAAAACATTAGTTAGCAATGGGTGATCAGATACAACACACAGGAAACAAACAGTTAAACAGTTTGGTGCAACAAACAGGCAATTGTTGTAATACATGGGCAACAAATCAGCAATCTTTTAAACAATAATTCAGCAAGTGGGCAATTGTGACTATATGAGGAATGTGACAATTTGTGTAATATGTGGGCAATATTTACAATATGAAGACAGTGATGGCCAATTGTGAAAATATCTGAGCAACAAATAGAAAATTTGGACAAAACATTGATTAGGAATAAGCAATTGTGATAATGGGGTTGATTTACTAAAACTGGAGCATGCAAAATCTGGTGCAGCTCCGCACTGAAACTAGCTTTTATTACCATGCACAGCTGCATCAGATTCTGAGTACACCAGTTTTAGTAAATCTTCCCCACTGTGACAGTACTTGGAACCCAGGCAGTGGGGAAATCGCCATATGGTTAGTGAAATATTCCTTACATTGGTGGCTAAGAAAGTAATAAAGAGAAAAACATGTGGGAGAGACGCATGCGCTGCACACCCCAAAACAATAATGGTAAAAAATGGACAGTTTCCCCGGTGGGGCTTTAGACAGCAATATCTTGAAATCCAGAATAATAAAAAAAAAAAAATGTGTAACCAGTAAGTGCTTTTATTGAACCATGAACAATAGTAATGTTATAATTCAATTGGCATTACAACATAGAGCGCTGGCCAAGTAGTACAATACATATTCCACAATATAAAGTCGACACATCTTTACACAAAATTATATACAGTCATACATTTCCGGGCTGTTGACGGTATAAATCCCCGACGCGTTTCGACCTGTGTACGGTCATCATCAGGGGGATAGTTGGTTCTATAAAATACATTGAATATCTTCAAAATTTAAGAACATGTCATCATAAATCTCATTGTAAGGTTAAAAATGGTAGTATATTTACCGCTGAAAAGTAGAGGGAATAATCCTTTGGCCAGTAAAAGCCGTAAATGGATCTGGGGGGCCCCCATATTCGCCCTCGTCTCCCCAGAGCGCATGAGTCCAGCCCAAGGGGCTTGCAAGGAGCCACATAGACGCCCTCCAGGGGAAGGAGAAGTCAGCACCTGCGACAAATACCCAATAAGTCAAAATGATTCTCAGCACATTGGCAAGAGTATGAAGTGTATGGGCTAACTGCAATCCTAGTGATCAATATATATTGATCTGGTGTCCTACGGTTTCATGATTGTAATTAATTATATAGAAGGTGGCAAAACCATAAAAGAAATGGTTGTATAGTTATAGGGTTGTTTGAGTGGTGTGGTGTGTAAACACAGGTGAGTGGGAAGTGATATGTGGTACTAGGAATGTGAAAAACCCTTTGAGTGATAAAGTAAAATTGGATGGATGGCCAGCACAATGCTGACTACCGTGCCATGTCCAGGTGAATGAAATAATGTGTAGTGTCAGCCAACACATGGTGGGATAAAAGTGAAAAACAGGTCAAAAGGATTTTTTTTTTTTATTATTCTGGATTTCAAGATATTGCTGTCTAAAGCCCCACCGGGGAAACTGTCCATTTTTTACCATGGTGGCTAAGAAAGAATAATGCATTTTACATTGGTGCTCAGTGGAAGGGAAAATCCCCCTTACATTAATGGTTAATGGGAAAAATGCTGTATTGCTGCATTAACTGTCTGTTGCCTAATTGGCCTAAATGTCCTTAAATTAACCAGATTTTATATTTCCCATTCCCACTTGTATTTTCACAAAGACTTTAAGTATATTTTACAATATAATCATTATGGTGCTCTACAGTTTCCCGTACATTTTGCAGCAGTTTCTGTTTTTTGGGGGTATAATCCATGAGCGCTAGCTAATGACAGCTCTAACAACTTTACTCTTAAAACAGTACTTTCTCCACCAACATCTGAAAAGTAAAATGATGCTTGACCTAGTCAAAGCACAAGATTACCTACAAAAATGAAATACTGTATGCTTCCTCCTGGCTCTTTCTACCATTTGAGTCCCCATTTACATTTGGAGTATTTTTAAGTCGTTTCCTAGACTTGACTACGCCTGACTATGCTCAACATGCAAACTCATATTCTTTCTATTTGTCTCTGTTCATACTCGTACACTCAACCTGCCCTACGTTATTTGCCCTACGTTTAAATAAAAGTCTTTTTTTATAGTGTATTCAGGCATTTTTGCTCCCATAGACTTCAGTGGGTGCTCTTGAAAATGCACAACACATACGTTTGCGCCTATTTTTGTGCCTGAAAAATGACTCTCCTCAAGAATTGCTGTCCTCCCCTACCCAGCCCAGGAAACAAACGCCTGAAACACTGGAACAAAGCCTGTAAAACACTTCACTAGGAGTATGCTCTGCCTGCGCTCTGCTCAGGTGTAAATGCATGTTTTGAGCCAAAAGTATTCACTTTCTGACACAGGGACTGTTGCACGATGCCTGGCAATTCAACTACTGGGTTTCCATACAGACGCTAGCACTAAAGACCTTGTGTTGATTAAATTGTGTCTCCCTCATCAACCTATAGGGAGACAGGAATCAATTACAGCCTACGGAGCTGTGGGTACATGCACCAAGGTAAAAAGGAGGTCTCCAGTGCTTGTGTTTTAATGGAAACCCAATAGCTGAGCCTCCGTTCCCAGTCAATGCCTTGTATGGGGAAACGCGTCGTCTGGAGCACCTAGCCTTGACGTCACCACGTAGCAGCCAGCTGGCTAGAGCCGCGGCTGTTTTTAAATTTTTTACTCCTTATCGTCTTATTAGATGTAAGTGTTGCTATATTTTTCAATAAATATTTTGGAAATACTACACCATGAAGCAGTTTTCGTTCATCCTCTGTCAATGAGATGACTTGGGAATACCTGTGAAGGGATGTCTTGTCTCCATGGGGTCTCTCTCTAGTTGGATAACCCGCTGCACCAGAAAATGTTCTTTTTTCCCTTGAGAGGAATCCGAGGAGGAGAGTGTCTTTGCTGGCAGGCTTATGTTTCTGCGTGTTTGATCTCTATCATCTGAGATCCACAGTATCTGGTAAGCGGCGCTGATTTATTACCTCTAACACCAGAGTTTGGGATGAATACTTTGTTTCACGATGTTTCACTTTGGCATTTTTGGAATTTTTTATGGACTTTGTTTCCTATTTTCATATGAACTCACCTTGTCACTCAGACTGTATATTATTTATTGATTGTTGCTAATTTATTTATTTTTTCAGTGTGTTATCAATTCTATGCACCCTTGCCCCTAGGGCTTTATTTAATATTTAATAATTATTCACCATTGCATGCACGCTTCTTTCTTTTTATATATACCTGTGTAGCTCAGGCTATGTAAGCAGCAGCTCCTTTCATTGTATATTTTTGTCGGTTAGCGCATATATTTTTTTATATACAGTAGCTGCTAGCTGGTGTGCTGCAGCTTCTTTGTTGGAGGGTATTTTTGACTTTTAAATTTGATAGAGATGACCATAAGGAAGCATATTTATCACTCTAATTCATCAAACCTGCCATATTAATAAAATAGAAATAGTTGATGGAGCAATTAATGTGAAAGTGAACTCAAAAAGGGTAAGATTTGCTTTGTTATGGGGCAAATTTGGA
The DNA here is from genome assembly GCF_042186555.1 of Aquarana catesbeiana. Classification (NCBI taxonomy): domain Eukaryota; kingdom Metazoa; phylum Chordata; class Amphibia; order Anura; family Ranidae; genus Aquarana; species Aquarana catesbeiana. The sequence continues at coordinate 160,608,870 of NC_133332.1, read as the reverse complement.
ATGTTTGTTCCTAAGCAATACCCTGAAATGTGTACCCTTTGTCCTGAATTCCTCCAAAAAATGCAGTGCACCCACTGGTATGTGTCCACAGCTTCCTAGCTGTATACTGTATCTGCAGTGTCAGATCTAAGGAACTACTGCATCTCACTCCAGATCTCTACTAGCAGTCAGATTTGGTGATATCACTAGCGTGCTGCTCATTGTTCTCCTTACAGGAAACTCTGACATGAGGAGGAAAACCCTGATTCCCACCAAGGGCATAGAACAGCATTTGCCCTCTGCCTGCCTTTTTGGGCACAGCTTCTAGAGTTTAGTTCTTCTTTAGGATGAAGCAGAGAATCATCATTACTATCATGACAGTGTTTAAAGCACAATGTCACTCTCTCAATTAACAAAATTGACTATTTTTAATCCTTATGCTGCGAGCATTAGTGAATAGATAGGAAAGTACAGTGCCTTGAAAAAGTATTCATACCCCTTGAAATTTCCCACATTTTGTCATGTTAAAACCAAAAACGTAAATGTATTTTATTCCAAATGATTTACAAATAAATATGTGAAAAGTGTGGCGTGCATTTGTATTCAACCCCCCAGAGTCAATAATTTGTAGAACCACCTTTCGCTGAAATTACAGCTGCAATCTTTTTGGGGATGTCTCTACCAGCATTGCACATCTAGAGAGTGACATTTTGCCCATTCTTCTTTGCAAAATAGCTCAAGCTCTGTCAGATTTATTTTTTTATCCAAAAAACAGTTTTTATTTTAGATTGAGTACATACAGTCCAAAGATCGACAATAGTCCTTAGTCACCATATATACATTCCAATAACCATTAGGATCATTGCATATTTATTGCAGCCACCATCATCATAGAACACACAGCTTAAATCCGCAGCCCATCTCACCATGCATCAGGAGTGTAAGTAACCTTGCCTCCTTCCCGTATTCCATCTGCTATATATCAAAGTGTCTGCATTATACCACATTCAATCCCAGAAGTCTGTCCATGATCAGATGCTCCAGGGCAAGCCCCGGTGTCTCCAACCACTAGCCCCATAGCTTCTCAAATTTTCTGGTGCACCCCCTATGCTGGTAAATAACTTTTTCCATTCTCATTGTATTTCCTACTGCAGTAATCCGTTCTTTGACCGTGGGAGGGATTCAGACTTCCAATATAGCATTATCAGAAAGAGGGTCCTTGTAAGGGCTTCTCTGATGTAATGTTCCCAGTCAAGCTCATCTAAATGGTTCAACAGACAGTGCTTGGGGTCTAGCGGGACAAACACCCGGAACACTGTGTTCAGGGTATCAATCACGCCCCTCCAGTACAGGTGTATTTTGGGGCAGTGCCACAGCATATGTATTAGGTCCCCATGATCCCGCTTGCATCTAGTGCATGTTGATGTGGGTAGCAGTGCTATGTTATGCAACCTATGAGGTGTATAATAGACTCTTAGGAGAGTGTAGTTGTGTCAATTGTTGAGTCACATTCAAGGAGCAGATGGTAAGCTCTGTCAGATTGGATGGAGAGCATCTGTGAACAGTAATTGTCTTGCCACAGATTCTCAATTGGATTTAGGTCTGGACTTTGACTGGGCCATTCTAACACATGAATATGCTTTGATCTAAACCATTCCATTGTAGCTCTGGCTGTATGTTTAAGGTCGTTGTCCTCCTGGAAGGTGAACCTCCACCCCAGTCTCAAGTCTTTTGCAGATTCTAACAGGTTTTCTTCTAAGATTGCTCTGTATTTGGCTCCATCCATCTTCCCATCAAATCTGACCAGCTTCCCTGTCCCTGCTGAAGAAAAGCATCGCCATAACATGATGCTGCCATCACCATGTTTCATGGTGGGAATTGTGTGTTCAGGGTGATGGGCAGTGTTAGCTTTACACCACACATAGCGTTTTGCTTTTAGGCCAAAAAGTTCAATTGTGGTCCCATCTGAGCACCTAGCACATTATGTTTAGCTTACCTTAAAACGAGCGCTGAGATGTCAGTGCTGCAGACTCTCTCATCTTCACCCGTCTTGCTTCTGGGTTCGCAGACTCTGACTCTGTGACTGGCCGGAGCCGCGATGACGTCACTCCCGCGTGCGGGAGACGCTGGTCACGGCACAGGGCTCTGAAGGAACGGCAAACGTGACTGTTCCTTCAGAGTGCATGCGCCAGTGATGTCACTGGCTTCATTTACAGTAAATATCTCCTAAACATGGTATGTTTAGGAGATATTTACACTACCAATAGGTAAGCCTTATTATAGGCTTACCTATAGGTAAAAGCAAATGATGGAAGTTTACTTCCACTTTAAATGGTGTTTTTGTTTTTGTAGTGCTCAGATGCAGTGTAGTTCCTTTAATCCAAAAGTAGATCCTGTCTGATACTCTCCTGTATAGCAGCCATGAGGGTATCCCTTTTCTACAGATTTCTGATTTTGGCAGGAATAAAGATTATAAGTGAACCATAGGCAAGACTATTTTCCCATGAGATTTTATCTAAATCTGAACAGACACAGTAACATTGATGGTTTCATGAAACAAAAAGGTATGATCAAATCAACCTCTCACACAAATCCTTGTGTACTGACTATTATTGTGCAGCATGTAAATATTGTACTATGAATAATGTGTGGAATAAACCTAATAGTGGCCATTAAACTGGTCATTGCCTTTTAGGGCATGTACAATATTTGCCTTCTGTGACAATACAGTGAATGATTAAAGGGTGGATTTCCTGATGTGCCAAGTTCTAGTGAAGCTGCAGCATGTTGTAATGATTGCTCATCTAATTGGTCTAAAGTCCTATGATGTATGTGCAGCACAGAGGCACAAGCTGACACAGAATGGTAATGCTTGGAAAAAGCTCGCCTGGCAGTCCAAGGGTTAGTACGGAGTGTGAATGGAACAACGTGTTTCAACTTTGTCTGCCAGTTCTGTGTGACCTTGTTAAATTGTCGTCAGTTCCAACTAGTATCTAAATCGTAGTCGTATCTAAATCGGAGGCGCAACCTGTAAATCTCTATAGCTATTGCTTGCATGTTTAAGCCTTATGGCCCCCCACATCTTCAAAAATGATGATATTACACCTTTTCATATATCTTCCCCCTGACAACCCAGAGGGGTCTCTGTACCGTACCTTTACCAATTAGCAGGTGAAGTAAATGGGTTGATTTACTAAAGCCAAAAAGGCTATGCACTTTGCAAGTTGCACTCTGCAAGTACAGTTGCTCCAGAGCTTAGTAAATGAGGTAAAGCTTTACTTTGCAAAGAATACCCAATCACGTGCAAGGAAAAAAACATAATTTTTGCTTGCGTGTGATTGGATGATGTAAGTCAGCAAAGCTTCTACTCATTTACTAAGGTCTGGAGCAACTGCTCTTTCGGTGACCATCTGCACTTTGCAAAGTGCACAGTCTATTTGCCTTTAGTAAATCAACCCCAAAGTGTTAAAGGAGAAGTACAGCCAAAGCTTGTTTGGCTGTACTTCTATGGATCACAGGAATGTAGTTTGTTCTGCACTCCTGTGAGACGTTTTCAGCAGAGAGTGGGTCTGCTGACATCACTGAGTCGGTTCAGGCTCTGCATCATCACGACCATTGAGTCAGGATCCGCCAGGTCCCTGGACTGACACCTGAGCTGTCCGCTTCCACCCCCTCCACAGCTGAGCGCTCCAGTGAGTGGGGGGGGGGGGGGGGGACAGAGCAGAGAGCTGCTGACTAATAGTCAGCAGCTCTCTGCTCGGGGAGCTGTGAGAACCAAGTGATCGGTGGTGTTCAATCGCTCGGTTCTCAGTGTTAGAGGTGCCAGGGGACAGATGCAGCATTGGGCAGATGCTGCATCCACCTAGGTAAGTATGAATCTGCAAAAGAAGCAAAAACCCATACTTCTCTTTTAAGGTGTTTCAACCATTGCAAGGTCCTCAATTGTGTGCAGTTAGTAACTGTTGTGTATGCTTACTTTCACTTTAGAACTATACTTGATTACTGTGATGGATTATGGGAGCCTGGGAAAGACCTTGGAACTTTAAATTGCACAAACTGGCTAGTTATACAATGTTTTCAGTGCAGTTGTTAAAAAACAGTGTCCCTTTTTGAAGCCACCCGAGAAAAATGTGTTTAAAAACAAATAAAACATTCTGTTTTCTGCTACTCAGTTATAAAGAGAGATCGATAAGGTTAATGTTCCCCAATCTGCAGTGAGTAAACCTTTATTATTACAATTTTTTAGGCCTAGTTCAAAGATTGCACGCTATAATCTCAACCACCCAGAGGTTTCATTCATTTTCAGGCCTTCTAACCTTTCCTGGCAGCCCTTGGTGTATAAATCCTTTTTTTTTTTAAGTACTGGTATTGATTTTCCATTATTGCTGCGCTGGTGCTGTGTAGATGTGAAGAGGAAAGACTAAAGTTAAATCGTCAGGAAAATGAAATCTTACAGGCATAGTCTGCCTTAAAAAAAAAAAAAATCCCTTATTAAGTAATAGGAAAATGTGCATTTATTATTTTTTTCGATTCGGAGCCCGCAAAGCACTGCAACCACAAACAGTAGATAGCAGGTGCAATGCTCTGGCTCTTGCAGAATATTCCTCTAGTCACAGATCTATAACTGAGTACAGACCTTCAGTTATGAATCAATTGGCTATGAGTTCAGTGATGCCACCAAACTGTAAGGGGGGGAGACTTTTTCTACCACTGTTCTCTCACAGCTTCTCCCTGCCAAAAGCCTTTGATTGGAGTGAAAAGAGAAGCAATAGACTGATGAGTTTGTAGGCAGGTAGAGTTTAGCGCTGCCCCAGCTGAGAAGGCTAGTGTTAATTATGTCCCCAGGTTTTTCTTGGTGGGTTTTCCTGTGTCCTGTATGGTATAAAAAGGGACAAGTACCCAGACCAAGGGGAGGACTCACACACACTGAGGGAGAGATGTGACGACTGGCATTCCACCCTGAAGATACCATCCTTGGCCTCTGCCAAGAATGGACTCTTTCCTTTGGAGGTATGCTGGGGCAGCCACACTGCACTACCACATAGGAATAAGTAGGGGACATCTACTAAGCTGCTCAAGGAAAAAAAAAAATTAAGAAAAAGGCTTTTCTTTTTTTTTTTCTTTATATGTAATGTTGGTAATATATTCAGGTAATAAGTGCAATGACATTATAGCCAACAGAGTTTACAGGTTTTTTTTGTTTTTTATATTTTAAAGTTCAACTTCTGTTTGTCAAAAAGACTCAAAAACGACTAAAACAAAAACATTTCAGGTGACTAAAATACAACCAAAACTAAAATGGCATTTTATTACTTTGCGGAGAACTCAGCGTCACCCTCTGCAGTATGAGACTCCTTTAAGTTATTCGCTCGCTCAACGTTAACTACAAGTATCAATAAAATGAAGGCAGACTCCGCCATTGCCCTTGATAAGACGATGGCGGATCTGTCCTCCTCTGAGAGAGACTTTGCCACCACCCTGACTCCCGCAAAGGTTAACATGCTTAAACTACAAACTAGAGTATTCACCCAACTCCAATTTCAAAAAGCAAGACAAAAACTATTCTTCTCTAAACCAAAAATGTTTGAAAAAGGGGAGAAAATGGGCAATTTATTGGCGTACTTGGTACACAGTGAAGATAGGCCCCCCGGTGGTTATCACATTGCATGGCCCCGGAGGACAACCAATTACAGACCCACCTATGGTAACTTCCATGTTTAGAGACTTCTTTGCTGACTTTTTTCAAAACGACAGCTCCCACTGAGATGGAATTCATGTCCCTCTTTCTTGAGGAGATCACTTTCCCGCAGCTGACAAAAGAACAAATAGACCTCCTGGAGGCACCCCTCACCACGGACGGAATCACGACAGTCATAGCTAGTTTTGCCAGGTCTAAATCCCCGGGATCAGACAGACTCCCAATTGAGTTCTATTCCCAATATAGCGAAATACTCACCCCTAAACTACTAGCTTTATAAAATCATCTCTTTGAGGTCCTGTGTATTACCCCCATCCATGACAGAGGCAACAATATTCCTCATCCCTAAACCAGGAAAAGACGTGGGATATCCAGAATCTTACCGCCCCATATCTCTGTTACAGGTTGACATCAAAATACTGGCCAGTTCTATCCATCAGGCTCAATCAGTCCATCTTATCACTAATGCTACGTACACACGACCGGACTTTACGGCATACTTGGTTCGGCGGACTTTACGACGGCCTTTCCGAATGAATGGACTTGCCTACACACGATCAACCAAAGTCCGACGGATTCGTACGTGATGACATACGACCGGACTAAAACAAGGAAGTTCATAGCCAGTAGCCAATAGCTGCCCTAGCATCGGTTTTGTCCGTTGGAATAGCATACAGACGAGCGGACTTTTCGACCAGACTCGAGTCCGTCGAAAAGATTTGAAACATGTTTCATTTCTAGGTCCGTCGAACTTTTGGGGGGAAAAGTCCGCTGGAGCCCACACACGATCAAATTGTCCGACGGACTCCGGTCCGCCAAACCAAGTATGCCATAAAGTCCGGTCGTGTGTACGTGGCATAATACACACTGATCAAGCAGGCTTCATGCCTGGTCGCAATACCTCATTTAATCTCAGGAAACTATACATAAATATACAAGCCACACATGAGGAGGTTGGGTCACAAGTCGTAGTGACACAGCAAAATGGCATTTTATTTGAAAGACTAAAATATGACTAAAACTAAAATGACATTTTAGTCAAAAGACTAAAACTAAATCAAAATTTGACATCAAAATTTGACCAACGAGGAGGGGAACATGACGGACGTGATGACCACCCCATCACATTACAACCTGCCCACAAGTCCATCTCTCTGTCACTCCGCTGTCTCCTCCTATTAGCATGTACCTTGTTAGGACCTGAGTGCTGTAGCCACGTCTAGCAGGGCAGGACAATAATCTTTTTTCTGCTGTTGCTCTTTCAGAGGTCCCTTCCCTGCCCCACAGCCTTTTTGAAAAGAGAAGCAACAGACAAATGAGTGCATATTTCTGGCACACTGCTCTCTCTTCCTATTAGCATGCTCCTTGTTAGCACGTGAGTTAAATTTTCCACATTTTATCATGTTACAACCAAAAACAATGTATTTCATTGGGATTTTATGTGATAGACCAACACAAAGTGGCACATAATTGTGAAGTGTAGGGAAAATGATAAATGGCTTTGAATTTTTTTTTACAAATAAAATATTTGAAAAGTGTGGTGTGCATTTGTATTCAGCCCCCCGAGTCAATACTTTGTAGAACCACCTTTTGCTGCAATTACAGTTTCAAGTCTTTTTGGGGATGTCTCTACCAGCTTTGCACATCTAGAGAGTGAATTTTTTGCCTATTCTTCTTTGTAAAATAGCTCAAGCTCTGTCCGATTGGATGGAGAGCGTCTGTGAACAGCAATTTTCAAGTCTTGCCACAGATTCTCAATTGGATTTAGGTCTGGACTTTGACTGGGCCATTCAAACACATGAATATGCTTTGATCTAAACCATTCCATTGTAGCTCTGGCTGTATGTTTAGGGTCTTTGTTTTGCTGGAAGATAAACCTCCGCCCCAGTCTCAAGTCTTTTGCAGACTCTTAAGCCGGGTACACACGATCAGATTATTGGACAAATTTTCTTCCGTTTTTTGTTGCATGCTAGTCTCATATCGAAAGTGAAGAGGTTGCTCACCATACGAAAATTCTTGTATGACAGAATTCAACTTCAAAAGTGATGTAATGTGTTGAATTGTTTGGTATGTTATTTAGTTTCTAAGCATGCGTAGTCTTGCTCTTACGATTTTTTTTTCGGACGAAAGCTGTACTAATTAAACAAAAATCGGATGTTGTGTTCACATCCGACAAAAATTTTAGAGCCTACACATCCAGTTTCTGTCGTCCGAAAATTTGGAATCAGCTGTCGAAAGCACCATACTAACGATCCGAAAATCGGCAGATCATTCATCGGATGAAATTTTACTTCCAATTTTCTGATTGTGTGTATGGGCCTTAACAAGTTTTCTTCTAAGATTGCCCGGTATTTGGCTCCATCCATCTTCCCATCAACTCTGACCAGCTTCCTTGCTGAAGAAAAGCATCCCCACAACATGATGCTGCCACCACCAATATTCACTGTGGAGATGGTGATGTGCAGTGTTAGTTTCCCCCCACCCTTCTTCCACATGTTTGCTGTGTCCCCCACATGGCTTCTCACAAATTGCAAACTCGACTTCTTATGGCTTTCTTTTAACAATGGCTTTCTTCTTGCCACTCTTTCATAAAGGCCAGATTTGTGGAGTACACGATTATTATATTCTCCCACCTGAGCTATGGATCTCTGTAGCTCCTCCAGAGTTACCATGGGCCTCTAGGCTGCTTCTGTGATTAATGCTCTACTTCCCCGTCTGTCAGTTTAGGTGGACGGCCATGTCTTCGTAAGTTTTCAGTTGTGCCATACTCTTTCAATTCTCCGACGATGGATTGAACAGTGCTCCATGAGATGTTCAAAGCTTGGGATATTTTTTTATAATCTAACCCTGCTTTAACCGCTTACAGACCGGAGCACACAGATGTACGTCGGCAGAATGGCACAGGCAGGCAAATGGGCGTACAGGTACGTCCCTTTAAATTTGCCGCCTTTCGGGCGGGAGCGAACCCGCGGGTCCCGGGAACTCGCTGTTCTCCGGCGGCCCGTGATTGCGGTGTGGAGAGGTAGAACGGGGAAGTGCCTATGTAAACAAGGCATTTCCCCATTCTGCCTTGTGTAATGACAGAAATCTACTGCTCCCTGTGATCGGGAGCAGTAATTGCTGTCATGTCTGAGGTAGCCCCTCCCCCCACAGTTAGAATCACTCCCTAGGACACCCTTAACCCCTTCATCGCCCCCTAGTGGTTAACCCCTTCCCTGCCAGTGTCATTTACATAGTAATCAGTGTATTTTTATAGCACTGATCGCTGTATAAATGACAAAGGTCCCAAAATAGTGTCCGATGGGTCTGTCATAACATCCCAGTCACGATAAAAATTGCAGATCGCTGCCATTACTAATAAAAAAAAAATTATAATAAAAATGCCATAAAACTAACCCCTATTTTGTAGACGCTATAACTTTTGCGCAAACCAATCAATATACGCTTATTGTGATTTTTTTTACCAAAAATATGTAGAAGAATACATATTGACCTAAACTGAGGAAAAAATTAGTTTTTTTATATATTTTTGGGGGATATTTATTATAACAAAAAGTAAAAAATATTGCTTTTTTTTTTCAAAATTGTCGCTCCTTTTTTGTTTATAGCGCAAAAAATAAAAACCCCAGAGGTGATCAAATACCACCAAAAGAAAGCTCTATTTGTGGGGAAAAAAGAACATCAATTTTATTTGGGTACAACGTTGCACAACTGCGCAATTGTCAATTAAAACGACGCAGTACCGAATCGAAAAAAATGGCCCGGTCATTCAGCAGCCAAATCTTCCGGGGCTGAAGTGGTTAAACTTCTCCACAACGTTATCCCTGACCTGTCCAGTGTGTTCCTTGGCCTTCATGATGCTGTTTGTCCACTAAGGTTCTCTAACAAACCTCTGAGGGCTTCACAGAACAGTTGTAATTATACTGAGATTAAATTACACACAGGTGTACTCTATTTACTAATTAGGTGCCTTCTGAAGGCAATTGGTTCCACTAGATTTTAGTTAGGGGTATCAGAGTAAAGGGGGCTGAATACAAATGAACACCACACTTTTCAGATATTTATTTGTAAAAAGAAATGAAAACCATTTATCATTTTCCTTCCACTTCACAATTATGTGCCACTTTGTGTTTGTCTATCACATAAAATCCCAATAAAATAAATTTGCGTTTTTGGTTGTAACATGACAAAATGTGGAAAATGTCAAGGGGTATAAATACTTTTTCAAGGCACTGTATGAGCTCATCCTTACTCCTTTGTAATGGATCTAATCAACTTTTTTCAGGGGGGCATCATTTTAAGGTCATGTATTGCAATTTGCAATACAAAAAGATGTAGACAGTGGTGTTGTGGCACAGGCACTGCTGTTACCTGTGGTTCTTCAGGGATAGGCCCAGGACAGGCACTGGCAGCCAGACAGTGTATTCTCTGTCTTCTCGGCCACTGCACGCCACGCACCTGTGACCTGTGGGAGGAGCCGGCGCCGCGCCGGCTGGATCGGCATAGGCACAACATACACAGGCAGAGGCAGCAGCCAATCACGGAACAGCCGAGTCACGGTGATGTTAAGCAGAGGCCCGAGCGGCAGAGCCAATCCGATGCTCGGGCCGGGGGTGAGGAGGGAGGGACGGATGTGTAGTTGGAAAAGACTGAGAGCAGCCCCAGCCCCCAGGACAGCAGCAGACTTTGCAAAAAAAAAGGAGGCGGCTGCGGCGGCCATTGCAACACAGGGGGCAAGTGTCTTCATTCTGACTTTAACACTCTTACGATTCCGGGGGGGGGGGGGGGCAATTGACCCCCCTTGCCCTATGGTGCGGACGCCCATGTCAATCACATTGATAGTAAACATCAGAAATTCAACCCATGTTAGTCAGCCTATGTGGGAATGCTTCCAGCTTTCATAATCAAGTTAAAATAACTTTAAAAGGCTTTATTTTGTTTGTTTTTATTTACACGTGAAATGGTTAAAGGCAGGCTAAATGTAATAATTTCATGAACAGAAACTCTAGTATCAGTGCACAAAGGTTGCAGTACTTCTGAGGTAGCCTACAGAGTTGTGATTGCTGATGTGTCAATAAAGCTGTGTCCTTGGAAGCAGGAGTTGCGTTTATAGGTAACCACATTCCTGCAAGAATGCTCTACCAATGTATTCGCAGAAAATTCCAAGGCAGACTTCCCCCACCTGGCTGCTAGTCAGCTGATGAATGCAAATGGCCATATGATGATAGCGTGCCAACATTTAACCTTAACACAGTGTACATACATGGATTTCTTTGTGTTACTTTTATGCAACATACTGTAGTGTAGACACCTCTTCTGAGTCCTTGCAAATTTTATGGCCAGCACAATAACTATTATCCTAGACACTGAAAAAATAACAGAGATAGTGTTTAATTGGCCTGCTACACATACAGTCAGGTCCATAAATATTGGGACATCAACACAATTCTAATCTTTTTTGCTCTATACACCACCACAATGGCTTTGAAATTAAACAAACAAGATGTGCTTTAACTGCAGACTTTTAGCTTTAATTTGAGGGTATTTACATCCAAATCAGGTGAACGGTGTTCATCCATTGTGGTGGTGTATAGAGCCAAAAAGATTAGAATTGTGTTCATGTCCCAATATTTACGGACCTGACTGTATATGCACTCTGAACGACTGTGCTATAGAGCTTCTAATGACTGTAGTGCTGTGCAAACATACTCAGACCAACTCAGTCTTGTCTCAATAGTCATAATGTCTTACATAAATATACAATGTATTGTTACTGCACTACTAATACCCTTTCTCCTCAGCTGCTTGCATTCAATGGGAATCACCACACTATAAACACAAACAATGTAAAAAAATGTGCAGCATTTAATATGTCCCCCAAACTGCTGGGGGGGGTGGGGGGGCATATTAAGTACTGCACAATTTTTTATATTGTAGGTATTTGTATTACTGACTTCTTTATCAAGTAAACCTATGCAAACATAGGAGAATGTTTAAAGTGTATGTAAGCTCTAACAATAAATGTATCTTATTTGTTTCCTTATGGTTTGTAAAAAAAAAATATAATTGAAAGCATTTTGTTATATCTGACAAGTGCAAAAGTAGCTGTCCATCCAGCCAGAAATCTTGTGAGCTAATAACTTCCTGTACTCTCTTCCTCTGGACTGTTATCAGTTAGCATTGTTCCCAGCTGTCTCCGTTGACTACAAAAGACCTATAAATTATGGAGAGGGGGAGGTGTTATACAGTCCTAACACATTCCCTTCCTATGGTAACAGTGCTGCACCTCTTGTATTCAGTACGGTTGTCACCCTAGAGCAGGAAGTGTGTTCCCAGCAGACTCACCAGATGAAAATAAAGAAGAAAAAAAAAACAGCCGCCATATCCAAGGAAAGATAACCTGCAATACATTACATTTTTTTGTTCTTGGGTTTAGATACACTTTAATGTCCATGCAGATAGTGTCCTAGGTGGGATTAAAATCCAGCATCCAGAGCTGCAAGGCAGCACACCACATGGCCAACTTCCTGCCCACTTTTCCCCTTAAAGCTAATTTTGAAGTGTCCATAAACCCAAAATCTAATTGTCATTATGTGTGGCATCATGTCCAACTGTGTACAATTTCCTTAAAGCGGATCTAAACTGTATCTGAACACCACAAAACAAAATCACTATTTAATACATTTTTAGTATTCAAAGCAAACTCCCCCATCCATCCATGTCTCCATGCTTTCTTTTGCTAAGAATTCACTTTGAAAAACACTCCCTAGGATATCTAGCCATGGCCATCTTGAGTAAGGGCAGATGATTCATGTAGCATTTACTTCCTGAAATCCATCTCCTCTTAGCTCAGGCATGCAGGCAGGAGGGTGTGCTTAGCCAAGAAAGCCCCTCCTCTCCTCCTGAAGACTCCTGGGATGTATTACATAATTTGCATGGGCATAAAAACCAGGAAGTAACTGAAGAAATGCACAAAAAAAGTTTAAAACAAGTAATATAATATACCTTCCTATCTATTTACGAATGCTAGCAGCATAAGGATTAAAAATAGCCAATGTTGATTAAGAGAGTGAGGTTCCACTTTAAGCAAAGCATTTTTTGTGAATCTTGCATGGTTCCTCACCTGAGATCCTGCCAGTAAAAGCACTTCCTGTTTCAGACTGATAGGGCTAAGCAATTATCAGTAGTGGTGGTAGCCTGTGTCACGTGTTTTTCTTTAGTTGGCTGTTGGACTTACTGTGCTGAAAAAAAACCCCAGCTCAACAGCAAACTGAGGGAGTGCACATAGCAGGCAGATAATGCTTCTGTTAATTGAGGGGCAGTGGCTCTGTCAGCTTAAGGTAGGCCCTCATATTACATAATAATAAGATTGCATGGTCAGATCACAATGTGCATGGTGATCCTAAAGCCGGGTACACATGGGTCGAATGTTGGGAGACAACGGGCGGTTAAAAAAAAAATGTCCAACATTTGTATCAGTCTGTCTGACAGAAGCAGGCCATTTGGCCAGCTTCTGTAGGACGAGCATGCTGGAAAACTACCATCCAATCGACTCCCGATCAGCGCTTTCAGCCAATGGCAGAGAGGGCTGATCAGAGTGTTCTGGCGGGGAGGCCGTCCCACTGTCAGAATACAACAGCTTAACGGGAGAGATCGCTGAACTAACCTTGCAGTACAGTACAGTGTAGACCTGGCTTAAGGGAGGATTTACTGTACTTGGATTTCCTCTTACTTTCTACTGTGTTAAAAAAAAAACAACAAAAAAACTGACAGGAATTATTCCCTTTTAAAGAGAGAGCAAACAATTTTGCCATCATGTAATGACTGAAATTTGATCGATAAATCATTCAACTGACATAAATGAATACATTTTTCGTTCATTTTGTCACATAAGCCCAGTGCAAACTGTTTGGGTGAGAAACACATTAACCTTTCAATTTACCATCCATTCGGCCAAAGTTTTCCAAAGTTTTCCTTCGGTTTTTCGGTTCAAAATCGTCACAACTAGACTCGTGTCCATTAACTAGACAATAAACAAATGAACTGTCCAAATGACAGATTTTTGAACAATTTTTTGTCTAGTGTATGGCCACCATTACTTTAAAGATGGGGGCTGCAGCTTGGAAAAGAGTTGCAAGGTTGAACAGTGCTATGCAATATTAGGAAGTTCATCTATTTACAACAGTTACATAATAACACTGTGAGAGTTTCATGGATCCATTGCTGCTCCTGTGTATTGCATCAGGCACACACATTGCATCACGAGTTAATATGCATTATGTTAAGGCAGCCTATTTATTTTGAATGAGCTACCAATGCCTAAGGACAGACAGAAAAACTTACATTCAGCATTTGTTTGAAAATACAGTGCCTTGAAAAAGTATTCATACCCCTTGAAATTTTAATTTTGTCATGTTACAACCAAAAATGTAAAAGTGGCACATAATTGTGAAATGGAAGGAAAATGATAAATGTTTCTCAATTTTTTTTTACAAATAAATATCTGAAAAATGTGGCGTGCATTTGTATTTAGCCCCCTTTACTCTAATACACCTGTAGCAGTACCCCTGCAGGGGCTGCGGAGAAATATGGTCTGTCTGTCACCCTGCCCAGCCCTGCATTCACTCTCAGGCACTCCGAGACACAAAGCAGTCAGTGAACTTTTTTTTTGTTTTATTGAGGGGTATAACTTGGATGGGGATGGGAGATGTGGGATGCCCAGCATGAATAAACAGCAATCGGTTTTTGGGACAACTATGTACATTCCCTGTACATACTCCTTCCGCTTCCTACTGCACAAACTTGCTTGAAGCTCATCACTCCTCACTCCACCAGCACATCACTTGCTGCAGACTGTTACTTCTAGTCACCTCCAGCACATCACTTGGTTCCCCAGAGAGAGCCAGCACTATTTGTTGGTTAGGCCTGACACTGACTCAGCCAGGCCTCAGCAAATGCCCTTTGCGGGCTGGGACCGCGGGCCCCACAGGTGTAGCAGAAAAGTCCTTGTGCTAGCCACCCTAACTATGGCTACTGATGCCAGTTAGCCCTCTTGGGGCCCTGCCAGTCCTCCTGGCTGCAGCTGCCTCTTTCCAATACCCCTTCCACCACAGTCCACACTTCTGGTTCTGCACCCATCTCAGACTGTAAGCGCCCAGTCTTCTCATGCAAGCCTCCCCAGTCCTCCTGACTGTGCCTCACTCACCAGCCCTCCTGGCTTCGACCAGTTGTCCTCCCTGGAGTCTCTTAGCAGTGCTCTCTCCCACTGTCCTTTCCTTGCGCTCTCTTGTGCCTCCGATCCAGGACCTCTTCATGTGTCCCTGAAGGTGGTCCCGACTGCACCCGAGCCCAGGCCAAAGGTCACCCCCTCAGACTGGGGAGCTACCTCAAAGGCCCTGACAGCCTCCACACGCTCTCACTCCAGCTCTTCAACCTGACAACTCCTCCCCAGCTGAGCTGACCCTGGGTATTTTAAGAGGCCTGCTCCCTGCCAATCCAGGTTGGGGATTGGTCAGAGCTCCCTAAAACACCCCGGGCAGCTCCACCTCTCTTTCCAGATCTTTCTAGCAAACTCTGGATGCTGCCTGTGAGTTGACAGCTGCTACACTGAGCCACTCCAAGCCCAGATCAGATCAAAACAAACAGGCCTGGCTGCCAGCCAGGCCTGCCTAAATGTACCTGTCCTCCAAAAATCCCAACTCTAGCACCTACCTACCTAGAGGGTGCTACACACCTAACTAAAATTTAGTGGAACCTTCAGAAGTCACCTAATTAGTAAATAGAGTCCACCTGTGTGTAATTTCATGGCAGTATAAATACAGCTGTTCTGTGAAGCCCTCAGAGGTTTGTTAGAGAACCTTAGTGAAAACAGCATCATGAAAGCCAAGGAACACACCAGACAGGTCAGCGATAAAGTTGTGGAGAATTTTAAAGCAGGGTTAGGTTATAAAAAAAATATCCAAGTATTGAACATCTCAATGCACTGTTCAACCCATCATCCGAAAATGGAAAGAGTATGGCACAACTGCAAACCTACCAAGACATGGCTGTCCACCTAAACTGACAGGCCGGGCAAGGAGAGCATTAATCAGAGAAGCAGCTAAGAGGCTCATGGTAAGTCTGGAGGAGCTGCAAAGATCCACAGCTCAGGTGGGAGAATCTGTCCACAGGACAACTATTAGTTGTGCGCTTCACAAATCTGGATTTTATGGAAGAGTGGCAAGAAGAAAGTCATTGTTGAAAGAAAGCTATAAGAAGTCCCATTTGCAGTTTGCAAGAAGCCAAGTGGGGGACACAGCAAATATGTGAAAGAAGGCTCTCTGGTCAGATGAGACCAAAATTGAACTTTTTGGCCTAAAAGCAAAATGCTATGTGTGGCGGAAAACGAACACTGCACATCACAGGGGATGTGGGAGGATGGTCAGAGTTGATGGGAAGATGGATGGAGCCAAATACAGGGCAATCTTAAAAGAATACCTGTTATGCCGTGTACACACGGTCGGACTTTTTGACGGTCTTTCCGACGGACTTTCGACGTGGTTACGACGGACTTTCGAACGAACGGACTTGCCTACACACGATCACACCAAAGTCCGACGGATTTGTACGTGATGACGCACGACCGGACTAAAATAAGGAAGGTGATAGCCAGTAGCCAATAGCTGCCCTAGCGTCGGTGTTTGTCCGTCGGACTAGCATGCAGACGAGCAGATTTTTCGACCGGACTCGAGTCCGTCGTAAAGATTTGAAGCATGTTCCAAATCTAAAGTCCATCAGATTTTCGACCGAAAAAGTCCGCCGTAGGTCCGATGAAGCCCACACATGGTCTAATTGTTCGCCGGACTCGGTCCGTTGGACCAGTCCGGTCGAAAAGTCTGCTCGTGTGTACGCGGCTTTAGAGTCTGCAAAAGACTTGAGGCGGGTGGAGGTTCACCACCCAGCAGGACAACGATGGAATGGTTTAGATCAATGCATATTCATGTGTTAGAATGGTCCAGTTAAAGTGTCAAAGTTCAGGCCTAAATCCAATTGAGAATCTGTGGCAAGACTTGAAAATTGCTGTTTATAGATGCTCTCCATCCAATCTGACAGAGCTTGAGCTATTTTGCAAAAAAGAATGGGCAAAAATGTCACTCTCTAGATGTGCAAAGATGGTAGAGACATACCCAAAAAGATTTGCAGCAGTAATTGCAGCAAAAGGTGGTTCTACAAAGTATTGACTCGGGGGGGGGGGGGCTAAATACAAATGCATGCCACACTTTTCAGATACTTATTTGTAAAACTTTTGGAAAACCATTTATCATTTTCCTTCCACTTCACAATTTAGTGCCACTTTGTGTTGGTCTATGACATAGAATCCCAATAAAATACATTTACGTTTTTGGTTGTAACATGAAAAAATATGGCAAATTTCAAGGGGTATGAATACTTTTTAAAAAAAGATTAGGACATCAGTATCTATTAGAACTTGGACGCCTATCAGGAGACATCGAGGACATCAGGAGACATCGAGGAACATCGAGAATCTGTCCCACCGAGACAGGGTACGTGCAGACGGCGGGCGGGGGGGCACACTGGCAGCTTTTGATATGGCACAGTGGGAGTATTTGATGGGGCAAAGTGGGAGCATTTGATGGGGCACAGTGGCAGCATTTGATGGCACAGTGGGAGCATTTGATATGGCACAGTGGCAGCATTTAATGGCACAGTGGGAGCATTTGATATGGCACCGTGGCTGCGTTTGAATGGCACAGTGACTGCGTTTGATGGGCACAGTGGCTGCGTTTGATGGCACAGTGGCGGCAATTGATGGGCACAGTGGCTGCATTTGATGGCACAGTGGCTGCGTTTGATGGTACAGTGGCTGCGTTTGATGGCACAGTGGTGGCAATTGATGTGCACAGTGGCGGCAATAGATAGGCACAGTGGCTGCGTTTGATGGCACAGTGGCTGTGTTTAATGGTACAATGGCGGCAATTGATGGGCACAGTGGCTGCGTTTGATGGCACAGTGGCAGCAATTGATGGGCACAGTGGCTGCATTTGATGGCACAGTGGCTGTGTTTGATGGTACAGTGGCGGCAATTGATAGGCACAGTGGCTGCGTTTCATGGTACAGTGGCTGCGTTTGATGGTACAGTGGCGGCAATTGATTGGCACAGTGTCTGCGATTGATGGTACAGTGAGGCTGCAATTGATGGGGTTTTTTTTCAGAATTTTTCAGTTTGTTTGCTCCCCCCGAAAAATTTTGAGCACCAGCGGCCACTGATCTGAGGCGCGCACCCAATGCAGAGGTGCACTGAGATGGACACACCGTTCTCAGTGCAACTTAGCTACCTCCTGCCACTGTAGTTGTCACACAGACATTGCAGAAGCTGGGTGGGAGGCACCCTAATGGGGATTCACAGACACTGGTTCCCTATCAGATCCACTTCCCTTGCGATTGACAGTAGGCAGATTCATAGCCAATAGACAGCCTGTCATTGGCTATAGAGTCCTCCCACTTCCTGCTGTCAATCACAAGGAAAGAGCAGACCTGATGAGAACTAGTGTTTCAGCTTAGCCATCAGGCTCCACCCACTGTCAGAGTCACCAGTTGCTAGGAGGCTGTTGGCTGTGAAACCAACAGTGTCCTTAACAACCAGGGACAAGTAGGGAGGGGAGGAGATAGCAGAGGCAAATATGCTGTCTGCTACACAGCATACAGAGACAGGAACTCTGCCTGTTTCTGTACTCCAACTTAGAGTTGGTCCTAATTACCTCCAGTTTCATTATTCACAACTAGCAGTAATTATTTTTCAATTTGGTGCAGTAATAGTACTACTATTAAGATTAAGATCTAACTAAATCCACTGAATGTGTCAGTAAAGCTACCAAAACAGGCAGCAGGGATTTTTAAAACTTGCACAGACCACATTAGGGCTATACTGCCAGAAAAGTGTTGCTGGGACTTTATTGAATTCCCCCCCAATATCTCTTAAGACACTTGATTCACACTATTACATTGTTATGGCTGCTTTGGTGCACTACTGTGAAATAAAAATGCTGCGTGCAAATTAAAGTGGTTCTAAACCTAAACCATTTTTTACCTTAAAGGGGTTGTAAAGTCTCAAGGTTTTTCACCTTAATGCATAGAATGCATTAAGGTGAAAAACCTTCTGTGCTACAGCGCTGACCCCAGAGCCCCCCCCCCCCCTTTTTCTAACCTGAACCGATCCGTTCCAGCGCTATGCGCAAGTTCAGCGACTACAGCTGCTGTCTCTGTTCTCATTGGATAGATTGATAGCAGCAGGAGCCATTGGCTCCTGCTGCTGTCAATCAAATCCAGTGACATGGGAGCGGGGAGGGTGGGGGCGAGTCCTGCTGTCTGTGTCAATGGACGCAGCAGCAGGACTTGGGAGCGCGCCCCTGGGGGACCCGATAAAGAGGAGGGGCCAGGAGTGCCTCCAGGGCACCCCAGAAGAGGAGGATTGGGGCTGTTCTGTGCAAAATAAAATGTTTGTTATTTAACCACTTCAGCCCCAGAAGGATGACCCCTTCCTGACCAAGCCCTTTTTTGCCATACGGCACTGCGTCGCTTTAACTGACAGTTGCGCGGTCGTGTGACGTCCTTTTTTCCCCACAAATAGAGCTTTCTTTTGGTGGTATTTAATCACCTCTGCGGTTTTTATTTTTTTGCGCTATAAACAAAAAAAGAGCGACAATTTTGAAAAAAAAGCAATATTTTTTTACTTTTTGCTATAATAAATATCTCCCAAAAAATATAAAAAAACAAATTTCTTCCTCAGTTTATGCCAATATATATTCTTCTACATATTTCTGGTAAAAAAAAATTGCAATAAGCGTATATTGATTGGTTTGCGCAAAAGTTATCACGTCTACAAAAAAGGGGATAGATTTATGGCATTTTATTATTCATTTTTTTATTAGTAATGGCGGCGATCTGCGATTTTTATCGTGACTGCGATATTGCAGTGGACAGTTCGGACAATTTTGACACTCTTTTGGGACCATTGGCCTTTATACAGCGATCAGTGCTAAACAAAAGCACTGATTACTGTTTAAATGTCACTGGCAGGGAGGGGGTTAAACACTAGGGGCGATCAAGGGGTTAAGTGTGTTCCCTCAGTGTGTTCTAACTGTAGGGGCGATGGGCTCACTAGAACATGACAGAGATCACTGCTCCTGATCACTGGAAGCAGTAGATCCCTTGTTTACATAGGCATCTCCCTCTTCTGCCTCTCCGTGCCACAATTGCGGGCCACCAGCGGACATCAAGTCTACGGGACTCGCGAGCACGCTCCTGCGGCGTGTGGCAGACGTGCGCACGTGGTGGACGTGCACGCGTGCTGCCGGCAGCGGGCGTGGGCCCGCTAGCCACCAATGACAGGGTGGCGTATATCGGCATGAGCCAGTCGGCAAGTGGATAAAAAAAACAAAAAACGAACCTTTATAATCACTTTAATGCATTCTCTGCATTAAGGTAAAGAACGCCCCCCTAACTGTCCTAGCTCCCCTGCCTGCCTGACTTAGAGAGTCCTCTATTGAACCAGCACTGTGCCTGGATGCAGCTCTTCTCTGCCCTCTTCCTGCTCTTACAGGCTACATTGAGATTAGTGGGAGCTACAGGTTCCTGCTGCTGCCAATCAAATCCTGTGAAGAGGGGGCGTTGTTTGCTCCCCCCCCCCAAAAAAAAAGAACTGCTTGGAAGAAAGGAGGAACGGACAGCACATCATTGCACAGAGTAGGTAAAAAAAAATTCCAGCTTTTGCTACCACTTTCATGCATTAACCCTCCACAAATATGTGAATCCAAATTCTACTGATAGCCTATGACCATTGATTTAGAACAAAACAGCTATGAGTGTACATTTTTCTTACAAAGTAAAACCTAACACATCTTTTTCTTATGTATTATTATGTGTGTACGGGTGAAGATATATTCTGATCTTTAAAAAAAAAAGTCTTACTGGTTTATTTAACCCAGATTGTGTCTTCCAGTGTCCTCAAAGCCTCTTTGAAGGGCAAGTGGCATCTACATACATATCTGGTTTAAACCTGCGTCTGGCTGGAGAGTGCTTGTTGAACAGGTCTCTACAATCCAGACTCAGCAAGAGAACAGCAATAAGCACCGACACACAACCCAACAGACTTCCATCCCTTGTATCAGGGACTGTCAGTGCCAGTGCTCAGTCTGACCTTACTGGTAAAAAAAAAACTGAAAGTCACACCTAGTTTGTCTTTCACTTGTCATCTAAAATCGTGGTCACACCCTTAAAGTGATTCATGCAAATACTCCTGAATTGCAAGGCAATGAACAGGGCAGTGCTTAGATATGTGTGGGATTAATATTCTGCCTACAGCTTACTACTCATTTTTTTTAGCTAAACACTCCCACATTATGACATTTTCCAAAGTGTATAATCGCAGTTTGTGACAGTGTGTTGGTTTGCTGCAGTAATGAATACATCCTTCAATGGAAACATTGATAAAAGCCGGAAGAGGGATCAGTGGACGTCATTGCCTATAGCAACCCGTCAGAATTCTGGTATTTTCCAGGCTAGAAAAATCAAGAGCAATCATCTGAACTATATACTCCATGAAATACGAGTGGACAAACAATCTCGTGGCCACATTTCACTCTGCTATTCTGCAGAACTCAATAGATATAAAGAGACTCTATCACTGTGTCCATTTAGGCTCCAGTCACACTTCACAATTTGGAATTGTGCACAAAGTCGCTGCCATTCCAAATTGCGTGCCGATCATTTTCACAACACACTACATGCATTTGTGTGCCATTATCCCTTAATAGCACCCCAAACGCGATGTGATTTTGCTACGATTGTCACACAAAAGGATCGCACGGCAATCACGCAAACTACGCCTTTAAAATTCGCGTGAAGCTTGTCGTCCAAAAAGGTGCAGGAGATTCTTTTCAGCCGACAAATGCACATAAGACATTCAAGTGAATGGGCTAGCCCTATGCGACAAGCATAGTTGTGTGCAAATCGCTGAAACGAAATCACGAGCAGTGACGCTTGATCCCACTATGCAAAAGTGTGAATGCAGCCTTAAGGCAGAGAGACGGGTTCTCTTGAAAGAGCAACTGCCCCACCCTTCAGATGCTCACCTTCATCACTTGGATGACCAGAATGATGGGCATGGCAGCAAAGGTGTCATCATGTGTTGTTCTTGAGGCTGGGTTCACACTTATGCGAATTGGATACGTCTTACAATGCATCCAATTCGCATAACATTTTAAAATCTATTAGTTTGAATGCATCTGGTTCACATATGTGCGTTGCATTCGGAACTCCGCATTGCCCAAAAAAAGTGTGCATTTCCTAGGCAGTGCGGTGCCCATATTCTTCTATGGGAACGCATCTGATTCGCAGATGCATTCTGTTGTGAACAGGCATTCTCTCCCCCTCCTCACTACACCCCCCCCCCTGCACAGCTGATCCGCAGATAGAATGGAGAGGCACCACTGAACAGCTGTTTTTTTCTCTTCGCAGAGAAAACAGAGCTGGAATTCGCACCAGACTGGTGTGAATCCAGCCTTAAAGAGAACCAGAATGGACAAAGCGACAGTCTCTAAGGTAATTGTGAAATACCACATCTAACCTCATTTAAAGAAGATGTAAATTCAAATAGAATGGCATTTAATTTGCTAAAGCACCATGTGTACAGTTAAATATTTTTTTTAATAACATTTTTTTTTGTTAATCTTTTGTTCCATATCTTTTGCCCTAAATATATGCATGCACTCCAGTGCTGGTTGCATGACAATTCTCAGAGTGGAGTTCCTGGCAGCAACATCAGTGGACCATGAGTGGGTAACCAAAATGGCTGAAGCCCCCTATCGGCTGATGTCACAGAGCCGGCCCAGGCTGGGGCAAGATGACGCCAATGAAGCCCCGGGATCCGCCCACATGGCTGGAGCAGGGAGAGGAGGGGTGGGGCACAGAGCAGACAGCAGTGACTGACAGCCAAGCAATCAGTGGTGTTTGATTGCTTAATTCTTGCAGCTGGCAGGGGACCGATTGCTGCATCCACCTAGGAAAGTATGATTCTGAAGGAAAAAAAAAAACCTCACTATTCTCTTTTATTTATTTTTTTCCTTTTTTTCCGTACATACTTCTCTTTTAAGTTAAACTTTTGAGTAGTGATCACTATAAGTGAGAACTGCATGTCAAAACAATCAGTAGATCTGGATACAGGCAGATGAAATCCTGAAAATCTTGTCCTCTCCTTTACGCCTGTCTGTAGGTCTTTAGATTGCTGGAAGGCATCACTGACCAGTATGAGAGGTGGAAGGTAGAGTTAAAGTTGACTACAGGGAGAAAAAAAATAAAAATAAAGTCCAGATCACCATGTAAATATACAGTGGGGATGGAAAGTATTCAGACCCCCTTAAATTTGTCACTCTTTGTTATATTGCAGCCATTTGCTTAAATCATTTAAGTTCATTTTTTTCCTCATTAATGTACACACAGCACCCCATATTGACAGAAAAACACACAATTGTTGACATTTTTGCAGATTTATTAAAAAAGAAAAGCTGACATATCACATGGTCCTAAGTATTCAGACCCTTTGCTGTGACACTCATATATTTAACTCAGGTGCTGTCCATTTCTTGTGATCATCCTTGAGATGGTTCTACACCTTCATTTGAGTCCAGCTGTGTTTGATTATACTGATTGGACTTGATTAGGAAAGCCACACACCTGTCTATATAAGACCTTACAGCTCACAGTGCATGTCAGAGCAAATGAGAATCATGAGGTCAAAGGAACTGCCTGAAGAGCTCAGAGACAGAATTGTGGCAAGGAACAGATCTGGCCAAGGTTACAAAAACATTTCTGCTGCACTTAAGGTTCCTAAGAGCACAGTGGCCTCCATAATCCTTAAATGGAAGATGTTTAGGATGACCAGAACCCTTCTTAGAGCTGGCCATTCGGCCAAACTGAGCTATCAGGGGAGAAGAGCCTTGGTGAGAGAGGTAAAGAAGAACCCAAAGATCACTGTGGCTGAGCTCCAGAGATGCAGTCGGGAGATAGGAGAAAGTTGTAGAAAGTCAACCATCACTGCAGCCCTCCAACAGTCGGGGCTTTATGGCAGGGTGGCCCGACGGAAGCCCCTCCACAGTGCAAGACACATGAAAGCCCGCATGGAGTTTGGTAAAAAAAACACCTGAAGGACTCCAAGCTGGTGAGAAATAAGATTCTCTGGTCTGATGAGACCAAGATAGAACTTTTTGGCCTTAATTCTAAGCGGTATGTGTGGAGAAAACCAGGCACTGCTCATCACCTGTCCAATACAGTCCCAACAGTGAAACATGGTGGTGGCAACATCATGCTGTGGTTGTGTTTTTCAGCTGCAGGGAGAGGACGACTGGTTGCAATATAGGGAAAGATGAATGCGGCCAAGTACAGGGATATCCTGGACGAAAACCTTCTCCAGAGTGCTCAGGACCTCAGACTGGGCCGAAGGTTTACCTTCCAACAAGACAATGACCCTAAGCACACAGCTAAAATAACGAAGGAGTGGCTTCACAACAACTCCGTGACTGTTCTTGAATGGCCCAGTCAGAACCCTGACTTAAACCCACTTGAGCATCCCTGGAGAGACCTAAAAATGGCTGTCCACCAACGTTTACCATCCAACCTGACAGAACTGGAGAGGATCTGCAAGGAGGAATGGCAGAGGATCCCCAAATCCAGGTGTGAAAAACTTGTTGCATGTTTCCCAAAAAGACTAATGGCTGTATTAGATCAAAAGGGTGCTTCTACTAAATACTGAGCAAAGGGTCTAAATACTTAGGACCATGTGATATTTCAGTTTTTCTTTTTTAATAAATTTGCAAAAATGTCAACAATTCTGTGTTTTTCTGTCAATATGGGGTGCTGTGTGTACATTAATGAGGAAAAAAATGAACTTAAATTATTTTAGCAAATGGCTGCAATATAACAAAGAGTGAAAAATTTAAGGGGGTCTGAATACTTTCCGTCCCCACTGTAGGTATATCTCTCTGTGCCTATTGATCATCTTAATATGTTTTTTAGTGAAGGACCTCTACATATGGCTTTTTTTCTCATATGCTCAGTTTGAATTGCAAAGGTTTATTTTCAGCAGTGTGTGGTCAAATCCTATCCCTATTTAAAAAAAAAAAAACTATAGGATCTCTGCTTACACAAATCATAACTAATAAAAGAAACCTGAGATAAATATATTTAAAGGAGTGATTTCTGGACGTTTAGCCTTGGTGCATGAGGCTCCAGCATTTAGCTGCAGGTCCTGCCCTGCCCCTACTGCTGGCAGGCCTGCACAATTCTATGAGAGGCTGACAGCTGCTGCGGCTTATGGTGCCCTGACTGCTACTAATGTGACTGCATTGCAGGCATTTGACTGTGAGTGCATACAGCCCTAAACATTAGTAGCACTTAGTGCACTGTCCAGCCCCATCATGCATTCAGCTGCAGCAGCTGTCAGGCTCTAATAGCTTTACAAGCTGCCAGCAGTAGGGGCAGGACAGTGCACTTGTGCCTTCCACCTGCACCTAAATGCCGGAGCCTCATGCACTAGAACTAAATGTCCAGTGTACACAAAGCCTAAAACAAACACAACTGATTATTCTGTCATCTAGTAATATCACCAGGGATGATTTTTAGCAATAAAGCACAGCTATGCTTACCTTTAATGAACCAAACTGCCAGGACATTATTAATGCAGGACACAGAGGTAGTTCCTAATATCTTCCATAGTGACGCAAACTGAGGTCACTTTATTAAGCAAATAGTGAATCCAGCCAGAAATCAGTGCTTTGGTTCATGCTGTCCTGCCAGTATGGCCACACTCTGCATGATAGACCAACAATCTGTTCTAAAGAAAAAATGAGAAGACTTTAAAGAAATGCAGCCCTTTACTAATCCTTGTAGTACATTGCTGCAAGGTTTGGTCTATTTGGATTGAGTCTTTTTGGCAATCGTCCTTTGTCTCCTGCCCTTTAACCAGTTCATTATCAATGCGCACACATGCTTCCTTATTCCATATACCCCTAACTTCTGCACCAGGATTTTATTAGGTATTGACAGCAGCAGGAGCCAATGGCTACCTCTGTGAGCAGAGAGAGAAAGCAGCTGCAAATGGGTACAGTGCTGGATCAAGAAACAACTCAGGTAAGTATAGTGGTGGGGTGAGGGGGCAATACAAACACTGGGGCATTTGTTATCTTAATGCATCCCCTGTATTAAGATAACAATGTCCAGGCTTTAGAGACACTTTAATAAACAGTATGTTGGTGCTTATTTTTTGAGGCTGAGATTCAGGGCTGTTGGTAAAATCAGGATACTGTCACACACAGGGGCTCAGCCAGGACCGTTAAAAATAATATAACAAATTGAAAGAAAACTGTACTAATAGAATATGCTATTTTTTTTTTTTATAGAATCTTGTCACTGATCCAGTGGCTTTAAAACTTTATAAGACACAAGCTTATAACAAGTGTGCAGATCAGGAGACTTTGCAATTTGCAGCCTTGTTCCAAGTTGATGACTAAAAAGTACTGAAGCCAAGCAACTTGTATTTTTAGATGTTCCCCTACATGTATTATAGAAGGCACCCTCATATTTTTCTTGACACATATTTCTATTGCAGCCACTCAGCAGGTTGGCCAAGTCAAGTTTAAAGTGTTACTAAACCCACAACAGTAAAATCAGTCTGTATATGCAATAAAGCATGCTTATTATACTCACTGTGGAACCTAAAGGGTTAATCCTGCACATGATGTAACAAGGCTGCTTGATCCTGTATGCACAGATCCTCCTCTTCTTCCACTGACTCCAGAACATGTCTGGATAAGACAGAGCCTTTGGAGTCAGGCTGCACATGCTCAGTTTGGTGTGTATTGCTAGAGTTTTTTTTTCTTTCTTTGGAGAGTGCATATGATCAGCACAGGGCCAATCAGGACTGCCCAGACAGAGGGTCAGGAGTCTTGGATCCTGATAGGACAGCTCAATGCAGTATGAAAACTACTCCTGCAAGCTTTACCAGGAACTGATAGAAGTCACAAGGCTGCTATATACTGCTGATGAGAAAAGGTATTTAGCAGTTTATATTTATTAAAATGATTGCATTTCCATGTTCTGTGTACTGTGGGAGACCAGATATAGTGAATGCAGGGTCCTGGGTTTAGTAACACTTTAAGGGCTTGTTCACACCATATCTACTGAGCTGCATAGGCACAGGGGCACATAGAGAATTATTGTTTTCTATGTGCCCTATTCACACCACAATGCTGCTATGAGGTGTGGTACAGTGCACAGTATAAAATGCCACGTCTGCATTTCTATGCTGTGGAATTCATTGCACTGCACCAAGACATGTTGCAGTGCATAGACTTGAATTAAAGTGTTACTAATCCCAGGACCCTGCATTCACTATATCGGGTCTCCCACAGCAAACAGAACATGGAAATGCAATTATTTTAGTAAATATAAACTGTTAAATACCTTTTTTCATCAGCAGTTAGAGCAATCTGGTGACTTCTATCAATGTCTGGTTAAAGCTTGTAGGTGTTTTCTGCCCTGATTGTCCTATGAGGCTGCAGGACCCCTAACCCTCTGTCTGGACAGTGCTGATTGGCCCTGTGCTGATAACTTGAACTGTCCCCAGAAAAAAAAACTCTCTAGCAATACACACCAAACTGAGCATGTGCATCTTTCCCCCAAGGCTCTGTTCTATCAGCAGATAAAATTGGGAACAGTGGAAGAAGTGGAGGATCAAAGAAGACAGGATCAAACAGCCTTTTTACAGAGTGCAGAGGATTAACCCCTTAGGTTCCACAGTGAGTATAACAAGTATGCTTTACTGCATATACAGACTGATTTTAATGTTGTGACTTTACTAACACTAAGGGGGAGATTTACTAAAACTGGAGCACTCAGAATCTGATGCAGATGTGGATGGTAGCCAATCAGCTTCTAACTTCCGCTTGTTCCATTAAGCTTTGACAATAAAATCTGGAAGCTGATTGGTTTCTATACAGAGCTGCACCAGATTTGGAACCTCCAGTTTTAGTAAATCAACACTTAAGTGTAATTTTGTAACAATGCAAACAGAGAAAAATGAACAGGGCACCAACATATACCAGGACACAACATATACCAGTGCACATGCATTTTATCTGGTACGTACAAGCCCTTAAAGTGGTCGTAAACCCTTTACAACCACTTTTTGCTACAGGTAAGCCTATAATAAGGCTTACCTGTAGCTACCCTGGATATCTCCTAAACCATGCAGTTTAGAAGATATCCCCTGTATCTGCATGTGCCGCCGTCATCGGCACATGCGCATTGAAGCAATGCCAGTATGTGCCGTTGCTTCAGTTAGACTGTGCCGTTACCGGCGGCTCCCGTGCGCGGGAGTGACGCCATCGCGGCTCCAACCAATCACAGCACCGGAGCCCGTGATACCCGGAAGAAACTGGGAGCGATGTCGCCGGCCGGAGCGGTGAACGAGGACCACTGCGGGGGCTTCGATCTCAGGTAAGTAGTACATAATGAGCTAGTATGTTTATGCCTTGCAGGTTTTTTTTTTTTTTTTTTGTTAGTTTTAGTTTTGGGTTTACAACCACTTTAATGAAAGGTATTCATGCATGATTCAAGTTCACCTTTTATTTATTTTATTTTGTGCCAATGTTCGGGTCCTGTCACACCATGCTGCACATAAATGCATGTACAGTAATGTGTCAGTTGCATGGATCTTTATCCGTGTTGCATTGCATTTATATATTCTAATGCAGATATATAGTGTGATCAAGCCCTGAGCGCTGTGGAAGCAGCTCTTGTACAAGCCATGATTTATACTTGTGTATGCGTCTTATCTATCCATGCTGTATTTTGCTTGTAAATATACAGTAATTGCGTAAAGATATACGCCTCTTCTCGCTTGGGAAGCTGTGTGTACACATGAAAAAAAATACATAAAACTGGCTGCATCATCATGGATTTGTTTCCTGCTGTTGTATCAGGTCAGAACTTCCATGCATCAGACATTTCCACTTGCTTTACTTTGGCACATGGAGAGTTAAGACGATACGTCTTACTTCCTGGGCAGTTACCTTCTCAGCCAATAAGAAGCAGATGTGATCTACATCACTGACAGGCAGCCTGCTAGAGGTCATTCCTCATTGTGTGCAAGGTGTAGGCCTCACAACGCTTCCACAATCGCAGACGTCAGCAAGTTTCAATTTACTGCTCTGCTGTAATAGATGTCCTACAAGCTGCATCCTACCTCCCTTTCATATATTGGAAATGAAAGATTTCAGACATTTTTGTTAAGGCTTGAAAACTTATACAGCAACTTTTAACCTTCAGTTCTCATCTCAACAGGAAAACAGCTATGTTTTGGGCAAATATCCCCATTTGGTTAATGCTCAATTCCAACAAAAACGATTTTTTATTGGTGTTGGATAGAATGATAGGGTTATAAGTGCTATCAGGTTTTTATTGATTATAAGCACGATCAGGTTTTTATTCATTTCAAGAAGTGAAGGTGCAATTTAAAACATGGGTGTTGTTCTAAACTTTTCCCATTCTAAAAAAAAAAAAAAAAAAAAAAAAAAAAAAAGTGACATCAGATTTTAGATTTCTGTATCTGTTTCTGATTCCACTTACTTCCTGTTTCGGTGACCACATAGGAAGTTTGGTTGGAGTTTTCATGAATTCTAGTGACAGTTGAATATAAGCTGCTGGCTACTGTTAATAACTGCAATCTACACATTGGTGCTTGTACTACTAAACCAAACCATGAGAATAGTCATGATGCTTAGCAGGCTGACGACCAGGCAGTTTCTGAAGCTTATTAAAAACCGTGCTGTGTACCGTTAGTCATTGACTAATGCATAAAGTTTGGAGTTTAAAGTGGTCTTGGCTAACGTAAAGTGGTTGTAAAGGCAGAAGGTTTTACCTTCATACATTCTATGCATGAAGGTAGAAAACCTGCATGCATCACCCCCACCCCTTATTCTTACATGCACCGGATCTAGGTGTGCACAAGAGCTGAGGCTCTCTCACTTCTCATTAACTTAGAGAGAGCAGCCAGTGACGAGAGAGCAGAGGACGGGGCCAGGCCCTGCTCGTGTGTCTATGGACACACAGAGTGGAGCTCGGGAGCAAGCATGCTATGGGGTCACTCATAGGGGCTGGCGTGGGACCCGATATGAAGGGGATTGGGGGCAGCTCTGTGCAAAACCATTGCATAGATCAGGTAAGTATAACAGGTTTGTTATTTTAAAGAACACACACACACACACAAGTTTAGTATCACTTTAACCACATGCCGACCAGTGTTGCCAACCACCAGTATTTTTACTGGCAGCCAATGAAAAATTGACTCTTTTCTCCTGCCAGTAAAAGGATAAGGTTGCCAGTAAAAACTATGGCTGTGACGCTCGGCTCGGAACTGTGCATGTGCAGTTCTGGTCCGGACCCAGCAAAGACCATCTGAGTGCCTGCTAGTGTGTTCAGTTGTCGGGTTTGGCAGAGGCGCTGCCTGAGCATGTCATGAGATGTCATGGTACAAGGGACAGGAGCAGGGCAAGCCTGGAGCCGGACTGCCAGTGCTGTTTGGACTGGAGTGGACTGAAGGGACCACTTGGCGTTGAGAGAGACTGTCACTGTGACTCAGGAGGGGAGGTGTCATGTCAGTGAGATATCATCTGTGCTGCTGCACACTGCTGTCATTGTCACTATGAGCATCAATTTCATGTGTGCCGCCCATTCTAATTTCTTGCCCTCCTGAGTCCTGTCCGAGTTACTTAATCAAAAATAAAATACAATATATACTTTTTGCCTGAATATCTATCTTAACTCACATTGATAATTGCATATTGTATTTGTAGCCGAAATACTGAATTTTGCACTAAAAAGTGTAATTTTGTAACGTGTGGAAATGCCAGTAAAAACTTGGCTGTGCCAGTAAATTTTGGGTGTCGTGTCAGCAAATTTAAATCTGATGCCGACCACGCTATAGCAAAATGACAGCTACAGCAAGGTCGGCCAGTTCTGGGAGGGCATCATATTATGTCCTCCTATGATTGCGCTTGCTACGGCATGCTCTGTGATCGGGGGAAAGAGCCAATCAGCGGCCCTCGTGATCAACTGTGTCAAATCGCAGCTGATCACAATGTAAACACACTTGCTGGTTGTCGGCACTCCTTTCCTCATGCTACCACAGCGTGAGGAGAGGAGAGCTGCTAACCGGCTAGTGTGAAAGGAGACATCTGCACTGATAAACAGTGCAGTCAATCTGTGCCCATCAGTGAAGCCTTATCAGCGCACATTACCTGAAAAATTTTTCTTTCAAAATTTACGTCTTTTTTAGTTTGTTTAGCAAAAAAATAAAAATCAGTGGTGATTAACCACTTCAGCCCTGGGAGGTTTTACCCCCTTCACGACCAGGCCATTTTTTGCAATACAGCACTGCATTACTTTTAATGACAATTGCGCAGTCATGTGGCATTGTACCCAAATAATATGTATGTCCTTTTTTTCCCCACAAATATAGCTTTTTTTTTTTTTTTACTAGTAATGGCGGTGATCAGCAACTTATAGCGGCGGACACTAGTGACATTAATAGTGATCAGTGCTAAAAAATATGCACGGTCATTGTATTAATAACACTGGCAGGGAAGGGGTTAACATCAGGGGCAGTTAAATATGTCCCATGGGGCTGTTTTCTAACTGTGTGGGGGCTGGTTGTACTGTATGAAAACAGAGATCCGTGTTCCTGCTTAGCAAAAAAAAAAATCTTTGTGTTCTCCTGTCACAGAACAGCGACCTGCCTCGTTTACATAGGCAGATCGCCTCGGAAATGTTCAGCAGGTCCACTGGACCTGCCGATTGGCTCCCGCTGTGACCAATCACAGCGGGAGCGGGTTGCCAGCGGTGCGCCCCAGACCCGGAAGAAAAAAAATTGCGTATAGGTACATGATTTCACGGTAAAGAGCCGCCCTGCTGCAGTATGTGGGTGGTCCTTAAATGGTTAAATACCACCAACAGAAAGCTCTATTTGTGTGAAAAAATGTAATTTGGGTACAGTCCTGCATGATTGTGCAATTGTCATCCAAAGTGCCTGGGCAGGAAGGGGGTAAAAGTTGCCCTCTGGGATAATAGTAACTCTGCTCTAACTGGATTAAAAAAAAAAAACTAAAATCTATTTTTACTTACCAAGAGCCATAGTCATGTGACAAATCATCACTTTTTCTAGAGGTCCTTCTTCATGTCCAGCAATGGATCCTCTCCAGGATGCAGAAGAGGACTGCCATAGGAGTGTGTAATCAGCAGATTTTCAGATCTGGATTAGCAGGCCCCAGCACACAGAAATGGCAAGGGCCCTGAACATAGGTGAATTTATCTTGCTTTACCAGGCAAGAAAAACAAACAGCCTACCAGGATGAGATCAGGGTCAGAAGGGATGTTCAGCGTTCTTTCATATTTGCCCAGAGTAAGTTGGGTCAATAGATGCAAGCTTATGGGATGACAAAAGGCAACTTCAATAACCTGTTTTACCTAAGCTCAACACTTTCTAGTACATAACTTTCAAATTGTTCAGAATATGCCATAGCAAAATTTTCACTTTAGAAAAAAAATTGACATACTTAAAAAAAAATAAAAAAGCAAAGCTCAGAAACTGCCTTTTTTTCCCCAGCTCATGTAAACGGTATAATGTTGACTCATTTCTGAAAGGGTTAACCAATCCACACAGGCCATCCACGTTTAGTCAGCAGTTCAGCTTGCTACAGGGCAAAAGATGTCATAGAAAATGAAGCTTCCAGTGTCAGACTTTTCTTTAAATCATTTTGTAGTATGGAATGGGTTAGAACCTCTTCCAGATTTATATTGCTGCCTGGATCTCCTTTTGGGCATGACAGTATAACATTTTCTTACATTGTTCTCTTTATATTGTTTTGCGGTTGTAAAAATGAATGATCTTTGATTAGTGGTCAACACTTGAGTTTTTCTAACCAGTTTCTCAAATCATAAGTGCAACAGTTCCATACTTTGACTGACATGCATGTCTGTAAGGGGAGGAGGGGGGAGTGTTAATAGCCTCACATGCTTGGCAATTATCACTGGCTCAGCTTTACTGCCTGACATGAGGGCCATGCACGGAATGCTTGTTAGAAATCAGAGATGGACAGACTGCTTGTTATCACCATCATAGGACATGAATAACATCCTGGAAGTGGATTTGACCCTTGAGATAACTTACATAATGTTTATCTGCACACT
The DNA here is from genome assembly GCF_042186555.1 of Aquarana catesbeiana. NCBI lineage: Eukaryota > Metazoa > Chordata > Amphibia > Anura > Ranidae > Aquarana > Aquarana catesbeiana. The sequence goes on along the minus strand of NC_133332.1, from coordinate 160,575,896 downwards.
GGATAACTGCAATGTGTAATAGACTGCTGGCATACAACTGGGTGAAAAAAGTGTCAGAAACAACTTGTATATTCCAGGATTTGCACCTAGAGCCTATCCCCCCCACCCCCAATCTGTATTTTACAGCCCTTTACTATCACTTAAATGCAGCATCTGATTTGTCCTAATGTAATGGGGAAGAAGTGGTTTGCACCTTAAATTAAGGTGAATACAGTGTTTATATATTGTAAGAACATTATTGTTCTTCTGAGTTTTGCAGCAAAATGACTATCCATTACTATTAAAGCTTGCATACCATTTCTCAGCAAACTGCTCTAAAAGTAGCTGCCACTGTCCTTTTAACATTTTGAATACCACCAACTCTCAAACTGGTATGTACTGCTATAAGAAGCTATTTAATGACAACCTTTGCATGAAATAGCCTGTTTCACTCCCAGCAGCAATAAGGTAGGACAAATGGCTCCAGAAAGCAGTCCATACTTGTAAAATTTGCCATCAGAGGCCCAATGTATCATCAATTAACCCTTTCATGACTAAGCCTATTTTTGAAATTTGGTGTTTACAAGTTAAAATCCATATTTTTTGCTAGAAAATTACTTAGAACCCCCAAACATTATATATATTTTTTAGCAGAGAATCTAGGGAATAAAATGGCGATTGTTGCAATATTTTTTATCACACGGTATTTGTGCAGCTGTGTTTTAAACGCAAATTTTTGGAAAAGTGACACTTTCATGAATTTTAAAAAATCCAAACAGTAAAGTTACCCCAATTTTTTTGTATAATGTGAAAGATGATGTTACGCCGAGTAAATAGATACTAAACATGTCACCCTTTATAATTGCACGCACTCGTGGAATGGCGACAAACTACGGTACCTATGAATTTCCATAGGCGACGCTTTAAAAATTTTTTACGGTTACCAGGTTTGCGTTACAGAGGTCTAGGGCTAGAATTATTGCTCTCACTCTGACGATCGCGGCGATACCTCACATGTGTGGTTTGAACACCGTTTACATATGCGGACGCGACTTCCGTATGCGTTTTCTTCGCTGCGCGAGCTTGCGGGGACAGGGGCACTTTAAAAATTTTTTTTTTTTTTAATTTATTTTTGTACTTTATAAATTGTGTTTAAAAGAAATTTTTTTTTTTTTACTTTTATTGCTGTCACAAGCAATGTAAACATCCCTTGTGACAGTAATAGGTGGTGACAGGTACTCTTTATGGAGGGATGGGGTCTAAAAGACCCCCCATCCCTCCTTTACACTTCAAAGTATTCAGATCGCCGAAAACGGCAATTCTGAATACTGTGTACTTTTTTAAATTCGGCGCCATTGGCAGCCGAGTAAACGGGAAGTGACGTCATGACGTCGCTTCCACGTTTACATTGAGAAGGCTGGAACGAAGCCGCTCACAGCTTCGTTCCAGCCCGCCCCCAGAGGCAGCCGAATGGACACTGGGCCTCCCGATCGAACGGGAGGCCCGGTAACAGCGGCGGGAGGATGTCCCCTCCCGCTCCTCCAGTATAACAGCCGAGCGGCTTTTAGCCGCATTGGTTGTTATACACGGGTAGCCGATCGCCCGCTGTAAACAACGGTACCGGGATAATGCCTGCAGCTGCGGGCATCATCCCGGTATAACCCCGGAAAGCCGAGTACGCATATGTGCGTACGGTCGGCGGGAAGGGGTTAAAAGAGGACCTAAAGGAAAACCCTGGTCAAATCAATATATTTGAGTGGTTATAAGTTTGGCTTATAAAGATTTGATTCCATCTCTTAAAAATTGTTGCCACAAGGACAATTACGCCCATGGGTACAGCACCTTGGCCTACTGACAAACTGGCTCCCAATAGCAGAGCACTGAGACCCCTTTCACACTGGAGGCATTTTTTCAGGCTCTACAGCACTAAAAATAGTGCTTGAAAAAAGCCTCAGCGGCAAACCAAGTGTGAAAACCAGAGTGCTTTCACACTGAGGGGCTGCGCTAGCAGGGTGTCACAAAAAGTCCTGCCAGCAGTTTCTTTGGAGTGGTGAATACACCATTCCTGCCCATTTAAAAAAGAGGCAGCACCACCATACCACCCAGCATTTCACAGGTAGCTTTAATCCTTTTCTTTTTGGCTGCTAGCTGGGGGGGGTGTAAAACCACAACACTAAAAATAGCACCACTTTACCGCTGACGCATGGGGCAGCTCACTGTGAAAGGGGTCTTAATATAACATTCTGCCATCCCCCTGTCAGAACCTAACAGCTCAGTGCGGGAGATCACTGTACTATCAGATCATTTGTACAGCAGCTCTGACAAGACAGTTTTTTCCCCCCATTCAACTCACTGTGTTGAACAGAAACTAACTAAATAGTGTGTACCAGGCTTCAGACATTACACAAGTGAGGCATTTATCTGCATAAACACTGCTGGCTTCTAGGAGAGTTAACATCCAAACTTATGAATGGAAAAGGAGTTAGGGTTTATATTTTAGGCAGAATCCTTCCGACTGTAGGCACCAGGACAGGTTATGAAGGATTTTGTCTACAACTTAGGCTGGTGCAAAGTGTAGCGTCAGAAACACGCCAATTCCTGCTGTGGTTCTGAGGGGATGCTTACTGTGTTCACTGTCTGCACAGCCTTCTATTACTTGCTGTGATCACTGCTGGACACAAAGTACATTCAACAGCAATCTCTGAAGGTAACTGCTGACTTTACAGAGAACTGCAGCTGCTGGTAACCAGTCAGTGACTAGGGCTAACGGCTGCACATAACCACAGCAGGAATCAGAAAATTTCTGCCACTACAATTCACCAGTGTAAATGTAGCAGGTTCTAGTCTTTCCCACTTATTACAAAAATTTACATTTTGGCTGGCATCTATTCTCCAGCAACACCTTTTATCTAACCACATCCATTAAGAATTTCGATACTGACAGCATGCTTTTTCCCTATGGAACTCAAACCGTGTGGAAGCTAAACACTTACTGTTTCAAACTTAGAATCTGTGGCAAGATATTTAAAAAAAAAAAAAAAAAAAAAAAAAAAAAAGTAGGAAACCGGCCTTACCAAAGCATGCGATTCCCAAGGTGGTCATTCTAACCCTTCACTACTTAACGACTCAACATACCTGGTTCCCAAATACTGCTTATTATAAGACTGCAACCACAGATCAATTATAAAAAGGTTACTGCAAAGGCAGTTCTAAATTGTAGTCTTCTATATAGCTATATACCCCATACATCTGAGCAGGCATAGTAAAATACCAAAGCTGCAGAAGACTTCATTTTAGCACCAATCCACCTTTTGCCAACATCCCTAGTTGCAGCACTTATAGGGCAAGTTGTTTCCACCCCCCACCTCTAAACTGCTCATGTTCATCTCAGTTCCCAACTGCTCTAAAATTTACCCCAGCTGTACAAGTTTGAAAAGTCAGCCAAGTCTTGATAACAAATGTAGGCAAGCATCATGCAGTGGGGGCATTTTATCACCATGGCTAACCACCCTTTTAAAAACACACCTGCAAAGAACAGAACTCAGTTTGCATGCTCTGCTATTCGCAGCCAAAAAATAAAAAAACCACACAAAACAGATAGATCCATATTTTTTATTTCCTCCAACCTAGGTTATTTAAAAACATGACTGAAATAAAAAATAAAGGAACGTTGAATTGAGTCCCATCAGGTAAGCCCACCTATCAGATGTGCACTACAAATGCAGGCCCCACTGATAGTAAGTGGGTATAAGGGAATGATTTATGTTAATGTGGAAAGCTGGTGAAATGGAATAAACTTGTTTCCCCAAATATCAACCAGTAAAATTACCAGTTACATTTTATAAATAAAAGGTGTGCTTGACAAAAACAAAAAAGAGAAAGTCCAGAACATTCAGGGTATGTTACATAATACAGCATGCCAGGTCACAGACATCTGAACAAGGATAAACTTAGATGACTTTCTTGAGCTCATCGTACAAGACCAAGACAAAAGCACCACCCATTCCTCTGAGCACGTTGGACCAGGCACCCTTGAAGAAAGCCCTGCCACCCTCATCTCTTGCTATCTTCTTCCAGCAGTCAATTGTGCCACTGTACATGATCTCAGCTGCAAAAGAAAAAAAAAAAATTTGTTTAATCCAACAGGCAACAACTTTGCAAGGTACCAGACTAGCTATGTTTACTGAGCTTGTAAACCATGCAAGTTCCTTGCACCAGTGATGCATTGCTCAGAATGTTAGTTGGTTACTACATTGCAGGTCTACTATTCCACAGGATGACCATTATAGATGCTTTTTAGAAGCGAGTCATAGCTTACCTCCTTTTCTTCCAGACTGCATCATCATACGACGACGGACTGTGTCAAATGGGTAAGAGGCAAAGCCCGCAACTGCTGTTACTGTCTGAGCAATCATCCAGCTGATAAATATGTGTGTGTTCTTGGGATCTGGAAGCATACCTGTAAAAATATATGGTTATGTTACAAGCTCACATTTTTATACACACTTAGCAAAACAGTAATTTACAAGTTCACCCACCTTTAGCTGTGTCATAGATTCCAAAATAAGCAGCTCTGTAAATGATGATTCCCTGGACAGACACATTAAAACCTTGGTAGAGACCTTTAAGCCCATCGGATTTGAAAATCTTAGCAAGGCAATCACCAAGACCGTTGAATTCTCTGCCAGCGCCAGACTTTCCAACATCAGCAGCTAGACGGGTTCGAGCAAAGTCAAGTGGGTACACAAAGCACAATGAAGTGGCTCCAGCAGCTCCACCAGATGCCAGGTTTCCAGCAAAGTAACGCCAGAACTGGGTCCTCTTGTCAACATTATCAAGGAAGATCTTCTTGTACTTGTCTTTGAAGGCAAAGTTGAGGGCCTGGGTTGGGAAATACCTGATCACATTGGCAAGGTTACCACGCCAAAAAGACAAGAAACCTTGTTCTTTGGGGATACGGACAACACAGTCTATGATTCCTTTGTATTGCTTGTCAGCTGTGATTTGTTTGCTTGCATGTTGGACCTGGAAAAGATAAGGACACAAGTCAGTGACATACTCGGACTATAAGAAAAGCTCACATCCTAGACATACCCAAGAACTTTAAAGGGAAAAAAGTGACTAGCACCCCCAAAACACCTTCCCTGCACACGTGCTGCAAAAACACTGCATTAGGTAGCCCATACAAATAAAAGGGCTGCCTTAAAGTGGTTGTAAAGACTGTTTTACTTTCACGCATTTAGGTAAAAAACCCTTCTGTATGCAGGAGCCTACAACCCCCCCCAAACAATACTTACCTGAGCCCTATCTGAATCCAGTAATGTGCACAAGAGCAGCATCTCTCCCCCACTGGCTGAGACAGCAACAGGAGCCACTGGCTCCAACTACTGTCAATCACAGCCAATGAGCCAATAGAGGGCAGGGCCAAGCCACACTTTAAATAGACAGAGCAGCGGCTGCTTGCTGTGGGGGCACTCGAGAAGAGGATTGCAGCTGCTCTGTGCAAAAATCACTGCTCAGAATAGATAAGTAGGGCACAAAAACTGCCTTTAATATCACTTTATCCCAATGTAATGACAGACCAGGCTGTGCAAAGTGATGTCACAAATTTAACCTTCCTAGTGCTCAATCCAGATGTGGTCTCCTTGGTGCTCCCCAGCTGCTAATCATTCTTCTCCATCAGGCCTGAGCATGCATTCTACAATCTCTATTCAATCTCAGGCCCAATACAAGCTCTGCATAGGATTGTATGGAGAATGCAATGTGAATTAGAATCTGACCAGCAGCTGTACAGCACTAGAATCTCCCGGGACAGTCAAGAATGAACAAGACTTGAATGGCTAAAGTTGCATTAAACTGCCTGCCATTTGAAGGACTTGTTTACACTTTCAGAGGACAGTAAACAAGGCATTGAACAAATGAAAAACTTCTATTGTGGGATTTTTGAGGCAATGAAAAAAAGTTTAGAAAAAATGCATTATACAAGCAATAGAAAAAGCTCCATGGAAAATCCAAACATGCGACATGACTTTTTTTAAAACATTGTATATTGAAAATAGTAAAAGGTGATACTTAAGGAATAAAGTATCACCTTATACTATTAAATTTTCAATGTTTTAAAAAAGTCATATGTCACGTGTTTCAAATTTCTATTGAGCTTTTTTCTGTTTGTATAAAATAAATTTTTTCTAAAAAAATTTTTCATTGCCTCAAAAATCACACAAGAGGTTTTTCATTTGTTCAGATTACAAGTGATGATGGCAATTTCATGCCAAATCGCATGAGTCTTCCTTTGGATTGTAAACAAGGCATTTAGCCATATTTTTACAATTCCGCTTAAGCCACAAACACAGCTGGAAAGGGTTGTACAAACGCTGCAGTACTCTGCAGCCACTTCAATTATCTTATATTCAGTGGGCAGGAATGGGACCCAATAAATCAGCGGGACTGATCTGTACAATGCATAAGGTTGAGGCCTTTCCAGGGGATAAAACAGGCAGTGAGGAAGATCTTACTTCACCACCGCCTCTGAAAAAAAAAACTCTGCAGAGGGGGCAGCCAATGCTGCTGCTGAGGAAACTTATATGGGTTGTAAACCCTCATGTATCCTATGCATTAAGGTGAAAACACCTGGCAGTCACCAGCCCCCTATTTCACTTACCTGAGCCCCTTCTGCCCCTCTCCACGGGGTCCCGGCTCTTGATTGGATAGATTTATAGTACAGCTATTGGCTCCCGCTGCTACCAATCTATCCAATGACCTGAGATATTTGGAGCTGCTGGAACAATCGGGTTCAGGTAAGAAAAAGGTCTCGGAGGCAGCTGAAGCAGGTTTTTCACCTTAATGCATTAAGTTGAAAAACAGACTTTACAACTCATTAAGGCTCTTGCCTGTCCAGGAATCCAGCATCCCAGGTGTTTTCCATCAGCTCTCGGGTGCTGCCATTGCTTGTAAGTGAAACCTGCAGTGAAGCCTTGCCAAATAAGTGGGGGAGGAGGCAGATGAGCTTCCCCTTCTGGGTGGAGCTCCACTTTAAGTTGGGTATACACATCACAATGTGGCTGGTTCAGCAACTCAGCCCCATTTCCATCCATGTGCAATCATGTCCTAACAAAGCTGGTCATTAGATCAGCTCCTGCTGGAAAACCAACATTCGATCAGCCGCTGCTGAAGCGTTGTATTAGGATTGGGTGGATTTCTGCATCCATATCACTTGTGTAAGGGGAGCGCTTTCATTAAACAAAAAAAAAAATATACCCAGCTTTAGCCCAGGCTCATGTGTGCTGCATTGTTAGGTACGCTCTCATTGCTCTCCATTTTCATGAAATCACAGAGTCCTGCTTGCCGCATCTTTGATGCCCTTAATGAAAACAGCGGATCTAATAGAGGTCAATGGGAGCAAACCTAAATTGTGCCCAAACTGCAGCACCCAGGTGAAGGCTGCCCTGTACCACCATCTGCCCACCATGGTTATATGTGGACCCCAATCCAGAACAATGAAGGCGGCCATCATCTGAGGAGTGTCGCACACTCCCGCCCCCCGGGGAAGAAAGGCGGCAGCGATGACACAATAGAGGCGGTGGAAGGACACGAGTTTCCGGGTCAGGGCCCCGCCCAGCGCCCCATTCATTGTACCGGCAGAGGACACGTGGTGCAAGGAGGGGGCGGAGCGGCGGGTAGAATCCCGGGAAATCATTAAACCACCGGCCGGCCATCGGGAAGGACCCGGGATCTCCGCACAGGTATCCGATCACATGCCGCCTACACACAAAGGTGTCAGGACCGGGCGGTACAATCACATGTATAATCCCATCCAATCCCCTATGGGGCCTGCGATCCGGATGGGGACAGGGCCGTCTCCTTGCTGCGACCTTGGCCGGGATGAGGTGGAATCGGCCGATATCACGCTTTACAATAAATTATAGAATTAGAGATAAGCATGTGACTCCCCACCCCCCCAATGTGGGGCGGTGATCGGGACAAGGACACTGCGGATTACCGGGGCCTGCACCGGATTACACTGCAATCAATGGCCTCCCGCATTACACCCCTCCCCCCCCCCCCCTCCTTCACCGGCTCAATGATCGAACCGGCAATAACTCTAGTAGTCAGGCCCGGCCGGTAAGAAATGAATGTCCCCCCCACTTCCCCCCCCCCGCATTTACTTACTTGAAGCAAAAGCTTGACTCGTTCAATGGGCGCTACAGCGGTCTTGGATATAGCAGCGGCCACACCGCCGGCCAAGAAGTCCTTGGCGAAGGAGATTGCTGCGTCGGTCATGATGGCGGCCGGTGTTCTAGGAGAGTGGCTCTTACTGCAGCACTGAGCTTCCGCGGGCTGGGAAGTATGCCGCTGAAATGGCCGGTTTTATAGTGTGCAGGCGGTGGGGAGGGCGGGGCGAACTCTCTGATTGGCCGGGCCGGGGGGATGGAATGTGAGACTTGGAGCGGAATTTCTCATTTTGTGTTGCGCGCGCATACCGAGGAGGTAAGAAGGGGGAGGGGAAGGGTGAGGAAGGTTAGCGGTGACGTGGGGGGAAGGAGGGAGGGAGTTGCTAGGCGACGGAAGTCCGGAGAATCTCCAACCGGCGCCCTTCATATACGGTGACTGTGTGGGGTCAGTGTGGTCCGGGTGGGCCCCCCTGTATAATACACCCCCTACCTTTACTGTAGAGGAGTGTGATATGATAGAGTCCTCTCTGACCTGTACACCTCCCTCCATAATATGTAGGCCTCATTCACATATCACCATTGTCTGCATGGAATCCTGCCTATCATCTATTCTCAACTCCGCTTCTCAAGTACCCCCAACAGGTCATGTTTTCAGGGGCTGGTAATTACTAAGGCAATGAACTCATCAAATCACCTGTGCAAAATCATAGTGAGCCAGAAAACATGCCCTGTTGGGGGTACTTGAGGACGGGAGTTGTAAAACATTCATATGAATTACTCCTGTTTGGAGGGGTACAATTCTTCCATGCAAAGGAAGGTCTACACACCTATGTGCGTGTGCATTTCAGGCATGTTTCCGTACATGCATGCGGCCCCCCCCATCTGCTGTCCGGGCCCCCATGTGTGCCCCTCTCCCCAATGTTGGCCTTCCCTCCTCTCCTGCCAGCAGCTGTTGCGGGCACACGGGATGTTTCAAGATGGAGAGTGGGGAAGGGGCCAGTGAATGTGTGATTTACTGGCCCCTTCCTTTCTTGAATGAACACAATGGGGTTGATTTACTAAAGGCCAATAGACTGTGCACCTTGGAAAGTGCAATTGCACTCTGCAAGTGCAGTTTCTCCAGAACTTAGTAAATGAGGTAAAGCTTCACTTTGCAAAGAATACCCAATCACATGCAAGGAGATTTAAAAAAACAGCATTTTTTGCTTGCACATGATTGGTTGATGAAAGTCAGCAGAGCTTCTGCTCATTTACTAAACTCTGGAGCAACTGCTCTTGCCATGTGCAACTACAATTTCCAAAGTGCACAGTCTTTTTGCCTTTAGTAAATCAACCCCAGTGAGTCATTGTACTAATCTCTACTGTGTCCATCCATCACTGAGGCATAATAAACAGTTTACCATGCTTCCATTTGTGAATGAGCAGGAAGCCGTGGAACGCTTCCTATTAACTCATCTGTGCAACTGGGGATTGGATGGGGCCCCATGATTCCTAACAGCGGCCCTGCGTACATGCATAAAATCTGTAAATCTGTATGGCGCTGGCACACCGGTATCCAATGTTTTTTCAGTCACATGAAGCTCTCATTGATGACCATACACAGAATGATGCCCATCTAAATGCAGTGTGTTTTCTGTCCATAAGAATGAGCCCACAGGTCTGATCTGCTATTTGAACAGAATTCTGAAGGTCCAGCCCATATTCTGCCATGGCAGTCCAAACTGTCCACCTTAGAAGTCAGTGGGCCAAGCTGTCCGCCGTAGAAGTCAGTGGGCCAAGCTGTCCACTGTTTGCCGTAGAAGTCAGTGGGCCAAGCTGTTTGCCGTAGAAGTCAGTGGGCCAAGCTGTCCACTGTAGAAGTTTGGTGGGCCAAGCTGTCCGCCATAGAAGCGAACGTGCATTTGCTAAGCAGATAAACCATTGACCTTTCTTGTGGTTCTTGCAGGCCCAACCACTGCCGCCAGGACCTTTTTCCTCCCGCTGAGCAGCAAAGCAAGGGCCAGTATGTACATACTTCTCATCACTTACAGTACTGGATGTGTAATGGGTGTGCTATAAGCACCTTCTATCAAGCAGCTCATTTACTTGACCAGCACTTAAAGTGTCACTAAGTCAAATTAAAAAAAATATATATATATATATCATGTTCTATACATTATTCGGATCACATCTTAGTGTCTGCTAATAGTAGTGTTGACCAGCACATACCCAAATAGAAAATAGCTCATTAGCGTTGGAGACCGCACTGGACTGACTCAAACAGTCACTAGTTGTGGGTGATGAAAAAGGGTGAGACAGTTGACTTTACTTCCAATGATTTATGCCCAACTTGGAAGTAGGGGATGGGTGGCCCTTTGTGGGGCCTATTCTGCTACCTCTGGGTATGGCCTTATGGTGGTATCCATTTGTTGACTTGGAAGAGTAGGTAGAAAGGAGCACCTGGGGTCCAGTAAATGCAAGATGGAAGTGACTTTGAAAGCGTTTATTAGAAATTGCAACAAGTATGACAGGCCAATGCGTTTCGGGGAACAAAGACTCCCTCTTCTTCAGGTTTTTTGCTGCATGTTTATACATGTGGAAGAATCTCAAACAGATGTGACTGTCGCTCAAATTTCAGAGTGTTGGCTGTGCTTGCTGAGGCAGCGTTGAGTCTTTTCCAGATAGAAAATGTAAAACTTAGATTATGAGGGTGGCTATGTTTGGTCTACAATGGGTCACACTGTGGGAATGTAGCCACTCTACTCTGCACACTCCCAAAATGGACTACAATAATATGTTCTGTAGCCACTTAAAGCAGTAATAAAGTCTGAAGAAAAAAACTTTCTCCTGCAAGTTAAGGATATTATGTGCTAGTATGCATCACACATTATGAAAGACTTACCTTAAAACGAAGCCCTCCAGTGGTGCGTCATCATTGCTGACAGGGCTTCCATCTTCACCTGGTCTTTTTACCAGGTTTGTGGACTATGGCCATTTGAATGGCTGAGCCAAGATGACGTCACTCTGATGCACGTGCACAGGAGCCACAATTGTGGCACAGCATACTTGGTATGCCATCCCTTCAGAGCGCAGTGCTGCACCAGTGACGTCATCAGCTGCAGAAATAGTGAACATTTCCTAAACGGTGCACGTTTATGAGATATTCCTTGTACCTACAGGTAAGCTTTATTATAGGCTTACCTGTAGGTACAAGTCACCAGGCAGTGTTGATGTAGCACCCTGATGTTTAGTCAAGGTTGCTAGTAAATTTACAGTATCTCACAAAAGTGAGTACATCCCCCACATTTTTGTAAATATTTTATTATATCTTTTCATGTGACAACACTGAAGAAATTACACTTTACTACAATGTAAAGTAGTGAGTGTACAGCTTGTATAACAGTGTAAATTTTCTATCCCCTCAAAATAACGCAACACACAGCCATTAATGACTAAACCACTGGCAACAAAAGTGAGTATACCCCTAAGTGAAAATGTCCAAATTGGGCCCTATTAGCCATTTTCCCTCCCCGGTGTCATGTGACTTGTTAGTGTTACAAGGTCTCAGGTGTGAATGGGAAGCAGGTGTGTTAAATTTGGTGTTATCGCTCTCACTTTCTCATACTGATCACTGGAAGTTCAACATGGCTCCTCATGGCAAAGAACTCTCTGAGGATCTGAAAAAAATAATTGTTGCTCTACATAAAGCTGGCCTAGGCTATAAGAAGATTGCCAAGACCCTCAAACTGAGCTGCAGTACGGTGGCCAAGACCATAGAACGGTTTAATAGGATAGTTTACACTCAGAACAGGCCTCGCCATGGTCGACCAAAGAAGATGAGTGCATGTGCTCAGTGTCACATCCAGAGGTTGTCTTCGGGAAATAGGCATATGAGTGCTGCCAGCATTGCTGCAGAGGTTGAAGGGGTGTAGGGTCAGCCTGTCAGTGATCAGACCATATGCCGTACACTTCATCAAATTGGTCTGCATGGCTGTCATCCCAGAAGGAAGCCTCTTCTAAAGATGATGCACAAGAAAGCCTGCAAATAGTTTGCTGAAGACAAGCCGACTAAGGACATGGATTACTGGAACCATGTCCTGTGGTCTGATGAGACCAAGATGAACTTAATTTGGTTCAGATGGTGTCAAGCGTGTGTGGTGGCAACTAGGTGAGAGTACAAAAACAAGTGCGTCTTGCCTACAGTCAAGCATGGTGATGGGAGTGTCATGGTCTGGGGCTGCATGAGTGCTGCTGGTACTGGGGAGATACAGTTAATTGAGGGAACCATGAATTCCAACATGTACTGTGACATACTGAAGAAGAGCATGACCCCCTCCCTTCGGAGACTGGGCTGCAGGGCAGTATTCCAACATGATAGTGACCCCAAACACACCTCCAAGACGACCACTGCCTTGCTAAAGTAGCTGAGGGTAAAGGTGATGAACTGGCCAAGCGTGTCTTCAGACCTAAACCCTATTGAGCATCTGTGGGGCATCCTAAAATGGAAGGTGGAGGAGCACAAGGTCTCTAACATCCCCCAGAGCCGTGATGTCATCATGGAGGAGTGGAAGAGGACTCCAGTGGCAACCTGTGAAGCTCTGGTGAACTCCATGCCCAAGAGAGTTAAGGCAGTGCTGGAAAATAATAGTGGCCACACAAAATATTGACACTTTGGGCCCATTTTGGACATTTTCACTTAGGGGTGTATTCACTTTTGTTGCCAGCGGTTTAGACATTAATGGCTGTGTGTTGAGTTATTTTGAGGGGACAGCAAATTTACACTGTTATTCAAGCTGTACACCCACTACTTTACATTTTAGAAAAGTGTCATTTCTTCAGTGTTGTAAAAATGAAAATATATAATACAATATTTACAAAAATGTGAGGGTTGTACTCACGTTTGTGAGATACTGTATTTGCTAAATGATAGTTGCCTTGGCCAAATGATAGGAGGTCAATTGGTTTTACCCTAATTCTGGAATTGCTGCACTTCTCTCTTCTGTCACTAGATGGCCGGGTATCTGATGGCATTAGATAAGACAAAGGCATTGCAAGGACAGATTAGGAATGAATGGGGTGTCTCGGCCAATGGGCAAGGATATTCTTGGGTCCCTTGGCCTGCTAGGAGAGCCTGTTTATTTGGGTGGAGTCAGGTGATTGGAGTTCTGTGCCACCTGGACGCTGTCTGGGTGGACGTGTGTCGTGTTGCCCCGCGCTGCTAGGCCAGAGACCTGAGGCCTATCCCGGGGACATCTGGCTGCTAGGCTGTCTGAGGGCCTATCCAGAAGCAAGAGAGCAGTGCAGGGTTGGGATTGCAGCTTGCAGTCCAACCAGAATTAACGCTTCTGCCGGCCGGGGAACTTGTCATGCTCGGAGGTAGAAGGGAAGCTTTTGCCACTAAGTGACTACCTTGTTACCGGGGGACCACTGTGAGTAGCTGAAGCAAGTACCAGAGCAGTATTCTTACCAACCGGGGACAGGGAAGAATTGGGAAACCTCAGCAGATGTAAGGCCAGGGACCCAGCCAGCAGAGGTGACGCTTGCAGAGCATTATTGTGTGCCAAGCCAGGAACCGAGCAGGCCAGTGGGGTGACGCTTGAGGAGTATCTGTGAGTGCCAAGCTAGGGACCCAGCAGGGACGCGGGAGTGACGCTTGAGGAAGATACTGAGTAGGAAGATTGGAAGAGCTCAAGGGATCCAGTGGCAGTGAATCAGCAAGTCTAAGTGATAGACCTTGGAGCTCAGCTGAGTGAAGCTCTACCATAGGAGATTGTAGAAGAAGTGAAGGAGTTCATTACAACCTTTGTTAGAAACTGTTTCAAGATTGTTGCCATAAGAGACAGCAGTCCTACTCATGCAGATGTGGTGTCTAGTTGGATGCCTTTCCCTGCGTGGCTGTATGCCTATAGAAGTCTTGGAGTCTACCAATTAACATTGCATTAACTTAAGGGTGTCCTGGCCCCAACCCTCCCTCCCACAGTTCTGTTTAAGAGACAATAAATCTCTTTTCATTCAAGAAGGCGCCCATTTATCCACCTTGCATTAAACCCACCATGCCTTGTAACCCACTCTACACAGAAGGATGTCGGCTGTCCTTAACTCTGGAGGTCACCATTAGGCCTCAGGGGCCCCGGGACTTGGCTACATTTACTACTGCTTAAGTGGCTACTTTGTGCTGCGCTAGGAAAGAATTAAAAAAATCCATATATGCAGCAACCTGTGCATAAGGCTGAGGCTAGGAATGTTTGTAAGTCAGGTAAATGAGGATCAATTCATCATCCATGAGTGAAGGACATATATTGTGTTATGTAATCAAACGTGATCGGTGCATGTCCCCCTCCTCTATAACTAGTTTACTATAGAGGCACTAATGATGACTAGTGATGCTCACAGTAAGGTTATGTTCACATCTAGGCATTGCTATTTTATAAGCATTTTTCCGGCATTTTTGGGGCATTTTTGCAGAGTTTTGCAGCGTTTTTGCACAGGTTTTTTCAAGGTTAAAATGTCATCAATGTAAAAGCAGTAAAACGCCTGTAATCTGCCAAAAAAGAAGCTCCTGTACTTTTTTGAGCAACAGGCATTTTGCTTTGGGCGTCAGAACGCTCAGATGTGAACAGGGGCCATTGAAATTAATGGAATTTGTTTTGTTGGGCGTTTTTAGAGCTGAGGCTTACAGCAGAAAAATGCCCAAAAACGCTTGGTGTGAACGGAGCTTAAGTGAATAATGAATAGTTTGTCACAATAGTGACACCGGAATGTTTTAGCTTAAGGTACACATCCTGGTAATAAAACTTTGTAAACCAGCTAGAGGACCAACATGCAGATTCCTAGTGGTGCCTGCACATACCTTTTAGATGTCCTCTGGTGTGCCTCAGGAGCTCTAAATCCTAGGGTGCTCTCATATACAAACACTCTCCTGAAGCTTGCTATTAACCCATAACTATGATGAGCATTTTACTGGCCAACAAAAAGACAGGGAGCCAGGTATGAACTACTTGCAAGTGTCAGCATTTGAATATAGCAGCACCCTGCAATTTTGAGCTCCCAAGATGTTGTAGGAGATATGTGTATCATAGAAAGAAGGTGGGGGAAAACACTGCGCTAACTAAAATAGAGAAATGAGCAGCTACATATCGTGTGACAAAAACAATACAGAAAATAGTGAAAAAATGTAGCGCATGGTGAACATACATAAATATCGTATGATACTATAAAACAATGAAGTCCATATAACAACAAGTCCTCCAACCAAATGTGATAAACTACATGCCATATATACTCGAGTATAAGTCGAGATTTTGAGCCCTTTTTCCCTGCCGTCTGCCTACATGATCAGTGTGTCATGCAGGCAGACGGCGCCCAGCGTGTGCTACATACCATTCGGCAGCCTCTAACTGTTCAAAAGCCGTGCCTCCTCCTCGTCTGTGATAGGCAGAAAACTCCATTTCCCAGCAGCCTATCATGGACATTCTCTCATCCTCGTCCATGGTATAAGGATGAGAGAATGTCCGTGATAGGCTGACCGCTGACTGCTGGGAAATGGAGTTTTCTGCCTATCACGGACGAGGAGGAAGCGCGGCTTTTGAACAGTGAATGGCCGCCGAATAGTAATAGCACACGCTGATCGGTGGATGCAGAGCAGCACATGGAGGCATGCACAGGACACCGGTAGTATGCACACATATACACATACTCAGGACACATACACAGGACACATACACAGGACACATGCACACATACACAGGACACATGCACACATGCACACATACACAGGACACATGCACATATACACAGGACACATGCACAGGACACAGGGAGGTATACAGCTGCAGATGGGCATTGTTGACCCTCTTTTTCCACTTACAGTAGCTGCTGCATTTCTCACCCTTGTCTTATACTCGGGTCAATACGTTTTTCCCATTTTTTTGTGGTAAATTAGGGCCTCGACTTATACTCGGGTATATACGGTATGAGACATAAAATCTGAATGTCAAAGGCAAAAACGATAAGTGATGTGATGTCCCACTGTGTGTGAACACGGATAGCCCAACTCCGAGTGATGGGTTTCCTAGTGTTGACAATGGATATGTCGATCCATACGTAAGAATGACATCAGATGAAAGCAGCATCAATAGATAAGTAGTGAGTGCATGCTCTTACCGGATCAGGTGGACTCCACTGTCAGCGACATGGAGTCTTGAAGGCAGTGTGCCACACTGGGCAGGTATGGGGAAATCCAGGCAGTTGAAACCACTGAGGCAAACTCCAGGGGTCATACAGATTGACCGTCACTCCTGGAACTCACGACTGAAGTTTTGAAGGTGAGATATACCCGGTGTGACAAGGGCGGGGCACTCGCTCCCATCAGGATAGTATGTGGAGAAAAAAAATTATGCTTCCACATAGTGCAGATAAAAGAGGTATTTTTATTTCTCACAGTACAAAATCACAGTAAAAACAAGGGCAACATGAAAAATGGTTTAACAGCCCGGCGCGTTTCGACCTAAGGGTCTTCTACTGGGGCATAAATAACCTCCTCCACGTTGCCTATATTTATAAATAAAATAACCAATACAAGACCAATCAGAAAGGAAAGAAAATTACTTCATCCCATTGGAAAAGAACAGTCATCTAACTGTCAGATAAACAATGCAGTCAGATAGACCAATGGTGTACAACAATAGAAAGACAAGCAGGCCATGCAGCCAACCAGCAGACTAACCGGATGATCCAGTCTCCGTGGCTGCAGGTCCGCGTGTCAAACAAAGGGAAGTGACGTCACGGCTGAAAGACCGCCAGATGCAGATCCCGGATCCCGTGACAAGTAAGGGAAGCCCCACGTGACCACAGGGGAGAAAGCGTGATCAAACGAGAGCAGTCACTGTGGCCGCGCAGATCCCAAATCACGTGACAGGTGAGGGAGGCTCCACGTGACCATAGGGGAGAAAAATCTGCCGATCCAACGGAAACAATCACCATGATCACGCAGCGCATCCTGTCACATGCCAATATTTCACAAACATGACACGAATGATGGGTCATTGAGGGAAACATGTATGTGTGACAATCAAAGTGATCCCCCAAGAAAGAAAAATCACAATAAATGAAAACATCAAAATAAAAAAGGAAAGAAAACCATTCCCTAATCTAGGGACACACGCCAGGTGGGGGAATAGTAAAAGTCCACCAACTGAAATTAGCCCTAGAATAAGGAATAAAATGTTAAGATTAGTAAGTCACAAGACATATAATATGCACAAAATCTGGGCTACAACGAGAAATGGGTAATAGCCCAAATAATTAATGTGTGTAACCGCATATCTCTAGTGAACCCCTATGTGTATCATAGATGTCACGGCTACCATTGCTTTCTTCATTTTAAAGTGGCAGGCACGGTTGCAGTTGTAGAGTTGACTTTCTTGCAATGTCTTCACTTCGTAACCAATCACTGATCTGGACCAAGCATGCTGTTGGTGAATTCTGATAAATTTGAACATACTTGTTCCAGGCCAGTGGCTTTACTAGGTTGTAAAGCCAAGATCAAGATTTTTAAAACCCTTTTTTCTTCTATAAAAATAAATGATTTGGAATTGAGGGCCCATTCAAATGTATGCACTGTGGCAACGCACTATGGCTTTGCAACTATGGCAGCACACCTGCTATATGTGTCCTAAAGTGCATTGAGGTGTCACACTCATTGTGAATGGCACCCTAACAAATTGCACAGGAAAGCACAACGCACTACAGCACACATACCATGTGTTGTGGTGTGCTGCGTTGCCAGTAAAGGTTATGTACAGTACGTTTGTGGTGGGTTGGCAGCCCATTCATAATGAATGGGTCACCATAATGCATTTATTGCACTGCAACACAATAACTAATTGTGAATAGACCCCTAAACTTACCATGGCCATGTAGCTACTTTGAGTCTTGCTTTTCCTTTAGGTGGCTCCCAATTCCTGGTTTAATGCTGAGCATCATTCAGCCTCTTCTGTGAGCCAAGACAGTCATGGACACACCTCCCCTAGCATACCTCCGAGCTTTTTGAGATGGGAATGAGGGACACCTATCAGCAAAAGCATGCAGGCATAGGACACACTCTATGCCACGCCCCCTTAAAGGAGAATTGTACAAAAAAAAAAAACAAGATTGATTAAACCCACAAGTGCTTTTTTACCACTATTATTCCTTTATATTGGCTTTTGGAATTTACAAATGCAGCAATTTAGAAATCAGATGAAAGGTTTAGTGCTGGAAAACACTTTTTGATAGATAAAAAGTGCATTTTAACCACTTCCTGCCCGGCCCATAGCAGATGATGGCCGGGCGGTGGTTTCGTTATCCTGACTGGGCATCATATGACGTCCAGCAGGATAACATGCCTCCGCGTGCGCGCAGGGGCACGCATCGCGACGATCGATGGAGTGATGTGTCAGTCTGGTGTGTCAATCAGTCACTCCGGCGGAGGCTCTTTACCACGTGATCAGCTGTGTCCAATCACGGCTGGTCACGATGTCAATAGGAAGAGCCGTTGATTGGCTTTTCCTCACTCGCGTCTGACAGACGCGAGTAGAGGAGAGCTGATCGGCGGCTCTCCTGACAGGGGGGGGTCTGCGCTGATTGTTTATCAGCGCAGCCCCCTCTCAGATGACCACACTGGACCACCAGGGATCGCCACTAGGACCACCAGGGAAGGGGGCAACATGTGGATGGCCAGGTATGTACCCCATGGCCATCCACATGTGCCCAATGTGCCTAGTCAGTGCCTAATCTGTGCTAATCAGTGCCCACAAATGGACACTGATTGGCACCATTATATTGCAGTGATGCCCAGCAATGCCACCCTTAGGGGCATCAGTGCCACCAATCAGTGTCATCATTGTCACCCATCAGTGTCCATCGGTGCCACCTGTCAGTGCCCATCCATGCCCATCAGTGCCCATCCCTGCCACTCATCAGTGCCACCCATAAGTACCCATCAATGCCACCTATGAGTGCCCATCAGTACCGCCTATGAGTGCCCATCAGTGCCGCATACCAGTGACACCTATCAGTGCCTATCAGTGCCCATCATCAGTGTCCATCAGTGCCATCTCATTGGTGCCACCTCATTGGTTCCCGTCAGTGTAGCCATATCAGTGCCCGTCACTGAGGAAGAAAACGTACTTATTTACAAAAATTTTTAACAGAAACAAAGAAAAACTTAGTTTTTTTTTCAAAATTTTCGGTCTTTTTTTATTTGTTGCGCAAAAAAAAACCACAGAGGTGATCAAATACCACCAAAAGAAAGCTCTATTTGTGGGAACAAAATGATAAAAAAAATAGTTTGATTACAGTGTAGCATGACCGTGCAATTGCCATTCAGATTGCGACAGCGCTGAAAGCTGAAAATTGGCCTGGGCGGGAAGGTGTCTAAGTGCCTGGTATTGAAGTGGTTAAAAACATCTATATAGATCAGACCAAAATGAGGGACAAATGAGGAGGAATGAGGGACATTGCTCCAAATTAGGGACAGTCCCTCGAAATCAGGGACAGTTGGGAGCTATGCCTCTAGTCCTCCAGACCACAGATGTAATCATTTTACCAGGGTTCACTGTGGCTTTTCCTGCTTATGGTAAAGATATGAAAAAATACCCTACCCCCCACCAAACATGATCACCCAAACACTTCTGAGTGACACTGAGCCGGTTAAAAGTGCAGGCTCAGCCTCAGTGACTAGAGTTTTCCACCGAGTGCTGTGCCTGTCACACAGGCAGGCACAGTGGTCAGCAGTGCTGTGACACGGAACCTTCACATTTACCATGATCTACATACTGAAGAGGCTTGGCTGCAGTGCCTGCCTGTGTGACAGGTGCAGCAACAGGGCAGGGAGTTCAGTAATGCTCAGCTTGTGGTTTACCAGCTTCAGCATTACTGAGCTGGACTGAAGTTAGAGTGTCCACTATGAATACTTCGGTCTCTGTGCCTCCCACACCCTGCCTCCATAAGTACTGCCTGGGGAAGTCACCTCAGTTCACCTCATTGGTGGCACAGACCTACTTGGAGCCAAAGATGAGTAAGTGATCTTTTTGTGAGAAGGGAAGTTGTCAGTTAGTGGTCTGTCTGTGTGCCTTAATAATCCAGTGTGTGTTGAAGTCTGTGTGCTGTGACTGAGTATGCTGCCTACGTGTGGTCTGTGTTTGCTTTCTCACCATGTCCGTTGTCTAAGGCCTCATATTATAAAGAACCTTATGGCAATACAATGTATATGTATGTTGTATTGCCAAAAAATCGTGGAGAACCCGTATTTTTTCCATTTGCTGAGGGGCATTGATAGACCATTGTAAGCTAAATGGGCTTATTAGTGTGATGCACCTCAATGCACCAAAGCGTTTGTGTGGCATTGCACTGTGTTGTGTTGTAAATGGGCGCCAAGATTGTGTTTGTGTGTAAACCAACAGCAAACATAGTTTACAAGCTGCCTTTAGCACTTTGATGCTTAACCTGTGTCTGGAGGGATGTATGCATTTGGTATTCATTACAAAGTAATTTCTAATAATTACGACAGTCATTTTTTCAGCAGTCCTATTTAACATATCCATTGCATCTGTAGCATGTTTGCAGTCTTTGACCACGTATGTCTGCAGTCTCTGACAACCTACTGTAGCATTACATCTACCAAATATTATCTGTGCCCCTTGGTAATGTCAGGGGCAATAGCAGAGGTCACCAATATCTAGCAAGTTGGAAACCACTGTTCTAGAACATATGGCCGAAAAGTGAACAAGTATAGATGCAAATTCTTTCTTGTATTAAATAAAACAAGAGAAGGACTCCTATTAGCACTACTATGACAAGGGTTCAAAGTACCAAGTTTGATTTCTATTAATGAGTGTGTTCTGCTTTCCTAATAAGAATCTCTCACCTGATGTCCTTCTTTGTTGTCACTGTCTGTTACATAGACACTAAGTTGGATGACAAACCCCCTAATTGGTATGGCAATTGACAGTAAAACCTTCAATTGTTTTCTGTAGGAAGTCAATATTATATTTGTCAAGATATTTGGCTCAATGTTATTTTTGTTGGGAACACCTTTGTAAAATAATGCATTAACCTGTTACTATGCTTCATAGAAAACATGAATACAGAGACTTAATGGTGATAAACTGTAATGTGATTCCACAAATAATGCTTATTATGTGATACTACAACGGCAAGCAAATCATGGTTTAACCTTTCTTAGCCTTTGTAACCATCCATTCTCATTTGTCTGTCTTTTGCAGCTTTCACTCAAAATATCACATGTGTATTACCCAAGTGTATTGCTGACATTGAGAATAACCCTTGCCATCAGTGAGGATAACCCTAGCATTTAGTGAGGATCATCCTTTATGAACAGGTAATAATTCATCCCATTCCATGTTCAAGATTGTCACTTTTTTATGCCTGGTCTGTTTGGCCCTTTAAACAAATTAGTGAGGCTTTTTAAAAAAAAAAATTTCTTATTGTTTGTTGCCAATCTAGTCAAATAGGGAATAAAACGAGAAGAAATTAACATTTTTTGGTAATTTTTCTTGTAGGATCCAACACTAACATGCCATCCTGCTTTGTACGGGGATGCCAGTCTGGCAGCAAGAAAAAAGAGCAGGAACATACACTGCATTCATTTCCTCGAGACCAGGAAATGATCAGTCGTTGGCTATTTCGTATAGGTCATGAAGGAGATTCAGTGTATAGTCTTTCTGGAGTGATTTTGGCTAACAGAACCGGAGCTTATAGAATATGCTCTAAACATTTCACTCGCGATTCATATGAGCTGAGAGGATCAAGCTATTTTTTGAAAAAGGATGCCCTTCCCTCTCTGTTTTTGGATGCAGAAAGTGAATCAGAGCACACTTATGCAAAGAAAAGAAGACTAGAGGAGGATAGCCCAGAAATCGCCTCTACTTCCCAAACAACACCACCTTCTGCAGCTGCAGTGGCCAATGCTGTTTCAATACCCTCTGAACAGTTACAAGAACCTTGTACAGGGCCTGATCTATTTCTTCCATTAAGCTATGAGTATGTAAACTGCATTGAACTAATTGGGGTGCAAGCAGTAGAAGAAATCAAAACCTGGTCCACACCTGATGTGGACAGTTCAGCCTCATTTCCCCGCAAAAATGAAAAAGCAGAAAAACCACATAAAGCAAAATTAACTCGCAGCATACATACTTCCACTGAATATTTCCCTGGACAAACTCACAAGCACACACAGTTTGATAAAAGAATGGGCATGAAAGATAAAAATCTTCAAGTCGTCAGGAGACCCCCACATCGGTCCATTGGCATTCAATGCAATCTTGTAAGCTTACCTAGGTTATCAGAAGGCCCATCTTTTCACCAGCCTAACAACATTGATATGAATGAAACTGAAACAAGTTCTATGGGGCAGTTTTTTTTAAATCCTATTAAAAAAAGAGATTTTCCAGTTCCCTCTGACTATGAGCAGGAAGAAACTGAAAAGTCACAATCTGAATCTGATGAGATGTGTAGTCCAAAAAGAATTGTCGTTGATGAGAGCTACCAGCCAACTGCCAGAGAAGAGGAACAGGTCTTTCATGACATGCAGGGAAACAAGGAACTGTACATTGATCCTGATGATCTGGACAGCTCCTTCATTCTTTTAGCAAATGAATCTCTTCCCACCAATTTTTTAACTGAAAGGAAGCTGATTGTCTTTGAATCATGTTTAGACAAACTATTGAAGTGCTGCAGATGTCAAGCTGATCGATTCTGCCAGGGTAATATAACCGATATAATAAAATACCGCGTTGGATCAGCCATGTCTGTTACTGCCTATTGCTCTAACAGGCATCATTTTCAGCTGTGGCGGAGTCAGCCCATGATTGGACGCAAACCTGTTGGCAATCTGCTAATATCCGCAGGAATAGTTTGTAGTGGATCTAATTTTGTAAACTTTGAAAGATTTTTCAGTTTACTAAATATTTTTGGAATAAGCAAGTCAAGTCATTACAAAAATCAAGACTTATTTGTTTTCCCTACAATTAACCACCACTGGCAGCTAAATCAGAGGGATACCTTGGCTTCCTTAGGTCAGCAACCAGTAGCCATTGTTGGTGATGGACAGTTTGATTTACCTTGTCATTCTGTAAATTATTGCATGTACAGTATTATGGATGTCAACTCAAAAAAAATAATCGATTTCCAGATAGAACAAGTCGAGCCCAGTAGTAGTGCTGTTGCATTAGAGCACAAGGCTTTTAAGATTGCGCTTGATCGATTACTTAATGAAGGCATCAGTATCCAAATAGTATTTACAGATCGACACACATCAATCAGGAGATTATTGCAGGACCACTACAGTTTCCTCATACACCAATTTGACATATGGCATGTGGCCAAATCGATCGGGAATAAAATTGCTGCAGCAAGTCGGAAGGCTAGGTGTGCTCAATTGTCAAAATGGGTTACAGCAACTAAAAAGCACTTGCGGTGGGCAGCAAGTGCATGTGGACATAACCCTGCTTTGCTTGTGGAGCAGTGGTCCTCCATTGTTTATCACATTGCAAACCAACACTGTTGGCAAATGGGTGATTTATACAAGGAATGTCACCATGCAGGGATCATGGAGGAGGAAGACCGAGGGACAGATTGGCTAAAAGTAGGATCAACAGCACATGGAGTTTTCAAAGACATTGTTTTGAACAAAAAGCTAATTAAAGATCTTAAGCAACTTTCCTTTTGCCACACTGGTGAAATAGAGGTGTTCCACAACACCACAATGAAGTACCGGTCAAAACACAAACATTACTGCATGGGTGGGATGGTGGCACGCACTCAGCTAGCCGCACTTGACCACAATCACAATATTAACCGAGTCCAGGCAAAGGTCAAAGCAAAAGATGGCACACCACATCACCGTACCAGTCAGGAAACAAAATCTTGGATGGCAGAGAAACTTGATAAGCCCTCTAGTCAGGGTTTTTTGAAAACCATACTCTTGGATGTCTTGGCATTGGCTGCAAGAAACTGATCTGATCTAAATCTTAATATGTAGAAGTTCCAGGAGGACCTAACCACTTATCCACGAGGAGGGATATTGGGACTACTTGCTTCTTAATATTGAAGCCTAGTAATTACATGCACCTACAATATGCCCACCTTTTTGTAGGCAATTTGTCAAGTTTCTCTTTACCATATTTTGCTTTCCTTTTTTTTCCTTGCATTTGTGAATACTGCTTTCCTTACCATATATTCCCACTGTTCCTTAACTCAGGAAAGACTTAGAAATATGTGAACCTTTTGCAGTTTCATTATTGATAACTGTTCTTAACTGTGAAACATGTTTGAACTAATGTTGGATAAGTGGTTATGTTACCTGACCCATGTACTGTACATCATCGTTCTTGTGTTACTACCTTTTATATTCCTAAGTACAATATAATATAGCAATGCAACATTATGTGTTTCTAAAGCTCAACTCCAGGCAGATTTAAAAGAGGAACATTAATGTGCTCTGCAATCATTACTACTCTGATAAATTAGTTTGATTTGGTATCAGCCCCATCCAGTCCACTGTATAGCCTGTTCAGAAGATCTTAAAGAAGGGGAGGGAGAAGGAACACAAGTCAAGTCAATCAGGTGTGCTGTTGTTCAATACACATGCTCATCATTGTACTGCTTCTCTCTAGTAATAGGTGGGGGTTTGGTGGAGACCTGTAAGTTAAAGTGGAACTTTCATTCACCCAATCAACATTGATTATTTTTAAAGCTCATGCTGCTAGCATTAGTAAATAGATAGGAAAGTATATCATATTTACTAGTTTTCATTTTTTTCACATTTTTTCAGTTATTTCCCCGGTTTCTTGCTTAGGTAAATGATGTCATACATCCCAGGAGTCTTCAGGAGGGGAGGAGAGGAGGAATGGTTTTCTCAGCAAAGCACACTCTCCTGCACGCATGCTTGAGCTAAGGGCAGATGTATCCCAGGAAGTAAATTCTACATGAATCATTTGCCCTTACTCAAGATGGCCAGAAATGCTAGGGGATGTTTATCAAAGTAATTTCTCAACAAAATCAAGCATGGAGACAGGGATGAATGGGAATTTGCTTGCAATATTAAACATGAATTACATAGTGTTTTAGGTTTGTGGTGCTCAGGTGCAGATCCCCTTCCCTGCTACAAAGGTCTGTGCTGTGTAAATCTCAGGACTAGAAAGACAGAGATACAAATCCTTGGCAAGTAAAACAGCTCTCGTATGTGTATTTAGCTGTTTGCTTGGAGTTCAGCTTTAATGGCTCGTCCACACCATGCCTGATGATCTGCGTTGATCAACAATTATTTTCTATGTGCCCTATTTCCATAATTCTGCATGTGATACAAATTTAGTGCAACACTTGTAAACACATGCTTATATTTAAATGAATTATCATTTTGGGGTTTATTTACTAAAGCTAGAGAGGGCAAAATTAGTCACAATTCTGCATAGAAACCAATCAGCTTCCAGGTTTTATTGCTAAAGCTTAATTGAACAAGCTGATTGGTTTCTATGCGGAAATGTGACTAATTTTGCCCTCTTTAGCTTTGTGACATTTTAATAAGGAAACAGCGTGACGCTTTGTAACAGTGCATCACACTGCCTCTTAACAATGCACACAAGTGCACATGCATTATACAGAGCATATAATAAGATTGTATATTTTCTTTATTACAAAAGATCTTCATTAAATCTCCTTTTTTTTTTTTAGCACATTACTAAAACATTTTTATAAAAGGTTTCTTGTCTTGCAATGTAAAATATGTATATTAATTTATCTCTCAAACAATACTGAGTATTTTTTGTATTTTAATATTAAAAAACAACAGTTTCCCTTTCTGGCAAAACAATGCTCATGTACAATGTTTCCAAAATCAGAGATTCAAACTACATTATGTATTAACTAAAGCCACTTGTAAAAAAAAAAAAAAAACACAGCAGCATACATATACCCAAAGCCAGATATTGAATGAAAATTATAAACTGAATAGTGCTGCAGGAACTGAATAGTTCCTTTAAAGAGCCCAAAACAAATAATATACAATGTGAATTATATAACGATCAGTACAAACATTTCATAAAATAAAGTTACAGCAAAGAGTCCATAATAAATGTGCAATTTAACACTAAAGGAAAATGTGATAGTGTAAAGTTCATATTAAACATCCATAAATATTTATTAGAACAGAGATGTTTGCTTTCTGGGTATAGCAAGCCAAGTGTAGGAAACCACTGATGTCAATTTCTTCCACCACTTTAGGTAACACTCCTCTTACTAGGTATTAACCACTCAAGGGCCAGGCCATATTTCTCAAACTTGTGGTTTACAAATCTAAAATCAGTTTTTTTTGCTAGAAAATTACTTAGAACCCCCAAACATTATATGTTTTTTTCAGACACCCTAGAGAATAAAATGGCAGTCGTTGCAATACTTTATGTCACACTGTATTTGCGCAGCGGTCTTACAAGCGCAATTTTTTTTGAATAAAAAAATAAGAAAACAGTAAAGTTAGCCCAATTTTGTTCTATATTTTGAAAGATAATGTTACGCCGAGTAAATTGATATCCAACATATCATGCTTTAAAATTGCGCCCGCTCGTGGAATGGCGCCAAACTTTGACCCTTAAAAATCTCCATAGGCGACGGTTAAAAATTTCTACAGGTTACCAGTTTGGAGTCACAGTGGGGGGGCTCCTCTCCCGCGCCCCGTAAAAGTGATCTTGCAGCGAATCCGCCGCAGAGACCACATTTATCTGAAAGTGAACCACGCGCCGTTTAAAAAGATATCTGCTGTCATAACCCCAGTATTTAACGTCAAGCAGCCGATGTATAACAACGGCGGGTGGTCCATAAGTGGTTAAAGTGGATGTAAACCCGATTCATGAAATTTGAGCTGGGCACATATATCTGCAGTGTTTTCTTTTCTCTCTTCAAAGCGCTATGTCCCGTAGCTGTCTCTGGCTCCGTTCTCCTGTTTTCAGCCTGATAACTCCAAACAAGTTCTCCATCTCACATGATAAAAGCAGCCAGAGTTTTATGTTGGGGAGGATGTTATAAATAGATTAACAGAGCCCTGAACTATTCAATGAACAGATCTGAAAGACTCTACCTATGAGGAGAGGGGGTGTGTGCCTTTCCTCCAATCAGCTGTCTTGGCTGTATGCCCAGGCTACACTGCAGTGCTGAACAGGAAGAGAAAATCTCCCAACAGGATCTGAACTTTCTAAACAGTATATGAAGCTGAAGACTGCAGATATACATGTAAAATATGTAGGGAGATTTGTTTCATCCCTGTGTATCATCTGAGGCTGTTCACTTCACTAGGTATATGTGAGGGTTTACATCCACTTTAAGACCTCTAAGGGCTTGTTCACACATGTGTTGATTATGAAGAATGAAGCAATGCTCATTAACGCTCCTATGGCATTTAGGATGTGTTTATGATGGGTTTTCATTATGTTTATGAAGCGATGAAAACGCTTCAAGAACACTTGATAAATGGCCATGGAAGCATTGCTTTTCTATTGGGAAGTGCTTAAAGGGGAAGTGATGTAGAGGAAATGACCTAATTTGATATGTTAATTTAGGATATTTTACAATAATTATATAAAATGGAAAACAGCTGCCTTGTAATCACTATTTCTTTCCTGCTCCCTGGAGGGCATTTTTTCCCAGTCTAAGGCAGCCCAATGACAGTGCGAATTTCTTTCCTGCAATTCTGCATCAGATCTTCAGTTATTAGCCTCACAGCATCCAATCATAAATGGCACTATTGAAGGAAAGAAAAGCTCCACATGTAATACTGCAACAAATCATGAATTAAATAACCGCATATTCTCACAAAGAGAAACCATGAACAGACATCAATGAATATGTTCCAGTCCCCTGATGATGTAAAAATGTATCAGTGGAGCTATCGATGTGACATCATCGTGCAAACCAGACGAGCAGAACAATTTTATTCATTGATGTCTGTTCACTGTTTCTCTTTGTGAGTATATACAGTTATGCCATAAAACTATTTCTTAATCATACATCACATTACACAAGATATTGGTCTTGGACACTGGCAAAGCTGGGTGTGGGGTAAAAGATCTGGAAACAGCTAGGTCCATACCATCCATACTTGGCTGACAGGGAGGACTGCAAGCTGTTGCGGTAAATCAGGGCTTTAGCCCTATCTGGGAGCTTAATGTGTTGCAGCCCTTGCCCCTTAAGAGATCCTAACAGAGCCCCTGTAGCGACAGCAGTCTGCTCATCCCTTTTTTTAAAGACTTTGTGTATTACGATTTATGTGCAAGATAATACAAAAGAGACAGTACAGAAAATGCCAGGAATAACGTAGAGCAATCACAAATAGCATCAGGCAGGTAAACGGTAAGTTAACCATAGAGGATATAATGATGTTAAAGAATTAAAAAAAAAAAAAAGAATACAGCAAACATGTAGGAACCAGGATACATGAAGAGATACATTAGCAAGGCATTGCAGTCAGCTAGAGGCATCTTGAAAGTGTCTGTAATGCAAATTCTATCAGAATAAAAGAAGTGCATAATTTAACATTAGTTATTGCATTGGACAATGAGGAAGAGGGCACAGTAGAAGGGTAGGGGAAGTAAGGAGAGAGAAATTAAGCTGTTGTGTGGTAGTAAGAGAGAGGGGAGAGGGGATAGGAAGTCGTACTCGTCGTCCCATGTGCTGGCCTCCCAACATAGTTACATAGTTAGAGGCAGGGGCGTCGTTAATATTGATTGGACCCTAGGCAAACATTTTGGACCCCTCCCCCCTGCTCTGAGACATACAGTAATTAGCAGCTAGACTCAAAATTAGTTTACTTCAGGCAGCGATAGCAATTGGTTGCCAGAGGTTACAGCATATCATTACCACTCACTGACTGGTTACTAGAGGTTACAGCACATCATTACCGCTCAATAAATAGTTACTAGAGATTACAGCACATAATTTCTGCTTACTGATTGGTTGCTAGAGGTTACCGCACATCCTTACCACTCACTTATTGGTTTCTAGAGGTTACTGCACATCATTTTCACTCACTGATTGGTTGCTAGAGATTTCAGAACATCGTTACTGCTCACTAATTGGTTTCTAGAGACCACTACAAATCATTATTGCTCACTGATTGCTAGCGGTTACTGTACATCATTACCTCTGCATCAAATTGTAGGTGTGGCCAAACTGCACTAACATTGAGGGGTGCCCTATGTACAGAGAGCAGAGTTGAGGGGCACACTACATAAAGAGTGCATAGTTAAAAGGTGCACTACATACAGAGTGCAGGGTTAAGGGATGCACTATGTACAGTGCAGGGTTCAGGGGTATGCTATGTACAGAGTGAAGGGTTGAGGGTGCACTACATGCAGAGTGCAAGGTTGAAGGGTGCGCTACATGCAAGGTGGAGGGTTGCGCTACATGCAGAGTGCAAGGTTGAGGGGTGCACTATGTGCAGGGGTGCGCTAGGTGCAGAGTGCAGGGGTGCGCAATTCCAGTACACATTTTTCCTCCTGTCACAAATCATACTCAAAGCATGTCCATGCAGCCTGCAGGTTTCTTAAACAGTTTCCCCTGTGCAGATGTGTCTAATCTGCTTTCAATGTTTATGTGCAAAATGACTAATTTTTTTATTCTTGTTTGACTCCACAGTTTCCTTCCAACCCACAGGAATGGCAGACTGTGGCCTCCCACTTTGCCCAGCAGTGGGACTTTCCTAACTGTGGAGGGGCAATTGATGGGAAACACGTCCCACCCCCCAACTCCAGGTTATACTATTATAATTACAAGGGGTTCAATAGTATTGTGATGTTGGAAGTGGTGTCGGCTACTTACGAGTTCCTGTATGTGGACATAGGGAAGAATGGCCGGATGTCGGATGGTGGAGTCATCGCCCAGACCGAGTTCTACAGGCATCTCCAGAATGGCAGCTTGGGCTTGCCACCTCCAGAAGACAATGCGGAAGGACTCCCATTCGTCTTCGTTGCGGATGAAGCGTTTGTGCTGGGGGACCATCTTATGCGGCCATTCCCTATGAGAATTTGGGGAATCATGAAAATGGCGTGATTGTGTAAAATTAGAAAGCACTGTTGGGTGTTATTTACTAAAGGAAAATACACTTTGCACTACAAGTGCACTTGAGACTGGACTGAAAATCCACTAGTGCAAAGTGGATTTGCCTTTAGTAAATAACCCATATTGTAACCACTGAAACCAACAACTTTACTACAAAAAATGTTTTGGAGCATTGAAAGAAGAAGCCACACATTGTTGATTATCAATCTTTTTAATCAAAGCACAATCACATGTGCGTTTAGAAAAGGGTTTTTGAACAAACCAAAATGTTTGTTGTATAACATTTTTTTAGGTCACATTAAGTAGAAATTGCCTCTTAAGGTAAAACAGGCATGTTTAAACCCATAAAACAATACACAACTCTGGAACTTACAAAGTTCAGCTTTTATAAAGTGAAGCTAATATCAGACATGAGTATGTACAAACTGTGTTTGATATTGCGTTCAGCAGATGGGGGTGATGTCACCCCTGTAAAAGCCAAATTTAGAAGATGCACACAAATTGCCTAATGTCAACATGTGCTAGCTGCCATCATGGGGGATCAATGGACGTGTTTTGTGGGTGCAACCCCTTCCTCTCAGCTACTTTATTATTGAGTGTACCCACAAAACGCGTACATTGATCTCCCGTGATGGCAGATAGCACATGTTGACACACTGTGTGCATCTTCTAAATTTGGCTTTTAACAAACGTAAAAAAAATTTGTAACAAAAAACAGAAGAAATTTAGGGATTTCTGGGTGTTTTAGATTCTCCCTAAAACATCAGTGATGTTCTTCATTTTGTTTTGAACATCATTGATGTTTTGCTTTATGTTTTCTAAATCTAGATTACACCCCATTATCTCCCCAATGAGGATCTGGGCACTTTCACTGGTGAAATGACATTCCTCTTCCACAACATCCCGATCACCTACAAAAATAACAAAAAAACACACCATGTATTATAAATATGCAGGCATCTATCTCTTACCTGAAGCTGTGGTCTCAGACACTCACCTGTTGTGGTGACTATTTCTACAACGTCTCCCTCCTCCTCCTCTGGTTGGGTTTGGGGGATTTCCCCTTCTTTCTGAGGTGGGGGGTCCCTGGTCTCCTCTGATGAGTGGTGTCCTCTGAGTCTTTTCTTCCCTATGTGAACAAAAATAGGTATACTTTGCACACAGATATTTGATTGTAGAAATAGGAATATGAAACATTGCTTGGAAGTGGGGTACAATTGTCTGTTTTGGCAGAGTTCCAAGCTGAATTTTTTGGTCCTTTGTAAAGCTTGAATACTTACCTGTTTTGTGCAAGCTTCACAGATGGAGACACCCCTATAGTATTCACTGGAGCACCTGTGTGCACCCTAATAAAAAGGGTGTTCTTTTGTCCCACACTAGTGCTCCTGCGTCCAGATGTGTAAACAGCTGCTGAGTGTCCTCTCCTTACACAGAATCTAGTTAGCATTTCATTCTAGTTACAAACCCATCTAGACAACAGACTTTTATTAATAGAAGTAGGCCAGAAAAACCGTATGGAACTGCATCTGCCATAAACATCGTATTTTAGTGACCGAACGAACAATGTTTCCTACAAACGATTAATGTGCCCATGAACATGAAAGTTGCCATTTTAAAATGTACAACAGTAAAGAAAAGCACATGGAGCAGCACGAATGTCATAAAAAGAAAGAATAGGAACACAGGACGACTACTTACTTTTTTGCAGCACTCTCCTGATCCTTTTATACTGATCGTGCTCCCTTAATTTGAGGTCCGACCACCGTTTCCTCAGTTGATCCTTGGAGCGCCGTACCCCAAAATTCCTGTGCAGACTCTTTACAACTTTAGTCATGATCTTGGCCTTCTCACATTTGGGTTGGGGTAAGGGCCATACTTCCCGTCATAGTTGGCACTCTTCAATATGTCCACCATCTCAACAAAGGACATATTTGATGCCCTAAATCTTCTCCTCCGGGATCCAGACGTTTCTGGCTCCGGGCTTTCCTCCTCCTCCTTGTTGCTGATATTATCATGCACCTGTTGTCTCTCCTCCATGTGCTCTCCCCCACTGCGCCGAAAGAGAAGGGGTGGGGAATAGACTAGAAAGAACGTCAGGGGTGGGCGGAGTTTCGTGCATGCGCAGTGTATATAAAGCGTAACACGCGTGCGTCGTACGTACGATCTGTGAGCGGAGGAAGGCGTATCGGAAGCGCCGATCGTGATAACAAAGGTACAAGTTTAACTTGGGCCTATATTGCTTATAGATTAAGGC
This sequence comes from Aquarana catesbeiana, assembly GCF_042186555.1. Lineage (NCBI taxonomy): Eukaryota > Metazoa > Chordata > Amphibia > Anura > Ranidae > Aquarana > Aquarana catesbeiana. Next base: position 160,543,406 of record NC_133332.1, on the reverse strand, counting down.
CTATATTGGGTCAAGATTAGGAGGGTTTCGCCTGACATTCGGGTTTGTCTTATGTTGTGTCTTGCAGAGAAAATGGATCTAGTCAATGATCATGACTTTATGCCAATATTCATTGATATGTTCAGGGAGCTGCCCTGTCTGTGGCAGGTAAACCACCCACATTATAATCATAAAACAAAAAGGAAGGCAGCGCTGGATCAATTGGTGGAATTTGTGAAGCCGGTGATCCCCACAGCAGACATCCCCTATTTGAAGGCCCTAATTGGTGGCCTGAGGAGCACTTATCTAAGGGAGCGCAAGAAGGTCCGGGATTTCCAGAGATCAGCAGCTGCAGCAGATGACATTTATGTCCCCAGGCTGTGGTACTATGACAGACTGCTTTTTCTAGCAGACCAGAGAGAACCCAGGCTAGCACTCTGCAGTCTTCCTTCCACACTTCCTTCCCCCCCAGCTGAGGCTTCAGACGCCCAACCTGGGCCTTCCAGGCAGCAACATGTGGAGGAGCCCAGCTTGAGCCAGGTATAGCATTCTTCTAAATATTTCTGGTTGTCAAATTAATGATGTTAAATATATGTTACTTTTGATAACTAATTTCTGATTTCACAAAGTGTTTTACATATTAATAGACAGTAGTGGCCACAAATGATTGGGACAAGAAAAAATGCTGGGCTCAGAATGATAGTCTTTTCTATTTATTAACATTCAATTTGCAACAGTCATGAGATGAAAATTGTGTGTGATTGATGAACCAAAAACTAAAACGATTTCCCTTTTTCATACACAGGAAAGTCTCAGCCAGGAGGTGGCAGGGGGTAAGTGGCAGCCAGGAGGTGGTCGGGCCCAGTAGCCTGCCCGAATCCCAGGTCCCTCCCCTTCACCTTCCACAAAAAAGTGGCAGGAAGAGGAGTAACGTGAAGGAGGCAGCAACTGGCCTATTTATCAAGGCTACTGTGGCCCACAGAAACCCCCACAGTGTTCAAGAGGACTTTGCCTATATTACAGCCTGCAAAATGCTGCAAATGGAGGAGGGCCAATGCCTAATATGTGAGTATCTCATCTTCCAAGCCCTAAATAAGAGGTTGAGGGGCCATCTCACAAGCCAAAGCCACGTTTGTGAGTTGAACTATGGTCCTCCTCCAGGTACTCCTCCTCCACCTCCTGCCACACCTCCAACACCAGAGCCACAGCCTGGAAGGAAGTGTCTAAGGAAGACCAGAGAGTGATGGCCCTGGGTTCACCCTGGTTTGGAGAGAAACACTTCCCGTTTATCTCTACAATTGCACCCAGGAGAGCGGAAACTGGAAGTATGAGAGGAATGAACCTCTCCACAGGAGACACCACTGGAGAGGACAACACACAGCAAGGTAAGTAACCGGGGGAGGGGGGTTTCATGGTGACACATGCTGCTGCAATTGGTGGTGACACATGCTGCTGCAATTTGGTGACACATGCTGCTGCAATTTGGTGGTGACACGTGCTGCTGCAATTTGGTGACACGTGCTGCTGCAGTTTGGTGGTGACACATGCTGCTGCAATTTGGTGGTGACACATGCTGCTGCAATTTGGTGGTGTCACATGCTGCTGCAATTTGGTGGTGACACATGCTGCTGCAACTGGTGGTGACACATGCTGCTGCAATTTGGTGACACATGCTGCTGCAATTTGGTGGTGACACAGGCTGCTGAATTTGGTGGTGACACATGCTGCTGCAATTGGTGGTGACACATGCTCCTGCAATTTGGTGGGGACACGTGCTGCTGCAGTTGGTGGTGACACGTGCTGCTGCATTTGGTGGTGACACAGGCTGCTGCATTTGGTGGTGACACAGGCTGCTGCATTTGGTGGGACACAGGCTGCATTTTATGTGACACAGGCTGCATATAAGGAGGGACTCTGCTGGGGACACCTTATAGCATCTGGTGGCAGGCAACGTGGCTAGTGACACGCTCAGGGCTCCCACTGATTCTGCATTATGGTGAGTTGAATGATTTAATTTTATATTACAATGTAATAATAGAAATAATGCGCTTCCATCATCCTGACACCATAACAACCATAGTGCCGGGATGATTGAAGCGCTAACACCAGGTGTTTGGAGTATCTTTATCTGCTGATTGTTAAACTTTCTAGAATACACATATTTCTATTGTTGTGTAGGATCTGGGCCTACTCTCCCTCCACCCCTCTCTCCATCCCTCGTTTATCTCAGACACTAACCACACCACCTTAGAGCCACGCCCACGATTTCGCTGAAACCACGCACATTTTCACAAAGTGGGAGGGGTCAAAAAGGAAGGGCAGGGTCTGGTGCCCCCCCATCCTAAAACTTCACTAGCCGCCACTGGGGGGAGACAGTAAACATGTGGTAGAAGGTGCTCTGGTCAGACAAGACCAAAACTTTTTGGCCTAAAAGCAAAATATTATGTGTGGTGGAAAACTAACACTGCACATTACCCTGAACACACCATCCCCACCATGTAATATGGTGGTGGCAGCATCATGTTGTGGGGATGATTTTCTTCAGCAGGGACAGGGAAGCTGGTCAGAGTTGATGGGAAGATGGATGGAGCCAAATACAGCGCAATCTTAAAAGAAAACCTGTTAGACTCTGCAAAAGACATGAGACTGGTGCGGATGTTCACCTTCCAGCAGGACAACGACCCTAAACATACAGCCAGAGCTACAATGGAATGGTTTACATCAGGGGTCTCCAAACCCCGGCCCATGGGCCACATCCGGCCCGCTTGTGTGTTTAAACCGGCCCGCCAGCTGCTGGCAGGTCCTGCAATACAAAGCAGCACACTCGCCCATGCTGCACGACGTGCTTATGATTGGCTGCTGGGACTGCCGATGTCCCAGCAACCAGTGATGTCATTGGCGCGGCACCTCCCCTCTTCCCGCCAGCTGTTTGTATTAATGATCCTTTCCCGTGTGAAGCAGCGGGCGGGAGTCGGGAGCTGAAGACGACTCGTACGGAGACAAGAGGTGTGTGTTGCTGATGGGTGGGGGGAGGGTCATTAACACTGTAAAATTGAAGAGATTTTGATTGAGCTCCAGAGGTTGAAGGGGACATATATGGGGTCGCTGCTGATGTGGTCTCTGATGGGGACACCGCTGATTGGGACATGGATGGGGTCACTGCTGATGTGGACACTGATGGGGACATGGATGGGGAAACCACTGATGGGGACACCAATAAAGGGGACACTGATGATGGGGACATGGATGGGGTCACTGCTGGTGGGGATATGGATGGGGACACTGCTGATTGGGACACCAGTGATGGGGACACCGCTGATGGGGACACTGATGATGGGGACATGGATGGGGACACTGCTGATGTGGACACTGCTAATGGGGACACTGATGATGAGGAGTCTCTGATGGTGGACACTGATGATGAGGAGTCTCTGATGAGGGACAGACATGTGGAAGGCTGATGAGGATACAGGTGCGTAAAAGGCTCTGATGGGGACATGGATGGGGTCACTGATGGGGACATGGATGGGGTCACTGCTGATGGGGACACCACTGATGGAGACATGGATGGGGTCACTGGTGATGTGGACACTGATGGGGACATGGATGGGGAAACCGCTGATGGGGACACCAATAAAGGGGACACTGATGATGGGGACATGGATGGGGTCACTGCTGGTGGGGATATGGATGGGGACACTGCTGATTGGGACACCAGTGATGGGGACACCGCTGATGGGGACATGGATGGGGACACTGCTGATGTGGACACTGCTAATGGGGACACTGATGATGAGGAGTCTCTAATGGAGGACACTGATGATGAGGAGTCTCTGATGAGGGACAGACATGTGGAAGGCTCTGATGAGGATACAGGTGCGTGAAAGGCTCTGATGGGGACATGGATGGGGTCACTGATGGGGACATGGATGGGGTCACTGCTGATGGGGACACCACTGATGGAGACATGGATGGGGTCACTGGTGATGTGGACACTGATGGGGACATGGATGGGGAAACCGCTGATGGGGACAACAATAAGGGGGACACTGATGATGGGGACATGGATGGGGTCACTGCTGGTGGGGATATGGATGGGGACACTGCTGATTGGGACACCAGTGATGGGGACACCGCTGATGGGGACACCGCTGATGGGGACATGGATGGGGACACTGCTGATGTGGACACTGCTAATGGGGACACTGATGATGAGAAGTCTCTGATGGAGGACACTGATGATGAGGAGTCTCTGATGAGGGACAGACATGTGGAAGGCTCTGATGAGGATACAGGTGCGTGAAAGGCTCTGATGGGGACATGGATGGGGTCACTGATGGGGACATGGATGGGGTCACTGCTGATAGGGAACACCACTGATGGGGACATGCATGCGGTCACTGCTGATGGGGACATGGATGGGGACACTGCTGATGGGGACAAGACTGATAGGGACACCACTGATGGGGACACTGCTGATGGGAAGACTGATGGGGACACCGCTGATGGAAACATGGATGGGGTCACTACTGATGGGGACACTGATTGGGGCACCGCTCATGGAGACATGGATGGGGTCACTGTTGATAGGGACAACGCTGATGGGGACAAGACTGATGGGCACACTGCTGATGGGGACATGGATGGGGTCACTGCTAATGGGGACACTGATGATGAGGAGTCTCTGATGGAGGACACTGATGATGTGGAGTCTCTGATGAGGGACAGACGTGTGGAAGGCTCTGATGAGGATACAGGTGCATGAAAGGCTCTGATGGGGACATGGATGGGGTCACTGATGGGGACATTGATGGGGTCACTGCTGATGGGGACACCACTGATGGAGACATGGATGGGGTCACTGCTGATGTGGACACTGATGGGGACATGCATGCGGTCACTGCTGATGGGGACACTGCTGATGGGGACAAGACTGATAGGGACACCACTGATGGGGACACTGCTGATGGGAAGACTGATGGGGACACCGCTGATGGAAACATGGATGGGGTCACTACTGATGGGGACACTGATGGGGACACCGCTGATGGAGACATGGATGGGGTCACTGCTGATGGGGACACCGCTGATGGGGACAAGACTGATGGGCACACTGCTGATGGGGACATGGATGGGGTCACTGCTGATGGGACACCATTGATGGGGACACTGATGATGGGGACACCGATGATGGGGACACCAATGAAGGGGACACCAATGAAGGGGATATGGATGGGACACTGCTGATTGGGACACCAGTGATGGGGATGCCGCTGATGGGGACACTGCTAAAGGGGACATGGATGGGGTCACTGCTGATGGGGTCACTGATGACGGGGACACCGCTGATGGGGACATGGATGGGGTCACTGCTGATGTGGACACTGCTAATGGGGACACTGATGATGAGGAGTCTCTGATGAGGGACACAGACGTGTGGAAGGCTTTGATGAGGATACAGGTGCGTGAAAGGCTCTGATGGGGACACAGGTGTGTGGAAGGGTCTGATGGGGACACAGGCACGTGGAAGGCTCTGATGAGGACACAGGCGTGTGGAAGGCTCTGATGGGGACACAGATGTGTGGAAGGCTCTGATGGGGACACAGACGTGTGGAAGGCTCTGATGGGGACACAGGCATGTGGAAGGCTCTGATGAGGACACAGGCAGGCACGTGGAAGGCTCTGCCGAGGACACAGGCAGGCACGTGGAAGGCTCTGATGAGGACACAGGTGCGTGGAAGGCTCTGATGGGGACATGGATGTGTGAAAGGCTCAGATGGGGACACAGACGCGTGGAAGGCTCTGATGTGGACACAGATGTGTGGAAAGCTCTGATGGGGACATAGACATGTGGAAGGCTCTGATGGGGACACGATGTACAAGGAGACTCTGATGGAGGGCACAGATGTACAGAAAGGCTCGGATGGGGACACAATGTGCAAGGATACTCTGATGGGGGACACCGATGTTTGGAAAGGCTCTGACGGGGACAAACATGCGGAAAAGCTCTGATTGGGACACGGACGTTCAGAAAGGCTCCGATGTGGACACAGGCGTGCAAGGAGTCTCTGGGGCACAGATGTGCAAGGAGACTCTGTTGGGGATAAAGATGTGTGGAAAGCTCTAATGGGGACACAGATGTGCAGAAAGACTCTGATGGGGACACAGATGTGATGGAGACTCTATTGGAGATGCAGTTGTATGGGATGACTCTGATGGGGAAACAGATGTGAGGGGAAATCTGAAATACAGATATAAAGGGGGATCTTGAGGACCACACAGACATAAGGGCGGACTATGATGAGGACTTGATGTAAGCGTAAACTCTCAAATCTTTTCCTTGCTCAGATATCTCCTTCCGTTATGGAAGGAAAAAAGAAAAGTGGACAGTGAGTGCCGCCTGTTTAATGAACAATGGAAAATAAAGTACTTTTTTGTACCAGCAGACGATAAAGCCCCGAGTCTCATATGCAACAAAACTGTTGCCGTTTTGAAGGAGTGCAATTTGCATCGGCACTATGAGACAAAACATGAACAAAGTTATTCCAAATTCACAGGAACACAGCGTTTGGAAAAATTTAAATCGCTGCAATGCAATTTGCTTTCCCAAAAAGCTCTATTTACGCAAAAGAAAAGTGAAAATGAAGCTTTAACTCGGGCCAGTTATAAAGTAGCTTATGCCTTGGCTAAAAGAGGAAAACCATTCGCTAACGGAGATCTTATCAAGGAGCGTATGATGGAAGCAGTGGAAGAGTTATGCCCAGAAAAAGCAAATTTGTTCAAAACTATAAGTCTTGCTTCAAATACTGTTGCTTGTAGAATTGATGATATAGGAAGCAATATAGGTAATCAAATTGCAGAAAAAGCAAAAAGTGTTCTGGTGTATTCTCTCGCACTTGATGAGTCAACTGATGTGTTTTAGTATTCATTCGTGGTGTTGGCAGCGAATTTGATGTCACACAAGAGTTAGCATCAGTGCATAGCATGCACAGCACAGTAACTGGAGAAGACATCTTCAAAGAATTGCAAAAAACTGTGACGGAATATAACCTAGAGTGGAATAAACTGCAATGCATGACAACTGATGGAGGGAAAAATATGTCTGGGGCGAAGAAAGGTTTAATTGGACAAATAACAAAAACTTGCGAGGTTGGTGGATTCTCAAAGCCCATGTTCCTGCATTGCATTATCCATCAGCAGCATTATGTGGAAAATATCTGGATATGTCTTGTGTTCTGAAACCTGTTGTTTCAGTAGTAAATTTTATTCGATCTCATGGGCTTAATCATCGCCAGTTTCGTGATTTTCTGAAAGAAATCGACTGAAAGTACGTTGACTTGACTTACTATACAGCAGTTCGATGGCTTAGTTGTGGAACAGTTCTATCACGCTTCTTTCAGCTCAGAGAAGAAATAAATTCATTTCTAACAGAAAAGGATCGACCCAACCAACTTTTGTCAAACACTGACTGGCTTTGGAAATTGGCATTTTTTGCAGATTTGACAGACCATATGAATCAACTGAATCTGAAATTGCAAGGTGAAACCAATTTGATTTGTGACCTATTTGTGCATGTCAAGTCATTCAGGGCAAAACTCATGCTTTTTGAAGGACAGGTGAAAGTCCATAATTTGGTTCATTTCCCATGTTGTGATAAATTTCATCAAGAAAGTAAAACAGAATTTCCTTCTTCATTTGCAACTGAAATCATTCAGGGCTTGCAAAAACAATTTCAGGAGCGATTCTCTGATCTTGATGGTAGAGCAGATGATATAAAACTGTTTCAAAATCCATTTGACTGCAATGTTGAAACACTCCCAAGTCAGTTTCAATTGGATATTATTGACTTACAATCAGATGACATGTTGAAAGACAAATTTAAAGAAGGAGATTTGATCCAATTTGAATAAATCTTTGGAGCCTGAGCAGTTTCAAAATTTAAAGCAATTTGCTCATTGACTTGTGTCAGTTTTTGGTACAACATACCTGTGTGAACAAACATTTTCAAAAATGAAGTATGTCAAGTCCAAATATTGAGCAAATTTATCAGATGATCATTTGAAGTACATTCTAATAATTGGCTCCTCAAGCTTGAAACCTCAGTACAGTGACATTTTAAAATTAAAAAATCAGCTCCATCATTCACATTACATTTGTAAAAATGTTTTTTGTTTTGTGAACATGAAGCACATAATTCTTTGCATTATGTTTTGCTGTTTACACAAAATTGCCAGATCTGTGTTGAAAGTTGCAGACTGATTTTATTTTTCTTCATATTCATATTAAAGGTCCAAGTTTATTTTAAATGTCTTTGCGTTGTTTTACTAAAATTTTTTCTCTTTAGTTCTCAGTCATATCATGCCGATTACAAAAATGATCCATGTAAAATATATACATTTATTTAAATGTTATTCATTCATTTTATACATAACTGAATTTTTTTTCGGCCCCGAATACTTGTAAAATCTACAATGTGTCCCTCGTGTTGAAAAGTTTGGAGACCCCTGGTTTAGATCAAAGCATATTCATGTGTTAGGCTCCATTCACACTAATGCGTTTTTTGGTGCATTTTGCAGAAATGCATGGGAATTTTTTAACATGGGTTCCTATGGAACATGTTCACATCAATGCATTTTTGTGCCTCTGCGTTTTTGGAAAGGGTCAGGGACTTTTTTTCATGCAAAATGCAGCGTTTTGCATGTAATAGAATTCAATGGACCAGCATCAAAAACGCAAGTACAGCGTTTTTACAGTGTTTTTGGTGCGTTATGTTTTTTTTTTTTTTTTTACACTGTATAAAAAAAAAGAAAAAAACGCAAAACGTGGCAAAAATGCTGTAAAAATGCTGCTCAAAAACGCGGCAAGCACCGCAAAAAACACTGCAGAAACGCTCAAAAGCAACATGCATAGGTGTGAATCGAGCCTTAGAATGGCCCAGTCAAAGTCCAGACCTAAATCCAATTGAGCATCTGTGGCAAGACTTGAAAACTGCTGTTCACAAATGCTCTCCATCCAATAATGATAGAGCTTGAGCTATTTTGCAAAAGAAGAATGAGCAGAAATGTCACTCTCTAGATGGGCAAAGCTGGTGGAGACATACCCAAAAAGACTTGCAGCTGTAATTGCAGTGAAAGGTGGTTCTACAAAGTATTGACTCGGGGGGGTTGAATATAAATGCATGCCACACTTTTTAGATATTTATTTGTAAAAATTTTGAAAGAACATATATTGATATCAATATCATTTTCATTCCACTTTACAATTATGTGCCACTTTGTGTTGGTCTATCACATAAAATAAATATGTTTTTGGTTGTAACATGACAAAATGTGGAAGGGCACTGTATTCTGTGCGCTGAATTGATATGGAGATGGAAGAGTGGCCTAGGGGGACAACCATGGCTCCCGATAGAGTCCAGAAAGAGAGAAAATGTGTGCCACCCCACTATTGTCAGCTGTGAAATGTTTAAATGATAGGATGACTCCTAATTCTATAAATTGTCCCACATGTATATGACTGTAATGCCTAAGTTATATGGGCAAGTTAAATTACTGAGAGATTTAAGTTGCTGGCAGTCACCTCATAAAAATTACAGCTACACAGGAGATTTTTTTGTAAGTAAAGCTTAAGCTTTTAGTTAAGGGGTAAAATCACCTTTTCATAAAAACATCCATAAATATGTCCAAATATTCTGGTCACCCTCCGGACCCCAAGCACTATACATTTCTGGGACACCTTACTGAAATAAGAAGCCTCAGATGTGCTTTTCATTGATCACAAATAGCAATTTATAGCGCTCAACTGAATATCATTGGCGCATTTGTACACTTATGCAAGATTGATGGTTACAGAAAATTCAAAAGTGTAGCGCTATAAGCTCCGTAAAAATATATGATAAATAAATATGTCAAAACAATATAAGGAATTAATAACCTCAGAAAAAATACTCAGTATGAGCCTTAGTGTACCAAGTGAGCAAATGTGACAGTGACTGATGAACAAAGCAGTAATACTTATATGCATTCAACACTTCAAATAATAAGTGAAAAACATCAAAAATTATATATAATAGTCCATATCAAAATATGTGAAATATTTGTGAAAAAAACCAAAAAAAGTCTATGGTAATAGTGCATAGGCGATGATGGACGAATGTCTCCCAAACGTGCAGGGGGATTATTAGACCCAATCTGGCAGGTAAGTGGACCGTGGAGAGACCAAAAGTGCACGGAAAATTGAGATCAGTGTCAGGACCATCACCAGATATTGTGGAGGCTTACCAGAGTTAGTGGCCTAAAATGGCATACGCCATACAGGTCAAAAAAGCTTAATGACCAACAGGTCTGGATAGTTTATCTGGTCAGATGTCATCACCACATGATAAGAAGCAATAGCAGCACGGCTGCGTGACGGAAACCCCGCCCAGTCTTTATTCCGTGGAATAAAGACTGGGCGGGGTTTCCGTCACGCAGCTGTGCTGCTATTCCTTCTTACCACTTCACAGGTTAAACAGCCATGTTGGTGGATTCCGATGCACTACTTATTTAACCACTTGCCGACCGCCTCACGACGATATACGTCGGCAGAATGGCACGGGCAGGCAGAATCACGTACCTGTACGCGATCTGCCTCCCGCGGCGGGGGGTCCAATCGGACCCCCCCGGTGCCTGAGGCGGTCGGCATTTGTCCCCCAGCGATCGGAGGTGAGGGGGAGGCCATCCATTCGTGGCCCCCCTCCCGATCGCTCCCAGCCAATGGGATCATTCCTCTGCTGCTGTATGGTAAACAGCAGCAGAGGAAGTGATGTCATCTCTCCTCGGCTCCGTATTTTCCGTTTCGGCGCCGAGGAGAGAAGACATCCGAGTGATGGTAAAACACACACACACAGTAGAACATGCCAGGCACACATTACACCCCCCTTTACCTCCCGATCACCCCCCCCCCCACACTGACACCAAGCAGTTTTTTTTCCCCGATTACTGCATTGGTGTCAGTTTGTGACAGTTAGTGTGGTAGGGCAGTTAGTGTTAGCCCCCTTTAGGTCTAGGGTACCCCCCTAATAAAGTTTTAACCCCTTGATCACCCCCCGTCGCCAGTGTCACTAAGCGATCTTTTTTCTGATCGCTGTATTAGTGTCACTGGTGACGTTAGTTAGGAAAGTAAATATTTAGGTTCGCCGTCAGCGTTTTATAGCGTCAGGGACCCCCATATACTACCTAGTACAGGTTTTAACCCCTTGATTGCCCCCTAGTTAACCCTTTCACCACTGATCACTGTATAACTGTTACGGGTGACGCTGGTTAGTTCGTTTATTTTTTTTTCCTTGTCAAAAGAAGTTTATTGAGTATACAATGTTATAAAGATACATAAAGTAAGTTTACAAGGATCTATAAAGTAAGCTCATTGTTTTACAGTAGGGTTTATATAGGTAAATATCATGAAATTTCAAATATTAAACATTGGGTTCACGTAAACCTAAATTAAAGATATATATCATTTCCTTAGTTACTTTTGTAGGTATTTAAATGATTTATACCTACTATACATATTGTTTACAAGTAGAGTGTATATAGGTCAAATAAATTCTGATAATGAGCTTTAATCATAAGGTGGAGAAAAGGAAAGAGAAAGAAGAAAAAAGGTTGAAAGGTAGAGGTATGGTCCACAAGGTTGTCCTGCTCGTCAGTTTATTATTCTTTTTAGTTCTCTTTGAAGCCTTAGAATGGGTGTCTCTGTAAGTCATTTAATCTGTTACCATGGCAACAGGACAGAGTCATTGAAGTTTGACAGGAACTGTTGTTTTATCCAAGGATGCCAAAGTTTTTCAAATTTTGGAATTTGATTTTGATCGATGGCTACCATCTTAGCATGGGACATTGTATTATTCATTCTGTGAATTGTTTCTGCTAGTACCAATGTAGGAGATTTCCATGCCTTGGCCACTGTTTGTTTTGCAGCCGTTATTAGTTGGATCATAAGTTTGAATTGAGAGAGTGTTAACCATTCCGGTTTTAGATTAAGTAAAGTTAAATATGGATCTGGTTGTATTATTTTTTTAAATATTTTAGATGCAATCACGAAGACTTCCTTCCAGAATGTTTGGATTACTGGGCACGTCCACCATATGTGTAAATATGTGCCTATTTCTGGGCATCCTCGAAAACAAAGAGCTGAGGTATTAGGTGAATATTTTGCCACTCTAGCGGGTACAAGGTACCAGCGAGTTAGGACTTTATAATTTGTCTCCAGTGCTAAGATGTTGGGTGAAGATGACTTAGATGTGAGCCATATGTTAGACCAGTCCGTGTCTTCTAAAGTTCGTCCCAGTTCCTCCTCCCACCTCTAATTCGTTTATTTTTTATAGTGTCAGGGCACCCGCCGTTTATTACCGAATAATGGTTTAGCCCCCTGATCGCCCGGCGGTGATATGCGTCGCCCCAGGCAGCGTCAGGTTAGTGCCAGTACCTCTAAAACCCACACACGCAGCATACGCCTCCCTTAGTGGTACAGTATCTGAACGGATCAATATCTGATCCGATCAGATCTATACTAGCGTCCCCAGCAGTTTAGGGTTCCCAAGAACGCAGTGTTAGCGGGATCAGCCCAGATACCTGCTAGCACCTGCGTTTTGCCCCTCTGCCCGGCCCAGCCCACCCAAGTGCAGTATCGATTGATCACTGTCACTTACAAAACACTAAACGCATAACTGCAGCGTTCGCAGACCCACGGCCTGATCCCTGCGATCGCTAACAGTTTTTTTGGTAGCATTTTGGTGAACTGGCAAGCACCAGCCCCAAGCAGCGTCAGGTTAGCGCCAGTACCGCTAACACCCACGCACGCACCGTAGACCTCCCTTAGTGGTATAGTATCTGAACGGATCAATATCTGATCCGATCAGATCTATACTAGCGTCCCCAGAAGTTTAGGGTTCCCAAGAACGCAGTGTTAGCGGGATCAGCCCAGATACCTGCTAGCACCTGCGTTTTGCCCCTCTGCCCGGCCCAGCCCAGCCCACCCAAGTGCAGTATCGATCGATCACTGTCACTTACTAAACGCATAACTGCAGCGTTCGCAGAGTCAGGCCTGATCCCTGCGATCGCTAACAGTTTTTTTGGTAGCGTTTTGGTGAACAGGCAAGCACCAGCGGTCTAGTACACCCCGGTCGTAGTCAAACCAGCACTGCAGTAACACTTGGTGACGTGGCGAGTCCCATAAGTGCAGTTCAAGCTGGTGAAGTGGCAAGCACAAGTAGTGTCCCGCTGCCACCAAGAAGAAGACAAACAGGCCCGTCATGCCCATAATGCCCTTCCTGCTGCATTCGCCAATCCTAATGGGAACCCACCACTTCTGCAGCACCCCTACTTCCCCCATTCACATCCCCAACCAAATGCAGTCGGCTGCATGAGAGGCATTTTCTTTATGTCCTCCCGAGTACCCCTACTCAACGAACCCCCCCAAAAAAGATGTCATGTCTGCAGCAAGCGCGGATATAGACGTGATACCTGCTATTATTGTCCCTCCTGTCCTGACAATCCTGGTCTTTGCATTGGTGAATGTTTTGAACGCTACCATACACTAGTTGAGTATTAGCGTAGGGTACAGCATTGCACAGACTAGGCACACTTTCACAGGGTCTCCCAAGATGCCATCGCATTTTGAGAGACCCGAACCTGGAACCGGTTACAGTTATAAAAGTAAGTTACAAAAAAAAGTGTAAAAAAACAAACAAAAAAAAAAAAATTAGTTGTCGTTACATTGTTCTCTCTCTATTGTTCTGCTCTTTTTTACTGTATTCTATTCTGCAATGTTTTATTGTTATTATGTTTTATCATGTTTGCTTTTCAGGTATGCAATTTTTTATACTTTACCGTTTACTGTGTTTTATTGTTAACCATTTTTTTGTCTTCAGGTACGCCATTCACGACTTTGAGTGGTTATACCAGAATGATGCCTGCAGGTTTAGGTTTAGGGAAATTGGGAAGGGTGGGAAAACATTTTATCACACCGATCTTGGTGTGGTCAGATGCTTTGAGGGCAGAGGAGAGATCTAGGGTCTAATAGACCCCAATTTTTTTTAAAAAAGAGTACCTGTCACTACCTATTGCTATCATAGGGGATATTTACATTCCCTGAGATAACAATAAAATTGATTAAAAAAAAAAAAAAAAAAGTTAAAGGAACAGTTTAAAAATAAGATAAAAAAAGCAAAAAAATAGTAAAGAAAAAAAAAAAAAAAAAAAGGGCTTTGTCTTCAAGTGGTTAGAAGAGTGGGTGATGTGTGACATAAGCTTCTAAATGTTGTGCATAAAATGCCAGGACAGTTAAACCCCCCCCAAATGACCCCATTTTGGAAAGTAGACACCCCAAGCTATTTGCTGAGAGGCATGTCGAGTCTATGGAATATTTTATATTTTATATTGTTACACAAGTTGCGGGAAAAAGACAAATTTTTGTTTTGTTTTTTTTGCACAAAGTTGTCACTAAATGATATATTGCTCAAACATGCTATAGGAATATGTGAAATTACACCCCAAAATACATTCTGTTGCTTCTCCTGAGTACGGGGATACCACATGTGTGAGACTTTTTGGGAGCCTAGCCGCATACGGGACCCCGAAAACCAAGCACCGCCTTCAGGCTTTCTAAGAGCGTAAATTTTTTATTTCACTTTTCACTGCCTATCACAGTTTTGGAGGCCATGGAATGCCCAGGTGGCACAAACCCCCCCCCCCAAATGACCCTATTTTGGAAAGTAGACACCCCAAGCTATTTGCTGAGAGGTATAGTGAGTATTTTGCAGACCTCACTTTTTGTCACAAAGTTTTGAAAATTGAAAAAAGAAAAAAAAAAAGTTTTTTCTTGTCTTTCTTCATTTTCAAAAACAAATGAGTGCTGCAAAATACTCACCATGCCTCTCAGCAAATATCTTGGGGTGTCTACTTTCCAAAATGTGGTCATTTGGGGGGGGGGGGGGGGGGGGGGTTGTGCCATCTGGGCATTTTATGGCCTTTAAAACTGTGATAGGTAGTGAGGAGTTTTTTTCAATTTTCAAAACTTTGTGACAAAAAGTGAGGTCTGCAAAATACTCACTATACCTCTCAGCAAATAGCTTGGGGTGTCTACTTTCCAAAATAGGGTCATTTGGGGGGGTTTTGTGCCACCTGGGCATTCCATGGCCTCCAAAACTGGGATAGGCAGTGAAGAGTGAAATCAAAAATTTACGCCGCCCTTAAAAATCCTGAAGGCGGTGCTTGGTTTTCGGGGCCCCGTACGCGGCTAGGCTCCCAAAAAGTCCCACACATGTGGTATCCCCGTACTCAGGAGAAGCAGCTGAATGTATTTTGGGGTGCAATTCCACATATGCCCATGGTCTGTGTGAGCAATATATCATTTAGTGACAGCTTTTTGTAATTTTTTTTTTTTTTGTCATTATTCAATCACTTGGGACAAAAAAAATTAATATTCAATGGGCTCAACATGCCTCTCAGCAATTTCCTTGGGGTGTCTACTTTCAAAAATGGGGTCATTTGGGGTTTTGTACTGCCCTGCCATCTTAGCACCTCAAGAAATGACATAGGCAGTCATAAACTAAAAGCTGTGTAAATTCCAGAAAATGTACCCTAGTTTGTAGACGCTATAACTTTTGCTCAAACCAATAAATATACGCTTATTGACATTTTTTTTACCAAAGACATGTGGCCAAATACATTTTGGCCTAAATGTATGACTAAAATGGAGTTTATTGGATTTTTTTATAACAAAAATGTCGAAAATATCATTTTTTTTCAAAATTTTCGGTCTTTTTCCGTTTATAGCGCAAAAAATAAAAACCGCAGAGGTGATCAAATACCATCAAAAGAAAGCTCTATTTGTGGGAAGAAAAGGATGCAAATTTCGTTTGGGTAGAGCATTGCATGACCGCGCAATTAGCAGTTAAAGTGACGCAGTGCCAAATTGTAAAAAGTGCTCTGGTCAGGAAGGGGGTAAATCCTTCCGGGGCTGAAGTGGTTAAAGTGGTTGTAAACCCTTACATATACCCAGTGAAGCGATTGGCCTCAGGTGATACACAGAGATTAAACAAATCCTCCTACATAAGTTGTACTTGTTTTATCTGCAGTCTTCTCTTCTCTATATCCCTTCAAAGTCTAGCAATTATAAAGCTTGTCTAAACTGTCAGAAAAAAGGGGTGGAGAGCTGAAATCACACTCTGCAGAGATCAGTGAGGAGAGCTTTGAGAGCTGATTGGAGGTCCCTCCCCCCCCTTCACACAGGAACAGAGCTGAGGCTGTCAATCAGCTGGAGATCCGTCCCCTGTCACCTTTTTTCTCTTGGTGTCAGGAAAACCCGTCAGAAGTGATTCATGATGATAGCAAAGGGAACAAAAGCAGCAGACACTTTGTACTTGTCTCCATTAAGAACACTCACTATAGAGGGATATACTTTGTTCATATTTAATTGCTTGAGTATACAACCAGTTTAAAGTGGGGTTCCACCCAAAAAAACAAACATACCTGAAAAATTAAAAAAACAAAAACAAAAAAACATTTGGATATTTTTTTTTTTTTTTTACTTACCTCTAAATGCCTGTTGCTAGGTGGTCCCTCGTAGTCCGCCTCTTCCTTTGCCTGGGCTGGTGACATCACTTCCGCCTCGGCACAGGAAGGGCTCCGCTCTGTTCCCTCCCTCCTGTCAATCATCTGGGACCCATTACAGGTCCCAGGTGATTGAGCGGCCAATCACGGTGCGCGGCGCCGCTCGCGCATGCACAGTGGGTGCCAGGCTGTGAAGCCACAGCCCAGCGCCCACAGTTGAAATGCCGGCGCCGATGAGCGGAGGGGGGGGACGAGCGGGGCTTCAATCCCCCGCATCGCTGGACCCAGGGACGGGTAAGTGTCCAATTAAAAGTCAGCAGCTGCAGTATTTGTATTTTAATTTTTTTTTTTTTTAATGGACCCCCTGGGTGGAACCCCACTTTAATGCCTGGCTGCCCGCTTTGTGATGGCACAGGACTAGTGTTCTGTCAAAAATGTTGAGGAACGTTCCTCTATGCTGTGTCAAGCGTGCCAGCTTTACCACTAAAGTTTCTACAGTGTTGTCTCTGAACTGCAGCGGAATTCCAGTGATGTAGCAGATGCTATGACCAGGAACCCAGAGAGCTGTGTTATAATGGTAAAAGCTTTGTTTGTTGGTGAATTGAGACACTACTGGTTCCCAGATAGATGTTTTGTAAAGTTAAACCTTGGATTGCGAGCATAATTTGTTCCAGAAACATGCTTGTATTCCAAAGCCCTTGTATATCAAAGCGAATTTCCCCATAAGAAATAATGGAAACTCATATGATTCATTGCACAACCATTTATTCATAGGTCCTTTAGTTTATAGTCCATATAAAAAGATTATAGCAATGTGACCAGGTTGTGTAACCATAAAATGTCCATCCACAAATGGAAGACTCCACCAAGGGGATTAGAAGTAAAATCCAGTAGGAGCTACAGAGTATAAAGAGAAGAGAGACGCCTCTAAGTGTAGCAAGATGTTGCTGAAGGTTGTACCTTCATTAAATGTAACCATATTGCTACACTTAGAGGCGCCTCTCTTCTCTTTTATACCCAGTTGTGACATGACGCTACTTGTATATCAAGTCAAAATTTATTAAAAAATGTTGCTAGTCTTGCAAAACGCTCTCAAACCAAGGTTTTACTGTATTCATTTATCCAAGGAGAGTCTCTTTTCTTAAAATACATGTAAAACATGTATTGCAATCTGTCTGTACAGTTCCATTCTCTATGGCAGATAACATTTTTCAATCTATAGCAAAAAAAATTATTAGCTGTATGAAAATGGGTGTGCATGGAGAAAAAAAAAAAAAAAAAAAAAACACCAGCTGGCTCTGTGCCATTGACTTCAATGCATGTTGTATGCAGTTTTACATATATTTTAAAAATACTTAAAAATTTTAATGAACAATGTGGTAGAATAACATTGAATTATGATAATCCTGTACAGACATTGCACACAGTTTGGAAACAGATGCCATTGCTTCCTTTCTCAACCGCAAAGTAATAAACATAATCCCAGCTCAGCAAGATACTCTGCCGTTAGGACACATTGAGATCTCAAATGCTATGCAGTTACTGACACAAGGAGAAAAAGGCAGAACATTGGATTAGGACAATAAAAGGTCTGACAAAACTTGTTATGAAAGCGAGCATTTTTTAAATCCATGCCATTCCCCTTCCATCCTTGTTTGGCAACCCCCCCCCATACACAGGTCAGTGCAGCTCAATCCAGTATTGTTTTGTGAGCCCAGGCTGAGGTGATAAAATAGGTTGAAATGGTTAAGAAGGCTAAATAAAAGAATACATAGAGATCCGTTTTTTACAAAGTGGATGTAAACCCTCACATATACCCCTCCACATAGCCAGAGGAACTTGCAGAGCTGTGCTGTGAATAGACAAGCGCTCTGCTTATCTATCTCTAAGGCTACTTTCACGCAAAAAAAAAGTGCCTGAAAAGCTCACAAAAACCTATTTCCATTAAAATCAATGAATGCTTTCACACTGGGGCAAGGCGGTGAAAAAACGCCCCTCTCCACTGAAATGAATGGAAAGCTCTTCAAAAGTGCCTGAAAAGCTCTTCAAAAGTGTTTTACTGGTAGTTTAGAAGCGCCTCAGTGTGAAAGGGGCCTTACTTACCTCCCCGACACAAATTTCCAGCTGCTTTTATCTCCTGTGTCGGAGAGCTTGTCAGAAATGATCATGCTGATAACAGAAGAATGGAGCAGCAGAAAGACACAAGACTTAGGACTTTGGAGGGCGATAAGTAAATACTGCAGATATACAGTGGGGACGGAAGGTATTCAGACCCCCTTAAATTTTTCACTCTTTGTTATATTGCAGCCATTTGCTAAATCATTTACATTCATTTTTTTTCCTCATTAATGTACACACAGCACCCCATATTAACAGAAAAACACAGAATTGTTGACATTTTTGCAGATTTATTAAAAAAGAAAAACTGAAATATTACATGGTCCTAAGTATTCAGACCCTTTGCTGTGACACTCATATTTAACTCAGGTGCTGTCCATTTCTTCTGATCATCCTTGAGATGGTTCTACACCTTCATTTGAGTCCAACTGTGTTTGATTATACTGATTGGACTTGATTAGGAAAGCCGCACACCTGTCTATATAAGACCTTACAGCTCACAGTGCATGTCAGAGCAAATGAGAATCATGAGGTCAAAGGAACTGCCTGAAGAGCTCAGAGACAGAATTGTGGCAAGGCACAGATCTGGCCAAGGTTACGAAAATTTTTTTGCTGCACTTAAGGTTCCTAAGAGCACAGTGGACTACATAATCCTTAAATGGAAGATGTTTAGGATGACCAGAACCCTTTCTAGAGCTGGCTGTCCAGCCAAGCTGAGCTATCGGGGGAGACGAACCTTGGTGAGAGAGGTAAAGAAGAACCCAAAGATCACTGTGGTTGGGCTCCAGAGATGCAGTCGGGAGATGGGAGAAAGTTGTAGAAAGTCAGCCATCACTGCAGCCCTCCACCAGTCGGGGCTTTATGGCAGAGTGGCCCGACGGAAGCCTCTCCTCAGTGCAAGACACATGAAAGCCTGCATGGAGTTTGCTAAAAAAACACCCGAAGGACTCCAAGATGGTGAGAAATAAGATTCTCTGGTCTGATGAGAACCAAGATAGAACTTTTTGGCCTTAATTCTAAGCGGTATGTGTGGAGAAAACCAGGCACTGCTCATCACCTGTCCAATACAGACCCAACAGTGAAGCATGGTGGTGGCAGCATCATGCTGTGGAGGTGTTTTTCAGCTGCAGGGACAGGATGACTGGTTGCAATCAAGGGAAAGATGAATGCAGCCAAGTACAGGGATATCCTGGACGAAAACCTTCTCCAGAGTGCTCAGGACCTCAGACTGGGCCGAAGGTTTACCTTCCAACAAGACAATGACCCTAAGCACACAGCTAAAATAACGAAGGAGTGGCTTCATAACAACTCCGTGACTGTTCTTGAATGGCCCAGCCAGAGCCCTGACTTAAACCCAATTGAGCATCTGTGGAGAGACCTAAAAATGGATGTCCACCAACATTTACCATCCAACCTGACAGAACTGGAGAGGATCTGCAAGGAGGAATGGCAGAGGATCCCCAAATCCAGGTGTGAAGATCAAAAGGGTGCTTCTACTAAATACTGAGCAAAGGGTCTGAATACTTAGGACCATGTGATATTTCAGTTTTTCTTTTTTAATAAATCTGCAAAAATTTAAGGGGGTCTGAATACGTTCCGTCCCCACTGTATGTGTCCAGATAAAATTTCAGAAATCGGGTTTACATCCACTTTAAGTTGACCTATAAAGGGTATCACTTAAACTCCAAACTATATGCATTGCTTGCGCTGAATGATGATAGTCATAATATGGCACTCAGATACAGCCAACAGAGCTATTCATTGGCCAATAAAACACATGCATTCTTATTTAGGTGACTAAATAGAGCAAAGTAATAGTTCACAAAACTGAGTATGTTTCAAGCATTCAATCGATAGGACAAAAAAAATACAAAACAGAAATTTCCCTTCAACCATGTTTAAATTTAAATAGCAGCCAAGAAGTGCAATACACAGGTAATGTGGAAGTGAAATCTGTTTGTTAAAAAATGCTGACAGGCAGACTTTTTAATGACAGAGAAAAAAAAATGTATATGTCTCTTCTCTCAGAGATACTTCAACATGCCCGTTGGTATTTTTTATATAAGTGTGAACAGATTTGAGCATGCGCAGCTCAATGTACAGTTTTGGCACTATTCTGTGGCGAAACAAAGTAACTCCCATGTGCGGGAATTACATCATCCCGGCCTGGTAAATCAAAATGAACGAAGACTCTAAACCCAGAAGAAGACCAGGTGAACACAGGAGCACTGGCCATGGAGGGGAGCACAGGCATTGTAGTGCTAGAAGACATTTTTCTGGATAAGTGTGCCATAATGTGCAAACTAATATGCTGAGCATACTTGCACACTATGGCAAAAGATTCCAAAGGGAATGGGTGGGGCAAAGTTTCTTCTTGTGGTTTAGTTTTGCTTTAAAAACACACAAAAATAAGATTTTTTTTTTTTTTTTTTTAATCCCGCCAAAGAATTTTGAATTATGTGCAGCCACGCTTGTAATCCCTTCCAGACAGTACTGACACACTCTTAGACCCCTTTCACACTGGGGCGCTTAGCAGGCGCTACAGCGCTAAAAATAGCATCTGCAAAGCGCCCTGAAAGTGCCGCTGCTTTGTCTCCAATGTGAAAGCCCCGAGGGCTTTCACAATGGAGTGGTGCGCTAGCAGGACGGGAAAAAAAGTCCTGCTAGCAGCATCTTTGAAGCGGTGAAGGAGCGGTGTGTATACCGCTCCTTCACATTGAAATCAATGGGGCACCGCGGCTATACTGCTGGCAAAGCGCCTCTGCAGAGGTTTTTAACCCTTTCTCGGCCACTAGCGGGGGGTAAACCCCCCCCCACTAGCGGCCAAATAATGCCGCTAAAGCGGCACTAAAGATAGCGATGCTTTACCAACGTGCCTCCTGCCCCAGTGTGAAAGGGGCCTAAAACTCCATTGTAGCTCAAAACTTGGTCAAGGACACACCCCCAGCCTGTTCACTGGACAATGCATTAGTAGCACATTGAAGAGGTCATCCCTTTGCTCAGTCTTTCCGTCATCTTGCTCATTGTCCGTGCATGTGATCACATCAAGTGTTATTCAAGTAATTACATTGCACTTAAAAATACATGCAATATTTTTGTTCTAAATAATGTACAACAGCCTTATGTGTCATTTCTTTAGATTTTTCCAGAGCTCTACTCTAAAGTGAACACATTTGGCTGACTGGTGAACTTTTGAAAAACCTTAGAAAATAACTTGGTATCTCGAAAAGGACAACACAGCAATAAATTAACATACCACTTACCCACAGTAGTCCTGGGACTACCAAAGGATTTTCCTTTCAAACTATATGTAAACCCCCCATAGAAATGAAATGCAAACATGTGTGTATATTTTTTTATATATACACACACACACACACACACACATATATATATATATACACACACACACACACACACACACACATACAATAAATACCTTTTTTCCATTTTTATAAGTGACTGTGGGGGGGGGGGGGGGTGTCAGCACAAGTCTGATCATTGGAGCAGAGCAGGCCGAGTTCCCAGCATAGCCAGAGAACTGACCACACTGTGCTCTCATGCCTAGTGTGGTCAGTTTTTGATAGGGAAACGGGGACTGGCAGGAACACCAGGAATTTCACACAAAGTAAGCAATACAAAGAGAACAGAATTGTTTTTCATACAAGTACATGGTACAGCAAGCACATATCAGCAATATGAACTGTTGGGTTTACATATTCTTTAATTATAAAAGTATAACACTTCCTATTTTTGGCAATGGGTTTACAAGGTGCACAGTATTGCATTCTACCAATTCTGGATTAGAATGTCATTTTATACATCTTCCGAAGCTTTAGCAGCACTACCCATTTCAAATCCCACACTAGCATTGCAGAAAAAAATCTGTAGTGATGTCATTAGTAAACTGATAGACTTCATGGATAAAATATTAATTAGGTCACAAAATGAGTTTACTCTCTCCTTTTATACAGTTGTCTTTTATTGGTATTTTCCTAAGTCATAAGAAGTCTCTGAGCAGCAAATGTGCAGTAAGTGCTACTGCAAAAAATGATTGAGAGATTGTTTAGAGATCAGAATTATGAGAGGAGTCTTGTGGGAGTATACTTAGGTTCACGAGAAAATCTCATAAATAACTGAGTTAAGCTGGCCATACACTCATCAAAATGTGTCCAGTCAAGCAGGGACCAGCCGAATACTTTCAGCCAAGTACTCGCCGATACCGAGCACCGATACCTTTGCGGTGGGATTTGAGCCCATACAAAATAAACGGGCTCAAATTACACTGCAAAGAATCACATGCGATTTGAACAGAAATGTGGTGCGATTCCTGTCAGAATCACATGCGGTTTCCCGTACTGTTCCCGTGTGAACCCAGGGTGAAATTACTATGACAAGCCTAGGTTCACACAGGAGCGGTGGGGGTACGGAATGGGATTCGGACAAGAATCACCCCACATTTCTGTTCAAATCGCATGCGATTCTTTGCAGTGCGATTTGAGCCTATTCATTTTGTATGGTCTTAGAATGCACCGCAAAGGTAACAGTTTCAGGTATTGGAGCATTGGCCCAACCCTACCTTTTAGCCTTACTTTGTAGTCCTAGCCTCACTTTTTTACATGGTACATATATAGTGGTGTTCTGGTGGTATATATGGTGTTCTTGTTTCTTTTGGTGTACAAACCCTAAAAATAAAAAATACATTATTAACCACTTCAGCACCGGGCCATAGACATATGACATCCACAGATGGGATCTCCCATCCTGGGTGGACGTCATATGATGGCCTGGGATTCCCGGCCGTCTAGGGGGCGCGCGCGCGCCCGCCGCGTTGCTCGGGACCCAGTGTGTGTGCCCGGCAGCCGCGATGTCCACCGGGCACCCGCGATTGCCCGTTAACTGGGGCCTGTCAGTTGTGAGGAAAGCGATCTGTGTTCCCAGTACAGCGGAACACTGATCGGTCTCCGTCCCCGCCCCCTACAGTTAGAATCATTCCCTAGGAAACATACTTAACCCCTTGTGTCCCCCTAGTGGTTAACCCCTTCACTGCCTGTCACATTTACACAGTAATCAATGCAATTTTATAGCATTGATCGCTGTATAAATGTGAATGGTCCCAAAAATGTGTCAAAAGTGTCCGACATAATGTCGCAGTCACGAAAAAAAAAAAATTGCGATCGCCGCCATTACTAGTAAAAAAAAATAAATAATTTTTTTAAAAAAATGCCATAAATCTATCCCGTATTTTGTAGACGCTATAACTTTTGCGCTAACCAATCAATATACGCTTATTGCGATTTGTTTAACCAAAAATATGTAGAAGAATACGTATCGGCCGAAACTGAGGAAAAAATTTGTGTTTTTTTTTTTTAAATTGGGGTATTTACTATAGCAAAAAGTAAAAAATATTGTGTTTTTTTCAAAATTGTCACTCTTCTTTTGTTTATAGCGCAAAAAAAAAAAAAAAAAAAACGCAGAGGTGATCAAATACCACCAAAAGAAAGCTCTATTTGTGGGGAAAAAAGGACGTCAATTTTTTTTGGGTACAATGTCGCACGACCGCGCAATTGTCATTTAAAGTGCGACAGCGCTGAAAACTAAAAATTGGCCTGGGAAGGAAGGGGGTGAAAATGCCCGGTATTGTACCGGTTAACGTTGAAAAGGCTGAACAACTACTAGCAACAGTATATTTTACCATATTACATTTTTACAATAAACATTACATTTTGAAAAATAAAAAGAACATTTAATATAGAATATTGGTTAACTAATTTGTGCAAATGTTCTAGCAGCCTTTCACCTATTTAATAGGTTATGTACCATACAGGGGAATTTAAAACAAAGAATTGTGCTTAACCATCTCTGATTTAGGCCCAGTCTTTAGCGGTGTGTGACCACCCTTGATTTTAGCCCCAGTAACCTGCTCAGCCTCAGTCAGTACTTTAATACACAGTAGTAAAATAAATCTCTAGTATGTACAGGCGGTCCCCGGGTTACAAACAAGATCGGGACTGTAGGTTTGTTCTTAAGTTGAATCTGTAAGTCAGAACAGGTACATTTTTTAAGTGCAGCTCCAGCCAAAAAAAAGCTTTTTGGATAGCATAGGGAAGGGTTAACACCCCTGTAATGTTTGTTTTGCTGTCTGTGCCCCCGTACAGAAGATTTCCCCTCACTTTCTGTCCCTATGACAATTGGATTTTGAAAATTTTGGGTTGTTGTGGAAACAAGGATTGGTGATAAAGAATCAGTGGAGATATCTTTTTCCCATAATAACTCATACAGGAGAGAATTTCCCTTTCTGGGGGTAGATTTCCTCTCACTTCCTGTTGTCGCCCTGCGTTTGTAAGTAGGAGTCGTTTGTAAGTCTGTTTGTAACTAGGGGACCACCTGTAGTTATTTTGCAATTGAAGTGATGGTTTGCACTAATAAAAAGCTGCATTAAAAATCTGGGGCTCTCCGATATGTAAATACTGACTTTGGGATGCAGAGTCAGGAACTGTCCCATCCCCCCGCCACACATTTAGGGGACACCTTTTCAGCACCTCCAAGAACTGGCACACTCATAGCCAAAGATAGTAACAACTGCATTTTGGGGTGCTCAAGACGACACTGCAAGGTATGTGAAGGAACCAGAGGATGTTGCAGATGATCGCCATTGCGATCCAGCCAGAGGGGAGTGGGTACCTGTCAAAATCAGGTACCCGCTCCCCTCTCCCCCCCAAAACACTGCCAAATGTAAAGGAGGAAGGGGTGAAGTTCCACTATATATTTTTTTTTCCATTTGAATTTTGTTTCACTGCAAAAAATTGACCAAACATGATCAGGACTTTAATATGACAACAGATGCTGTAACAACAAATACACAGCAACTATGACTGTGTACACAACTCAGTGTTTCAAGGTTCACACACTGTGCATATCCATACGTACCTTAAGGCTGCATTCACACCTGAGCGTTTCAAAATTGCATGTTTTTACCACGATTTTGCTGTGATTTTTACTGCGATGTTGTACAGGTCACCTATGTAAAAAGCAGAAAAACGCCTGTAATCTGCCCCAAAGAAGCTCATGTTCTTTTTTGAGCTTAAGGCATTTTTCAGGCGTTTCGCTTCAGGTGACAAAATGCTCAGATAAGAACAGGTGCCATTGAAATGAATAGGATTTTGCTTGTTGGGCATTTTTCAGGTGTTTTACAAGCTGTGAATGCAGCCTTAACAGTTACAAATAGGCAGCACAGTTCTACCCTCTGGTATGGGCATGAACAGCAAATGATGGTTCTACACCGGCTGGTCTCAGTCGCAGAGAGACCTGTTCCACCGCTAAAAACACAGATGTATTTTATCATGTAGCCAACATAGCAGAACGTTCCTGCAACAATATGAGATTTTCAAACATGTTGAAAAATTTCCATGACCCCAAGAGCTCTGGTGCTAATTTTTATAAATACATGTGGTTTGCTGTGTTCCCTTTTCTATAAAGAAATGATTTATCATTGGCCACACATATTAAAGTAGTATTTAACCCCAAACCAAAAATGTAATATATTGCAGCTTACCAATCATTAGATGTGGGGACTGCATTTGTTTTATTTTTTAATCTTCTCCCCCTTAATTTTCACCTGATCTGGCTAGTAACACACCTCCTGTATTAGAGTGCCTCCACTCAGGGTGAAGGAGAACAGGGGGCACCTTTGGACAGCAGTATTGTTATTCTGGAAGGAGGGGAGTGTTTGATGTACTAGCAGATTTAAATTCACTAACAAATTGAAGGCAAACTTCAGCTACTGTATAAGAAGTTACAGCAAACTTTTTTTCCCTTTGGAATAAAGGTTTTACATAAATAAATAAATGCTGATCGATCATTGTAGGCATCCCTGTTAAATGGTGGTGTTAAATGGTTTTACCCGTTGGTAAATGGTTTGTCTCAACCCTGTAACTGCTACATTAGCAGGAGAGCTTGTTCTGTTGAAAAAAAAAAAAAACAACAGACTTACTAGCTAGATCCTCAAATGAAAAAAAAGGAAAGAAAGCCTAAAAGAGAAAACTAATGTAGCCATCACATCTAAGAATTGGTAAACTGCAATATAGTAAAATGTTTGATTTTGGGTCTAATGCGAATTTAACCACTTGCCGCCCTCCATATAGCAGAATGACGGCGGCAAAAGTGGTTTCAATAACCTGACTGGGCGTCATATGACATCTGCAGGATATTGAGCCGCTGCGCGCACCTGGGGGCGCGCATCGCGGCGATCGTTGTTGCGGTGTGTCAGTCTGACACCCCGCAACACCAATATAGGTAAAGAGTCTCTGACGGAGACTCTTTACCACGTGATCAGCCGTGTCCAATCACGGCTGATCACGATGTAAATAGGAAGAGCCGGTGACCGGCTTTTCCTCACTCGCGTCTGACAGACGCGAGTAGAGGAGAGCCGACAGTGGGGGTCTGTGCTGATTGTTTATCAGCACAGCCCCCCCTTGGATCACACCCAGGACCACCAGGGAAGCCGCCCAGGACCACCAGGGAAGCAATTCACACTGGACCACCGGGTATGCCCCCTAGACCCCCAGGGAAATACTAATCACTGCCCAGGCAGCTGCCAATCAGTGCCCACTCACAATGCCTACCACTGCCAGTGCCACCAGGGATGCCTATCAGTGCCCAGCAGTGCCACCCATAAGAACCCATCTTTGCAGCCTTTCAGTGCCCATCAGTGTCGCCTATCAGTGCCCACCAGTGCCACCCATGAGTGCCCATTAGTGCCGCCTATCAATGCCCATCAGTGCTGCATATCAGTGCCACCCATCAGTGCCGCCTACCAGTGCCCATCAGTGCCCATCGTCAGTGCCCCCTCATTGGTGCCACCTCATTGGTGCCCCCTTATCAGTGACTGTTAGTGCTGACTTATCAGTGCCCATCAGTGAAAGAGAAAACTTACTTATTTACAAAATTTTTTTAACAGAAACAAAAAACTTATTTTTTTCAAAATTTTCAGACTTTTTTTATTTGTTTCGCAAAAAATAAAAACCGCAGAGGTGATCAAATACCACCAAAAGAAAGCTCTATTTGTGGGAACAAAATGATAAAAATGTAGTTTGGGTACAGTGTAGCATGACCACGCAATTGTCATTCAAACTGCGACAGCACTGAAAGCTGAAAATTGGTCTGGGCAGGTAGGTGTATAAGTGTCCTGTATTGAAGTGGTTAAGCATATATTACACAAAGTGTTGAAAAATCATTGTCAGCAACAAAGAACACGTTATTGCTCATACATTACCCACATTGGTATGTCTTTAACCGATACACTACTGACACCTCTCAAATAAAACAGTAATGTTTGAAATCACCAAATTCAAACCACCCCTGGGATAATTAAAGTAGAATATAAAAGTTTGGAATTGATCGATCACTTGAGATAATGGCAGTTCAAAGTACTGACATGAGGTTCACCACAATACAGATATGTCACACTTGAGCTAATAGTTACCATACACAGTACAATCTGACCATACAATCAACTTTGGAGTTACCTTATGATTTAATACGAGCACCTACCTAATCTAACCAAATTGTATCCACTCAGGCAGGTCCTTGAACTACAGTTTTCATAGATATAAATCAGATTGTAATGTGTGTGGTGACCTTAAAATGGTTGTAAAGGCAGACTTTTTTTTTTTACCTTAATGCATTCTATGCATTAAGATAAAAAACCTTCTGTGTGCAGCAGCCGCCCCTAATACTTACCTGAGCCCATCTACCTGGTACTCTCCCTCCTCACTGGCTAAGAATGACAGCAGCGGGAGCCAATGGCAAAGTCAGTGAGCCAAAGAGAAGAGGGGGCTGCGGCTCCAGTGCGCCATAGCAAGCTGCTTGCTGTGGGGGCACTCAGCTGGGGGTGTGCCAGGAGAGCCAAAGAGGGACCCCAGAAGAGGAGGATTGGGGCTGTTCTAGGTAAGTATACTATATTTGTTATTTTTAACAACATAAAAAAATATAGCCTTTAGTATCACTTTAAGGGCTTTCAGCAGGAGGCTGCACCCCTAAGCCCCATACACACCTTCTGAAAATCGTACGAAAAATGCCACATTCAAATCGATCGTACGATAATCGGATCGTTAGTATAGAGCTTTCGAGAGCCGATCAGGACAGTTTATCCGATATTATTCTATCGGACATGCACGGAAATGTTATCGTACGATGCCAGATCGTACAATTTTCATTTAAGCAGTACAGCTGTCGTTTGAAAATGCAATACAAATGCATTACAACACATGACATCACTTCTGAATTTTTATTCTGTCGTACGGGAATTTACGTGACTTTAGTAAACGCATCAGATTCGACATGAGATTAGCATGCAAAAAAAAAACAGGCGATCATTTGTCCGATAATCGGATCATGTGTACGGGGCAGTACTCTGAATATAGCGGTATATAATATTGCAGAGTTACTAGTATTAGTATAATTCTTTAGTTCCTCTGACTGGATCAGCCATTCACTCAATGCCCCCCAGGTAAAAACAGCAGCATATATGTATACAAAACTGTAGTAAGAAACTAGTAAAGCAGGAAAAGGATCTTCAGTTAAGTGTCTCCTAGAATCAGATGACATCAAATACTTAGATTGAGGTTTTCATATTGGTGGAGGTGTTCTTTGAACACGTGGCAAAGCAAAAACCATGATTAAATCACAATTAGTCAGTCATAGACCAGTCTACTAGCTGCTGCTCCAAAAAATAAATACTATAATCTCCCAGTACACCTATATGTAAGGTATACAAGTACAAATTTAACATTACAGTATTCTCCTGTCCTCCGAGTTTAGCTTTTTAAAGAAGGGTTTCTGTTTTCAATGTTCTTTTGCCGGAGAAACTTGCGCAGTTCTTGCAGTTCCCAGGGCCCCAGACTCTGATCCACTCCCGGCATCAGCTGGTTGCTGAGTGGGGATACAAGGTAACCATTTTGGTACAGGAAGTACCGTTTGCAACATTCAAAAGTGCTGAACATTAAACCGTAATAAGGAAAAATCTGAAAAACAAAAAAAGAAAAAAAACATTAGTGGATCATAATTTGGTCTGTACTGAAAGTTTGTTTCATCATCAATATTTGTGATTGCAATTACAATATGTCCAAAAGGTAAAGATCCAGGAAAACTATACAGAATGGGCTAGGAGAACCTTTCCATGGCATGCATATATAAAGTTGGAATCACAACCAACATTAAAATCATTTAAGTTCATTTTATTTTTCCTCATTAATGTACACACAGCACCCCATATAGACAGAAAAATGCTGAGGAAGAAGGAAATATGTGCTATGTTTTTATGCAGCTTTTAATTCAATTTATATCCCATGTTCATATACAGTGGGGATGGAAAGTATTCAGGCCCCCTTAAATTTTGCAAATTTTGTTATATTGCAGCCATTTGCTAAAATCAAAAGTGAATTTTATTTTTCCTCATTAATGTACACACAGCACCCCATATTGACAGAAAAACACAGAATCGTTGACATTTTTGCAGATTTATCAAAAAAGAAAAACTGAAATATCACATGGTCCTAAGTATTCAGACCCTTTGCTCAGTATTTAGTAGAAGCACCCTTTTGATCTAATGCAGCCATGAGTCTTTTTAGGAAAGATGCAACAAGTTTTTCACACCTGGATTTGGGGATCCTCTGCCATTCCTCTTTGCAGATCCTCTCCAGTTCTGTCAGGTTAGATGGTAAACGTTGGTGGACAGCCACTTTTAGGTCTCTCTAGAGATGTTCAATTGGGTTTAAGTCAGGGCTCTGGCTGGGCCATTCAAGAACAGTCATGGAGTTGTTGTGAAGCCACTCCTTCCTTATTTTAGCTGTGTGCTTAGGGTCATTGTATTGTTGGAAGGTAAACCTTCGGCCCAGTCTGAGGTCCTGAGCACTCTGGAGAAGGTTTTCGTCCAGGATATCCCTGTACTTGGCCGCATTCATCTTTCCCTCGATTGCAACCAGTCGTCCTGTCCCTGCAGCTGAAAAACACCCCCACAGCATGATGCTGCCACCACCATGCTTCACTGTTGGGACTGTATTGGACAGGGGATGAGCAGTGCCTGTTTTTCTCCACACATACCGCTTAGAATTAAGGGCAAAAAGTTCTATCTTGGGCTCATGAGACCAGAGAATATTATTTCGCACCATCTTGGAATCCTTCAGGTGTTTTTTATCAAACTCCATGCGGGCTTTCATGTGTCTTGCACTGAGGAGAGGCTTCCGTTGGGCCACTCTGCCATAAAGCCCCGACTGGTGGAGGGCTACAGTGATGGTTGACTTTCTACAACTTTCTCCCATCTCCCGACTGCATCTCTGGAGCTCAGCCACAGTGATCTTATGGTTCTTCTTTACCTCTCTCACCAAGGCTCTTCTCCCCCGATAGCTCAGTTTTGCCGGATGGCCAACTCTAGGAAGGGTACTGGTCATCCCAAACGTCTTCCATTTAAGGATTATGGAGGCCACTGTGCTCTTAGGAACCTTAAGTGCAGCATAAATTTGTTTGTAACCTTGGCCAGATCTGTGCCTTGCCACAATTCTGTCTCTGAGCTCTTCAGGCAGTTCCTTTGACCTCATGATTCTCATTTGCTCTGACATGCACTGTGAGCTGTAAGGTCTTATACAGACAGGTGTGTGGCTTTCCTAATCAAGTCCAATCAGTATAATCAAACACAGCTGGACACAAATGAAGGTGTAGAACCATCTCAAGGATGATCAGAAGAAATGGACAAATATATGAGTGTCACAGCAAAGGGTCTGAATACTTAGGACCAAGTGATATTTCAGTTTTTCTTTTTTAATAAATCTGCAAAAAATGTCAACAATTCTGTGTTTTTCTGTCAATATGGGGTGCTGTGTGTATATTAATGAGGTAAAAAAATGAACTTAAATGATTTTAGCAAATGGCTGCAATATAACAAAGAGTGAAAAATTTAAGGGGGTCTGAATACTTTCTGTCCCCACTGTATATTTAAATGCTTTGTTAGCATAAAGGCTGGTACACTCGTAAAGTTCTTTGTCATTCGACCCAGTGGAAGAGATCGCCATACTAACACATTCAACAATTTTCCTTTAGATTTACCAAAGCCATAAAGTATGAGGTCAAACGCTTTCAAATTGTATGCAGACAGGACCTTGCACTAGATATTTGAAGGTAAATCTAAAGGAAACTGCATAAGAACATTGTATAATGTTTGACCAGCTTAAAGTGATTATAAAAGGAAAATGTTTATAACATGTTATATTGACCTGCTCTGTGCAGTGGTTTTGCACTGAGAAGCTCCGACCCTCTTCTTCTCAGGTTTCCTGCTGGTGCTCTGGGCCCCTCCCCCTTGCCAAGTGCCCCCATAGCAAGCCACCTTCTGTGGGGGCACTCATGGGTGCTTGCTCCCGAGCTGGCTCTCCGTGTCCATAAGACACAGAGAGCACGGCTCTGCCCCACCCACCCTCAGCTGAAGCCAATGGCTCCTGCTGCTGCATCTCAGCCAGTCAGGAGGGAGAGACCCGTGAGAGCCTCGGGTCTCCTGCAAATCGTTGGATTGAGATCAGGCTTAAGTATTGTTGGGGCTGAGGGGGAGCTGCACACCAAAGGTTTTTTTTTTACCTTCAGCCTTAACCACTTTAAGGCGTACAGTCTCTTGAGAGTGTGATTATTCATGAAGGCAGAGTGCCGGTCTTACAAGTTCACAGTGGTGGCTGGTGAAGTTTTAGGATGGGGGAGGGAGCGCCAGACCTCGCCCCTCCTTTTTGACCCCTCCCACTTCTCATAAGCCCCATCTCTTATATAATCCACCTACTCTGTCCTCTGGAATCTAGATGAATACGCCCACAGTATCAGGAGTATTTAGCGAAAGAAAAGATCAATGCAGTGAAAAATTAAGAAATGTCTACATTGCTTTAAACAGCTTTAGAATACCATGATCTAACATCATATGTGACAGAATCAAAGACTGCAAATAAAAATGTCACTATAAAACAGTGGTTCTCAACCTTTCTAGTGCCGTGACCCCTTGAAAAATTTCCCAAGTTGTGGGGACCCCTAACAGAAAAATTATTTTTGTAGCATGGGTTGTCAGCACCCAAGGCAAGCCAAGTAATTTGCGCCCCTAACCCACAGACATTAAGCGCTCCATGAGTCCCTTCCACCCAGAGTATTAAAACCACTCATGGTACATTTTAGGATGTACCACTCTTTCTCTTTGTTCTCCTTTCTTTCCCTTTTATCTCTCTCTCTATCCAAATTTCTTTTTTTTCCCCCATCCCTCTCTCTAGCCGTCTTTCTCTCCCTTTTTCTTTGTTCCTCCCCCTCTTTTCCTCTCCCTTCCATGTATTCTCTACTTTTATTCCTTCTCTTACTCCTTGGTGGTGGGATGAGTGGCAGTGCTGGCGGGGAGTTGGGATCAGAGGCAGTGCTGGCGGGGAGTTGGGATGAGTGGCAGTGCTGGGGGAAGTTCTGCCAACTTAGGTGCTCTTGATCAAGGTCATCTGCTGATCTGAGAACTGTAGTGGGGACTTTTAATGGCAACTCTAATCACAGGTAGTGTTACTCACTGTGTCTCCAACTTTGTGGTGTCTCGTATAGGGTGGCCACGTGTCCCAGATTGCCCGGGATTGTCCCTTATTTGAGTTTTTTGTCCCGTGTACCTTCATTCCGGGACAATACAGTGTCCCGGAATAAAAAAAAAAAACACACCGCCGGCTTGCACCAGTCCGACTGCCACCCTTATCATTTTACAGTACAGTATACTTCCTTAAACACACACAGATATGCACAGCTAACTGGTTGCTA
The DNA here is from genome assembly GCF_042186555.1 of Aquarana catesbeiana. NCBI lineage: Eukaryota > Metazoa > Chordata > Amphibia > Anura > Ranidae > Aquarana > Aquarana catesbeiana. The sequence goes on along the minus strand of NC_133332.1, from coordinate 160,509,909 downwards.
GGCTAGGGCCGCCCGCCCCGCGTCTAGCAACCAGTGACGTCAGCTGGTACCGTCAGTCACGTGGGAGAGTCAGTGCAGTGGGCACCCGCACGGCGCACTCTAGACTCTACACGCTACGGCTGAGCAGCGCGCCTCTGAGAGAGAGAGAGCAGCCGCCAGCCTGCCAGCAGAGCCAGTCCAGTCCACGCTTACTAGCCTGCCCAGTGCCCAGTGCCCAGCCCCAGTCAGTGGTGGTGCCTGCCAGTCCCGGACCCGGAGCCGCCGCCCAGCCGACTACAGCAGCCGCACATTGCCAGCGGCCAGCCAGCAGTGCAACCCGGGCCGACTCCGAGCTGCCCGCCTGCCCGTGACTGAGTCCTGACTGAGCCGCCTCCTCGTCTGAGTCCTCCCTCCGGCTCCCTCCCGCCCACGAGGTCCGCCCGCCAGAGTACGTCCTGAAAGGTTAATGTAACTTCCACAATCAGTGGGCAATGCATGCACACAGTACACTCCCTCTCTCAAATCTGCTGCTGTCCCCAGAGACCCCCACCACCCCCCTCAGTTCTGCTGCTGTCCCCAGACCCCCACCCCCCTCAGTTCTGCTGCTGTGTCCCCCACACAGCCACACTCCCTCTCAGTTCTGCTGCTGTCCCCCACCCCCATCAGTTCTGCTGCTGTCCCCCCCACTCCCCCTCAGTTCTGCTGCTCTCCCCCTCCATCTTTCCTCCATGTCCCCCTCCATTCTGCTGCTGTCCCCCTCCGTTCTTCCTCCGTGTCCCCTTCCGTTCTGCTGCTGTCCCCCTCTGTTCTTTCTCCGTGTCCCCCTCCGTTCTTCCTCCGTGTCCCCCTCCGTTCTTCCTCCGTGTCCCCCTCCGTTCTTTCTCCGTGTCCCCCTCTGTTCTTTCTCCGTGTCCCCCTCTGTTCTTCCTCCGTGTCCCCCTCCGTTCTTCCTCCGTGTCCCCCTCCGTTCTTCCTCCGTGTCCCCCTCCGTTCTTCCTCCGTGTCCCCCTCCGTTCTTCCTCCGTGTCCCCCTCCGTTCTTCCTCCGTGTCCCCCTCCGTTCTTCCTCCGTGTCCCCCTCCGTTCTTCCTCCGTGTCCCCCTCCGTTCTTCCTCCGTGTCCCCCTCCGTTCTTCCTCCGTGTCCCCCTCCGTTCTTCCTCCGTGTCCCCCTCCGTTCTTCCTCCGTGTCCCCCTCCGTTCTTCCTCCGTGTCCCCCTCCGTTCTTCCTCCGTGTCCCAAAAACCATCCTTTTTGGGTGGCGCGGGGGGGGGGGGGGGTTGTCCCTGAATGGCAGTTTGGAAATGTGTCACCCTAGTCTCGTAGCAGTGACACCTATGCCAAAATCAGGAGATAGGGTCTCCTCCAGCCCCTCCCACTTCACATTCCTCACCAGTCAGCTGACCTCTAGTCTCTGCCCCCCAGTCATGCCGTGAACTGAATGAGCAGATGCAAAGAGGCTAAGTGGGCAGCTGCGGGCTCCAGCAACAGCCCTGCTGGGCGGCCACAAAAAGGCTGGGAGAGTGGTGCTGGCTTCAGGAACAGCCCAGGATTTAGTGACCCCTGGCAAATCATCATTTGACCCCCGAGGTAGTCCCTACCCCCAGGTTGAGAACCACTGCTATAAAAACATATCATTTTTGGGTGGTACATATAGTAGAGGGGTGCGGAGTGTATGGCGGTGGGTGGTACATGTAGGAGAGGAGTGCGGTGTGTATGACGCGGGTGGTACATGTAGGAGAGGAGTGCAGAGTGTATTGCGGTGGGTAGTATGTGTAGGAGAGGAGTGCGGAGTGTCCAGCAATGGGTAGTACGTGTAGGAGAGGGGTGCAGAGTGTATGGAGGTGGGTAGTACGTGTAGGAGAGAGGTGCGGAGTGTATGGAGGTGGGTAGTATGTGCAGGAGTGGAGTGCATTACCACCTTCTGAGCCACTGTTATACCACCTTGGTGGATCACTTTTCAGAGGGAGCATGGGAGGGAGTACAGCAGGTCTGGAAAAGCTCTAAAAGAAAAAAAAAAAAATCAAGCTCACGCCTTACCTAAATCGACAGGGGGTCTACATAGGGCAGTGTACAGGAGGTCAGCAGGGCACATTATATAGGACACAAGATAAAAGGCAACTGCTGAACAGTGTAGAAGTAAATTATGCATTCCATTGGAATGTAGCTGAGCAGCTGTGCCTGTGTTGGAGGAGAGAACAGATATAGGTTGGGAAGTTGGAGCACTGGGATTAGCAGAGAGACAGGATGGTTTGATAAGAGGGGGAGTACAGGAGCGAAGGACTGCAGGGAATGGGAGACTAACCCAGTAAAATCAGTGGGACTGAGAAGAGAGGAAGATCGGAGCAGCTTTGCAGAGACAGATGGGAGATATATGAGAGGGAGAGCGAGTGGAGAAGAATCTGGAGGAATGGGGGGGGGAGACTCCGCACTGTCAGCTCTGGGCCCATCCGCTGCATCAGTGATCCGCTCCCCGCCAGACACAGGGTCCTGGTGTCTCTAGACTCCACAACACTGGAAGTGACGCCGCTGTGCCGAAAAAGCACTGCCCAGTTATCCTCTGGTCCCGGCCAATAAAAATAAAGGACAAGATCCAGAGACAAATGACAGTAGAGTGGGAGTGTTTGCGGGCGCATGGCTTGCGCCCCCAACACGGGCAAATCAGCTTCCCAGCTTGCAATCAGCTGATTGCAAGCTGGGAAGCTTCCCATAGACCGCTTGGACACTCTTAGGCTTGGTTCACACCTAAACCGACCGCGGATCGCACAGCAACGATGTCCATCCCTGTTCTCTGTTTCAGGGATAATTTAGGGCAGAATCTTTGCCTGAATTTGGCCCTGAAATGGAGGCAAAGAATGTGCAGTGCACTCCGCAACTGCTCTGAGACATGTGAACCGGCTCCATAGAGAGCAGGTCACATTTTCCTGCTATGCGAATTGGATGCGAGGATGCAGCACCTGCGCACCCCCTATGGACAGGCTGCCACTGCAAGTTCAACTGAATGGGGAGTGGAAGGGCAGGGAGCAGAAAGCATGAGGCTGGCAGTGAATGGGAAAGGGTTTGCAATCAGTCTGATAGCTAGTGTCCCATGTACAGGAAAGTCAGACATAAGATCTGCGTGCAGGCACCCACAGCTCAACTTGATATCTTTAAAATCATAAGTATGAGTACTGTACTTTTATTGTTGTGTAAATGAGGCCTTATTTAAAGTGATTGTTATTAAAAAAAACAAAAAAACAAAAAAAACAAACCTTTACAAACATGTCATAGTTACCTGCTCTTTGCAAGGGTTTTGCACAGAGCGGCCCCGATCCTCCTTTTCTGCGGTCCCCGGGAGCGCTCCTGGCCCCTCTTTACCGAGTGCCCCCACAGAGAGCCACATTCCATAGGGGCACTCGTGTGGGTGCTCCCCCCGAGTCCTGCTGCTTTGTCCATCGACACAGACAGCAGGACTCGGCCCAGCCCCCCGTGTCACTGGATTTGATTGACAGCAGTGGGAACCAATGGCTCCTGCTGCTATCAATCTGTCCAATGAGGACAGAGACAGCGGCTGGAGCTGCTGGGCTCATTCTCGTCGATGGAACGATCGGTTCAGGTAAGAAAAATAGGATAGGAGTACATCATGGGACACAGAGTTAGGCTAATATTCATTACCTGCTGGGTTATACTTCATCTCTTGGTGAATGGATACTGGTAGACCAAAGGTCTTTAGACAGGAAGTGATCCCCTATATAACCTCTCCCATACAGGAAGTCACTTCAGTTTTGTAGCAAGCACCGAATCTTCAAAAAGAGGGGAGGAACTTGTGTCCCATGATGTACTCAAAGAAAAGGATTTTACAGGTAAGTATGATGAAAAAAATCCTATTTTCTTTTTCATACATTATAGGACACAGAGTTAGGCTTGTATTTATTACCTGCTGGGATGTCCCAGAGCAATAGCCTTGAGGGGAGGGGGTCACCCTGCCAAACAATAGCCATCAGACCTTATACGGCAGCCCACAGTACACTGCGGCCGAAAGCCGAATCCTCGGCTGCACGAATATCCACTTGATAAAATTTTGTGAATGTATGCACAGAAGACCAGGTAGCAGCCTTACAAATCTGAGCCACATATACCTGATGGCGAAAAGCCTAGGAGGTTCCTACACCCCTGGTAGAATGAGCTCTCACCCTAAAGGGAGGAGCTTTATGTTTCAGTCCATAGGCCTGAATGACCAACTGACGGCCCCAATTGGCAATAGAAGCTTTGGCAGCTGTCTGCCCTTTCTTGGGTCCTTTTGGTAAAACAAAAAAAGGAGTCTGATCTTCGGATGTCCGCAGATCTAGACAAATAAACCTGGACTGCCCGGACAACGTCCATAGAATGCAGTCTCTCTTCCGCCGAACTAGGTTGAGAGAAAAAAGGAAGACAAAATAATGTCCTGATTTAAGTGAAAGGCTGACACCACTTTTGGCAAAAGGATGGAACAGATCGTAACACGACCCTGTCGTGGTGAAGGATCAAGTATGGTTCCCTGCTCGAAAGGGCCACCAACTCCGACACCCTTCTAGCCGAGGTGATGACCATCAGGAAGGCTAGCTTGCGTGACAGCAAGTCTAATGGAATTGGCTTGATATACTGAAATGGTTGTTTCTGTAACACAGACAGCATCAAGTTCAAGTCCCAAGGACACATAGGTGACTTAATGGGAGGAAGCAAGTTGCCCCCTGCATATAGGTTCAGACCAGTGAATGGGAGGCTAAAGGCCTTTGGAAGAATACTGATAGGGTCGAAACTTGACCTCTGATTGTACTCAAAGCCAATTTGATTTCCAAAGCTGGACTGTAGAAAAGAGAATTCTCCCAATTACGTATTACCGAGGATGCCATTTGGCGTCACACCAAGCAATATAAGTCTTCCAAACCTTATGACAGATCTTCCTAGTGACAGCTTTTCTAGCATTCACTAGTCACGAGATGCCACTGTCCTTTAACACCCTTGCTTCAATAGCCATGCCGTCAAATTTAAAGACTGTAAATTGGGGTGGACTATAGGACCTTGAGACAGTAGATCGGGGTGACGTGAAAGCGTCCATGGCCTGTCTATTGTCATTCTCACAATCTGGTGGCACCAGGGCCTTCTGGGCCAGGCTGGTGCCACCAGAATGACTGGAACCCCCTCTCTCCGAATCCTGTGCAACAAATCGGCACATGTCCCTTTGCCCAGGCTAGTATGTGGTTCACCTCCTACAGAGCTGAACGACTCCTGGTACCGCCTTGGTGGTTTATATAGGCCACTACAGTGGCATTGTTGGACTGCACCCCGATAGGCTCCATCGTCCAGGACCGTAGGGCCAGTCGTACTGCCCGTAATTCCAGGACGTTGATGGGCAGGAACCGTTCTGTCCTTGACCACTTCCCCTGAGCTGCGAGCCCTTCTAGGGTCGCTCCCAGCCTGAGACACTGACATCTGTAGTCAGTACTCTCCAAGTTATCGGGAGGAAGGATCTTCCCTTTTGCAGGTTCTGATCGTTCAAATACCGCACTGTGCATGTTATGCTCTGTTCTAGAGCCTGTAGTGAGTGATCTCTGAGCAGGAGGTCGCCCAGATACCCGAGCACCAAGATCCCTTGAGCCCTTAAAAGACCCAGTACTGGTGCTAGGAACTTTGTGAACACCAGGGAGCTGTAGCAAGCCGAAGGGTAGAGCCACAAACTGAAATTCTGCAAATTGCAGGAACCTCTGATGAGGCTGAACGATAGGTACGTGTGAATGCGCGTCCTTTATATTGATGGAGGCTAGAAAGTCTCCTATCTGGAGCAAGGCTACTACTGAGCGGACAGACTCCATCTGAAAAGGACTGGATCAGTAGATACTGGTTCAGGGATCTTAGGTCCAAAATGGGCCTTGTGTCCCAGTTTGGTTTTTGAACCGTAAATAGGTTCGAGTAAAACCCAGTGCCTTTTTTGTGATACAGGAACCTCTACAATCACTCCTCGTTGCACTAAATGATGTAGTGCCTGAAGCATTAAGTCTCTTTTTGGAGGATCAGAGGGAATGCTGGATCTTACAAACTCCCCGCAACTTCAGCTTGTAACCACGGGATATAGTTGAGGTGACCCACTCATCCCGAATTATTGTTCTCCAAATGTCCGCAAAGTGCAGCAGCCTTCCCCCCACCCGATAGAGTGGGGGCGTCCCCTCAAAAGGAGGGCTTGGTGCTGTGTTTAGAAGAATTTTGGACCCAGGGCTTTTTCTGGACCTGGCCTTGCGGCTTGCCCCTGGCCCTAGTGCCCTGTTGGTGGCAGAACTGCCTTGACGCTGAGACATTTGAGGAAGCAGTCCCTGAGGTTTTAAACAAGGGACGCCTCGAGCTTTTTTTTTTTTTTTTTTTTTTTTTCACAGGAAGTAGAGAACTCCTCCCTCTGGAAATCTTTTGGATATATTTGTCCAAATGACCACCAAATAAATGTTCTCCATGAAAGAGGAAACCTGCCAATAACTTTTTACAAGGAAGCTTGGCTGACCAGCTCTTAAGCCACAAAAGTCTGCAGAAATGTACAGACAAGAGAGCCAAACGAGAAACCTGCTGTATTGAATCCTTTAACGCGTCAACAGCAAAACAGTGCTCGAGGAATATCTGCCTTATTTTCAGGCAGATCATCCTCCTGGTTAGGCCTGTCAGGCCGTCTGATCTGATCCTTTATGAACTGGCAGATACCAATTACTGCAACAGCTGGCTGAATAGCTGAACTAGCCAAAGAAAAGGAAGCCTTTAATAGTAACTTCAATTTCTTGTCAACAGGGTCTTTCAAGCCCTGTGCGTTATCTACTGGACAAGTTAAGTTCTTGTTTAAGGAAGAGACTGCTGCATCTACGGCTGGCAAACTTTTCATCCATGGTATATAAAAGGGAAAACCTCTTAGGGGGAACAAAAATCCTGTCAGGACGTTCCCAATCAGCATACACTGCCTATTCCAACTTTTCATCCATGGTATATAAAAGGGAAAACCTCTTAGGGGGAACAAAAATCCTGTCAGGACGTTCCCAATCAGCATACACCGCCTATTCCAATAGAGGGTGTAAGGGGAAAGCCTGTGTGGCCTGATGAGGCCTCAGGGATCCCAAAGAGGACCAGGGAGGCTCTGTAACCTCTGCAAGAAGCAACTTAAACGCAGAACGAACCATTTCGGTAAGAGTCAGGATCAAAAGCCTCTGTGATTGAGAGGCAGACACCAACTGGATATCTTCTTGTCCAGATTGCTCGGAAGCAGACTCATCCCCCAGGCCATCCACAGAATCCTGAGCTTTAAGCTCTTCCCCATCCTCAACCTATTCCTGCTCCAGACTAGGAGGCTCCGGGGAGGGGGATCTGTCACGCTTCTTGCCACCCTGCGGGATGGAGGCAATCATGCCAGCAATCTTGTGCTCTAACCCAGCTAGGGCTGAGAACAGTTCATCCTTAGTGATAAAGGGTGAAGCAGCAGCATTGACTGTAGGCACAATCCCAGATAGGCACAGCAGCTTAGATTGCCCAGAAGCCACTGGTCCTTCAGGGGGATACAACTAGGTGCATCAGGAACTACTGATGACATAGGTGTGCCCTTCCCTGTAGTGTTAGTCCCGCTCCTCTTTTACGAAGACATTTACTAGCCACAAAAAGGGAGTACCTGGGTGTAGTATTAACACACCTCAGAAGAGAGACCCTTTAAATTGGGCTTACCAAGCCCCTATGCAACAATCCTGCTAAGCACCTTTAGCCTGCCAAGCAACACCTGGTGAATCACGTGACCCGAGTAAGGAGAAATGAACCGCTGCAAATGCTTGGTTCAGAGCCTGCTCTGTCTCCCACAGCTGCCTTCTGGAAGCCCCGCATGCTTGGCATATACAGCTTAAATAAGCTGGCTGTGCGCTAGAACGTTCTGTGTGTGTGCACGCCGGTGCGTGGTCCCGGGGAACAGGCGTGACTGTATCTGCATATGACGCAAATCTTTGTGTGCCCAGATAAAGGCTATATATATGTGGTGAAGCCGCATGCTCCATGGCCGCCAAACAAACTGTTGAGCCCAGCGGTGCTCTTGCGAACACATGTGCGCCATGGCAAAATGGCGCACCATTGTGCGCCATCATACAGGTAAAAAAGAGCCAGACAGAAGCAAAAAAGGTACACTTTGCAAACACCCACAGCTAGCCAAAACTCCCCCGTATGGTCACTGCACACAGGCGTCCAGCCTCTAGCTAGCTTGACTGATTGTTACAATCACTGGGACACCCCACAATAATTAACCATCTCAATACAGTGTACTTACACCCCCTTCCTACCCAGACCAATTTTCAGCTTTCAGCGCTCTCACAGTATGAATGACAATTACTTAGTCATGCAACACTGTACCCATATGAAACTTGCGTCCTTTTTTTCACACAAATAGAGCTTGATTTTGGTGGTATTTAAGCACTAGTGGGTTTTTTATTTTTTGTGCTATAAATAAAAAAAAGACCGTAAATTTTGTGGAAAAAAAGACTCTTTGTTTCTGTCATAAAATTCTGCTAATTAGTAATTTTTCTTCATAAATTTTGGCCAAAATTTATACTGCTACATATCTTTGGCAAAGATAACCCAAATTAGTGTATATTATTTGGTCTTTGTGAAAGTTATAGAGTCTACAAACCATGGTGCCAATCACTGAAAATTGATCACATCTGATCAGGCCTTCAGTACATCAGGTGAATCTCATTTCTTGAGACACTAACAAGTCAGGAAAGTACAAATACCCCCCAAAAGACCCCTTTTTAGAAAGTAGACATTCCAAGGTATTAAGTAGCATGGTGATTTTTTTTTAAAGTTGTAATTTTTTCCCACAATTCTTTGCAAAATGAAATTTTTTTTCTTTTTTACAAAATTGTCAAATTATCGGGTTATTTCTCACACACAGCATAAGCATACCCCAAATTACATCCCAAAATACGTTCTGCTACTCTTCCCGAGTATGGCGATACCATGTGTGAGACTTTTACGCAGCCTGGTCACATACAAAGGACCAACATTGAAGTAGCACCTTCAGGCGTTCTACGAGCATAAATGACACATCTCATTTCTCAACCACCTATTACACTTTTGAAGGCCCTGGAGCACCAGGACAATGGAATTGCCCACAAAATGACCCCATTTTGGAAAGCAAACACCCCAACGTATAATCTATGAGACATAGTGAGTCTTTTGAACGGTTCATTTTTTTCCAGAAGTTTTTGGAAAATGTGGAAAAAAAAAAAAATGAAAACACTTTTTTTTTTTCACAAAGTTGTCAATTTATAAGATATTTCTAACACATAGCATGTACATAGCAAAAATTACACCCCAAAATACATTCTGCTACTCTTCCCGAGTATGGTGATACCACGTGTGAGACTTTTACACAGCCTGGCCACATACAGAGGCTCAACATTGAAGTAGTACCTTCAGGCGTTCTAGGAGCATAAATTACACATCTCATTTCATTCCTACCTATCACACTTTTGAAGGACCTGGAGCACCAGGACAATGGCATTACCCACAAAATGACCCCATTTTGGAAAGCATACACCCCAACGTATATTTTATGAGGCATGGGCTGCAAATAGGTACTCGGGTACTCTGATGAGCTGCAGACTCTGATAGTACTCTGATGGGCTGATGACTGGTATTCAGGTACTCTGAAGGGCTGTGACAGGTACTCAGGTACTCTGATGGCCTGGCGACAGGTACTCGGGTACTCTGATGGCCTGGCGACAGGTACTCGGGTACTCTGAAGGGCTGTGACAGGTACTCGGGTACACGGATGGCCTAGTGACAGGTACTCGGGTACTCGGATGGGCTGATGACTGGAATTCGGGTACTCTGAAGGGCTGTGACAGGTACTCGGGTACTCTGATGGACTACGACAGGTACTCTGATGGACTGCGACAGGTACTCGGGTACTCTGATGGACTACGACAGGTACTCTGATGGACTGCGACAGGTACTCGGGTACTCTGATGGACTGTGATAGGTACTCGGGTACTCTGATGAACTGACAGGTACTCATATGAACTGTGACAGGTACTCATATGGACTGTGACAGGTACTTTGATGGGTGGTGACAGGTCCTCTTTATTGGGGGTGGGCAATCAGTGTGATTGGTGTACACTGTAAGCGGTAACGAGATGTTACCGCAATCTCTCACACACGATCGGTGTGCGAGGAGGAGAACCCGGTAACATCTCGTTACCGCGGTTTGTTGACATTTAGTGATTGGCTGTGAAAGGATCACAGCCGATCAGGTGGTAAACAGCCGCCAGCCAATGGCCGTTTACCAGCGTCAGTGACGAGCAGTGTTCCTAGGAAAACGCCGCCACTGACATGATCGCGCGCATACGGCGTGCAAAGTGGGGCGGTACCACCTGTGATTCGCCGTGACTCCATCACGGCCGATCACGTGGTAAACAGCCATGCCCAATGGCTGTTCACCCCCCTCGGTGGCGAGCGCCGTCTCCGTGACACACCGCCACAGAAGGAACAGGGATGCATGCACACTATCGAGCACATTCCCTGTTTAAATAGAGGGCCGTCATAGGATGCCCTCCCAGAATGAGAGCCGTGCCGCCTAGCCATTATATGATGGCTGGGGGGGCGGCAATCAGTTAAAGGGGTTTCACTTACCCATCTAGGCACAGGGCAGCTTAGAAACTAAGAGCCCAATCTTCACCCTTCATGGCGGGTTCCTGTCACTTGAGGACCTTCAAGGACTGGGTACCCTTTTCATGTTATGGTTCCACTCCCTTGGACCTGTACAGCACCCTACAGGAATGCCTTAGCGCTGTGGTGTCCAGGATTCCACTTCACTGGGTCCAGCGCACGGAGGCCGCATTATAGGCAAAACCTCGCAGGATCTTGAGTCTTCTTTGCAAAGCTTGGGTTTATCTAAGCATATAGAGCCTGGGGCAAATGGATCCGGTCAATCCCTTGATTCATTTAAGAACCGTTTGTGGGACTAGAGACCTGGAGCTCAGAGAGCTCAAACAACCCTGCCATCCACCTTGCAGACACTGGTAAAAAAAACTGAAGTACTTCCTGTATGTGAGGGGTTATATAGGGGATCACTTCCTGTCTAAAGATCTTTGGTCTACCAGTGTCCATTCACCTGGAGATGAAGTATAACCCAGCAGGTAATGAATATTAGCCTAACTCTGTGTCCCATGATGCAGGGCTGTGTCTTGGCCTAGGCTGGCACTTTGCCGGGCTGTGGTTGGGCGGGGGGGGGGCGGTACCGGCTCAGCTCACTTCGGCTATGGTCGGGCGGGAGCCACCACCAGTAATCATAAGGAGGCTTACCAGATGTTGTTGACTTGGAGAGGCTTATGCCACCCAAGTTAAAAAGACTTATAACCAGCTGGCTGGGAAGATGCACCTGCTTGAACAGCCACGCAGACTTGATGCAGACGTTCTTGAACAGCAGCTCATAGGAAATACTCCAATAGGGAGCTCCAAACCAATATTCACAAACCATGCAAAGATAAATGAAATACTCACATAGCGTGATACCATATGTATAAAAAATGTATTATGTAAAAAAGGGATAAACTCACATGGTAACGATCATCAAAGGCATATATAGGAACAAGAGCGGTATGTAAGTAGGTCCACCCAATGCGTTTCTGCTAATAATCCGTCATCTGGAATGACGGCTTATTATGATTACTGGTGGTGGTTTACCTATTTTTCCAACTTCCTTCCAAGTGATGTCTGTCAAACATGTCTCTGGATTTGTGGGATTATCCTTTCTAATCTTTGGACTTCATTTTCATATTTGCTGACATCCTTTTGGACTTTTGTATGTTTTGACCATTTGTGTTCTTCAGTGTGATACACTTTTATATTTTATATGATTTTTATTTAATTATTTTATTTCAATATTTTTTACGTATGTGTTCACTTTTTGTGGTTTAAAATATTTGAGTCACTCGTGTACTTGTGTATTGACATTCGGTCACCGCTCAGCTCACTTCGGCTGTGCTCGGGCGGGCGGTCTTGACTCACGTCGGCTTGGCTGGGCTCAGCGGAGGGGACGGTCACAGTGATGTATCATGTAAGTAATGATGAGCGGTAAATGTAGTAGAAGAAGAATGCCGACCATGTCCGCAGCCTTGCAGTCCCTGACCATGTCCGCAACCCTTGACCACGTCCACAGCCCCTGACCACGTCCACAGCCCCTGACCACGTCCACAGCCCCTGACCACGTCCACAGCCCCTGACCACGTCCACAGCCCCTGACCGTCTCCTGTATCATGTCCGCAGTCTCTGACCGTCTCCTGTATCATGTCCGCAGTCTCTGACCGTCTCCTGTATCATGTCCGCAGTCTCTGACCGTCTCCTGTATCATGTCCGCAGTCTCTGACCGTCTCCTGTATCATGTCCGCAGTCTCTGACCGTCTCCTGTATCATGTTCGCAGTCTCTGACCAGCTCCTATAGTATGTCTGCAGTCTCTGACCAAATCCTGAGGTGGAGCTCTAACAGGAAGAGGTAAAGCATTAATGGGAAGAGGTGGAGTTTACAGATGAAGGGGTGGGTCTTAAATAGGAAGGGGTGTGACAAAATCAGATGGGGGCGCCCAATTTTAGTCTTTCCTAGGGCAGCACAAAACCAAAATACACCACTGCCATTTTGTATGAAAAAGAAAAGGGGGGCTCTGGGGGCTGCTGCATCACTGAAGGTTTTTTCAAAAACGTTGACTTTACAACTCCTTTAAGGTGCCCATAGATTTCAGTGGGCGGTCAGACAACACACATTCAAATCACTTTCAAACTTGGCCCAAAACACAACATGGTTACCTGTACAGCTCTTTAAAAAGAAAAACGCAGGTTTGGCTGCCATATTCACCCGATTCCTGACACTGTCCCTCAAACATACCCAGTTTCTAATTCAGTGTCATTCCTCTTCTGAGCTGAATGGCACCCAGTGTCATTTAGCCTACTTCCTGTGAGCCCAGGCCTTAAAAAAGCCTTGTAGAAATACACTCAGCTCCTAATTCCCTATTGTGAACCAACAACATTTTGGAATTGATACGCTAAAACTGATGAGTGAAAAATCTGGTGCAGCTGTGCATGGTAGCCAATCAGATACTAACTTGTTCACTTAAGCTTTGACAAAAAAAAAAAAAAAAAAAAAGAAAAAAAACTGAAAGCGCATTGATTTCTATGCAGAGCTGCACCAGATTTTGCACTTTCCAGTTTTAGCAAATCAACCCTATTGTTTGTTTTTTTTTGTTGCCAAAATGTAAGGAATTGTGTCAGCCCTGCCCAGTTATCTTTTTCTGAAACATAGGTATGCTCCACCTCTCCACAGCAAACAAGGAGGTTGTAGTTTTAGGGTGTATTTACACTTGTAAAAGCACCTGCCTGGCAATCAGATGCAAGAACCCCAGTAGGGGTTCCCATGATCAGCTGCGAGAGGCAGCTCCATTGAAAGCATTGGAAGGCTGTTGGCTCCCACAGCTAATTGTACCCACTCACAAATATTCACTCATGCAGTGATAAGTTCTAGACACAGGCAGTCTGGGACTAGGCCTGATTACTTGCATGCAATTACTGCATGAACAGTGGGAGCGATTAGCTGCAGAAGCCGGCAGACTCCCATTGCTTTTAATAGGGCTACCTTTTGCAGCTATTCACGGGAACCCCCCGCAGGAGTTTTCGCATCTAATTGCTGAATGGATGTGTTCCCAAGTGTGAATGCAGCCAAAAGAAGCGAGTTAAGTAGGACTGATTAGATTACTTGAGATAACCCAGGAACAGGACTGCTCTGAATTTCTGACGAGATCAACAGGTTTGTTTTTTTTTTTTACATTTGTTGGGCAGAATAACAAAATGCATTCAATGGGATATTTAACAGACCAAATGAGAGTAAATAAGATGTACACGGTTAGCGTTTACATACACTTAAAAAAAAAACAAAAAAAACAAAACAAGTCACCTTCAGTAAATTAGCAGTCAATCCATTCCAAAGGCTCAGAATACCTTTTATCTTCACAATTTGTCTAAAACAATCAACTACTCCATTAAAATGGACATCAACGCCCCCACAATGAGGAAGGATGTGGCTTTGTGCCTGCAAAAAAGATAAGACATTTACATTCAATGTATACAGATAGATGCAAGCATTTATCATAAGCCTATATACCCACCACAAATATAACCACAAAAGCTTCTAAAGGCAGCCATGCATGGATTGAAATTTGGCTGGTTCAGGAGGGACCGGCCAAATCTCAATCCATGTCTGGGGACAGTGGTGGTACAGAAGTTGATCTACTGATTGATTTTTGTAGAACCAGCCTTTCAGATAAATGCCACTTGACCAGAGCAACTGGCAGCGCTGAACATTGTATTCTGGAAGTGGGGATGTTTCCCACTGTCAAAACACAATAGCTCAGTGGGAATGAATCCCCCATCCACACATTTGAGGCGTGGCCTGTTTTTGATTGTTCAACCTGCTGGTTAGTTAACAAATCAATCCTTGGCCAAGTGCCATTTCAGACTTCCTGCAAGAAAACAGCAATAATACAGAATACAATGCATATAAACAAGTACACTTACCTACAGTATATCACAAAAGTGAGTACACCCCTTACATTTTTGTAATTATTTTATTATAGCTTTTCATTTGACAACACTGAAGAAATTACACTTTGCTACAATGTAAAGTAGTAAGGTGTACAGCTTGTATAACAGTGTAAATTTGTTGTCCCCTCAAAATAACTCAACGCACAGCCATTAATGTCTAAACCGTTGGCAACAAAAGTGAGTACACCCCTAAGTGAAAATGTCCAAATTGGGCCCAAAGTGTCAATATCATGTGGCCTCCATTACTTTCATTATTTTGATTATAAGAAGATTGCTGAAACTGAGCTGCAGAACAGTGGTCAAGAGCATACAGCGGTTTAACAGGACCAGTTCCACTCAGCACAGGCCTCGCCATGGTTAACCAAAGAAGAAAGAAGTTGAGTGCACATGCTCAGCGTCATATCTAGAGGTTGTCTTTGGGAAATAGATGTACGAGTGCTGCCAGCATTGCTGCAGAGGTTAAAGGGGTGGGGAGTCACCCTGTCAGTGCTCAGACCATACGCTGCACACTGCCTCAAATTGGTCTGCATGGCTGTCATCCCCGAAAGAAGCCACATCTAAAGATGATGCCCAAGAAAGCCTGCAAACAGTTTGCTGAAGACAAGCAGACTAAGGACACGAATTACTGGAACCATGTCCTGTGGTCTGAGGAGACCACTATAAACTTATTTGGTTCAGATGGTGTCAAGCATGTGTGGCGGCAACCAGGTGAGGAGTACAAAGACAAGTTTGTCTTGCCTACAGTCAAGCATGGTGGTGGGAGTGTCGTGCTCTGGGGCTGCATGAGTGCTGCTGGCACTGGGGAGCTACATTAAGGGAACCATGAATGCCAACATGTACTGTGACATACTGAAGCAGAGCATGATCCCCCTCCCTTCGGAGACTGGGCCGCAGGGCAGTATTCCAACATGATAACGACCCCAAACACACCTTTAAGATGACCACTGCCTTGCTAAAGAAGCTGGGGGTAAAGGTGATGGACTGGCCAAGCATGTCTCCAGACCTAAACCCTATTGAGCATCTGTGGGGCAACCTCAGACGGAAGGTGGATGAGCGCAAGGTCTCTAACATCCACCAGCTCCGTGTTGTCGTCATGGAGGAGTGGAAGAGGACTCCAGTGGCAACCTGTGAAGCTCTGGTGAACTCCATGCCCAAGAGGGTTAAGGCAGTACTGGAAAATAATGGTGGCCACACAAAATATTGACACTTTGGGCCCAATTAGGACATTAACGGCTGTGTGTTGAGTTATTTTGCGGGGTCAGTAAATTTACACTGTTATACAAGCTGTACACTTACTACTTTACGTTATAGCAAAGTGTCATTTCTTCAGTGTTGTCACATGAAAATATATATTAAAATATTTACAAAAATGTGATGCATGTACCTTTCCCTCTTGTGGATCTCTTTTTAGGCTTCCTTGCAGCTTCCTTTGCAGCTGGTGTCCCTGCTCCCATGACGCCATTTTGAAAAGTATTTTGTCCTGCAGATGTGCAAGATGGAATGTATGATGTCATGTGCCTCGTCTGGCACATGTGCTGTATGACTTTACATTTATCGGTTTTTAATTTAGTTTTTTGTTTTTTTTTTAATAATGCCTTCCTCCACATGAGCAAGTTAAAATGGATGATGTTTCATCCTGCGCATTCACAGGATGAAATACTTTTTTAAAAAAAAGGCAGTGTGGGAGCAGGGACACTGGCTGCACAGAGGAAACCTATAAAGGGATCCACAAGAAGGAAAGGCAGCGTGGACATAGGCAAGTGTACTCGATTATGTGCAATGTATTATATATTATTGCCGTTTGCAAAATATCAGGAAGATTTTATTTTTTAACAGAAAATCAGTTTAATGCTGTATGCAGCATGAGAGACTCATATGCTTCATCTTGCGCATATGCAGTATGCAGATTTCGCAGGTTAAGGATCTCCCAGGAGGCACCTGCATGGATAGGGCTATGTGACTAGTGCCTTCAGGGGAACCACAAAGTGGACGCAAAAAAAATGTAAGGTTGAGAAAGCCTCACTCTCTGTTCGGATGTAGTGTGATTTATGTAGCTTCAAAGTAAATCACTCACCAATTCTTTGTTATACGATTTTGTATTTAAAATGATTTGAAATTATTTCTGTTTATGTCTGTACTTCTTCCTTTTGAAAATTTAATAAAAATGTATTGAATTAAAAAAAAAAGTAAAGTTGAAGGCTAGTAAAAGGTCTGCTTATTGACAGCCTTAAAGCTGGCAATACAATAATAGAATTTAATTTATATAGTCAGGTTGAAAAAAAAAAAAAAGACACAAGTCCATCCAGTTCAACCAATAAATTTAAATAAAACCATTTGAAAATTTTCATTTGATTTGCTAATTAGCAAGGTCAAACTGACGTTCAACTGTTTGGATATTTGTATATAACGTTGGTTTAAAAATCTACATATTTATTAATCGTTTGAAAATAGTATATAAGCAGCTTTAGAAAATCTGTCCCAGTCGCTATTGTTCGTCCTCAAGATAAGGAGCACTGGCAGAGTTTACTTGTGCCATTTAAGCCCCTGCGCAAAAATTACTAATGTTGGCACTAGAAGTTTTATTTATTTTTTGTTTTTTGTTTAACCCAGCAGGCTGAATGATAAAAAGTACAGTGATCTCCCCCGCTGAGGTATTGTGTTCTAAAGGGGGGACTACCCCCCCTACACCCCCCTTCCCTCTTCCCACCAGAACACACTTGATCAGGCTGCTGATCGGATGCTTGGTTTTTCAGCATGCTTGCCCAACAGAAGCTGGTTGTAAGACCGGCTTCTGTCGGACAAGCAGCTGTACACACAAGCCGAAAGTCGGTCGGTTTCTGCCAAACCAACCGTTTTCAGCTGATTTTCGACCTGTGTATACCCAGCATAAGTCTAGTATCAGCCAAAGTGCAGATGAGTACTGTATAAAGACACAGTTGGGGAGTGGATAACAATACCAGTGCACTTAAAGTAGGTTTCTGGTATTTAAAGAAATATGGACTATTAAAAATTATTATTGGCTTTTTCAATAAGTGAGTGCTAACAGTAATGAAATGTGTAAAGTATAGTCACTCCTTGCAAACAGACTACACTACACTCAAACCAGCAAAACATTTTTTCTGATTGGTTGTTACAGGTTATTGTGGTTTACATTTTTATATCAATGTACAAGCTGTATAATGTATTTTGCAATGGACAGCCATCTTTAGCCAATAAGCGATATTGAACTACATCAGCTGATCAGCTGAAGAGAGTACACAATGTACAGTAATGTAGTATAATGTGTGTGCAGTACTATGTCCTCCTTAGCTGCAAATAGCTGAATGCTACGCCCAGAACAGGTATTACCAGTTTAAAACCGGCAGGACTCACAGGCTGAGTTTATAGCCCAGAGTAAATTATCAGAAACTTTTATTCCAAGCAAGGTGACTTATCAACAGCAAACAGATTATTTCCAGGAAGATGAAGCTACCTTTTTATAGCAGTGTCTGGGTTATCAATAATGTCCATGCTACACACAATTACAAAGAGTAATGGCCGTTTATTAACATTGCCATACAGCAAACACAAAACTTTTTTTAGGAGACAGATTTACTAAATTTACTTACTACAGCTACTTATACAGCACCATCAACTTACACAGCGCTTACACACACACACAAAATATATATTTTATTATACACACACACAAGTTTACACATCCTGGCAGAATTCATGATTTCTTGGTCATTTTTTAGAGAATATGAATGATAACACAAAAACATTTCTTTTACTTATGCTTATGGTTAGTGTTTGGCTGAAGCCATTTATTATCAATCAACTGTGTTTACTCTTTTTAAAGCAGAATGGCAACAGAAACTACCCAAATGACCCTGATCAAAAGTTTACACACCCTGGTGATTTTGGCCTGATAACATGCACAGCAGTTAACAAAAAGGGGTTTGAATGGCTTTTAAAAAAGGTAACCATCCTCACCTGTGATCTGTTTGCTTGTAATTAGTTTGTGTATAAAAGGTCAGTGAGTTTCTGGACTCCTGACAGACCCTTATATCTTTCATCCAGTGCTGCACTGACATTTCTGGATTCTGAGTCATGGGGAAAGCAAAAGAATTGTCAAAGGATCTGAGGGAAAAGGTAGTTGAACTGTATAAAACAGGAAAGGGATATAAAAAGATACCCAAGTTATTGAGAATGCCAATCAGCAGTGTTCAAACTCTAATCAAGAAGTGGAAAATAAGGGGTTCTGTTGAAACCAAACCACGGTCTGGTAAACCAACTAACATTTCGGCCACAACTGCCAGGAAAATTGTTCAGGATGCACAGAAAAACCCACAAATAACTTCAGGTGAAATACAGGACTCTCTGAAAACATGTGGTGTGGCTGTTTCAAGATGCACAATAAGGAGGCACTTGAAGAAAGATCCACTACATGGTCGAGTCGCGTGAAGAAAGCCATTACTACGCAAATGCCACAAAGTATCCCACTTACAATATGCCAAACAGCACAGAAAGGAGTCAACAAGGCCTATGATGAGAGGTACAGAGGTGGATCGCTGATGTTTTATGGACGTGTGAGCTACAAAAGGCACAGGAAATTTGGTCAAAATCGATGGCAAGATGAATGCAGTATGTTATCAAAAAATACTGGAGGAACGTTTGCATTCATCAGCCAGGAAGCTGCGCATGGGATGTATTTGGACATTCCAACATGACAATGATCCAAAACAAAAGGCCAAGTCGACCTGTCATTGGCTACAGCAGAATAAAAAGAAGGTTCTGGGGTGGCCATCTCAGTCTCCTGACCTCAATATCATTGAGCCACTCCGGAGAGATCTCAAACATGCAGTTCATGCAAGACAGCCCAAGAATTTAAGGAACTGGAGGCTTTTTGCCAAGAGGAATGGGCAGCTTTACCATCTGAGAAGACAGTAGAGCTGCATGATCAATCATTAAGAATCAAAATCGCAATCTTTTTCCCTTCCCGATCTTCAAAACAGCATGTCAGATTCTAACAAGTGCAGAGAGTTCTCCCACTGGAAAAAAAAAATCCAGGCAGCCTGCCAAGTTTTATCACAACATGGCAAACATTCTTTTATCAAAGGAAAGAACTCTGATGTGTAAATGAGGGAAGTTTAACCATTTAAAGACCAAACCTTTTCTGACATTTGTTGCTTACAAGTAAAAAGCATTTTCTGCTAGAAAATTACTTGGAACACCCAAACGTGATATTTTTTTTTTTTTTTAGCAGAGACCCTAAAGAATTAGTAAAGTTTGCCCAATTTATTTTGTATAATGTGAAAGAAGATGTTACACTACGAGAATCGTGATCTTTATTCCAAGCAAAAAAAAAAAAAAAATCGTGATTCTCATTTTGGCCAGAATCGTGCAGCTCTAATAAAGAGCCTCATCCACAAATACCACAAAAGACTTCAAGCTGTCATTGATTTTAAAGGGGGGCAATGTAGTGCATTAAGAAACTGAAGTACCGGAGGTAGTGCCGTGGGTGGGATTCAAACCAATGACCCTAGTGCTGCTAGACAGAAGTGTTAACCACTTAGCCACTGTGCTGCCCTATATTGATTAATAAATTGCTCCCACTGCTGCTCAGAAGTAGCATTGTTCCAATATTAAATCTGCTCCTGGCCACTTCTTACAGGAAAAATCGAAAGCAAAGTTTGCAAAACTGTCACAGTTACCTGTTTGCGATTGAAAGTACAGAGGCTGAAAACACATCAGACAGCATTGTGAACAGATAGATCTACAGCAAAAGGAAATATTACATAAATGTGATAAAAAAAAATATCTTACTGGAATAAAACAAGTAAGGGAATGTACAGTGTTTTAGTAAAGGTTCTCTTTAAATTTGTCAAATAAATTTAAAGCTCCATTCCAATTCACACAGTGGGAACACGGGTTCTTGCTCGCTGTTTTTTGCACATTTTCGCAGGTGCATGGAAAACACGCCACAGAAGCTCCAGAACCTTTGCAGGTGTGCAGTGTTGTGCGTTTCTCAAATGCGCGTTTTGTCATGATTTTCTCCCATTTTGTCACAAGAAAATTGTACTCTGTTTGGAATGCCATTAAGAAATAATGCCTTTCTGATAACACGAGCAGAAACATTAAATTCTGCCCTAGTTTTCAGAGCAGCCAAGTGTGAATGGGGCCTTAAATAATGCCAATTTAGATTTTAGATTTTCAGAGAAACACTGAGGAGTGATAGCAGTTCAAAGTGGTCCATCAAGTTTGCCCCATCCGCTTATTCTTTTTGTTTTAGTATACAGTAGATCAATGTTCATCCCAAGCAAGTTTGAAACTTCTTGCTGTTGGCTGGCTCACTACCTCTGCTGGAAGTCTATTGCAAGCCTCAATTTCTTTCAGTAAAATAGTTACTTACCGAGATTAGTTTTGAAGTTTCCTCTGGCTGGTTTGAGGTCATGTCCTTGTATGCTTGATCTCAGCTTCATACTGAAAGTACTGCCCTCCTGAACATTATTAACACCCTTAAAAGTAGAAGTCCACCCTAACACTAAAATCTCTAAATCTACAGGCATCCACGATCTAAGATTATCTCATCTATCCCTGTAAAGAAGAAATTAAGCCACTCCGGTCCCACGCTGAACTGTCAGCTGCGGCTTTGCAGTGAAGGTGGGTGCAGAGGAGGCAGCTTATAACAGAAGCCCCATAGTAAGGTCTATGGGTGATGTCACTTCCCATTAATTTCCCAGCCGTTGTCGGCTGTCTCCTCTGAACAGCTTCTGCTGCTGGAGACCGGACCAGAGTAGCTTCAAAAAAGGTATCTATAACGATTTCTTAAATTGTGGATGCCTGTAGATTTAGAGATTTTAGTGTTAGGGTGGACTTCCACTTTAATGTATTTAAATGTTTCAATCATATTTTCCAATTTGCTATCCTCAATCCTTATTAGGTTCCTGAAAGCTCTCCTGATGTTTTATCCCCAGACCCCTCTCTATTTTTCTTGCCCGTCTGTGAACTTGATCTTAAGATCTTTTTGGAAGTGAGGTCTCCAGAACTGGACACCAGTATTCTAAATGAAGTCTAACTAAAGCCCCACACACAATCAGAATACTGTACAAAAATACTGCTTTCAAAGCGATCGTACGATAATCTGATCGTTAGTACACAGCTTTTGTCCAAAACGTTCCAAAGAGGGACAAACACAAAAATGTTCCTCCTATGATACCAGATCGTACAATATTTGTTTAATCAGAACAGTTTTCGTCCAAAAATACAATACAATACATCACTTCCAAATTTTTATTCCGTCATACGAGAACTTTCATACTCTCGATATGAAGACTATCATGCAAAAAAAAAAAAACACAGACTCATTCGTCCGATAATCTCATTGTATGTACTAGGCTGAAAGATCTACTGTATGTAAAGGAATCAGGACCTCCCTCCACCTGCTGGTGATCCGTCCAGTAATATCTAAAGATCTACACAGAGGAATCAAGACCTTCCTCCTGCCGGTTACCCCTCTAGTGATACACCTAACAGTTCTAATCACTATTCCCATTGCATGACCACGCCGCTTGAGCTCCAGGCTGATACAAACTGCTTTTCTGAGAAATGTTGAAGCTCATTTAGATACACAACTGAATTAAACCAATTCCTTCCTTTTCCCTGCTTCCTTCCCTACTGGCTGCTAAATATGATGGGAGGCAAAAGAGAAGGAAGAAAGAGAGCAGACAAATGGGATTACCATTTTTTGTCATTTCCATATCTGGAGTCTGGCTTTGGAAGTTTTTATTTTCACTCTTTAATATAATCCTGTACGACCCAATCCTAACAAAAAAGTCCTGAATTTGGAGCATCATCTGCCAGGGGGTCCAACGGTGTGTTCACCATAAACCAGTCCACTGAGTAATAATGCAACAAGCTGTCATTCTGGCATGATTATGGATTAAAAAAAACAAAAACAAAAAAAAAAGAACGAAGAAATTAAAAAAAAAAAAAAAAAAAACACAACACAATAACCACTTTATTGAAATTGAGATTTGATATGTTCATAATACCAGAAACTTATGAAAGGTCAGAAATTAGGTTTCTCATTGGATGTTTGAAGGCAACAGGCGCACTCTAAGTGACATACCCTCTCTGCATTCCACTAGTACCTCCATATACCTTAGCAGTATAGTGTTTGGGTTATCAGGTTCATGCTGATACAGTCTGATCAAAGATCAAAAGAACTGTCCTTTTCCAGTGCAGATAACCACCCACAGTCTCCACAGAGACAAAATTAAATACTTGTATCAGTAAAGGACAATGATCACACAACTGGTCAAGCAGGTACTAACCACAATTAGCAAAAACCGTTTACTTGGGAGTTCACACTATTGTACTTTTGCAATACAAACTTCTAGGAACAAAGTGCAGTAACCCATAGCAGCTCAGATTCAATTTGCTGGAGTCAGACCAGTACAAGATCAATTCTGGTTGGTTGTTATGGGCACTAAGTTTATTACATTTTCACTAAATGTATTTTTAGATTAAAGTAGTCTATGAACCTGATTATGATTTGATATCTGCCTCTGAGTAGTTGAACACAGATTGTGAGACAGAGGAGTAGCACTGGGAGTCAATTAAACTCTGTTGCATGGATATGTACTAATAAGAGGGGTATTCAGTGGATATCAATTTTGTTACGCTATTGTTATACGCTACAATATGTTCACCTGGGGGCCCTTTGGCCATGAGTGATGTTTTATGCTGCTGTTTGTTGCACATGAACCAGAGTTTGTATTTTACAATAAACTTATCACAAATTTGAATCATTTTGAATATTTGATCTACTTTATCTTCAATTATTAGTCAATACTTTGCTGCTTTAAAAAACCCCCTGAGGAAATTCTCGATATTTTTTTGTATCCTACTTTTGGGTTGTGCAGCTCCGGGTACTCCCGCATATGTGTTTTCCTAGCTTTTATGTACTAATAAGAGAACACAAAAGAGCTGCTGCTCCTTCACTGTCCCATCACAGGCAGGGAGTTGGGAGGTGACCGGGCTTTATTGCTTAACCACCTGCTGTCTACCTGGGCCATTTTTTCTGCACACATTCAATTCTGCATTTTTTTGCTAGAAATCAATTTAAACACACCAAAAATTATATATTTTCTAAAAGCAGAGACCCTGGACAATAAATGGTAGTTGCATTGTTATGTTGCACAATATTTGCGCAAGTATTTATCAAATACATATTTTTTTTTAGGAAACAATACACTTAGGCCGGCCATACACTATTCCAATCTTGGCCAGTGCCTGGTGAACTGGCAGAGCTTAGAACCGTAAATGGGCAGGCTGAATGTACCAAGCTGATCAATAGATCAACTTGGGTAGAACCAGCCTGCTGGATTATTTTACGACAATCACTGTCTTCTCCCAGCGGGGACAGCTTACCCCACCTGCCCCTGCCCGTGGTTGCAGAAAATAAATTGTATGGCCTGCCTAAGGTAAATTGTAGAGCAAACAAACACATTATACCTAATTTTTAAGTAAACTATAAAAGATGGGGTTGCATCAGATAAACAGATACCAAACATATCAAGTCTCAAAACTCCCATGGAATCACAAAAACTGTAGTACAAAAAATTCTCTACAGGTAACGCTTTAAAAGCGTCATCAGTTACTATGGCCATAGAATTACTGTTCTCACTAGGACTTTTGCAACGATATGTCACATGTGTGGTAGGAACTGGTGTTTACATAAACATGCTTGCCCTATGCTTTGCTTTTTATAATGGGGTGTGTGTGGGGGTGCTCTAATTTTTTTAAATTATTTTTATTCTTTTTTACACTTTTTTTTTACTTTATTACTAATAAGCCCACTATGTGATGACATGGCCAGGTGACAAAAAGATAGTAGCTAATTGAGTACCGACATTCATTTGTCCTCAGACCAGGCGACCTACTGCACAGACTAATTCCAACACTTAAGTCCCTTGGAGTCCCTGGGATAGACCCCCTTTCCTACTGATTTTTTTACCCATGCATTTACCTAAATGGATAACGAACAGATCACAATTGTGTGATGCCCATATGTATGGCAAAAAATTGCAGGTGGTGTAACACTATATGTACGCTACTTTATACGATTTTCTGTTACTCTTGGTGACTGTGCAATGAAACCAAATCTACTGTTTACTGACATTGCATGGATATCCTAGTTCTAGCATACACACTTACACCTTGCTCATGGTGAAGTACCCACCCCAGTGATTCACGGGTTGAGCTCTGGTCTTGACACCTTTCAGTGACACTCGGAGGACAAAATGCAACCAATATTTTAATCCAGTTTCTTTATTTTAAGGTGTACTCACAGCTTCCAAATAAAGTAATCTCCTTTCTTTATGTCTATGCACCCCTGAAGAAGAATAACTATTTTGAAACACATCGGGTGTTCATCTTCATTTTCTGTTCTGGAGATTCCAACTTGAGTACATTGTAAAGAATTCCATCTAACCATTTTAACATGTATTGTTAATTTTTTTTTTAAATGACCCAGTACCGTTAAAGTCCCACTTTGGCCATGTGACAGGTCCTCCTAATAGAAACACTGGGTTTCTATTAGACCTCCAATATCTACCCTGCCCTCTGATGCAACTATTCAAAACACAGATTCTGTTTAAATAGCTGCATCCTCAGCTACACCAGCCGAGGAATGAGAGTTGTGACCCTGGAAGTGACGTAATACACGTCACTTTTGAAATCATTTTTGGCAGGAGGGATCGGGAAACATCCGAGTTCCTCCTGCTTTCACCAGGGAAGCAGTTTTCTGGGATAGTTAATACAGTGTAGGAAATCTGCTAGATACACCTTTGAAACGCGTGTGTGAACAGTTGTACCTGCCAAAAATGTGTAACTGCGTTTAACCAGTTTTCTAATCCAGACATCCCTGCCACACACTATACCAAGATTCCCAACTATTTACTTTTTCCAAAAGCAACACATCTTGGTCAAGGCTGTGACTGAATTGTGAATGAACAGCAGCACATTGACGAGGTCATCTCTGTGATCTCTCCTCCAATCAGTATGCTTCATTTTTGTTATGTTCACAGAACTTTGCAATGCAGTAAACTGATTGCCCTCCAGAGCTGCCTTTTCCTCAGACAGTTGAAGTATTTTATGATTACATTACTGGATTAAATTTGGGGGTCTTTTTATATATGCCCATACTTTAAGGTTCGATCATAAACACAAGTGGCATTTTCCAAGAGTTTGACTGTAGGGGGCTTTTTAAAGGTTAGTGTCATGTTGGGAAAACTGCCATCATTCCTGGCCAAAGTCTAAAATGATTAACATTCCCAGGAGACTTGTGCTCAGCACTCGTGAAATCTCAGCCCTCCTTAATAGAAGTATGTTTACTAACAGGCACATTGTATACTTTATCTAACGGGACATTTGTGGCAGGCCACAAAACAGATGTTGCCCTGTATGTGATAGGTTTCGGCATCTTGTATTTAGATAACCTTTGTTTAGTTCAGAGTTCAGGAGCAAGCCTTTTAGGCGCCTTTCACACAGCTTTCCCCCTCCTGAACCGTACCAGGCTGCATGCCCTCAACATTGGGGGGGGGGGGGGTTTGGTGCTTTGGGGCAAGGGGGGCGCCCTGCAGGACCCCCACCCCAAAGCACCTTGTTCCCATGTTGATGAGGACAAGGGCCTCTTCCCGACAACCCTGGCCATTGGTTGTTGGGGTCTGCGGGCGGGGGGCTTATCGGAATCCGGGAGCCCCCTTTAATAAGGGGGCCCCAGAACCCGGCCCCCCACCCTATGTGAATGAGTATGGGGCACATCGTACTCCTACCCATTCACGGGGGAGTGGGGTTGGGGGAAGTGTCAATAATAAAAAAACACAGTAGACAGGTTTTTAAAGTGATTTATTAGGCAGCTCCGGGGGGGTCTTCTTCCGACTTCGGTGGTCTTCTTCCGACTTCGGGGGTCTATCAGGCCTCTTCTCCCTCTCTCCGGTGTCGTCTCCGCGCTCTCTGGTTCTTCTCCGATGCCTTCTTCCTTCTGCCGGGCTCTGCTATCTTCTGCTCTTTTGCCGCTCTTTTGCTAGCGGAGGTGCCCGGTCTTCTGAGACGTCTTCTTCCCTCTTCTCTTCCTGAGATGTTGACAGGAAGAGACCGTCATGCCCCGGGACTGTGACGTGATAAGGGGGCGGGGTCACCGGGTGACATCACCCGGTGGCCACGCCCCATGCCTATATATTTGGTTGCAGACCTCGCTCATGGCATTACAGCGAGAGGGAGCGTCGTGTCAACATCTCAGGAAGAGAAGAGGGAAGAAGACATCTCAGAAGACCGGGCTCCTCCGCTAGCAAAAGAGCAGAAGATAGCCGAGGAGCCCGGCAGAAGGAAGAAGGCACCGGAGAAGAACCATAGAGCACGGAGACGTCACCGGAGAGAGGGAGAAGAGGCCTGAGAGACCCCCGAAGTCGGAAAGACGACCACCGGAGCTGCCTAATAAATCACTTTAAAAACCTGTCTACTGTGTTTTTTTTTTTATTGACACTTTTTCCCCCCGGGAATGGGTAGGTGTACGGATTCCGATAAGCCCCCCGCCCGCAATCCCCGACAACCAACGGCCAGGGTTGTCGGGAAGAGGCCCTTTGTCCTCATCAACATGGGGATAAGGTGCTTAGGGTGGGGGGCCCGCAGGGCTCCCCCTTGCTCCAAAGCACCAGGCCCCCCCCCCCCATGTAGAGGGCATGTGGCCTGGTACGGTTTGGGGGGGGGGGCGCTCGCTCGTCCCCACCCCCTTTCCTGACTGACCGGGCTGCATGCTCGGATAAGGGTCTGGTATGGATTCTGAGGGGGACCCCCACGCCATTTTTCGGCTTAGGGGTTCCCCTTAAAATCCATACCAGACCGAAGGGCCTGGTATGCTCTTGGAGGGGAACCCATGCCAGTTTATTTAAAATTTGGCGTGGAGTTCCCCCATCAAGATTCATACCGAACAGTGCCTGGCATTGGCAGGGATCCGAGTCGGATCCCCGTGCTTGTCATGCACTGCGATTACCTGCGGTTATGTGCGGATAGCTACGCTAAATCACTCCTGGACGCAGTCAATTCTATTTTTTCTATCCGCACCAAACCGCATGTAATGAAAACGCAGCTAAAAGCAGTGTGTGAATGGGGCTATAGGAAAGCATTGTGTGCGTTTAGCTGCAGTAGAAAATGCAGCTAAAAGCACAATCCTATCCGTCCGTCCGTGTGAAAGGGGCCTTAAGCTGAGCTATGGACTAAACTTGAGACTTGAGATTTGGTGTATTTGTTTGCAGATCTGTGCAGTAATCCGACATGAAACAACTCTGGTTTATTGCCTTTGTGCAGCACTTATCTGTAGTACAGACCAGTCACTGCCGCTCTCTTTCCCTGTGCAAGGTGACTGGTCTCGTCTCCCCCCAAACGCTGCAGACAGATGACCTTTCTTGGTCCCACCCACAGCGCTGCTCCCTGCACAGTTTTAAGTACAGCACAGTTATGACGTTCCCGCTACTTTTAAAAAGGTAATGCCTGGATTTGCAAAAGCATTTGGAGCACAAAAAGTGGAATTAAAGCGGAGTTCCACACAAAAATGGAACTTCCGCTTTTCGGAACCCTCCCCCCCTCCGGTGTCACATTTGGCACCTTTCAGGGGGGAGGGGGGTGCAGATACCTGTCTAAGACAGGTATTTGCACCCACTTCCGGCATACACTCCCATGGAAGTCTATGCCTCTTCCCGTCCCGAGCGCGCTGTCTGCTGGGAACACACAGCTCCCAGGAGAGAGCGGGGACCACTAGGGACGCGCAGCGCGATTCGCGCATGCGCAGTAGGGAACCGGGAAGTGAAGCCGCAACTCTTCACTTCCTGATTCCCTCACCTAGGATGGCGGCGGCAGCTGCCGAGAACCGAGTGGGTTCTCGGCGTCCCCTGCCGACATCGCTGGACCCTGGGACAGGTAAGTGGCCATGTATTAAAAGTCAGCAGCTGCAGTATTTGTAGCTGCTGGCTTTTAATATTTTTTTTTTTTGGCGGTGTGGGTGAACCCCCGCTTTAAATCATTTGTGCTATTGAGGAACATGTACCTGTAAATTCAAAGAATTTTTTAAGTGCTCTGAGTTCAGCTGTTTTAGAGATGTTTCCAAAGATATTACAGAATCACATTCAAAGTGTTACTAAACCCAGGACCCTGCATTCACTATATCTGGTCTCCCACAGTACACAGAACATGGAAATGCAATTATTTTAGTAATTATAAACTGCTAAATACCTCTTCTATATATATATAGAAGTATATAGAAGTCTTGTGACTTCCATAAGTGTCTGACCGAGCACTGGTTAAAGCTTGTAGGCGTTTTCCTCCAACAAAAAAAATAAAAAATAAATAAAAAAATTGGACTGATGGCAGTCTTAGCCTCTCAGCAAGACTCTAAGACGGATGCCTCTCCACAGTTCAGAGCTCCAGTGAGTGTGGAGGAGCAGAGTAGGAGAGCTGCTGATTGACCGTCAGCAGCTCTCCTCTCGGGGATCTGTGGTAACCGAGTCATCGGCGGTGTTTGGTGGCTCGGTTCTCAGTAAGGAGGCGCTGGGGGACAGATGCAGCATCGCACCAATGCTGCACCCACCTAGGCAAGTATGAATCTGCAAAAAACAGGATTCCCATACTTCTTTAATGACTTAAAAGATTATATTCTCAGTTTTAAAACAAGTGTTTCAGCTTCATAGTATATCAGGATGGAAAGAAAAGAGCACATTCTCACCAAATTATTGACTATAGTCCTGTACATAAATTATAATAGCCCCATCAAACATTTACAGAAACAGGTACAAACCAGCAGGCTGGATTTTTTTACATGAAATTATTGCCAGCGGCTATAGCCGCTAGAAGTAATCCCTGTGTTCTCCCGGCATAGACAGCTACCCGCGCCCCCCTTCCCGCCAGAACACAAAAGCTCTGCAGGAGGGGTTCCCCCATAAACACTGCCCGTGTTGAGGGAGTTGAGAAATGTTCTTCTTTAGTCAATTTGGTAAAAAAAAAAAAAAAAAAAAAAAAATGGAAGAAGGAGGACACATTCATCCAGTTCAATCAATTAAAACACTAATGGAAAAACTCCATATACACAATCCTATACCCCACATACACAGCTGAAGCTTACAGGGATTGATTACCCTTTTCCTCAAGCACCCTAAGGGGATGTCTTCAAAAAGTAACTTATGGTGAAAAAAATACAAGTTGCTCTCATTCTCCCACTGCCGACTCCCTCCACCCCCTGAAATTGTTAGTTGCCCGGTTGCCATACTCATTAACCAACTTTACCACTTGCTGAGGAATTGACCTGGAAGTAGTATGAAGATCAGCAGTAGCTCTCTCATATTCACTTGCTCTGGGTGGGCGCTCAGGGTTCTGAAACCAGAGACAACCAGAAATTTCAAAATGAGGTGGGAATGGCAGCTTACACACTTTTTTCGGCTCTATTCAAAAGAGGAAAGAAAATATAAGAGCTTGAAATGTTTTTGAATAGCCCAGAATTACTTGCTTTTCTTTAAAGTGAATCTGTGGATAATTTAAAAAAAGTGAACAATGAACATCAGTAGACAGTAGCTAACAAACAGTCAGTTGCTGAATTAGTACAGCACTGCCCACCGCCCTCTGAAATACTGTACATAGGTCTGTGAAAGTATTTATAATTTTGAAGACATTCCACAGTTTATCCAAGCAGCTTCTTCAGAACTTGAAAAGCTGCCCCATTAAGCTGTTAAATGTCTTCAGAATTACAGGACAAGTCCATTTGAATTTGAATAATCACTCTTCTGCAATTATACATATGCAAATATGCTTTCCCAAAGTAGCTATATGCATAAGAATAGAATAGGCCCCATAAGAATAGGCATTACCCCCTGCTCCTCACATTACAATACCCAACTGTGCTGATATGTCAGTCTGGCACCAGGTATTGCATTGGTATATGAATGGAGGGTGTACCCAACTCCATTAAACAAACAGCAGGGACCACAGGTGGGATGGAGTGCACTGATGCTGCATCAAACTTGGAGCCAACTGGGAGTTCATTTTTTTACCGCAAAGCTGGTCAGAGATAGATTGAAATTTGACCAGTTCTGTGGGGACCAGACAAATTTTGATCCATCTACGGCCGGTCCCGCTAGAGTGAAGTCGATCTAACAATCCGCTTCTCTCTCAGAATGTTAAAATATTTTAATTCGATCAGCGCATATCAAAGTATTTTGACAGCGGAGAGTCCCCACCATACAATGCTTTGGCACAGGGAATGCGATGTGGATGCAGGAATCTGGCAGTTATTTTTTTTGCTTTGGTGCGCCCGCTGGCTAAAAACAAAAAAGAAAAAAAACTGACACAGTGTGTATCCCAAAAAAAAACAAAAAAAAAAGCAGTGTTTTTACAATACTAATTGTCAGGTGATCACTGATAAATGGCACCAGTGACCAGCTAGGAATCAATATTTTCAGCTCTGCCTTCAGTACGAACATGGCCATCAAGGAAAGCAAACATGTGAATGTGCACACTTCAGCATAAGGCCATCCATCTGTGCACTTGTGGGTACACTTGTATGCCTACAACTATATGTGCATTTTAAATATCTAAAAACGGGCAACAAAGATTGAAATCTGTGTGGAAAAATGCACCGAATGTAGGGTGCAGATCTAGGTCAACAAAGAGTTAAGCGCGGAGCACCCTTTTCTAAAACCACAATTTAAACAAGTGTATTGTTTTCCAGGGAGATCTGCATCTATAAAAGACACATTTCCTGCTCAGGTAGCTAGTCAAATACAGATTCTAAAGAGAATTAATTGAACCCGGGGTTTATTTAGCAGATTTGTAAAATATGAGAACTTTTGGCCTTCCCGTGGGACATATGCAACTAAGAACAACACAGGAAGTAACAGGGCAGTAAAATGGATCTACTACTTGAAATTATTTCTGAATAAATTATAACAGCTTGCCAAGGTAATGACTGTATACACAACATAACAGCTTAAAGACAAAAAATATAATGAAAAAGGTCAAGAGGTTATAGAGAAACATACAATGCACAAAGTATAAGGTAGCTTTAGCAGCTGTCAAGGACATTGTTAATGACATACGATTTTCTGTCCCTGGAGCCCCACCTAGTGGTCATCAAATTCCAAGCACATGATAAGGCAAGTCTTCAAGTCACTTCCAGGCAGCCTAAATTTATAGTCCAATTATTGAGCCAAGGTCTATAATTTTCAGTGCAGCGACATCTGGTGTCACACACACAAAGTGAATACACCCCTCACATCTGTGACAACACTTAAGAAATGAAACTTTGCTACAATGTAAAGTAGTGAGTGTACAGCTTGTATAAGTGTAAATTTACTGTCCCCTCAAAATAAATCAACACACAGCAATTAATGTCTAAACTGCTGGCAACAAAAGTGAGTACACCCCTAAGTGAAAATGTCCAAATTAGGCCCAGTCGTTAGTGTTACAAGGTCTCAGGTGAATGGGGAGCAGGTGTATTAAATTTGGTGTTATCGCTCTCACTCTCTCATACTGGTCACTGGAGGTTCAACATGGCACCTTATGGCAAAGAACTCTGAAAATATTAAAAAAAAAAAAAAAAAGAATTTTTGCTCTACATAAAGATGGCCTAGGCTATAAAAAGAGTAATTATATATATTTATATTATATATATATATATATATATATATATATATATATATATATATATATATATATATATATATATATATATAGACACACACACACACACACACACACACACACATATACACATATATATACATATATATACACACACGGCTCAATATTTAAAGTCCTGAGCTACTAGCCAAGCTTTAGGGCACTTTCACACTGAGGCGTTTTTGCGCTAAAAATAGCACCTGTAAACTGCCTCTTCTGCAGCCCCAGTGTGAATCGGTGCACTTGCAGGATATCTTTGGGGCGGTGCAGGAGCAGTGTATACACCACTCCCAAAACGCCCCTGCCATTGAAATCAACGGCCAGCGCTTGCAAAGCGCGACCAAAACCGTCAACGCAGCCAGCGCCTCAGTGTGAAAGTGGCCTATGGGTTACTCGCCACCAGTTTCCCCACCCAACACCTACCCTGCCCCTAATTCAGCACCTGTGCCCATGAATGCAGACTCACCTATGCCCATCAATGCAGCCTCACCTGTGCCCAAGAATGCAGCCTCACCTGTGCCCAAGAATGCAGCCTCACCTGTGCCCAAGAATGCAGCCTCACCTGTGCCCAAGAATGCAGCCTCACCTGTGCCCAAGAATGCAGCCTCACCTG
Organism: Aquarana catesbeiana; assembly: GCF_042186555.1. NCBI lineage: Eukaryota > Metazoa > Chordata > Amphibia > Anura > Ranidae > Aquarana > Aquarana catesbeiana. Next base: position 160,476,998 of record NC_133332.1, on the reverse strand, counting down.
TGCCCAAGAATGCAGCCTCACCTGTGCCCAAGAATGCAGCCTCACCTGTGCCCAACAATTCAGCCTCCCCTGTGCCCATCAATGCTAATTCACCTGTGCAGGAGAGGAGAGGAAGAGGATTGTTGGCTGGATCATCAGAGAGCAGATAAATGATGAAGAAACTCCTGCGCTGTCAGAAATACCTATGCTAAGGGGCACTGCTGAAACACCTAAATGGCTGATCCAAACAGACAAAAGTGGTATGAATAAAGTGAGTGGTGATTGCGCTGTGATAAAAAAGGGGGAAGGGGGGAAGGGGAAGGGGCTAGCTCAAATGTATAGAGAGGTGAGTGAAAAAATAAAAAAAAAAATATTTAAAAAAGTATAATAAACATGAGGGCTAGTATCATACTAGCACATGAAAAATATTGTAAATACTGAAACAAAAGAAAAGAAAAATCTCAGTGCAAAAGGGCTAGTATCATACTAGTACATATGTGGTAACTCAGCAAATACTTATTGGTGACTCCAAGTAAATAGATAAATGGTGAACAATCCCACAACCTAGTAGTACAAAGTGCTCAAACAATGAGTCATCAGTTCCAAAAAGGCAAAATGAAAAAATTATACAAAATATAACAGTATAATGAAATGTAATAAAGTGCGGTCTCATGGGCACTAAATCCGAGGAAATTGAGGAAACAAAATTGCCTAAAACGTATATATATATATATATATATATATATATATATATATATATATATATATATATATATATATATATATATATATATATATATATATATATATCCAAATAAAAATATATAAATCAAAAAAAGTCCATGTGCATGAGGGCTAGTATCAAATATTGTAAATACTGAAACGAAAAAAAAAAATCTCAGTGCAAAAGGGCTAGTATCATACTAGCACATATGTGGTAACTCAGCAAATTCTTATTAGTGACTCCAAGTAAATAAATAAATGGTGAACAGTCCCACCACCTTGTAGTACAAAGTGCTCAAACAATGAGTCATCAGTTCCAAAAAGGCAAGTCCACAAGCCACAGGAAAGGGAAAAAGTTTTCAGTGGGGACACCTCTGTGCTCGCAAGCAGCTCACCTTACTGCTGCAAGACAACAGCTTGTAATCCAATAACAAATCACCAGCAGGCAAGGGTCCCATCCAGTAGTTCAGGCGATTCGGGTGGTGGGTGTGCAGGATGGTATATAAAAAAACATAAGCAGACAGTATATAGTATAACTCGGTGGAGGCCAGAGTGGAAAAAGGGGACAGGACACAGAAGGGGGATGCACTCACTTTTGTAAGATGAGTGTGGGCATCAATCCAACGAACGCCGAGTTCGTATACCTCAAAAGGGTGTCTTCAAACCGTCCCCATTTCCTCAATGCTCGTCACAATGGGATGAATATATGTGGAGTGTTGGAAGAGAGTGCACATAGCGTGATCCCGTATATAAATCAGTTTATCAGTTTATTAGGTTAAAAACAACATGGTACACTTACATTTAGCAGAAGGCTATAGTAAAAAACATCCACGAGCACCGAACTCGTATCCTATCGTCAGTCTGTGACAGTTCCCGTGCTCCAATCCTGACGCATATTGTCACGTCACGTGACTTCATCAGAGGAGCAGCTTTCATTTGAATTGCCGAGTGTTCCCCCGCGCTCGCTGTCACATACAGCCCCGCCTCCTGGTCCAGGTACTTTGCTATACATCACACGTCCCGGCATTGGACAGGTGTTCTGTCTATCAAAGTACCCGGGCCAGGAGGCGGGGCTGTATGCGCTTGCAAGTGCGGGGAACACTCAGCAAAATGAAAGCTGCTATAGCCCCTTGAAATGTTCTGCATTTGCTGCAAGTCTTTTTTGGGTATGTCTTTACCAGCTTTCCACATCTAGAGGAATTTTTGCTCATTTTTCTTTGCAAAATAGCTCAAGCTCTGTCAGATTGGATAGAGAGCATCTGAACAGCAATTTTTGAGTCTTGCTACAGATTCTCAATTGGATTTAGGGTCTGGACTTTGATTGGTCCATTCGAACACGTACAGTTGTGCTCATAAGTTTACACACCCTGGCAGAATTTATGATTTCTTGGCCATTTTTTTGAGAATATGAATGATAACACAAAAACATTTTTTCACTCATGGTTAGTGTTTGGCTGAAGCCATTTATTAGCAATCAACTGTGTTTACTCTTTATAAATCATAACGACAACAGAAACTACCCAAATGACCCTGATCAAAAGTTTACATACCCCAGTTTTTAATACCGTGTATTGCCCCCTTTAACATCAATGGAGGCTTGAAATCTTTTGTGGTATTTGTGGATGAGGCTCTTTACGTTCTCAGATGGTAAAGCTGCCCATTCCTCTTGGCAAAAAGCATCCAGTTCCTCTAAAGCAGTGGTTCTCAACTCAGGTCCTCAGGACCCACTAACAGGCCAGAATTTAAGTATTACCTTGGGGAGATGCAGACTAGAATACTGCATTCACTGAGCAGCAAATGATATCACTTGTGATGTATTCAGTTATCCTGCAAACCTGGCCTGTTAGTGGGTCCCGAGGACAGGAGTTGAGAACCACTGCTCTAAATTCTTGGGCTGTCTTGCATGAACTGCAGGTTTGAGATCTCCCCAATTAGTTCCACTACATTTTAGTTAGGGGTATCAGAGTAAAGGGAGTGAATACAAATGCACGTCACACTTTTCAGATATTTGTAAAGAAAAAAAATATACATACATACATACAGTATCTCATAAAAGTGAGTACACCCCTTACATTTTTGTAAATATTTTATTATATCTTTTCATGTGACAACACAGAAGAAATGAAACTTTGTTACAATGTATAGTAGTGAGTGTACAGCTTCTAAAACAGTGTAAATTTGCTGTCCCCTCAAAAAACCTCAGCACACAGCCATTAATGTCAAACCCGCTGGTTACAAAAGTGAGTACACCCCTAAGTGAAAATGTCCACATTGGGCCCAGTTAGCCATTTTCCCTCCTAGGTGTCATGTGACTCGTTAGTGTTACAAGGTTGCAGGTGTGAATGGGGAGCAGGTGTGTTAAATTTGGTGTTATTGCTCTTACACTGGTCACTGGAAGTTCAACATGGCACCTCATGGCAAAGAACTCTGAGGATCTGAAAAAAAGAATTGTTGCTCTACATAAAGATGGCCTAAGCAATAAGAAGTTTACCAAGACCCTGAAACTGAGCTGCAGAACAGTGGCCAAGACCATATAGCAGTTTAACAGGACCGGTTCCACTCAGCACAGGCCTCGCCATGGTTAACCAAAGAAGAAAGAAGTTGAGTGCACATGCTCAGTGTCATATCCAGAGGTTGTCTTTGGGAAACAGATGTACGAGTGCTGCCAGCATTGCTGCAGAGGTTGAAGGGGTGGGGGGTCAGCCTGTCAGTGTTCAAACCATACTCCACACACTGCATCAAATTGGTCTGCATGGCTGTCGTCCCAGAAGGAAGCCTCTTCTAAAGATGATGCACAAGAAAGCCCACAAACACTTTGCTGAAGACAAGCAGACAAAGGACAAGGATTACTGGAACCATGTCCTGTAACTTATTTGGTTCAGATGTTGTCAAGCGTGTGTGGCGGCAACCAGGTGAGGAGTACAAAGACAAGTGTGTCTTGCCTACAGTTAAGCATGGTGGTGGGAGTGTCATGGTCTGGGGCTGCATGAGTGCTGCCGCCACTGGGGAGCGACAGTTCATTGAGGGAACCATAAATGCCAACATGTACTGTGAAATACTGAAGCAGAGCATGATCCCCCTCCCTTTGGAGACTGGGTCGCAGGGCAGTATTCCAACATAACCCCAAACACACCTCCAAGACGACCACTGCCTTGCTAAAGAAGCTGAGGGTAAAGGTTATGCACTGGCTAAGCATATCTCCAGACCTAAACCCTATTGAGCATCTGTGGGGCATTCTCAAAACGGAAGGTGGAGGAGCGCAAGGTCTCTAACATCCACCAGCTCTGTGATGTCGTCATGGAGGAGAGAAAGAGGACTCGTGGCAACCTGTGAAGCTCTGGTGAACTCCATGCCCAAGAGGGTTAAGGCAGTGCTGAAAAATAATGGTGGTCACACAAAATAGACACTTTGGACACAATTGAGACATTTTCACTTGAGGGGTGTAATCACTTTTGTTGTCAGCGGTTTAGACATTAATGGCTGTGTGTTGAGTTATTTTGAGGGGTCAGCAAATTTACACTGTTATAAAGCTGTACACTCACCTCTATACATTGTAGCAAAGTGTCATTTCTTCAGTGTTGTCACATGAAAAGATAATAAAATATTTACAAAAATGTGAGGGGTGTACTCACTTTTGTGAGATACTGTATATACATACATACATACATACATATCTCTCATCTACATCAGTCCCTGTTTACGTGGAGCTTACAAGCCAAGCTCCCCAACGCATAAATACGCATGTTTCTGGAGTTTGTACAAACTTTATGCTACTGTAAGGGCTGGTCACACCAAATGCCTTCTAGTGCATTTTTAGGGTTGGTTCCCCTGATGCATTCTAGTGTATTTTTATTTTGCATTAAAAATGCATGGGCCATGTTTAACATGGATTCCAATGGGCCTAGTTCACACCAATGCAGTGTGTTCCAGTGCAGTCAACAAAAGTAGAACATGTTGCATTCTTCCTGTATGGAACACATCTGGAACATGGCAAAACCACTCATCTTCATTGAGTTCCAGAGCTTTCAACAAAAATACAACGTGCTGCTTTTTTTTTGTCCAAAATTCATCAAAACGTGTGGGGCTGCACCAGAATGCACATTGTCCTAATCAAAATAAGAATTTTTCAAATAAAAAAAAAAAAAACACCCATAAAAAACACACACACACACACACACACACACACACACACACACACACACACACACACTAGACTGCATATAAGTGTGTCAAAAACACATAAAAAAAATGCGCCTACATGCGTATGCAAAAACAAAGAGATAAATATGGTGGCTGGCATTGCTGACCTGCTTCTGAAAATGCTGGTCATCTGGCTGTGATACGTACCTACTGAAGCATGCAGCACAGAAACATCAGATATCCTTATTGGTATACTTGTTCCTTGCCAGTGATTCAAAGAATTGAACCCAGTGGTCAGGATGACAGCCAGGCCATAGAATTTTCAAAAGGAGTGTCAGCAATGACAGGCTCTCTGTTTCTCTCATTAAAGGCTTTTAAACACAAAAGGCAGTAAAGTGTTACACCAGTTATGTTTTTTTATTACAAGTGCTATAAAGATGGCTATAAATGAAGGCTTAAAACAGCACTGACAATGACAAGTGTTGATATCTCCAGGCTACCAACAAGGCTGGAAGCCCCAGTCAGGGCCTTGTGGGCTCTTGGTTCTCATCTATTGCTATTGTTGCATGATGGTGCCCAGTCATTGTTTATTTAAAACCTAGCTTCAAACATGTTTTTTTGCTTTGGAAAGAGCATGAAAGAGTTACAATTTGTCCAGCACCCCCCCCCCCCCCCCTTTCGGTTACCTTGTTGTGGAGATATGCCCTCCCTTTCTGTTCCTGAGATCAGGACAAGAAGTGGGGGTTCACCAGGTAAGTAAAAACAAAACAAAAAAATTTCCAGGCATTCAAACCTACCCAGTAAGGGGAAGAAGGTGTAATCATTCCCCACTCTATACAAGTCTAAATAAAACATAGCTGGTGTTGGGCTTCTAGCTTCTCTAACATTATATCATTTTTTCCAAGACTGGAATTGCCCTAATTTATATATAAATATGTGTAACCAATAAGCAGTTTTAGGATTAGTGTCAGAAGGTTAAAATGCCTTCCATAGCCATAAGCAACTTTGGAGAGCACAGATCTTTTAATACTTTTCAATTCCTGCTGTAGCAAACCAACAACAGTAAGGGCTCATGCACACTGGACGTTAAAATAACGTTATAAAAAACGTTATAAAAAAGAAAAGTAGCTTTGCAGCGAGTTTCTCAACTTTTTTCAACGTTTTTGCAATAGAGTTTTTTCGCGTTAGCGGTTTTTTTTTTTTTAAGACATTTTTTATTTTTCAATGGATCAAAAACGTTAAAAACCGCTAGTGAGCAACGTTTTTGAGCATTTATCGACGTTTATCAGCGTTAGAGTGTTTTTACACCTGAAAAACATCTCTCAGAACCCATTAGTTTGGGGGGTTTTTTACTGCTCAAACACCCCACTGCCCAAAACGGCTGATAACAGCCTATGTGTGCATGGACACATAGGATAACATGATGGAGAGTTTAATGACTGTAGAAAAAAACGTCTACAGCCAAATACAGCTGCTGTAAAAATGTCAAAAAACGTCCAGTGTGCATGAGGCCTTATACATATATGTGGCTAACGAGCAGGCTGTTCAACATTTGAGCATACAGTATAAATTATACCGTATGTATAGATTTATATAAAACTATACTTTACCAAGAAAGGCAACAGTCAAAAAGCAAAATGGTCAAAAGCTGTACCTGCATTTTCTTCTTGACAGTTTCAAAGGGAAAAGACAATGTCTGGGCTACAGCAGCAGCCAAGCAGCCATTTACAAAGTTCTGTAGAGGTGTTAAACGGGCCCCAGACACCTGCCAGACCCTGTCCAGACTTACATCCATAAAGAATAAACCAGCAGAAAATGGAACTGCTCCTGGAAAAAAAAAAAAAAAATGGGTATTATTTTTCCATCAATAAGTAGTCGAGGTACATTTTCACAATGATAGTGGCTCCAACTACAGAGGATTGTGCAGATAAAAATGTTATTGCAAGGCCAGGAATGCTTGGGACAGAAATCTTTGTCTGGGGTGACTGTCGATCATGTAGCCAAAGGTTTATCGGGGATATCATTTGAGCCAGGGCATTCAGCAGCATGTATGGGAGTGTGCAGAAGGGCTGTAGAGAGTAGACAGATTGCACATTAGCAGGCCCATCAGCGCTGGACATCGAGCTGCTGCAGCCAGTGACAATGGACAGAATTAAACAGGGCTATGAGCTGCTGGAACATTTAGAACACAGATCCCGTTTCTCGCTGTGTCACGAGTGATCGCGGTAGCCCGGCGGTCATCGCGTGCCCCTTGTGGCCACAAGGCGAAGCGACGTAACATAGCGTCGTTTTGCCCAGCCGTGCCATTCTGCCGCAGTAAAACTGTGGCGGCTGGTTGGCAAGTGGTTAACATGACCTCAAAGCGGTTCTAAAGCCTAAACATTTCTCTTACCTTAATGCATTCCTTGCATTAAGATAAAAAATGTTTGGGCATCAGCATCGATTTTGGCCCCTCACCCCCCCCCCTTTACTTACCTGAGCCCTCATTCAATCCGGCGCCATGCACGTCTGCAGCTCTTCTCTCCCCTCACATCCATGTCTCATTGGCTTCGCTGGGGCACCAGGAACGATTAGCTCCCAGCGCTGTCAATCAAAGCCAGTGGCGAGGAAGCAGGGCCGAGTCCAGCTGTCTGTGTCAATGGACGTAGCAGGGGGGCTCGGGAGCAAGCACACACAGGTGCTCCCATGGGAAGCGGCTTTCCATGGGGGCAATGGATGGAGAGGAGGGGCTAGGAGTACCGGCGCGGGACCCAAGAAGAGGAGGTTCACAGCCGCCCCGTGCAATTCAATTGCAGGTCATTGCAGAGCAGGTAACTACAGACATGCTTGTTATTTTAACTTTACAATCGCTCTAATTGAGCTGAATTACAAGGTCCTATTACGGTGGTAAAAAGAAAAGAGGTGCAGCGCTAAAAATAAAAGTTCTTAGACCCTTCAGTCTTCAGATATCAATAGTAACCAAACACTTCATGGGATATATTTGAAGAGTGAGAGAAAGAAGATGACCACCACCAGCACCCAAATACACTGCCTCTTACCCTCCTCTTTGGACCCTTATTACAGGGGTCAAATGAGCATATAGATGGAATAAAACACTCCAGTTCACGATCGTCCACACTCGATCAGGCACGGCAGATAAAGCAGGATGGACACAGGTATCCCAATCTCCATGCTCCGTTCCCAGTGGTCACACCATTAGATTCACATAAAACATCATCTCATAAAAAATAAAGGAAGAATCCTCATGGTGTAGTAATTCTAATATAGGTTTAATGTTTAAAACAAGAGAATATTGCACTCACATTTCCATATAAAGGATAATCGCTTTGCTGATTGATAAAAACATGCAGCTCCTGGTTAATACTGCCGACAAGATAGCCGCAACGTCCCAGCATACAGTTGCGTCACGTCTCAAGCTCTTACCTACGCGTTTCAGCACACATTGACATCAGGGGTGTGGCTTGATGTGCGTGAAACTGTATTATATAGAAGGGGACGTCTAACTGTGGAATTTACATGCGCTCCAACCAGCGGAAGCAAACCAAGGATGCTGACCAATGGCCGGAACACTGCTAATCCACTGTAATCAAACCGTAAATAGCGGGCAAAGGAAATTATCATTGTTGAAACACTAGCCACAATTATATATGTATGTGAAAGTCAGCCAACTTACATTTGATTGTTACAAACTGATCATGTACTATATTTTAAAAATGCAGTATGCCAGTAGACGGCGCCATCTAGTGGAGTATACAAATATCAGTAAGAATGTGAGAAATATTACAAATATAAAAATATACAAACATACAAATAAAAAGTAACTAAGTGTTACATACATCTAAAATCAAATGTACACAGTGTACGAGGTAGCATAAGAGGGCTGGCCAAACCATAATGAAAAACTAAGAATTGCTAATGAATGCATTCACATCCCACTCAATGTTTAGGCCAAATGGATTATAAGTCTTAGCCTTATAAATAGACTTCGTTTCAAGCTTGGACACCCCCCTGGTCATATTACTCCCTCTCCAATTACCCATATATTTGTCGATACCCAAAATACGGTACCCTTAGGGTTCTGATTGTGATGGGTGTCATAATATTTGGAGAGGCTGTGATTGGGGTAGCCATTCTTGATTTTGGTGGTGTGCTCCTTTAGTCTAACCTGGAGCATACGGACAGTACGGCCAATGTATTCCAGCCCACAAGGGCACCGTATAAGGTAGACTACATGCTTGGTAGGTTTAATATGATGGTGTTGCTGAGTCGAATTGGATTGAAAAGTGTCTGTCCTCCCCTGCACGTTAAAAATACAAAAAGAACACTTCCTACAATAAAAGAAGCCCCCTACATTGTGGAAGAAAGAAATTCTATTGGGGGGTCTATAACATTAGGCGCTATTTGGAGCCTCAAAAGGGGGGCCCCTCTGTAAACCACCAATGAACGATCCAGGAGAAGAGGTCCTAGAATTTTATCATTTCGCAAAACATTTCCGGTGTTTATATATAAATAAAAAAATTAAAAGCATACTGCTGAGTAGAATAGGCGGTAAAAAGGCATGTTTAAAAGCTTCATTAGGTTCTCTCTGCCTGGGGACCAAAAGCTCACCTCTTTCCCTCTCAATGGCACGTATAAGTGCCTGATCTAATTCGTGAGAATGGTAGCCTTTTTCCAAAAACCTATTGCTGAGGGTAGAGGCTTCTCTCAAAAAAAATCAGCATGATTAGAGCAATTTTGCTTCAACTGTAGGAATTGACTGATGGGAATGGATCTCAGCTAGACCAGATGATGGCAGCTACTAGTGCTGATAAATCCATTCCGATCAGACTCCTTAAAGTAGGTGGAGGTAACAATCGCCCCCTCCACCACCCTGATCTTTAAATCTAGGAAATGGACCTCACTTACACTAGATTCATGTTGGAGCTTGATGCCCCTATCATTGGCATTCAAACAGGTCATGAATTCATCCAGTGAGCACTGATCGCCATTCCATATGGGGAAGGAGGTCATCTATGTACCTTTTCCAGAGAACCAACTCTGGTCTGGACCTACCATAGATGACGTCCTCCTCCCATTTGGCCATAAAAATGTTGGTCATGCTGGGCGCAAATTTAGCGCCCATGGCCACACCTCTATCCTGTAAACAGTAGGAGCCCCCAAACCAAAAATAATTATGGCCCATGGGGAAATCGACCAGTGATAAAATAAACTCACTTTGGATGTCTGTCAACACATCCAAACTTAAATAATGCCTGACCGCCTCTCAACCAGGCAAATGTGAGATTATACTGTACAGAGATGACACATCTGTGGTTGCAAAAATGTAAGTGGCTAAATTTGCGCCCAGCATGACCAACCTTTTTATGGCCAAAAGGGAGGAGGGGTCATCTATGGTAGGCCCAGACCAGAGTTGGTTCTCTGGAAAAGGTACATAGATGATGTCATCCTCATATGGAATGGAGATTAGTGCTCACTGGATGAATGCATGCCAATGATAGAGGTGTCAAGCTCCAACATGAATCTAGTGCAAGCGAGATCCATTTCCTAGATTTAAAGATCAGGGTGGTGGAAGGGGCGATGGTTACCTCCACCTACTTTAAAAGGAGCCTGATCGGAATGGATCAGAAATAGTAGCTGCTATCATCCGACCTGGCTGAGATCCTTTCCCGTCAGTCAATGCCTGCTGTTGAAACAAAATTGCTCTAATCATGATGATTTTTTGAGTGAAGCCTCTACCCCCAGCAATAGGTTTTTGGAAAAAGGCTACCATCCTCCTGAATTAGATCAGGCACTTATACGTGCCATTGAGAGGGACAGAGGTGAGCTGTTGGTCCCCAGGCAGAGAGAACCCAATGAAGCTTTTAAACATGCCTTTTTTACCACCTATTCTACTCAGCAGTATGCTTTTAAATTTTTTTTTACATAAACCCTGGAATGTTTTAAGAAATGATAAAAATTCTAGGACCTCTTCTCCAGGAGCGTCCATTGGTGGTTTACAGAGGGGCCCCACCTTTGAGGCTCCAAATAGCGCCTAATGTTATAGGTCCCCCAATAGAGTTTCTTTCTTCCACAATGTAGGGGGCTTCTTTCATTGTAGGAAGTGTTCTGTTTGTAACATTAACGTGCAGGGGAGAAGGAGGACAGACACTTTTCAATCCAAATCGATTCAGCAACACCATCATATTAAACCTTTTATTACATGCACCAAGCATGTAGTCTACCTTATACGGTGCCCTTGTGGGCTGGAATATATTGGCCGTACTGTCCGTATGCTCCAGGTTAGACTAAAGGAGCACATCACCAATATCAAGAATGGCTACCCCAAGCACAGCCTCTCCAAACATTACAACACCCATCACAATCGGAGCCCTAAGGGTGCCGTATTTTTGGGTATCGACAAATATATGGGTAACTGGAGAGGGAGTAATATGACCGGGGGGTGTCCAAGCTTGAAACTGAGTGGATTTATAAGGATAAGACTTATAATCTCTTTTGGCCTAAATGTTGAGTGGGATGTGAATTGTGGAGTGTGGAGGTTTAGCCAGCCCTCTTATGCTACCTCGTACACTGTGTACATTTGATTTTAGATGTATGTAACACTTAGTAAGTTACTTTTTATTTGTATGTTTGTATATTTTTATATTTGTAATATTTCTCACATTCTTACTGATATTTGTATACTCCACTAGATGGTTCAGTCTTCTGGCATACTGCATTTTCAAAATATAAATTTGAACATAGTACATGATCAATTTGTAACAATCAAATGTAAGTTGGCTGACTTTCACATACATATGATTGTGGCTAGTGTTTCAACGATGATAATTTCCTTTGCCCGCTATTTACGGTTTGATTACTGTGGATTATCGGTGTTCCGGCCATTGGTTAGCATCCTTGGTTTGCTTCCGCTGGTTGGAGCACATGTAAATTCCGCAGTTAGACGTCCCCTCTATATAATACAGTTTCATGCACGTCAATCCACGCCCCTGACGTCAACGTGTGACGAAATGCATAGGGACATGGCGGCCATCTTGTCGGCAGTATTACCAGAGCTGCATGTTTGTATCAATCAGCAAAGCGATTATCCTTTATATGGAAATGTGAGTGCAATATTCTCTCGTTTTAAACATTACACCTATATTAGAATTACTACACCATGAGGATTATTCCTTTATATTTTATGGGATGATATTTTATGTGACTCTAATGGTGTGACCATTGGGAACAGAGCGTGGAGATTGGGATACCTGTGTCCATCCTGCTTTATCTGCAGTGTATTTGGGTGTCGGTGGTGGTCGTCTTCCCTCTCTCACTCTTCAAATATATCCCATCAAGTGTTCAGTTACTATTGATATCTGAAGATTTTATTTTGAGCACTGCATCTCTATTTTTTTTTTTATGCTTGTGTGCTTTCTGTTCATCAACATTGTGCCGGCTGCTCAATAGACTTTTATATTTGTTGATTTATTTTAAAGTTGATAAGCGCAGCAAACATTTATTATTGTTACTTATTACGGTGGTATTTAGTCCCCTCCAGGATTGCCAAAATCTATCTTGAAGCATCCTCCCTTTGGATATCTCAATGTACTTAAAAATGCCAAAACAGTACTTTTGAATGAACCAATCCCCAGACATATGCAGACCCTAATTTTTTTTTTTTTTATCAACGAAAAAATTTGGATTTCTAGAGCATGGATTTCTTAGCCAGTATCCTTGGGGACAAGTAATCCAGATTTGAAAAAGTCTGGAATCTTGGGTAAGCCATCTGCAATCACTTGTATAAAATAGGTAGGGGGCAGGTCACTGGGATCCGACATAAAATGAGCAAGATCTTGATTTTTTCATACTGCATACTTTCACATTATTCTTAACCCCCCCTTTTTTTTCGTACTATTGTAGATGTTACCTTTTTATGCAATTTGGATGACAGATTATTATTTTCTTTGGTTGTTGGTACTTGCTTATATTCACGGAGGATGTCCATTAGTGCACTTGCCCATTTCAAGCTTCAGAGGTGTTTGGATCATGCCTAATCCTGCCAGGCTGTTTGTAGTTTGGGGTACAGGGTTTCAGTCCCTTATATCATGTTGATCTTCCTCTCCTATGTCTATAGCTGTCATACTATTTACACTTTATGCAACCTGTTATCTATAATGCTTTGCCCTGACTTCTGATTTGAACAAATGTATGCAAATTCTTTACAGTGCCTTGAAAAAGTATTCATACCCATTGAAATTTTGCACATTTTGTCATGTTACAGACAAAAACAAATGTATTTTATTGGAATTTTATGTGATAGACCAACACAAAGTGGCACATAATTGTGAAGTGAAGGGGAAATGATAAATGGTTTTCAAAATTATTTACCAATAAAATATATGAAAAGTGTGGTGTGCATTTGTATCCACGCCCCTTCACTCTGCTACCCCTAACTAAAATCTAGTGGAATCATTGCCTTCAGAAGTCACCTAATTAGTAAATAGAGTCCACCTGTATGCAATTTAATCTCAGTATAAAAATATAGCTGTTCTGTGAAGCCCTCAGAGGTTTGTTAGATAACCTTAGTGAACAAACAGTATCATGAAGGCCAAGGAACACACCAGACAGGTCAGGGATAAAAGTTATGGATAGGTTTAAAGCAGGGTTAGGTTATAAAAAAAAAATACCCCAAGCTTTGAACATCTCACAAAGCACTATTCAATCCATCATCTGAAAATGGAGAGAGTATGGCACAACTGCAAACCTACCAAGACATGGCTGTCCACCTAAACTGACAGGCCAGCCAAGGAGGGCATCAGAGAAGCAGCCAAGAGGCCCATGGTAACTCTGAAGGAGCTGCAGAGATTCATTGCTCAGGTGGGTGAATTTGTCCACAGGACAACTATTAGTCGTGCGCTCCACAAATCTGGCATCTATGGAAGAGTGGCAAGAAGAAAGCAATAAGAAGTCCCATTTGGAGTTTACGAGAAGCCATGTGGGGGACACAAACATGTGGAAGAAGGTGCTCTGCTCAGATGAGACCAAAATTGAACTTTTTGGCCTAAAAGCAAAATGCTATATGTGGCGGAAAACTAACTGCACTTGACCCTAAACACACCATCTCCATTGTTAAACAGTGGTGGCAACATCATGTTGTTGGGATGCTTTTCTTCAGCAGGGTCAGGGAAGCCTGTCATAGTTGATGGGAAGATAGATGGAGCCAAATACCGGGCTATCTTAGAAGAAAACTTGTTAGAGTCTGCAAAAAACTTGAGACTGGGGCGGAGGTTCACCTTCCACCAGGACAACAACCCTAAACATACAGCCAGAGCTACAATGGAATAATTTCGATCAAAGCATATTCATATGTTAGAATGGCCCAGTCAAAGTCCAGTCCTAAATCCAATTGAGAATATGTGGCAAGACTTGAAAAGTTGCTGTTCATAGACGCTCTCCATCCAATCTGACAGAGCTTGAGCTATTTTGTAAAGAAAAATGGGCAAAAATGTCACTCTAGATGTGCAAACCTGGAAGTGACATACCCAAAAAGACTTGCAGCTGTAATTGCAGCGAAAGGTGGTTCTACAAAGTATTGACCCGGGGGGCTGAATACAAATGCACGCCACACTTTTCACATATTGATTTGTAAAACATTTTGAAAACCATTTATCATTTTCCTTCCATTTCACAATTATGTATCACTTTTTGTTGGTCTATCACATAAAATCCCAATAAAATACATTTACATTTTTGCCTTTAATCACCTCAATACAGGGTACTTTAACCCCCTTCCTGCCCAAGCCATTTTTCAGTTTTCAGCGCTGTCGCACTTTGAATGACAATTTCGCGGTCATGTTACACTGCACCCTAATGAAATTTTTATCATTTTTTCCCCACAAATAGAGCTTTCTTTTGGTGGTATTTGATCACCTCTGTGGTTTTTATTTATTGCGCTATAAACAAAAGAAGAGGGACAATTTTGAAAAAAAAAAAAACACAATATTTTTTACTTTTTGCTATAATAAATATCCAATTTTTTTTTTTTAATAAATTTTTTCCTCAGTTTAGGCCGATATGTATTCTTCTACATATTTTTGGTAAAAAAAAAAAAAAATCGCGATAAGCGTATATTGATTGGTTTGCGCAAAAGTTATAGCATCTACAAAATAGGGGATAGATTTATAGCAATTTTATTTATTTTTTACTAGTAATGGCGGCGAGCTGCGATTTTTATTGTGACTGCGATATTGCAGCGGACATATCGGACACTTTTGACACATTTTTGGGACAATTCACATTTATACAGCGATCCGTGCTATAAAAATGCATTGATTACTGTGTAAATGTGACTGGCAGGGAAGGGGTTAACACTAGGGGCGATCGAGGGGTTAATGTATGATCTAGGGAGGTGATTCTAACTGTGGGGGGAGGGGACTCACTAGGGGAGGAGACCGATCGGTGTCCCTATGTACAAGGGACACACCATCGGTCTCCTCTCCTCTGACAGGACGTGGATCTGTGTGTTTACACACACAGATCCACGGTCCTGCTCTGTTACCCGGCAATCGCGGGTGCCCGACGGACATCGAGGCTGCCGGGCACGCGCACCGTGTCCCAAGCGACGCCACAGCTAGTGGCTCAGGAGGGCGATCATGTCATATGACGTCCGCCCAGAACAAGAGATGCCTCGTCCCGCCGTCATATGACGGTGGGCGGTGGCTTAGTGGTTAACATAACATGTTAAAAATTTTAAGGGGTATGAATACTTTTTCCAAGGCACTGTATTTTGATAAAATAATAAACATACTGTAAAAGTAAGTTTCACTCCAGATCTCCAGAGACTAGCAGTCATAACCAGCAGTACCTTACATCTCACACTGCAGATATACAGCTATGAGGCTGTAGGAAAAGGAGTGCCCAGCCATTCTCACATACTATGCAGTAGAAAGTGCATTGCTATTTTCACGTGAAATTTAAGGTAAAAGTAAGGATTTTCCAGGGTACTCTCGAGGCCCAATCAACACATCTAAATGGTCAACTTACAAGGGTTAGTTCAGGTTTCTTTTGTTTCCATGGGCCGAATGAAAGAAAAAAAAAAAAGAACATTGCACGTACTGTATATCCATCATTAGAAGGGAGTAGATGCAGGGCGGTATATTCTAATGGTGGGCATACCACACACTTTTTCTGGCAGAGATTTCTTCATCCACATCGACACACAGGCTGCATGAAAAAAAAAAAAAAAAAAAAAAAAAAAAAGAGAACAGTACAATATATGCCCAACAAGGACCAGCAACATACTGGTATGTTGCTGGACTTTTAGTGGTTATACCGGGATGATGCCTGTAGGTTTAGGCATCATATTGGTATTGTTTTTTTCAGCTGGCAGTCGGCTTTTATGTAAAAGCAATCCTAGTGACCAATTATTCGCTAGACTGCTTTTACAAGCAGTGGGAGGGGACATCTCCCTGCCGCCTTCAGCGGTTTTCTCTGGCTCTCCTGTCCCATTGGGGAACCCGAGAATGCAGCTGGTGGTTCCGCCAGCTGACCATAGAGCGGATCGAAGACTGGAATGGCTCCAATCACCTCTATGGCCTAAGAAACTGGAAGCTACAAACATTTCATCACTTCGGTTTCGCCGGATATAAACAGCGCCATTGATAACTTGGGAAAGCATCTCATCAAACTGATCTTGGTGTGGTCAGATGCTTTAAGGGCAGAGGAGAGATCTAGAGTCTAATAGTACCTGTCACTACCTTTTGCTACCATAGGGGATATTTGCATTCCATGTGATAACAATAAAAGTAATTAAAAAAGAAAAAAAAAAAAAAAAAAAAAAAAAAAAAAAGAAGAAGTGACAGTCTAACTTTTTTTTTTTTTTTTTTTAAAGCACCCGTCCCCCCATGCGCAAAGGCAAACACAAGCATCAGTCTCATGTCATATGTAAACAGCCAATGCATTATGCATGTGAGGTATACTGCAAACGTCACAATAATTTTAGCAGTAGACCTCCTCTGTAAATCTAAAGTGGTAACCTGTCAAATTATTAAAAATAAATGTAGTTTGTCGCCGCTGAATGGGCATGCGTCATTTTAAAGCATGTCGTGTTGGGTATCCATGTACTCGGCGTAAGATCATCTTTTAGATTCTACCAAACAATTGGGCAATATATTATGTTTTTGTGCATTTTAATAAAAAAAAAAAAAAAAAAAAAAAAAAAGTATTTTTTTCCCCAAAAAATTACGTCTGGAAAAATTGCTGTGCAAATACTGTGTGACGAAAAAAAAACATTGCAACACTCACCATTTTCTTCTTATGCTTTAAAATATATAATGTTTGGGGGTTCAAAGTAATTTTCTAGCAAAAATGTTTTTCTCAGAAACTTGTGACAAAAAAAAAAAAAATGAGATATTCAATGGCCTCAACATGCCTCTCAGCAAATAGCTTGGTGTGTCTACTTTCCAAAAAGGGGTCATTTGGGGGGCATTTCAGGGCCTCCGAAACTGCGATAGGTAGTGAGGAAGTGAAATGAGCAATTTACGCCCTTTTAAATTCTGAAGCTCCCAAAAAGTCCCACACATGTGGTATCCCTATACTCAGGAAACGCTGCAGAATGTATTTTGGGGTGTAATCTGTGGCATGTGTGAGCAATATATCAATTAAGTGATAAAAAATTTTGTGTAATTTTTCAAACACTTGTGACAAAAAAAAAAAAATAATGGGCTCAACATGCCTCTCAGCAAATTCCATGGGGTGTCCATTTTCCAAAAATGGGTAAATGGAGGGGGGGGGGTGTACTAATAATTACTTATTACAATTTAATGAGTGATATAAGTATTTGACCCATTAGCAACACATGACTTAGTACTTGGTGGCAAAAACCTTGTTGGCAATCATAGGAGATCAGACTTTTCTTGTAGTTGGCCACCATGTTTGCACACATCTCAGGAGGGATTTTGTCCCCCATCCTCTTTGCAGATCCTCTCCAAGTCATTAAGGTTTTGAAAAAAAACAGGTAAAGAAAGGTATAGGTAAAGAAAGAAGGGTACATCTGTGGGTGAATGCTCTGAGGGGCATCCATCACACTGGTCAGTAGAAGGTATGCTGTCTCAGCCGCTCTGTGGGCTCTCCTAGCCAGCAGGAAGATGGTATGATAGTGGAGAACACTTCCTGGATCGCAGTGCTAAAGGGGATGGCCTCACAGGCTTGATCGCGACATGTTTATGGGCTGGTGCACCCTGGTGGTGGGGGGAATGTGCGCTCCTTTTTCAAGCTCCTTGGTCTTGGCCATGGTGGAGAAATTGAAATCTGATTGATTTCTTCTGTGGACAGGTGTGTTTTTTTTTTACAGGTAAGAAGAAGAGATTAGGAGCACTCCTTTTAAGAGAGTGCTCCTAATCTCAGCTCGTTATCTGTACAGAAGACACCTGAGAGCCATTAATCTTGCCGATTGATAGGGGGATCAAATATCTATTTCACTCATTAACCACTTGCTGCCTCGCCTCGTTCGTGCGGCTCTCGTTCTGGATGGACGTCATATGACAGCCTCGCGTGCCCCCGGGGACACTACGCGGCCCCGATCTGTGTAAAGAGCCGCGGCCCTTTTACCATGTGATTGGCTGTGTCCAATCACAGCCGGTCACATGTAAACACGGAGATGCAGGTAATCGGCGCTGCTCGCCTCACACTGACAGAGTGTGAGGAGAGGAGAGTCGATCAGTGGTATCTCCTCACAGAGAATATCTAGGCATGTAATCAGGGCACTGATCATCAGTGGCCACAAATGCCAGCAATCAGTGGCCATCAGTGATGCCAGTCAGTGCTGGCTATCATTGCTGCCCATCAATGCCCACCAATGCCGCATATCTGTGCCCACCAGTGCCGCCTATCTGTGCCCACCAGTGCCACATATTAGTGCCACCTATCAGTGCCCATAAGTGCAGCATATTCGTGCCTCCTCATAGGTGCCCACAAAAGCTGCCTCATCAGTGAAGGAGAAAAAATTACTTATTACTTATTTACAAAATTTACTGGCAGAAACTAAGAAAAAAGTTTTATTTTTCAATTCTTTTTTTTAACGAAAAAATAAAATAAAAAAAACAGGAGTGATTAAATACCACCAAAAGAAAGCTCTATTTGTGTGAAGAAAACGATAAAAATTTCACATGGTTACAGTGTACTATGACCGCGAAATCATCATTCAAAGTGTGACAGCGCTGAAAGCTGAAATATGGCTTGGGCAAGAAGGGGGTGCAAATGCCCTTTATTGAGGTGATTTAAATGCAAATCAATTTAACTTTTTTGGAATGCGTTTTTCTGGATATTTTTGTTGTTATTCTGTCTCTCATTGTTAAAATAAACCTACCATTAAAATTATAGACTGATCACTTCTTTGTCAGTTGGCAAACGTACAAAATCAGCAGGGGATCAAAAACTTTTTTCCCCTCACTTTTACTTTTGCGCTAAACCAATCAATATACGCTTATTGAGATTCTTTTTTACCAAAGACATGTAGCCGAATACATTTTGGCCTAAATGTATGACAAAATTTGAGTTTATTGGATATTTTTTATAACAAAGTAGAAAATACTGGGTTTTTTTTTTTTTTTTCTTTCAAAATTTGCGGTCTTTGTTTATATCGCAAAAAAAAAAAATCCCAGGTGGTGGTCAAATACCACCAAAAGAAAGCTCTATTTGTGGGGGAAAAAAAAAAAAAAAAGGACACAAATTTAGTTTGGGTACAGTGTTGCATGACTGCACAATTACCAGTTAAAGTAAAGTTAAAGTAGAGCAGTGCCAAACTGCAAAAAATGTCTCCTGATCAGAAAGGGGGTAAAAGCTTACAGAGGTCAAGTGGTTGACGTGTGCACTTGTAGGCATTAAAGTGTAACTAAAGGCAAAATCTTTTATTATTTATTTTCAATAGGGTTAAGATAGGGATTAAAACACTTGTCAGGTTTTTATTGCTGTGTGTGCTCCGGCTAGAGAGATTTGTTCTGTGTCCATTATTACCAAGAGTGAACGTAAAATAAAACTCCCAAATTCTGGGTTGTCACCAAATCCTCCAATTGAGACACTGGTTCTGATGGATCTGGTAACAACCACAGATTTTTTTAAGTTTGGAGGGATTTCCTCTCACTTCCTGTTTTGATTATGGAAGTGAGGGGAAATCTCCCCAATGTTATTCAGATAGCAAAAAAAAAAAAAAAAAAAAAAAAAAACAAACTTTCCTTTACACTGTGAATGAATGCAATGTAATATTGATAAAAATAACATACCAAGAATTGAAAGCGAAACCCCTCGATATAATGGTCGGAATCCTTCCTGATAGTACACAGTGTATAGTGCATGAATGATGCCTCTGTATGTGGGTTCCAAGCTGTTCTGTACAATAAGTCGGGTCTTGATGACATCAGTAGGATAGATGACTATAGCTGCCAGCATTCCTGCCACGCTTCCAGCTAGAATGGCTTTACTTGGTGAGATTTGTCCTAAATCATCCATAAACAGCACTGATAGCCTATGGCGAAAACACAAATCAGTACAGAGGTAAACAGGTGATATTTGTAGCATTCACATATTAAATAATTAATAGAAAAAGAAATTTAAGTCTAATAAAAAAAAAAGAGAAAAATAGCCAGTCTAGTATGCTGATCCATGGCATCAATAATTTTAAGTCACTTACCTGGAACAAGCATACAACTAGGGAAGTTGGTATGTTGTCAGGTATCTGTAAACAATATCTTATTCATACAAAGCCCACATTTTTCCTGGTATCGGTCTCACTTTCTGGGGGATTTCCCTACACTTCCTGTCTATTTGATGGGTGTCTGAAGAAAATGGAAGTGATGAGAAATCTCCCCAATGACAAAGGCAGCAATAACAGCCATTTCTTTCTAGTAAACAGAGAAGGGGTTGATTAGCCGATATCATGTGACCAGAGGACACTTTTTCAGTTCAGCATTTTCAATGCCAAGTGTAAATAACTTGGTGGGGACATACTTTTTATTCCACAGCTTTAAAAGTCAGAATAATTTGTATCAATCTTGTGAAAGTTCACCCCGGTACATACACACACACACACACACACACACACACAATTTACCATGTTCCTGTGCCATTTTGTTGCACACTCAGTGCTGCCAAGTATGGGGGGGGGGGGAAATCATATTTTCTCCCAAGTTGCACTGCTCGCTAGATCCAAAAACTGTCACATGATGAGGTGAGGGCATTGAGAACCTTCCTTCGTCATCCCACATGGAGCTTACATGGGGTCTGGACTCTATTGGACAAATAGAGTGTCAGGGGGGCAGGAGGAAGGCAAGTTTGTGTGGGTTGGGGTGGGTTTTTAAAGTGACAGAGCAGTTTAAACTTAAATGTGCTCCACTTCTAGAATGGGTCCAGTTGTGACTTATCTCTCTTTTTTGGGGGGGCGGGGGGCATCAGTATAGTGCCCTAGCACACCGTTATCCTTTTAAAGTAGTAATCTCATAGTCTATACGGAAATCCCATTTTACTAGGGACAGCTTCTCAAATACCTAGGCTCCTTGAATAGATGGGAAGCACATTGAAGTATATAAGCAATAAAGCAAATGCTGCCTGACTTTACTGCAGACATTCAACAATGCCTACCAGAATCCATGTACAAAGCTTACTGTCTCTCATAAACAGTGTCAGTACTAAAGCTGGCTATACATGGTTTGTAATTTGGCTCATTCCTGATGAGCTTAAGGAAATCCCCCCCAGTGGGTGCCCCTGCTGGCCCCTTCCTGCCAAACATCCTTTGACCGAAAAATCCAATCAGATGCAGCCACTGTCTGGGTATTTTAAAAGCCGCTGGTGCCAAGTGTCTGGACACAGTAGCCTTGCTAAAGATTCACCATCTGCACTGTATTGTATGGATGGAGGAATTTGTCTTGCGGGCTGAATAAAAAAAATCCAATAGTGTATGGCCATCTGTTAGGTTACATTGATCAGCAGCTGCAGCCTCTAAAATCGACAAAAGTTCTCCCAACATTACCACTAGACAGAAGTCAACCTAAAGATTAAATTCTGATTCAATTCTGGAGGAACAGAGATGGTCACACATGGATCGAAATCCATCTGGTTCCTGCTGAACTGGTCCAATTTCAGTCCATCTATGACCACCTTAAGGTGGATTTGATAGTTTTAGCACAACCACTTTTTCATGCATTTTCAGCTCATTACCTGGGTTTTACATGTTACATGGATTGCTCTGTAAAAATAAGGGCTAACTTTGTACATAGCATGTACAGAATATCTGCCCAAGCAACAAGAATTAAACTGTGCTAAGAGATTTCTGAAATGTCGGAATATCACATGACTGAATTCTGCTTAATATTACAGGATGTGATGATACATAGTCCTGTGACAAACACAACATAACCACTTGCTTGTGGCTTTTTTTTTTTTTTTTTTTAGTAAAAAAGTGTCTGTTCAGAACAAGATTTTTTCCATAACCAGAATGATCACATATTTATTAGAGGGATTTTTAGAGTACCGGAAATGTATGCAGTACTTTACATATTGTACATTCACATCAGCCCCTGCTCTCAAGGAGCTTACAATCTATGGTCCTTATCCCACATGCATACATATAGGCACATACTCCATTTAAATGTGGTTATTTTAGGCAGCAAACAGGTTGGTAAATCTGTATGTAACATAGCCACTGATACTGGGACAAATGTGTGCACAGATATCTTTAACAGACCTTACACTGGCCATACATAGAGAAAGCAATGGCAGATCCTATATCAACCTACAGATCTGCCCACAAGATGCAGCCAATGAGGCCAGTTAAAGGATACACCCATTTCTATAAGGTCATTGACTGTTAAGGCCATTTGCGCACAAAGAGGCTGATTTATTAAAATAAATAAGATAAGGATGAACTAGGAGGCTGCAATAGAATCACATGTCTACATATGTGGGTTGATGTGTGCGAACATTTGCCTGTTATTTCGATCCATACAAAAAAACTTAGCTAGACATTTAATGTGTACCATGCATGCGGAAAATTCAAGTAAGGTTACTTTTTTGCTTCACTAAGGTGCATCTCTGAATGGTAAAACATTGCAGCAAAATAGGCATGAAAAATAAAAAAAATAAAAAAAAAGGAAGAATGAAGAGCGTAATGCCAGCTTTACAGACCTGGGAAAAAAAAAAAAAACAACATCTTTATCTTAGGCACACCAGGGCTTCGTTTGTTTGGGTTCAGATACTATAGTGAACTTTCTATAGCAAAACAGCCTTGTTAAAGACATTCTGCCCATATATGAGGATATAGCACATCCATGTGTCACTGATGTGTGATCATATTGTCATATACTATAGTACATCAGCCGCACAGTATTCTCCAAGGTCCATGTATTCTGTCTGCACAGTGAAATGCAGTAAATGACATAACAGCTGGAGTACATGAGCGCTTTTGATTTTTATTGTATTCATTGCATGGCAGGTATAGTACTCACAATGTAACATGTGAATCAATAAGCCCTCAGCAGAATGTTTGACTACTTAGAAAAGGACAGATCCACATGATATCCACATGATCAATGACAGAAAGCAGATTCATATCATGTCTAGTGCTTGGTGTCACATTGTGTGTATATGCCTCACATGACCAGCTCACATCGTCATTGGCTGGCAAGGAGGTGTTGTGAGTGCTGAGCCCTCCCTTGTTGGAAAGGCATCTAACCTGCAGTAACTCACTGTCATGGAGGATATAAACAGAACCAATGCCAACCATGCAACCAGAGAGAAACCAGTTTAGAGGGCAGACTAATGGCTGGTACACACAATGAGATTATCGGCCAAATGATCATTCAGGTTTTTTTGCATGCTAATCTCATTGGAAAATGAAGAGTTTACCAAAGTGACGAAAATTCTTCTATGATGGAATAAAAATTCGGAAGTGATGTAATGTGTTATATTTTTGAACGACAACTGTACTGATTAAAAACGAAAATCGTGCGAACTGGTATCACACAAGAAAAATGTTCATGCTTGTCCCATCGGATGAACTGTCGTGATCAGCCATCAAGCTGTGTACTAACGATCAGATTATCGTACGATCATTTTGAAAACTGCATTTTTTTGTACGATTTTCTGATCATGTATACAGGCCATTAAAGCTGATCTCTGCTCTTAGACATTAATCCTCACATATAAATTTTAGCTAAACTAAAAAAAAAAAAAAAATAATAATATCAAATTTCTGTACCAGGGTCCATCTCGGTGCAGTTGCTTCAGTAGATGTAACCAGTTCTAGGCACATGATTTGTGATCATTCTGTTACCTGCAGGAGAGGATTCAGTCTAGTGATCACTTAACTATATTTTTCTCCATATGCAGATCAGACTGTCCAGCAAAACTGACAGTGACAGAGGTTGAGGCAGCACTGCCAGTTATCCCTTAGTCTGGATTCCCACTTCTCTATTCCTGCAGAAACACAAGGCAACACGGCTCCAATGCACAAGCAACGCAGTGCACCACAATGCATGTTAACACATTACCCCGCATTCTTGGATAACTTGGTGTATTGCCAGCCCATTAGTCTGAAAGCACTATCTTTCACTCTTTGCTGAGCAGGTAGGTTGGCATACAAATGCTGAGAAAAATATAAAAAGGTAATTGAAATAAAGATTCATATGCAGAAGACCATTAACAAAATGAATTTAATATATGCAATATTAGAATTCAGTGTCTTTCCCAAGCAGTGCCCCTGCTGGGGAAGCTGCTTGCAGAAGGTTTTTTACCTTAAAAAGGAGTACAGCCAAAAGTTTTTTAGGCTGCAGTTTTATGGGTCACAGAAGTGCAGTTCATTCCGCACTCATGTGACCAGTTTTCAGCCTACAAGCCTGGACCGCCACCTGAGTCAGCCTCTCAGCAATCTTTGCTGGTCAGCGGTGTCTGATCTTCAGTTCTCAGTCTGAAGCTGGCGGGGGGACTAATGATGCATCCACCTAAGGGAGTTTTTTTTTTTTTTTTCACAAATCCCATACAGTAAAACCTTAGATTGTGAGCATAATTAATTCCGGAAACATGCTTGTAATCCAAAGCACTTGTATATCAAAGCGAATTTCCCCATAAGAAATAATGGAAACTCAGATGATTCGTTCCACAACCATTTATTCATTATACAAGTCCTTCAGTTTATAGTTCATATAAAAAGATTATAGCAATGTGATAGGTTGTGTAACCATAAAATGTCCATTCACAAATGGAAGCCTCCACAAGGGGATTAGAAGTAAAATCCAGCAGGAGCTACAGAGTATAAAGAGAAGAGAGGTGCCTCTAAGTGTAGCAATATGGTTACATTTAATGAAGGTACAACATTTAGCAACTCGCACGAGTTGATGATTAAAACAGGCACATCTAAGTGTGCAGGCATCCGGGGTAAAACTGTCCACATAGACCATCCTCCTCACCGTCAGCACTCTCCGCTGTCAATCTACAATCGTGACCAGGAAGACTACCCTGCAGTAGAATGATTTGAAAGCGAGGCGCGCAGCGTGGAAGGGATGATGTCGATAGTGGTGCGGGGGATGGTCTATGTGGACAGCTTTACCCCGGATGCCTGCATACTTAGATGTGCCTGTTTTAATCATCAACCATGTGAGTTGCTAAATGTTGTACCTTTATTAAATGTAACCATATTGCTACACTTAGAGGCGCCTCTGTTCTGTTTTATACTCAGTTGTGACATGACACTACTTGTATATCAAGACATCGCTTGCATATCAAGTCAAAATTTTGTTAAAAATGTTGCTTGTCTTGCAAAACTCTCTCAAACCAAGTAACTCTCAAACCAAGGTTTTACTGTACTTCTCTTCTAATGCATAGAATGCATTAAGGTTAAAAAAAAAAAAAAAAAAAAAAAAAACACACACACCTTCTGCCTTTAGGCTCAATTTACACTTGTACAACTCCAAAGTTGCACTGACTCCAACTTTGATACAACTTTGGATGGGTACGACCTGGATAAGACTTTGACCAGTGATAATGGACAACTGTTGCATTGTATAGCATTCAGGTACGACTTTCATGCAACTTTTGAGGGTGAACATTGAAGTCTATGGCCCTTAAGTTGCATGAAAGTCAGACCAAAGTGCATCAACTACTCTGAAGTTGCTGCAACTTTAAGTCGCACATATATGAATGGTTATCATTGGAAAACATGGGGAACAACTTGTCATGTAACGTTAATGTCCAAAGTTAAATGACAAGTCGCACAAGTGTGAATGGAGCCTTAGAACAACTTTGATTCCTACGATTGTCGGCTACATCTTGTGGGTATGACACAGTATGATTTCTGAATGAGAAAATATTTGGCCTCTAGATGGAGCTGAAGATCATAGAAATTAATCTATTACAAAGAATATTGGGAAAATGTGTCCAGCCTGTAGGAATGTGTGTGGCAGCCATCCAACTAATATTTTATAAATAGCCCTCACAGTATGCATTATACCATTCAAAAATCATTACATGCATTTACAAATGTACTACAAACACATACAGTATAAATGCATACAATTGAATGTATGTCATGGCCTGTGTAAATGAGGCCCAAGTATGAATATCCAACTGTATTATATTATTATTATTATTATACAGGATTTATTTATCATCAACAGATTGCGCATTGTTTACAGCATAAAAGGAGCACAATTACAAATCAAATGCATGACAAGAATGTTAGCAGGACCCCTGCTTGTGAGAGCCTACTATCCAAGAGCCCTTCACACTCATCAGTTTTGCAGTAAAAAATTAAAATAAAAGGAAGAAGAAGAAAATGCAGCCCTATGGACCTCTTCACACCAGTCAGTTGTGTTTTTAAAAGACCTGCCTGTTGCATTTTTCATTCACTTTTAAAAACTGGGTAAAATCGCAGCTCCCCTATTGAAGAAAATAGAAAAGGTGTCAAAAATCCACTGTGGTTGCATTTTTTCAGTCACTTTTCCATGTTTCATGGGTGTATGGGAGTCATCGTCAAGCTAAAAAGGCACTGGAAACGCATGTGTTTTTGATGCATTTTTTCAGGGGGCGTGGTTTGCAGAGGAGTGCAGGCTGGGGCTGTTCCTAAAGCTGGATACACACTATACAATTTTCTAAAGATTTTTTCCTTCAGATTTACCAAAACCCTATAATAAACCTTAAGAGTTTCAATTTGTATGCAATCAGGCAGGCCCTTGCACTACATGGTTTTGGTAAATCTAAAGGAAATCAGACAACAAAAGTTGTATAGTGTGTGTGTTTGTGTGTATGGGGTCTTACTCTCATCTTATACCTGCTGGCCGAGAGCAGAAATTATGGATGGTTTTGCATCAATCAGCAGCGCTGAAATGCTTAGTTCACAAATATAATCATATTGTGATCAACCAAATTATGAGATTGAGAAAAAAAAAAGATATGACAATTTACAATCATATCTTCCAATTATTGGTCAAACCCACATCCTGGTGTGTGGCAGATTGATTGTTTTTTATTCCTTTCATGAAAGGTATTTGGAAAATAAATCAATAATTTATTGAAGTGTGTATGGCCATCATTAGGTGTATACTTGATAAAAAAACAAAACAAAAAAAAAAACTCTGTAAACCTGCAAGGCAAAGGCGTAATGTGCTAGTATGCATCGCATACTAGCACATTATTTGAGACTTACCTCAAAACTAAGCCTTCTAGCGATGCAATGTCATCGCTGGAGATGGCATCCATCTTCACCCGTTCTTCCTTTCCGGGTTTGTGGACTCCGGATCTGTGACTGGCCAAAGCAGCAATGACATCAATCCCGTGCATGCGCGTGGGAGCCGCTGGTCATGGCACAAGGCTCTGAAGAAAGGGTTCCTTCAGAGCGCATGCGCCAGGGATTTCACTTGCTGCATGTACAGTAAATATCTCCTAAAAGGCGCACGTTTAGGAGATATTTACACTACCTATAGGAAAGTCTTATTATAGGCTTACCTATTAGGGTAAAAGTTAAAGCTGGAAGTTTACTTCCTCTTTAACATCAACATGCATCATGTTAACAAAAGAAATTCCCCAATTAGAAAATCACATTGCTACAAATAATGCTAAAAAGGATTGGTATTATTGAACTAGTGTGGGCTAGCTGAGGCACACCATTTAGGTGTCAGGGCTGGCAGGCATGATTTAGAAGGAATAGGAGAAACCACAGATGACAGTCCACCCCTCCAGGGAAACCCAGCCCCACTGAGCTCATCATGTTGCACTTACCTGTGATAGGCTGACAGCTGAACCGCACTGTACGGGAACAGGCGCACACATGCAGTCAGGTTTCCCTTCCAGAACGCTTGGAGCCCCTCTGCTTTGTACACCAGTTGGAATGTATTGAGGAAGCCTTGCTTGGAGTGGAAGGTGCCTACTTGTGTAAGAATCTTCACCACATCCAGGGGGGCGGTGGCTGTGCGGCTCAGTACTCCAGCTACCCCTCCGCATAGTGTGCTCTGCCAGGAAGTCAGCCTCGGATCCCTCTTTAAGATGGCCATGTACAGTGTATACACTGCGTCCTATGTATATGAGGACATGTCAGCACAGCAGCCACTCTCCTGTACACAGGACACACACACAGCCACTCTCCTGTACACAGGACACACACACAGCCACTCTCCTGTACACAGGGGACACACACACACACACACACACACACACACACACACACACACACACACACTCTCCTGTACACAGGGGACACACACACACACAGCCACTCTCCTGTACACAGGGGACACACACACACAGCCACTCTCCTGTACACAGGGGACACACACACAGCCACTCTCCTGTACACAGGGGACACACACACACAGCCACTCTCCTGTACACAGGGGACACACACACACAGCCACTCTCCTGTACACAGGGGACACACACACACACAGCCACTCTCCTGTACACAGGGGACACACACACACACAGCCACTCTCCTGTACACAGGGGACACACACACACACAGCCACTCTCCTGTACACAGGGGACACACACACACACAGCCACTCTCCTGTACACAGGGGACACACACACACACAGCCACTCTCCTGTACACAGGGGACACACACACACACACAGCCACTCTCCTGTACACAGGGGACACACACACACACACAGCCACTCTCCTGTACACAGGGGACACACACACACACACAGCCACTCTCCTGTACACAGGGGACACACACACACAGCCACTCTCCTGTACACAGGGGACACACACACAGCCACTCTCCTGTACACAGGGGACACACACACACAGCCACTCTCCTGTACACAGGGGACACACACACACACAGCCACTCTCCTGTACACAGGGGACACACACACACACAGCCACTCTCCTGTACACAGGGGACACACACAGCCACTCTCCTGTACACAGGGGGGACACACACACACACACAGCCACTCTCCTGTACACAGGGGGGACACACACACAGCCACTCTCCTGTACACAGGGGACACACACACACACACACAGCCACTCTCCTGTACACAGGGGACACACACACACACAGCCACTCTCCTGTACACAGGGGACACACACACACAGCCACTCTCCTGTACACAGGGGACACACACACAGCCACTCTCCTGTACACAGGGGACACACACACAGCCACTCTCCTGTACACAGGGGACACACACACAGCCACTCTCCTGTACACAGGGGACACACACAGCCACTCTCCTGTACACAGGGGACACACACACACAGCCACTCTCCTGTACACAGGGGACACACACACACAGCCACTCTCCTGTACACAGGGGACACACACACACAGCCACTCTCCTGTACACAGGGGACACACACACACAGCCACTCTCCTGTACACAGGGGACACACACACACAGCCACTCTCCTGTACACAGGGGACACACACACACAGCCACTCTCCTGTACACAGGGGACACACACACACACAGCCACTCTCCTGTACACAGGGGACACACACACACAGCCACTCTCCTGTACACAGGGGACACACACACACAGCCACTCTCCTGTACACAGGGGACACACACACACAGCCACTCTCCTGTACACAGGGGACACACACAGCCACTCTCCTGTACACAGGGGACACACACACAGCCACTCTCCTGTACACAGGACACACACACAGCCTCTCTCCTGTACACAGGGGACACACACACACAGCCACTCTCCTGTACACAGGGGACACACACAGCCACTCTCCTGTACACAGGGGACACACACACAGCCACTCTCCTGTACACAGGGGACACACACACACCCACTCTCCTGTACACAGGAGACACACACACAGCCACTCTCCTGTACACAGGGGACACACACACAGCCACTCTCCTGTACACAGGGGACACACACACACAGCCACTCTCCTGTACACAGGGGACACACACACAGCCACTCTCCTGTACACAGGGGACACACACACAGCCACTCTCCTGTACACAGGGGACACACACACAGCCACTCTCCTGTACACAGGACACACACACACAGCCACTCTCCTGTACACAGGACACACACACAGCCACTCTCCTGTACACAGGACACACACACAGCCACTCTCCTGTACACAGGACACACACACAGCCACTCTCCTGTACACAGGACACACACACAGCCACTCTCCTGTACACAGGACACACACACACACACAGCCACTCTCCTGTACACAGGGGACACACACACAGCCACTCTCCTGTACACAGGACACACACACAGCCTCTCTCCTGTACACAGGGGACACACACACACAGCCACTCTCCTGTACACAGGGGACACACACACAGCCACTCTCCTGTACACAGGGGACACACACACACAGCCACTCTCCTGTACACAGGGGACACACACACAGCCACTCTCCTGTACACAGGGGACACACACACAGCCACTCTCCTGTACACAGGGGACACACACACAGCCACTCTCCTGTACACAGGGGACACACACACAGCCACTCTCCTGTACACAGGGGACACACACACAGCCACTCTCCTGTACACAGGGGACACACACACAGCCACTCTCCTGTACACAGGGGACACACACACAGCCACTCTCCTGTACACAGGGGACACACACACAGCCACTCTCCTGTACACAGGGGACACACACACAGCCACTCTCCTGTACACAGGGGACACACACACACACAGCCACTCTCCTGTACACAGGGGACACACACACACACAGCCACTCTCCTGTACACAGGGGACACACACACACACAGCCACTCTCCTGTACACAGGGGACACACACACACACAGCCACTCTCCTGTACACAGGGGACACACACACACACAGCCACTCTCCTGTACACAGGGGACACACACACACACAGCCACTCTCCTGTACACAGGGGACACACACACAGCCACTCTCCTGTACACAGGGGACACACACACACACAGCCACTCTCCTGTACACAGGGGACACACACACACACACACAGCCACTCTCCTGTACACAGGGAACACACACACAGCCACTCTCCTGTACACAGGGGAGACTAGGGGTGCAACGGATCAAAAAACTCACGGATCGATCCTCGGATCAGAGTCACGGATCGGATCAGCAAAAAAACCTAAAATTTGTTAAACGCACCGGAGTTTTAGATTTAACAGTTATTTTCAACACAAAACAGAGCTTATATGCATAAATACAGTATTTGTAGATCGGATGGACTGTTTAGATGTTAAATTTTAAAAGCAACAGCAAACCTGCTGACCGTGCATGGTTGCTTATGTGACAGAACACCTCTGATTTTCACATTTGTCACATTAGCAACCATGTAAGGTCAGCAGGTTTGCTGCTGCTTTTAAAATTTAACATATAAACAGTCCATCCGATCTACAAATACTGTATTTATGCATATAAGCTCCATTTTGTGTTGAAAATAGCTGTTAAATCAAAAACTCCGGTGGGTGTAACAAGATGTCCGCTTGCCCCCTTCTCACTCTCTCATTACAGTACTGTGCAGGAGTGTGGGGTGTAGCAAGATGGCGGCGACGAAACGTCACTTCCTGCCCAGACAGCGGCCGCCGCGTGTTCCAAGATGGCCGCTGCTCCGGAGCTAGGCCAAAGCCGCGGCCTTTCCTATGGCCGAGGCCGCAGAGCGCTCCGCGGATGTGCCGATCTGCGGAGGTTGACCCGCATGGATCACGGATCGATGATGATCCGTTGCACCCCTAGGGGAGACACACACACACAAACAGCCACTCTCCTGTACACAGGAGACACACACACACAAACAGCCACTCTCCTGTACACAGGAGACACACACACACAAACAGCCACTCTCCTGTACACAGGAGACACACACACACACAAACAGCCACTCTCCTGTACACAGGAGACACACACACACACAAACAGCCACTCTCCTGTACACAGGGGACACACACACACACACAAACAGCCACTCTCCTGTACACAGGGGACACACACAAACAGCCACTCTCCTGTACACAGGGGACACACACACACAACCACTCTCCTGTACACAGGACACACACACACAGCCACTCTCCTGTACACAGGACACACACACACAAACAGCCACTCTCCTGTACACAGGAGACACACACACAAACAGCCACTCTCCTGTACACAGGGGACACACACACACACAAACAGCCACTCTCCTGTACACAGGGGACACACACACACAAACAGCCACTCTCCTGTACACAGGGGACACACACAAACAGCCACTCTCCTGTACACAGGGGACACACACACACACACACACACAACCACTCTCCTGTACACAGGACACACACACACAGCCACTCTCCTGTACACAGGACACACACACACAGCCACTCTCCTGTACACAGGACACACACACACACAAACAGCCACTCTCCTGTACACAGGGGAGACACACAGCCACTGTCCTGTACACAGGGGGGGCACACACACACAGCCACTGTCCTGTACACGGGGGGGGGGAAACACAGCCACTGTCCTGTACACGGGGGGGGGGGGGACACAGCCACTGTCCTGTACACAGGGGGGGGGGACACAGCCACTGTCCTGTACACAGGGGGGGGGGGACGACACAGCCACTGTCCTGTACACAGGGGGGGGGGACAAACAGCCACTGTCCTGTACACAGGGGGGGGGGGACAAACAGCCACTGTCCTGTACACAGGGGGGGGGGGACAAACAGCCACTGTCCTGTACACGGGGGGGGGGGACAAACAGCCACTGTCCTGTACACGGGGGGGGGGGACAAACAGCCACTGTCCTGTACACAGGGGGGGACGACTAACAGCCACTCTCCTGTACACAGAGGGGACACACAGCCACTCTCCTGTACACGGGGGGACACACAGCCACTCTCCTGTACACAGGGGGGGGGGGGGACACAGCCACTCTTCTGTACACGGGGGGGGGGGGGGGGGGGGGGGGGGGACGACACACAGTCACTCTCCTGTACACAGGGGGGGGGGGGACACAGCCACTCTCCTGTACACGGGGGGGGGGGGACTAACAGCCACTCTCCTGTACACGGAGGGGACACACAGCCACTCTCCTGTACACAGGGGGGATACACAGCCACTCTTCTGTACACGGGGGGGGGGGGGAAGAGACACAGCCACTCTCCTGTACACAGGTGGGGGGGGGGGGGGGGGGACACACAGCCACAGCAACTCTCCTGTACACAGGACACACACAGCCACTCTCCTGTACACAGGACACACACACACAGTATTCTAACCTGTAAGTAACATCTTAAACTTCCTAGAAGTAATTATATTGTAACTGGGAAATGAGTGCTAGTGGGGTTGAAGGTTTTGCTCAACGCACAGTGTGCCACATGTATGCAAAATTGGTGCAACAGCTCCAGGATGGATACCGCTGTGACAGATGTGAGCGGGTTGCCCTTCTGGAAACTCGCATTAGAGATCTGGAGGAGCAAGTTGCAACAATGGGCAGAAAGGACAACCTTGAAAGGGGTCCTCTGCTCGCTGAGCAGGTGGTCAGTAGGATTGATGTGGAGGGTGGAGGGGCAAGTCAGGATTATCAGATAGGAAGATGGGTTAATATAGTTACAGGGAGTGGAAGAGGCTCACAGAAAAGGAAGACCAGTCCTGTATTTGTGCATCAAAAAAAAAATTTGCCAAGTTGGGTGAAGTTGTGGAGGTGGCAGCCCTAGATTTCACTGCTACCCCTAACAGCCAGGAAAGCAGCCCATCTAGTAGAGGTGATAAGGGGAGTGCAGGTAGGTCTAGACAGTTGGTGGTAATAGGGGAATTCTATAATCAGAAGGACTGCTAGAATAATTTGTCGCCAGGATCGCCTCAACTGAATGTTTTGCTGTCTCCCTGGTGCTAGGGTTCATCATGTGGTGGACTGGGTTGATAAATTACTGGGAGAGGCTGGGCATGACCCAGCTGTCTTGGTTCACATTGGAACTAATGACAGAATACATGGAAGGTGGAGGCTCCTTATGAATCAATTTAATGAACTTGGCTGCAAGTTGAAGGGAAGGACCTCCGTGGTGATATTCTCTGAAATATTGCCTGTGCCATGCACAACACAGGAAATGCAGGGGGAGATTAGAGAGCATAATGCATGGGTAAAGACCTGGTGTAGGGAGGGGGGATTTGGGTTTCTAGAGCACTGGGCTGACTTTTCATTGGGGTGCAACCTATATGCTAAAGATAGTTTGCACCTGAATGGAAGGGGGTGTGCTGTGCTGAGGGAGAAGTTTATGGGAAGGCTGGAGGAGTATTGAAACTAGGATTAAGGGGGAGGGTGAACTAGAATTCCCTCGGGCAGACATGTCAGTTAAGGGTCAGACATTAATGGAGGGTGGAATGGGGATAGATGGGGGAGGGTTATGGCAGGTGTCAAGAAAGTTCCCACGTTGCAAACAACCATTAGAAATTATAGTGCCATTTGTACTACTAAACAAGATATGAAAAACACCAGAGAAAAATGTAATAATGCATTAAAGTGTTTGTTCACCAATGCCAGAAGTCTGCCAAGCAAAATAGGTAAGTTGGAAGCTCTGTGTTTTTTTTTTTTTTTTAAAAAAGCCCGTGGCGTGTGAAAGACACCCAAAAACTCCACCCAGTGCCAAAAAGAAGTGCACACACATGAAGCGTGAACACAAAAACAGGTGCTACACGGTCCTCCCTAGGAAGGACCTTAACTCACCCTGATCCCCCGGGACGTTAGGCTCCAGACGGGGACTGAGGTAGTTCACTTGGGTCCATCTGGCCGAAACCAGACGGACCCCCTTTCTCTGGAAGGCATACCGAAATATACCCACCCAAGTACTCGTTGGGACTCCCCCGAAGGGATACCCCATGAAAGAGGGCGAACCAAGCCAAAAGGGCTATGTCCACCCCCTCCCAAGACTTTCAGGGCACGCCCGAGAACCCGCATCCTACTTATCACACAGTGAAAAAACGTGTACACACCAAACAAAATGATACAAAAAAGTGACAAACAAGGGGTTAAAATAAATAGGAAAGTGGGGAGAAGGAAGTAGGAAAAGTGAAAGAGTAACCATTGTGCAATACAATGGCCAGGAATAAAAATTTCCCCTGGTCCTAGCCAAAAGGCTTGGCCCTACAGGTTGGTGTGAAAAAGGTGTGTTAATGAAGAGACCATGGTGCCATAAATCAATGTGACCCTCACTCACAGTGATTGTCCAGCACCCCTGAACTGCCACTTCAGGGGCACATTCACCATAGGCTTTTCATCACAACCCTGACCAACAGTCCAAGCCAGCATTGCCCCCACCCCAGCCAGGAAGGCCTGAAGTTCTGGAAGCTTGGGGAGAGCCCCTACCCAAAAAGGCTCAACCTTTGCTCCCATCACTCCTACCCAATTACATTACTAACCACTCCCCCTGGTGCTACAGGGGAGCAAGTGTTCTTTCCCGAAAAACTGACCAGAGCTAGAACCACACCAATCTAGGCCAGAAGGCCAGGGACTTGACCCTCTGGCCAGACCCAATGCAGCACCCATCCTCACCAGGAGCACCCTTCCAGACGGCTCAGACACAATCAGTGGTCGGCCCCCAGTAATCTGTCGGGCAGCTCGACATAATCCCTGCTGAAACTGCCCTTCCAGGCACAATTACGCCATTGGATTTGCCAGCCCTCCCCTATGGGAGCAGCACAGCGCCTCCTCTGGCAACTGATAGGAACAGATGCTACACTTGATCTTAGCCAAAAGGCTGAGTTGGAAGCTCTGGTTCACGAGGAGAGTTATGATGTAATCAGTATTGCTGAAACTTGGCTTCATTTCTCACATGACTGGGCTATTAATATTCCTGGCTATGCACTCTTTCGGAGAGACAGGGTAAAAAGGTGGCGGGGTCTGTCTCTATGTGAGAAGTGATCTCAAAGCGAGTGTGAAAGAGGACCTGGTTGATGGAGAGTGTGATGAGTCTGAAGCATTATAGGTGGAACTGCATATAGATGTGCGTAGTTCAAAGTTAATCATTGGAGTTTGTTATAGACCACCCAATTTTAACGAAGAGGTGAAGACTCAGCTCCTTGCACAGATGGAAAGGGCTGCAAGGGCTGGGACAGTGATAATAATGGGGGATTTTAACTACCCAGAAATTGACTGCAGTAATGGAACTGCTGGGAAAGTTAAAAGGGCAAAAATGTATAAACCCAATACTGGACAATTTTATGGTCCAGTTTATTGAGGCCCCAACTAGGAATGATGCTCTGTTGAACCTGGTAATCTCAAACCATGCAGAGCTTATTACTAATGTTCATATAAAGGAACATCTTGGTAGCAGTGACCATAACATGATTTCATTTGATGTTAGCTGTAAGGAAAAAAAGTACATACGGGAAAGATAAAAACACTTAACTTCAAGAGAGCAAATTTTTCAAGGATGAGGGCTGCTCCACTGGATTGGCGTAGGGCCAACGTGGTGCCTATATTTAAAAAGGGATCAAAGTCTTTACCAACTAACTATAGACCTGTTAGTTTAACTTCTATAGTTAGGAAGATACTGGAGAGTTTAATAAAAGACCACATAGATGAGTTCTTGCTGGAAAAAAATATTTTAAGCAACAGCCAGCATGGATTCATGAAAGACAGAAGTTCTCAAACAAACCTGATTTCTTTTTATGAGGAGGCAAGTAAAACCTTGGACAGAGGGGTGGCTGTGGACGTGGTATACTTGGATTTTGACACATCTCATGTATAAGGTAAAGTCTACAGGCTTGGAAATATCAGTTTGTAAATGGATAGAAAACTGGCTAAAAGACAGAATACAGAGTAGTGATTAATAATTCTTACTCTGAATGGTCTAAGGTTATCGGTGATGTACCCCAAGGTTCAGTGCTGGGACCCTTACTTTTTAATATCTTTATAAATGATATTGGGTCTGGGTTTAAAAGTAACATTTCTGTCTTTGCAGATGACACTAAGCTATACAGTGGAATAACGTCCTTACAGGATGTCTCTAATTTACAAGCTGACCTCAATGCACTGTCTAATTGGGCAACTATATGGCAGATGAGGTTTAATGTTGATAAATGTAAAGTTATGCACTTGGGGGCTAACAATATGCATTCATCATACATACTAGGAGGGTACAACTGGGGGAATCAATGGTGGAGAAGGATCTGGGGGTTTTGGTAGATCATAATCTCAATAATAGCATGCAAAGCCAAGCTGCGGTTTCCAAAGCAAGCAAAGTCGATCGAGAGAGAGAGAGAGAGAGAGAGAGAGAGAGAGAGAGAGAGAGAGAGAGAGAGAGAGAGAGAGAGAGAGAGAGAGAGAGAGAGAGAGAGAAATCATTTTGCCCCTGTAACAATCATTAGTAAGTCCTCATCTGGAATATGCAGTTCAGTTTTGGGCACCAATTCTCAAAAAGAATATCTGGGAATTGGAGAAAGTGCAGAGAAGCTGATAAGAGGCATGGAGGAGCTTAGCTACGAGGAAAGATTAGAGGAACTGAATTTGTTCTCTCTTGAGAAGTGGAGATTAAGGGGGCATATGATCACCATGTATAAATATATAAGTGGTCCATATAGTGAACTTGGAGTTGAGTTATTCACTGTCAACACTGGAGGACAAGGGGGCACTCTTTACGCCTAGAAGAAAAGATTTCTTCACAGTAAGAGCTGTGAAAATGTGGAAAGACTCCCTCCAGAGGTGGTTCTGGTGAGCTCAGTAGATTGCTTTAATTAAGAAAGGCCTGGATTCTTTCCAAAAAGTACATATTATAACTGGGTACTGACATAGGTAAAGTCGATCCAGGGAAAATCTGATTGCCTCTCTGGGATAAGGAATGAATTTTTTTCCCCTGCTGTAGCAAATTGGAGCATGCTTTTCTGGGGGGGGGGGGGGGGGGGGGGGTTGCCTCCCTCTGGTTCAACTGTGGATATAGGATTGTGTATATGGGATTGTATGATATTTTTTATTTTATTTATTTTTTAAGTTTGAACTAGATGGACTTGTGTCTTTTTTCAACCCGACTATGTAACACACAGTCACTGTACACAGAGGACACACACACACACAGCCACTCTCCTGTACACAGGGGACACACACACAGCCACTCTCCTGTACACAGGGGATTGTATATTTTTTATGGTTGAACTAAATGGACTAGTGTCTTTTTTCAACCTATGTAACAAACAGGCCACTCTCCTGTACACAGGGTACACACAGACAGCCACTCGCGTCTACACAGGGTACACACACACAGCCACTCTCCTGTACACAGGGGACACACACACACGCAGCCACTCTCCTGTACACAGGGGACACACACACACAGCCACTCTCCTGTACACAGGGGACACACACACACACACACACACACACACAGCCACTCTCCTGTACACAGGGGACACACACACACACAGCCACTCTCCTGTACACAGGGGACACACACACACACACAGCCACTCTCCTGTACACAGGGGACACACACACACACACACACAGTCACTCTCCTGTACACAGGGGACACACACACACACACACACAGCCACTCTCCTGTACACAGGGGACACACACACACACACAGCCACTCTCCTGTACACAGGGGACACACACACACACACAGCCACTCTCCTGTACACAGGGGACACACACACACACACAGCCACTCTCCTGTACACAGGGGACACACACACACACACAGCCACTCTCCTGTACACAGGGGACACACACACACACACAGCCACTCTCCTGTACACAGGGGACACACACACACACAGCCACTCTCCTGCACACAGGGGACACAGCCACTCTCCTGCACACAGGGGACAGACACACACACACACACTCACTCTCCTGTACACAGGGGACACACACACAGCCAGCCACTCTCCTGTACACAGGGGGGACACACACACACACAGCCACTCTCCTGTACACAGGGGACACACACACACACACACACACACACACACACAGCCACTCTCCTGTACACAGGGGACACACACACACACACAGCCACTCTCCTGTACACAGGGGACACACACACAGCCACTCTCCTGTACACAGGGGACACACACACACACACACACACACACAGCCACTCTCCTGTACACAGGGGACACACACACACGGCCACTCTCCTGTACACAGGGGACACACACACACACGGCCACTCTCCTGTACACAGGGGACACACACACACACACACACACACACGGCCACTCTCCTGTACACAGGGGACACACACACGGCCACTCTCCTGTACACAGGGGACACACACACACACACACAGCCACTCTCCTGTACACAGGGGACACACACACACACACAGCCACTCTCCTGTACACAGGGGACACACACACACACACAGCCACTCTCCTGTACACAGGGGACACACACACACAGCCACTCTCCTGTACACAGGGGACACACACACACACAGCCACTCTCCTGTACACAGGGGACACACACACAGCCACTCTCCTGCACACAGGGGACACACACACAGCCACTCTCCTGCACACAGGGGACAGACACACACACACTCACTCTCCTGTACACAGGGGACACACACACAGCCAGCCACTCTCCTGTACACAGGGGACACACACACACACAGCCACTCTCCTGTACACAGGGGACACACACACACACAGCCACTCTCCTGTACACAGGGGACACACACACAGCCACTCTCCTGTACACAGGGGACACACACACACACACAAAGCCACTCTCCTGTACACAGGGGACACACACACAGCCACTCTCCTGTACACAGGGGACACACACACACAGCCACTCTCCTGTACACAGGGGACACACACACACACACACACGGCCATTCTCCTGTACACAGGGGACACACACACACACACAGCCACTCTCCTGTACACAGGGGACACACACACACACGGCCACTCTCCTGTACACAGGGGACACACACACGGCCACTCTCCTGTACACAGGGGACACACACGGCCACTCTCCTGTACACAGGGGACACACACACGGCCACTCTCCTGTACACAGGGGACACACAGCCACTCTTCTGTACACAGGACACACACACACACACACACACACACACACACAGCCACTCTCCTGTACACGGGGGGGGGGGGGGTGGGGGGAACACACACACACAGCCACTCTCCTGTACACAGGGGACACACACACAGCCACTCTCCTGTACACAGGGGAGACACACACACACACACACACACACACACACACACACTCTCCTGTACACAGGGGAAACACACACACACACACACACACACACACACACAGCCACTCTCCTGTACACAGGGGACACACACACACACACACACACACACACACACACACAGCCACTCTCCTGTACACGGGGAGACACACACAGCCACTCTCCTGGACACAGGGGACACACACACAGCCACTCTCCTGGACACAGGGGACACAGCCACTCTCCTGTACACAGGGGAGACACACAGCCACTCTCCTGCACACAGGGGACACACACACCCACTCTCCTGCACACAGGGGACACACACACCCACTCTCCTGTACACAGGGGACACACACACACACGGCTACTCTCCTGTACACAGGGGACACACACACACACGGCCACTCTCCTGTACACAGGGGACACACACGCGGCCACTCTCCTGTACACAGGGGACACACACGGCCACTCTCCTGTACACAGGGGACACACACGGCCACTCTCCTGTACACAGGGGACACACACACACACACACAGCCACTCTCCTGTACACAGGGGGGACACACAGCCACTCTCCTGTACACAGGGGACACACACACACGGCCACTCTCCTGTACACAGGGGACACACACACACGGCCACTCTCCTGTACACAGGGGACACACACACACGGCCACTCTCCTGTACACAGGGGACACACACACACACACGGCCACTCTCCTGTACACAGGGGACACACACACACACACGGCCACTCTCCTGTACACAGGGGACACACACACACACACACGGCCACTCTCCTGTACACAGGGGACACACAAACACACACGGCCACTCTCCTGTACACAGGGGACACACAAACACACACGGCCACTCTCCCGTACACAGGGGACACACACACACAGCCACTCTCCCGTACACAGGGGACACACACACAGCCACTCTCCCGTACACAGGGGACACACACACACGGCCACTCTCCTGTACACAGGGGACACACACAGCCACTCTTCTGTACACAGGGGACACACACACACGGCCACTCTCCTGTACACAGGGGGGACACACACACACGGCCACTCTCCTGTACACAGGGGGGACACACACACACAGCCACTCTCCTGTACACAGGGGACACACACACACACAGCCACTCTCCTGTACACAGGGGACACACACACACACAGCCACTCTCCTGTACACAGGGGACACACACACACACACACACACACACAGCCACTCTCCTGTACACAGGGGGGACACACACACACGGCCACTCTCCTGTACACAGGGGGGACACACACACACAGCCACTCTCCTGTACACAGGGGACACACACACACACAGCCACTCTCCTGTACACAGGGGACACACACACACACAGCCACTCTCCTGTACACAGGGGACACACACACACACACAGCCACTCTCCTGTACACAGGGGACACACACACACACAGCCACTCTCCTGCACACAGGGGACACAGCCACTCTCCTGCACACAGGGGACAGACACACACACACACACACTCACTCTCCTGTACACAGGGGACACACACACAGCCAGCCACTCTCCTGTACACAGGGGACACACACACACACAGCCACTCTCCTGTACACAGGGGACACACACACACACAGCCACTCTCCTGTACACAGGGGACACACACACAGCCACTCTCCTGCACACAGGGGACACACACACACACACAAAGCCACTCTCCTGTACACAGGGGACACACACACAGCCACTCTCCTGTACACAGGGGACACACACACACAGCCACTCTCCTGTACACAGGGGACACACACACACAGCCACTCTCCTGTACACAGGGGACACACACACACACACACACAGCCACTCTCCTGTACACAGGGGACACACACACACACAGCCACTCTCCTGTACACAGGGGACACACACACAGCCACTCTCCCGTACACAGGGGACACACACACAGCCACTCTCCTGTACACAGGGGACACACACAGCCACTCTCCCGTACACAGGGGACACACACACACAGCCACTCTCCCGTACACAGGGGACACACACACACACAGCCACTCTCCCGTACACAGGGGACACACACACAGCCACTCTCCCGTACACAGGGGACACACACACAGCCACTCTCCCGTACACAGGGGACACACAGCCACTCTTCTGTACACAGGGGACACACACACAGCCACTCTTCTGTGCACAGGGGACACACACAGCCACTCTTCTGTACACAGGGGACACACACAGCCACTCTTCTGTACACAGGGGACACACACACACAGCCACTCTTCTGTACACCAGACACACACACACAGCCACTCTTCTGTACACCAGACACACACACACAGCCACTCTTCTGTACACCAGACACACACACACAGCCACTCTCCTGTACACGGGGGGGGGGGGGGGGACACACACACACACACACACACACACAGCCACTCTCCTGTACACAGGGGACACACACACAGCCACTCTCCTGTACACAGGGGACACACACAGCCACTCTCCCGTACACAGGGGACACACACACACACAGCCACTCTCCCGTACACAGGGGACACACACAGCCACTCTCCCGTACACAGGGGACGCACACACAGCCACTCTCCCGTACATAGGGGACACACGGCCACTCTTCTGTACACAGGGGACACACACACAGCCACTCTCCTGTACACCGGACACACACACACACACACACACAGCTACACTCCTGTACACGGGAGGGGGGGGGGGGGGGGGAACACACACACAGCCACTCTCCTGTACACAGGGGAGACACACACACACAGCCACTCTCCTGTACACAGGGGAGACACACACACACAGCCACTCTCCTGTACACAGGGGAGACACACACACACACACACACACACACACACACACACACACACACTGCCACTCTCCTGTACACGGGGGAGACACACACAGCCACTCTCCTGGACACAGCCACTCTCCTGTACACAGGGGACACACACACACACAGCCACTCTCCTGTACACAGGGGACACACACACACACACAGCCACTCTCCTGTACACAGGGGACACACACACACACAGCCACTCTCCTGTACACAGGGGACACACACACACACACACAGCCACTCTCCTGTACACAGGGGACACACACACACACAGCCACTCTCCTGTACACAGGGGACACACACACACACACACAGCCACTCTCCTGTACACAGGGGACACACACACACACAGCCACTCTCCTGTACACAGGGGACACACACACACACAGCCACTCTCCTGTACACAGGGGACACACACACACACAGCCACTCTCCTGTACACAGGGGACACACACACACACAGCCACTCTCCTGTACACAGGGGACACACACACACACTCTCCTGTACACAGGGGACACACACACACACTCTCCTGTACACAGGGGACACACACACACACTCTCCTGTACACAGGGGACACACACACACACACACACACACAGCCACTCTCCTGTACACAGGGGACACACACACACAGCCACTCTCCTGTACACAGGGGACACACACGGCCGCTCTCCTGTACACAGGGGACACACACACGGCCACTCTCCTGTACACAGGGGACACACACACACACAGCCACTCTTCTGTGCACAGGGGACACACACACACACAGCCACTCTTCTGTGCACAGGGGACACACACACGGCCACTCTCCTGTACACAGGGGACACACACACACACGGCCACTCTCCAGTACACAGGACACACACACACGGCCACTCTCCAGTACACAGGGGACACACACACACACACGGCCACTCTCCTGTACACAGGGGAAACACACACACACGGCCACTCTCCTGTACACAGGGGACACACACACGGCCACTCTCCTGTACACAGGGGACACACACACGGTCACTCTCCTGTACACAGGGGACACACACGGCCACTCTCCTGTACACAGGGGACACACACGGCCACTCTCCTGTACACAGGGGACACACACGGCCACTCTCCTGTACACAGGGGACACACAGCCACTCTTCTGTACACAGGGGACACACACACACAGCCACTCTCCCGTACACAGGGGACACACACAGCCACTCTTCTGTACACAGGGTACACACACACAGCCACTCCTCTGTACACAGGGGACACACACACGCACAGCCACTCTTCTGTACACAGGGGACACACACACGCACAGCCACTCTTCTGTACACAGGGGACACACACACGCACAGCCACTCTTCTGTACACAGGGGACACACACACGCACAGCCACTCTTCTGTACACAGGGGACACACACACGCACAGCCACTCTTCTGTACACAGGGGACACACACACGCACAGCCACTCTTCTGTACACAGGGGACACACACACGCACAGCCACTCTTCTGTACACAGGGGACACACACACGCACAGCCACTCTTCTGTACACAGG
Organism: Aquarana catesbeiana; assembly: GCF_042186555.1. NCBI lineage: Eukaryota > Metazoa > Chordata > Amphibia > Anura > Ranidae > Aquarana > Aquarana catesbeiana. The sequence goes on along the minus strand of NC_133332.1, from coordinate 160,432,051 downwards.
GGACACACACACGCACAGCCACTCTTCTGTACACAGGGGACACACACACGCACAGCCACTCTCCTGTACACAGGGGACACACGGGGACACACACAGACACACACAGCCACTCTCCTGTACACAGGGGACACACACACACACACAGCCACTCTCCTGTACACAGGGGACACACACACACACAGCCACTCTCCTGTACACAGGGGACACACACACACACACACAGCCACTCTCCTGTACACAGGGGACACACACACACACACACACACACACACACACACACACACACACAGCCACTCTCCTGTACACAGGGGACACACACACACACAGCCACTCTCCTGTACACAGGGGACACACACACACACAGCCACTCTCCTGTACACAGGGGGCACACACACACAGCCACTCTCCTGTACACAGGGGGCACACACACACAGCCACTCTCCTGTACACCGGGACACACACAGCCACTCTCCTGTACACAGGGGGCACACACACACAGCCACTCTCCTGTACACAGGGGGCACACACACACAGCCACTCTCCTGTACACAGGGGGCACACACACACAGCCACTCTCCTGTACACAGGGGGCACACACACACAGCCACTCTCCTGTACACAGGGGGCACACACACACAGCCACTCTCCTGTACACAGGGGGCACACACACACAGCCACTCTCCTGTACACAGGGGGCACACACACAGCCACTCTCCCGTACACAGGGGACACACACACACACAGCCACTCTCCCGTACACAGGGGACACACACACACAGCCACTCTCCTGTACACCGGGACACACACACACAGCCACTCTCCTGTACACAGGGGGCACACACACACAGCCACTCTCCTGTACACAGGGGGCACACACACACAGCCACTCTCCTGTACACAGGGGGCACACACACACAGCCACTCTCCTGTACACCGGACACACACACACACAGCCACTCTCCTGTACACAGGGGACACACACACAGCCACTCTTCTGTGCACAGGGGAAACACACACAGCCACTCTTCTGTGCACAGGGGAAACACACACACCCACTCTTCTGTGCACAGGGGACACACAGCCACTCTTCTGTGCACAGGGGACACACAGCCACTCTTCTGTGCACAGGGGACACACAGCCACTCTTCTGTGCACAGGGGACACACAGCCACTCTTCTGTGCACAGGGGACACACAGCCACTCTTCTGTGCACAGGGGACACACAGCCACTCTTCTGTGCACAGGGGACACACAGCCACTCTTCTGTGCACAGGGGACACACAGCCACTCTTCTGTGCACAGGGGACACACACACAGCCACTCTTCTGTACACAGGGGACACACACACAGCCACTCTTCTGTACACAGGGGACACACACACAGCCACTCTTCTGTGCACAGGGGACACACACACACGCACAGCCACTCTCCTGTACACCGGGGACACACACACACAGCCACTCTCCTGTACACCGGGGACACACACACACAGCCACTCTCCTGTACACAGGGGGCACACACAGCCACTCTCCTGTACACCGGGGACACACACACACACACACAGCCACTCTCCTGTACACCGGGGACACACACACACACACAGCCACTCTCCTGTACACGGGGGGCACACACACACAGCCACTCTCCTGTACACAGGGGGCACACACAGCCATTCTCCTGTGCACAGGGGACACACACAGCCACTCTCCTGTGCACAGGGGACACACACACACACAGCCACTCTCCTGTACACAGGGGACACACACGGCCACTCTCCTGTACACAGGGGACACACACGGCCACTCTCCTGTACACAGGGGACACACACGGCCACTCTCCTGTACACAGGGGACACACACGGCCACTCTCCTGTACACGGGGGGGGGGGACACACACACACAGCCACTCTCCTGTACACAGGGGACACACATACACAGCCACTCTCCTGTACACCGGGGACACACACACACACACAGCCACTCTCCTGTACACCGGGGACACACACACACACACACACACAGCCACTCTCCTGTACACCGGGGACACACACACACACAGTCACTCTCCTGCACACCGGGGACACACAGCCACTCTCCTGCACACCGGGGACACACACACACACACACACACACACACGGCCACTCTCCTGTACACAGGGGACACACACACGGCCACTCTCCTGTACACAGGGGACACACACACGGCCACTCTCCTGTACACAGGGGACACACACGGCCACTCTCCTGTACACAGGGGACACACACACGGCCACTCTCCTGTACACAGGGGACACACACACGGCCACTCTCCTGTACACAGGGGACACACACACGGCCACTCTCCTGTACACAGGGGACACACACACGGCCACTCTCCTGTGCACAGGGGACACACACACGGCCACTCTCCTGTGCACAGGGTACACACACACGGCCACTCTTCTGTACACAGGGGACACACACACGCACAGCCACTCTTCTGTACACAGGGGACACACACACGCACAGCCACTCTTCTGTACACAGGGGACACACACACGCACAGCCACTCTTCTGTACACAGGGGACACACACACGCACAGCCACTCTTCTGTACACAGGGGACACACACACGCACAGCCACTCTTCTGTACACAGGGGACACACACACGCACAGCCACTCTTCTGTACACAGGGGACACACACACGCACAGCCACTCTTCTGTACACAGGGGACACACACACGCACAGCCACTCTTCTGTACACAGGGGACACACACACGCACAGCCACTCTTCTGTACACAGGGGACACACACACGCACAGCCACTCTTCTGTACACAGGGGACACACACACGCACAGCCACTCTTCTGTACACAGGGGACACACACACGCACAGCCACTCTTCTGTACACAGGGGACACACACACGCACAGCCACTCTTCTGTACACAGGGGACACACACACGCACAGCCACTCTTCTGTACACAGGGGACACACACACGCACAGCCACTCTTCTGTACACAGGGGACACACACACGCACAGCCACTCTTCTGTACACAGGGGACACACACACGCACAGCCACTCTTCTGTACACAGGGGACACACACACGCACAGCCACTCTTCTGTACACAGGGGACACACACACGCACAGCCACTCTCCTGTACACAGGGGACACACACAGACACAGCCACTCTCCTGTACACAGGGGACATACACACACACACACACACACACACACAGCCACTCTCCTGTACACAGGGGACACACACACACACAGCCACTCTCCTGTACACAGGGGACACACACACACAGCCACTCTCCTGTACACAGGGGACACACACACACACACACACACACACACACACAGCCACTCTCCTGTACACAGGGGACACACACAGCCACTCTCCTGTACACAGGGGGCACACACACACAGCCACTCTCCTGTACACAGGGGGCACACACACACAGCCACTCTCCTGTACACAGGGGGCACACACACACAGCCACTCTCCTGTACACAGGGGGCACACACACACAGCCACTCTCCTGTACACAGGGGGCACACACACACAGCCACTCTCCTGTACACAGGGGGCACACACACACAGCCACTCTCCTGTACACAGGGGGCACACACACACAGCCACTCTCCTGTACACAGGGGGCACACACACACACAGCCACTCTCCTGTACACAGGGGGCACACACACACACAGCCACTCTCCTGTACACAGGGGGCACACACACACAGCCACTCTCCTGTACACAGGGGGCACACACACACAGCCACTCTCCTGTACACAGGGGGCACACACACACAGCCACTCTCCTGTACACAGGGGGCACACACACACACACAGCCACTCTCCTGTACACAGGGGGCACACACACACACACAGCCACTCTCCTGTACACAGGGGGCACACACACACACACAGCCACTCTCCTGTACACAGGGGGCACACACACACAGCCACTCTCCTGTACACAGGGGGCACACACTGCCACTCTCCTGTACACCGGACACACACACACAGCCACTCTCCTGTACACAGGGGACACACACACACACAGCCACTCTCCTGTACACAGGGGACACACACACACACAGCCACTCTCCTGTACACAGGGGACACACACAGACACAGCCACTCTCCTGTACACAGGGGACACACACAGACACAGCCACTCTCCTGTACACAGGGGACACACACACACAGTCACTCTCCTGTACACAGGGGACACACACACACAGTCACTCTCCTGTACACAGGGGACACACACACACACAGCCACTCTCCTGTACACAGGGGACACACACACACACTCTCCTGTACACAGGGGACACACACACACACACACACACACAGCCACTCTCCTGTACACAGGGGACACACACACACAGCCACTCTCCTGTACACAGGGGACACACACACACACACACACAGCCACTCTCCAGTACACAGGGGACACACACACACACACACACACACACACACAGCCACTCTCCTGTACACAGGGGACACACACACACAGACACTCTCCTGTACACAGGGGACACACACAGCCACTCTCCTGTACACCGGGACACACACACACACAGCCACTCTCCTGTACACCGGGACACACACACACAGCCACTCTCCTGTACACCGGGGACACACACACACACAGCCACTCTCCTGTACACGGGGGACACACACGGCCACTCTCCTGTACACGGGGGACACACACGGCCACTCTCCTGTACACGGGGGACACACACGGCCACTCTCCTGTACACGGGGGACACACACGGCCACTCTCCTGTACACGGGGGACACACACGGCCACTCTCCTGTACACGGGGGGGGACACACACACACACACACACACACACACACACACAGCCACTCTCCTGTACACAGGGGACACACATACACAGCCACTCTCCTGTACAGCGGGGACACACACACACACAGCCACTCTCCTGTACACCGGGGACACACACACACACACACACACAGCCACTCTCCTGTACACGGGGGACACACACGGCCACTCTCCTGTACACGGGGGGGGGGGACACACACACACACACACACACACACACACACACACACACACAGCCACTCTCCTGTACACAGGGGACACACATACACAGCCACTCTCCTGTACACCGGGGACACACACACACACAGCCACTCTCCTGTACACCGGGGACACACACACACACACACAGCCACTCTCCTGTACACCGGGGACACACACAGCCACTCTCCTGCACACCGGGGACACACAGCCACTCTCCTGCACACCGGGGACACACAGCCACTCTCCTGCACACCGGGGACACACAGCCACTCTCCTGCACACCGGGGACACACACACACACACACACACAGCCACTCTCCTGCACACAGGGGACACACACACAGCCACACTCCTGCACACAGGGGACACACACACAGCCACACTCCTGCACACAGGGGACACACACACAGCCACACTCCTGCACACAGGGGACACACACACAGCCACTCTCCTGCACACAGGGGACACACACACAGCCACTCTCCTGTACACAGGGGACACACACACAGCCACTCTCCTGTACACAGGGGACACACACACAGCCACTCTCCTGTACACAGGGGACACACACACAGCCACTCTCCTGTACACAGGGGACACACACAGCCACTCTCCTGTACACAGGGGACACACACACACACAGCCACTCTCCTGTACACAGGGGACACACACACACACAGCCACTCTCCTGTACACAGGGGACACACACACACAGCCACTCTCCTGTACACAGGGGACACACACACACACACACAGCCACTCTCCTGTACACAGGGGGGACACACAGCCACTCTCCTGTACACAGGGGAGACACACACAGCCACTCTCCTGCACACAGAGACACACACACACAGCCACAGCCACTCTTCTGTACACAGGGGACACACACACAGCCACTCTTCTGTACACAGGGGACACACACACAGCCACTCTCCTGTACACAGGGGACACACACACACACACAGCCACTCTCCTGTACACAGGGGACACACACAGCCACTCTCCTGTACACTGGGACACACACACACACACACAGCCACTCTCCTGTACACTGGGACACACACACACAGCCACTCTCCTGTACATTGGGACACACACACACACACACACAGCCACTCTCCTGTACACAGGGGACGGACACACACACAGCCACTCTCCTGTACACTGGGACACACACAGCCACTCTCCTGTACACTGGGACACACACACACACACACAGCCACTCTCCTGTACATTGGGACACACACACACACACAGCCACTCTCCTGTACACAGGGGACGGACACACACACAGCCACTCTCCTGTACACAGGGGACGGACACACACACAGCCACTCTCCTGTACACAGGGGACGGACACACACACAGCCACTCTCCTGTACACAGGGGACGGACACACACACAGCCACTCTCCTGTACACAGGGGACGGACACACACACAGCCACTCTCCTGTACACAGGGGACGGACACACACACAGCCACTCTCCTGTACACAGGGGACGGACACACACACAGCCACTCTCCTGTACACAGGGGACGGACACACACACAGCCACTCTCCTGTACACAGGGGACGGACACACACACAGCCACTCTCCTGTACACAGGGGACGGACACACACACAGCCACTCTCCTGTACACAGGGGACGGACACACACACAGCCACTCTCCTGTACACAGGGGACGGACACACACACAGCCACTCTCCTGTACACAGGGGACGGACACACACACAGCCACTCTCCTGTACACAGGGGACGGACACACACACAGCCACTCTCCTGTACACAGGGGACGGACACACACACAGCCACTCTCCTGTACACAGGGGACGGACACACACACAGCCACTCTCCTGTACACAGGGGACGGACACACACACAGCCACTCTCCTGTACACAGGGGACGGACACACACACAGCCACTCTCCTGTACACAGGGGACGGACACACACACAGCCACTCTCCTGTACACAGGGGACGGACACACACACAGCCACTCTCCTGTACACAGGGGACGGACACACACACAGCCACTCTCCTGTACACAGGGGACGGACACACACACAGCCACTCTCCTGTACACAGGGGACGGACACACACACAGCCACTCTCCTGTACACAGGGGACGGACACACACACAGCCACTCTCCTGTACACAGGGGACGGACACACACACAGCCACTCTCCTGTACACAGGGGACGGACACACACACAGCCACTCTCCTGTACACAGGGGACACACACACACACAGCCACTCTCCTGTACACAGGGGACACACACACACACAGCCACTCTCCTGTACACAGGGGACACACACAGCCACTCTCCTGTACACAGGGGACACACACACACAGCCACTCTCCTGTACACAGGGGACACACACACACAGCCACTCTCCTGTACACAGGGGACACACACACACAGCCACTCTCCTGTACACAGGGGACACACACACACAGCCACTCTCCTGTACACAGGGGACACACACACACAGCCACTCTCCTGTACACAGGGGACACACACACACAGCCACTCTCCTGTACACAGGGGGGACACACAGCCACTCTCCTGTACACAGGGGACGGACACACACACAGCCACTCTCCTGTACACAGGGGACGGACACACACACAGCCACTCTCCTGTACACAGGGGACGGACACACACACAGCCACTCTCCTGTACACAGGGGACGGACACACACACAGCCACTCTCCTGTACACAGGGGACGGACACACACACAGCCACTCTCCTGTACACAGGGGACGGACACACACACAGCCACTCTCCTGTACACAGGGGACGGACACACACACACAGCCACTCTCCTGTACACAGGGGACGGACACACACACACAGCCACTCTCCTGTACACAGGGGACGGACACACACACACAGCCACTCTCCTGTACACAGGGGACGGACACACACACACAGCCACTCTCCTGTACACAGGGGACGGACACACACACAGCCACTCTCCTGTACACAGGGGACACACACACACAGCCACTCTCCTGTACACAGGGGACACACACACACAGCCACTCTCCTGTACACAGGGGACACACACACACAGCCACTCTCCTGTACACAGGGGACGGACACACACACAGCCACTCTCCTGTACACAGGGGGGACACACAGCCACTCTCCTGTACACAGGGGACGGACACACACACAGCCACTCTCCTGTACACAGGGGACGGACACACACACAGCCACTCTCCTGTACACAGGGGACGGACACACACACAGCCACTCTCCTGTACACAGGGGGCACACACACACACAGCCACTCTCCTGTACACAGGGGGCACACACACACACAGCCACTCTCCTGTACACAGGGGGCACACACACACAGCCACTCTCCTGTACACAGGGGACACACACACACAGCCACTCTCCTGTACACAGGGGACACACACACACAGCCACTCTCCTGTACACAGGGGACACACACACACAGCCACTCTCCTGTACACAGGGGACACACACACACAGCCACTCTCCTGTACACAGGGGACACACACACACAGCCACTCTCCTGTACACAGGGGACACACACACACAGCCACTCTCCTGTACACAGGGGACACACACACACAGCCACTCTCCTGCACACAGGGGAGACACACACAGCCACTGTCCTGCACACAGGGGAGACACACACAGCCACTGTCCTGCACACAGGGGAGACACACACAGCCACTCTCCTGTACACAGGGGACACACACACACAGCCACTCTCCTGTACACAGGGGACACACACACACAGCCACTCTCCTGTACACAGGGGACACACACACACAGCCACTCTCCTGTACACAGGGGACACACACACACAGCCACTCTCCTGTACACAGGGGACACACACACACAGCCACTCTCCTGTACACAGGGGACACACACACACACACACAGCCACTCTCCTGTACACAGGGGGGACACACAGCCACTCTCCTGTACACAGGGGACACACACACACACACACACAGCCACTCTCCTGTACACAGGGGACACACACACACACAGCCACTCTTCTGTACACAGGGGACACACAGCCACTCTCCTGTACACAGGGGACACACACACACACACACACACACACACAGCCACTCTCCTGTACACAGGGGGGACACACAGCCACTCTCCTGTACACAGGGGACACACACACACACACAGCCACTCTCCTGTACACAGGGGACACACACACACACAGCCACTCTCCTGTACACAGGGGACACACACACACACAGCCACTCTTCTGTACACAGGGGACACACAGCCACTCTCCTGTACACAGGGGACACACACACACACAGCCACTCTCCTGTACACAGGGGACACACACACACAGCCACTCTTCTGTACACAGGGGACACACACACAGCCACTTACCGACACAAAAGCTCACCCCCGGTCACACACTTCTATATTAAATCTCACTGAGGCATCCTGATTGGTATTTGGCAGCTCAGCGTTTCCCTTCTCATCATTGGACGGTATGCTGGCAGGCCCCGCCCCCCATGTTGTATAACAGCGGACACATGGCGGACGAATAGGAAGGATACATGGTGTGGGGGCGGCAACTACTCTACTATTGGACATTGGTTTTGCAGACATTGCCCGCTATTGGTTATTAACAGGTGTCATTGAAGTGGAGGGAGTGACGTGTGGTCACATGACCGGGCTGTCCTACAATGGAGAAGCGATATTGCTGAGGGTGTGTGGTGGGTGTTGCGGGTCATGGAATGGCTACAACAAATCAAGGGTCATGGAATGATAGAGAGCGGTGTGATTGTACAGTCCGCCCCCCATCCTCTGTGTGTGAGGGGATTGCCTGTTTAGGAATACTTCCCACGGGGTACTTAATAGGCGAGTTGGATGCGGTGTGCTGATGATTGGAAATAATCATGGAATGAGATTATGAGGAGTGATATTTTTTCACTTTTTGCAGACAGATTATGGGAACGTCCATTATTTATCTGTGTCACATTCACATATTATCAGTACAAGTGTTGTTTACCTTTTTTACTTGCTTAAACATCCTACCTAGATTTCCTTTCTATGTAATGTTAGGGGAAGTAGAGCTAAAGGCACAACTCTTTCATTTGGATAGAGTAATGGAGGGCTATAACCCTTCACTTTTGTTTATTTATTTTTCTTGCAATCTGTGTCCCATTGGGGAGATTTCCCTTCACTTCCTGTTCTGCAAATTAAGGGAATCCCTTGGGGCCCCCCAGGTCACCAAAACTAGTGTCCCCATTGGAAGATTTCCCCTCTATTACCATAGTTGCCAACATTGAAAAAAAATTTTTAGGGACACTTTTTTGGCTGTAGGCGGGGGTCTTGTTTTAATTAGGGGGCGGGGCATGCATTTGTGGGCGTGACAAAGGGCCAGAGTAAAAATGCAGCGCGCTGTGGCGAAAAATGGGCATGGTTTACGGTAAATAGTGGGCGTGTCTTAAATTGGCGTGGCTCAAAGGGGGTGTGGTTAGAGTCTGAGATGAATGAGGAATGGAGAGGGAAAGGGGGGGAGAGAGATGGAGGGACAGCAGCCCCAGATCCTACACAACAATGGAAATATGTGTATTCTAGAAAGTTTAACAATCAGCAGATAAAGATACTCCAAACACCTGGTGTTAGCACTTCCATCATCCCGGCACCAAGGTTGTTATGGTGTCAGGATGATTAAAGTGCATTATTTCTATTATTACATTGATTTCATTTTATATTACATTCAACTCACCATAATGCAGAATCAGTGGGATCCCTGAGCGTGTCACCTGCCACCAGCCGTCCATCCTTGCATCAGGTGCTCCCAGCAGAATCCGTCCTTGCATCAGGTGCCCCCAGCGGAGCCCCCCTTACATCAGATGTCCCCAGCGGAACCCCCCCTCACACCAGGTGTCCCCAGCGGAGCCCCCCCTCACACCAGGAGTCCCCAGCAGAGCCCCCCTCACATCAGGTGTCCCCAGTGTAGCCCCCCCTCACATCAGGTGTCCCCAGTGTAGCCCCCCCTCACATCAGGTGTCCCCAGTGCAGCCCCCATCACATCAGGTGTCCCCAGTGCAGCCCCCCTCACATCAGGTGTCCCCAGTGCAGCCCCCCCTCACATCAGGTGGAGCCCCCCTTACATCAGATTCCCCCAGCGGTGCGCCCCCCCCCCCACCTCAGGTGTCCTAGTAGTGTAGTAGACAGTGTATACTGTCTCCCTCCGCCGGCCGCATGGCTAGAACCCCGCCCCTTTCCATAACAGACTGGCAGCGGGGCGGGGGGTAGGCGAGGCGGAGGGTGGACGGCGACGCAGGAGCTCCGTCTAGCCCCCCCAGCCGTCTTCCTGGTCTTCTGAAAAATGGCGGCTGGCAGAGACAATGTCTCTGCCGGCCGCGGACCTCTAGCGGCAGGCGGCAGCGAAAATCCGTGAAGAACCGGATTTCTCTGGACGTTTACTGGGAAACAACAAAATCGGGAATGGAGTCTAAATCCCGGGAATGTCTCGGGAAATCCGGGACAGTTGGCAACTATGTATTACTTTTCTCCAATTCTGGATTTTCTTTTACCTTCAATGATCATGGTAAACAGGAGAGGATAGAGAGAGATGGGGACGGAGACAGCAGCGCCGTAACTAGGGTTGGTGTCACCTGGTGCAGTAAAACATGGCGTCACCAACCCCCACATCCCGGGTCACTGAGCAGGCCCCCAAGCCCGCCACAGTGCTCTGTCCTGCCACTGCAGAGTGATAGCAGAAGCGGGACAGAGCAGTAAACACCGGGCAGCCTAGTGCATCGGGCTCTCTCCTGTCTAGCCTGCCAGTGCTCTACTGTGCAGACTAGCTTCTGGTCAGCAGTGCGTGGTCATGATGCACACCCCAAACCAGCTCCTGTAAATGATGCGGTTGGTGCCGGCGTGTCATTCCCTCTCACAAATGGGGATGACACCATTGCAGTCGGATATCACTTCCTATGTAATGGTGTCACCCAGGCCTGGACAGGGACAAAAAATAGGGGGGCTGGGCAGTTTAGACTGAGCAGCCCAGTGTAATCTACCAAGTCTAAATCCACCGCACTGTAATTCCCCCCCCCCCCCCAGTGTACTTTCTCAGTTTTTAATCCCATGTAGTGTAACCCCACCATTGTATTCCCCCACAGTGTAAATCCTCTCAGTCTAATGCCCTGTACACATGGCCGGATTTTACGATGGAAAATGTGTGATTTGTTGTCGGAAATTCCGACCATGTGTAGGCTCCATCACACATTTTCCATAGGAATTTCCGACACACAAAGTTTGAGATCTTGCTATAAAATTTTCTGACAACAAAATCCGTTGTGGGAAATTCCGATCGTGTGTACACAAATCCGACACACAAAGTGCCACGCATGCTCAGAATAAATTAAGAGACGAAAGCTATTGGCTACTGCCCCATTCATAGTCCCGACGTACGTTTTTTACGTCATATCGTTCAGAACGATCAGATTTTCCGACAACTTTGTTTGACCGTGTGTATGCAAGACAAGTTTGAGCCAACATCCGTCGGAAAAAATCCATGGATTTTGTTGTCGGAATGTCCGATCAATGTCCGATCGTGTGTACGGGGCATAACAGTGTAATTCCCCCCCCCCCCCCCAGTGTACTCTCTCAAGTGAATCCCCTGTAGTGTAACCCCACCATTGTACCCTTCCCTCCCCAGTGTACATCCTCCCAGTGTAAATCCCTCCTCGTGTAATCCTCCCAGTTTAACAGTGTAAATCCCTCCCCAGTGTAAATCCCCCCCCGTGCAATCCTCCCAGTCTAAATCTGCCCAGTTTAGCAGTATACCCCCCCCCCCCCCCCCGTGTACATCCTCCCAGTGTAAATTGCTCCTGATGTAATCCAGTTTTACAGTGTAATCCCCCCCCCCCCCGTGTACTCTCATAGTGTTACCCCACCATTGTACCCCCTCCAAGTGTAAATCCTCCCATTTTTAACAGTTAAAATCCCCCCCCCCCCCCCGAGTACTCTCCGAGTTGAATCCCATGTATTCCCCCCCCAGTGTAAACCTCCCCCATGTAATCCTCCCAGTTTGACAGTGTACTCTCCCAGTTTAACCCCCTGTAGTGTAACCCTACCATTGTACCCCCTCCCCAGTGTACATCCTCCCAGTGTAAATCCTCCTAGTTTACCAGTTAAATCCACTCCCTTCAGTGTACTCTCCCAGCTTAATCCCCCATAGTGTAACCCCACCATGCTACTCTCCTGTGTAATCCCCCTCAGTGTAAACTCCCCCAGCATAATCCCCCCCTTGTACCCCCCCAGTGTAAATTCCTGCAGTGTAATCCCCGAAGTGTAAATTCCAACTTCACAGTGTAACCTGCCCAGTGTGACTATGCTCAGTTTAAATCTCCCCTTCCTACATTTACAGACCTCAGATCAGCATGGCTCTGTGCACACAGATGTCCCCCCTCCTCCTCCTGTTGTGGATGTACTGTCAGTGTGGAGGAGGAGCTTAGGCTCTGTCGGCTCTGAGGTGTGTTAATTGTGATAGGCAGCTGGCACCTCTGTCCCAAATGTGGTGCTGGTTCCCGTAGAACATGCGGGCACTGGGCTCCAGGACTCCAAAGCTGTCTGCCTCACAATTCTATCTCCCCCCCACACACATCGCGGGCAGCTAAGGAGATACAGCAAAATAAAAGTTTTACCTTTGGTTATACTTTAAAGCTGAATTTTAGCCATAAAAAAATCTATATCTGTAGTGATCTATCTGAGGGGTCTCCAAACTTTCTAAACAAAGGGCCGGTATACCAGGGCCAATTGGAGTAGAAAATGTCCCAGTATCAGCGGGATTAAACAAAGTCCCATCTTTGGTATTAGGGGAACTACTGGTGCCCTATTGTTGGTGTCAGTGGGAAAAATAGTGCCCCATCATTGGTGTCAGTGGGAGGAATAGTGCCCCATCATTGGTGTCAGTGGGAGGAATAGTGCCCCATCATTGGTGTCAGTGGGAGGAATAGTGCCCCATCATTGGTGTCAGTGGGAGGAATAGTGCCCCATCATTGGTGTCAGTGGGAGGAATAGTGCTCCATCATTGGTGTCAGTCGGACTTCACCTCTGTCAGAATACACTGATCAGCACACCGATTGGCTGCATGTGCTGATCAAACTCAAATTTTCCAACAGTCCTGTTCAAGAGAAGACCACTAGGTCAGCTCCTCTTAAATGGGAACAGCCATAGATGGACCGAAATTCAGCTGGCCCCTGCTGAACCGACCAAATTTCGATCCATCAGGCTGGGTTTATACCTATGCGAATTGGATGCGGAGAAAATTCGCATAGCAGGAGATTATGACCGGCTCTCTATGGCGCTGGTTCACATGTCTTCAGGGTGGCTGCGGAGCGCACTGCATAGAAATGCTGTGTGTCTTTGCCTCCATTTCAGGGCTGAATTCAGGCAAAGGTTCTGCCCTGATTCGTCCCTGAAACAGAGAGCAGGGACGGACAGCATTGCTGTGCGATCCACGGCCGGTTTAGGTGTGAACCGAGCCTAATGGCCAGTTTTAGTGTGAACAAATTCTAACTCTCAGTGCCAGACACTGTGCTGACTGCATTGTACTGGAGTGAGTGCCAGTCAGGCCTCATGCACACTGGGTGTTTTTGAAGCTACTTCTAGGGGCACTAGGTGTTTTCTTTTTTTTTCCTGCCTCTAAACTCCCCTGCATGTTATACTATGGGGGTTATTTACTAAAGGCAAATCCACTTTGCTCTACAAGTGCACTAAAAGTGTAGATCCGAGGGGGACATGCAAGGAAAATAAAAAACAGCATTTTAGCTTGCGCATGATTGGATGATAAAATCAGCAGAGCTTCCCCTCATTTCAGATCTACCCCTCAGATTTACAGTGACTGCACTTTCAAGTGCGCTTGTAGTACAAAGTGGATTTGCCTTTTGTAAATAACCCTCTATGTGTCCATGCACAATGGGAGGTTGATTTACTAAAGGCAAATATATTGTGCACTGCAAGTGCACATGCTCTAGATCTGAGGGGAAGCTCCGCTGATTTCTGTCATCCAATCATGTGCAAGCAAAAATGCTGTTTTTATCTTCCTTCATTGTGACTGAGTATTCTTTTGCAAAGTGAAGCTTTACTTCAATAACTAAGCTCTGGAGTAACTGTACTTGTGGTGCACATTATATTTGCCTTTAGTAAATAAACCCTATAGGTTTCTGGCAGCGTTTTTTCAGGCAGGAGAGTTTAGTCGCAGGAAAAAAAGAAAATCCCACTGCCAGTGCATCTTGTAGCAGCAGTGTTTTGGCAGAAAAAACGATTGAAGCTGCTAAACACTAGGCACTCTTAGCGCTTGAGCGTTAATTTAATTCAATAATTTATTCTGGCCAATGAATTTAAGTAATGACCAAACACCTGATGTGAGTAAACGTAGTATACACTATCACAAGTGTCAAGCGATTTGTAATTTTTTTTTTGGCCAAAACCCTGCTGCCAGGCGGAGGTTTCTAGGGAAATTAAAGTGGTATAAAATCTTGTGTGTTTTTTTTTTAATCACAAACAAGCACTCTCCATTGGTTTGAATCTTACCTATCTCAGTGGACCTTCAGTGTCACTAATGCCGCGTACACACGGGCAGACTTTTCGACAGGCTAGGTCTAGTGGACTTTTCGACTGACTTTCCGAACGAACGGACTTGCCTATACACGATCAACCAAAGTCCGACGGATTCGTACGCGATGATGTACGACCGGACTAAAACAAGGAAGTTCATAGCCAGTAGCCAATAGCTGCCCTAGCGTCGGTTTTGTCCGTCGGACTAGCATACAGACGAGCAGACTTTTCGACCGGACTCGAGTCCGTCGGAAAGATTTGAAACATGTTTCATTTCTAGGTCCATCAAACTTTTGGGAAAAAAAGTCTGCTGGAGCCCACACACGATCGAATTATCCGACAGACTCCGGTCCACCTGACCATAGTCTGCCGTAAAGTCCGGTCGTGTGTACGCGGTTCTGTCCTTGGACCTCTACCATTCTCTATCTACACGTCCTCCATGGGTCAGCTGATAGCCTCCCATGGCTTTCACTACCATTTATATGCTGATGACACCCAAATCTATCTCTCTGGCCCTCAGCTCACCCCATCAGTCTTCTCACACATCACTGATCTACTAACAGACATATCAGCCTGGATGTCAAACCACTTCTTCAAACTGAATCTATCTAAAACTGAGCTCTTAATATTTCCTCCCCCACGTGCCCCTTCTCCTGACTTCTCTGTTAAGATCAATGGCACATCTATCAGTCTGTCCCCATGTGCCAGGGTGCTAGGGGTAACCTTAGACTCTGAACTGTCCTTTCAGGCCCACATACAATCCCTGTCCAAATCATGCCATCATAGCCTCCGCAACATTTCCAGAATATGTCCCTTTTTAACTAATGACACCACCAAGCTTCTAATTCACTCCCCGGTCATCTCTCGCCTCGATTACTGCAACTCCCTCCTCATTGTATTACCTTTACATAGACTATCCCCCTTCAGTCCATAATGAATGCCACTGCAAGATTCATCCACCTTACCAACCATTCAGTGTCCTCCACTGGCTTCCACTCACCCAACGAATAAAATTCAAAGTACTAACAATAATTTACAAAGCCATCCATAATTCTGCTGCCAGCTACATCACTATCCTATTCCCAAAATACCAACCAAGCCGCTCTCTACGGGCATCCCAAGACCTCCTGCTCTCTAGCTCCCTCCCATGCTCGCCTCCAGGATTTCTCCAAAGCTTCTTCCATCCTTTGGAACTCCCTACCCCAATCTGTCCGACTGTCCCCTAATCTATCCATCTTTAGGGGATCCCTGAAAACCCTTCTCTTCAAAGAAGCCTATCCTGCTTCTAACTAACAGTTTTACTTCCTCCATCAGCTCATCCCCCACAGCTATTACCCTTTGTATCAATTGACCCTTCCTTTTTAGATTGTAAGCTCTAAGGAGTAGGGCCCTCTGATTCCTCTTGTACCAAATTGTAATGTAACTGTAATGTCTGCCCTCATGTTGTAAAGCGCTGCGCAGACTGTTGACACTATATAAAACCTGTATAATAATAATAGTAATAAAAAATGTTATACTTACCTGCTCTGTGCAATGGTTTTGCACAGAGCAGCTCCAATCTGCTTCTTTTTTCGGGTCCCTTGCTGCCACTCCTGGCTCCTCCCCCTCAAGCAGTACCCACAGAGAAAGCTGTTTGCCCTGGGGGCATCGCTGCATGATCACTCTCGAGCTGCTCCTCTATGTGTTCATAAGACACAGGGAGCTGTGGCTTGGCCCCGCCATACCAACCCCCCCCCCCCCCTCCGCTCTCTCCTCATGGGCTCCTGCTGCTGTCTTAGCCAATGAGGGAGGAGAGTCCCAGGACAGCCAGGGCTATTGTGAACGTCGCTGGATTGGAGGGAGCTTTTAAAAGAGAAAATGTCAGTGTACATGAGGCCTCAGAGTTGTACAGAATGCTGCAACCAAGACACAAGGTAGTCTAGATTTACACACATGTAGGTCCTGGAAAGCTTGTCAATCACAAACATTCCGCAACCACGGGCAAAATGTGCTGCTCTTGAGCAGATGCACAGGGGGGCTATTCATTTTTAATCCTTAATCGCAACCCCAAACATCTGAAAATGCAGCATGTTTTCAAGTGCATGGAACTGCATGTTGCCATAGTACCATGAGGTTCTGTGCGGTTGCCCTGCAGGTGTGTTTTAGAAAAAAGGTTGGGGACTTTTTTTCCTGTGTTTTCTGCAGGGAAAATGATTGGGCTTCACATATTTTGGGCAAAATATATGAACCTAGGCTTAAGCCTCATACACCTAAGAATATCAGAAGAATGGTCGACTTTTTTTTTTTAATTTTTGTTTTGTTTTTTGCATGCTAGTTTTATATCGAAAATCAATAGGTTACTAAAGTTCTGAAAATTCTCATATGACAGAATACAGCTTCAGAAGAGATGTAATGTATTGTATTTGTAATGAAATGTATTCTTTTATTTCCCAGCATGCGTGGTCTTGGTTTTCCGATTATATTTTTTATTTCATTTTACGGTCAAAAATCCTGTACTGATTATTTGAAAATCGTATGTTCTGTTATTGTACGAGAAAAAAATGTTGTGCTTGTCTCTTCGGATGTTTTCGCAGCTGTTTACTAACAAATAGATTATCAGACGATTGCTCCGAAAGCAGTATTTTTCGCCCGATTTTCTCATCGTGTGTTTATTTTTACTGTGTCAGAAAAAGGTTTTGGCCAAAGTTCAGTTTTTTGACTATTTTTGACCTGTTGTGTCAAAAACTCTTCTTCAGTATCCTCATTGTTACATTTTTTTCACAAAAAGAAAACAAACAAAACAAAAGTAAAATAAAAATTTGAAAGCCACAATTAATTATCAAAAGCACAAAACAAAAAAAGCTAAATTATATAAAATAAACTACTTTAAAAACACCAGAAAAAACAAATGCTTTGAAAAAATAAATATAAATATACGCGCCTAAACATGCCATAAGTGAAATTGGGAATTGACAAATTCAATTTTGACAATCACTCTGCTCATCCCTACAGACATCTACTAATACTGAGCAGAGATCTGCCTTTCTTTTATAGCCACGCTTTATTTAATCATGCTAGAAGGGCTGGAGCTCAGAAGCAGGATTAGTAACAAGACACTAGTTTGAGGAGTTCGAGTCGTCCATGTGAAACATGACAAGTTGGGAGATGTAGAGAAATTTCTATTGTGACATCTGACCTGGAACAAATCGAAATGGAAGAAAACTCCTCTTCCTGCACATAAAGAATGCAGTATTAGCCAATGGTGCTGGTGAGCAGCCAAGGCTTGTGCAGAGCTGGGAGTGACACAGTGGAGGAAGACACACACACTACACGGCACTCGCAGTGAGTAGCAGTTCAGGGTAATGTATGCCTTTCAAGGGGAAATCTTCTAGTCTACACCTAAGTGTAGAATCTGTAACCTTTCTGTTAGTTTTCATACAGCTTTCATAGACCATGCACAATGTATTGTGCTGCTTGCATTCCTACTCACATGGCGCACGCTACTGTGGTTACAGAATAGTGCATGATATTGTTTTCTACATCAATTATTCAGCATGACGTTTGTTTTGTTCTGCAGGTAAGAAGGATTTAACCTCTGTGGAATTGAATGCTCTGGCTCGGAGAACTTGCAAGTAATTAACATGGCTGAGGAGGGCATCCTGGTGGAGATCTTCACTTCTCCTTTAAATATATGTCTGCTGTTACTCTGCCTGTATCTGCTGTACAAGATACTGAGGGGGGATAAACCCAGCCAATCAGAAGAGCGTGAAGAGCAACTACCTAAGATGAAGAAGAGAGACTTCACGCTGGCTCAGCTTAAAGAATTTGACGGTCTACAAAATCCCAGGATTCTGATGGCCATTAATGGCAAAGTGTTTGATGTCACAAGAGGGAAGAAGTTTTATGGACCAGGTGAGAGCAAGTCTCATTTAATCCATGGAAGTGTTAAAAGTAGATTGATTTATTACAGTTATTTATTTAGAATTTTACATATATCTTGTACATTCACCTCAGTCTCTACCATCAAGGAGCTTACAGTCTCTAAGGTCTCTAACTTTCTTTCATACATACACAAACTAGGACCATTATAGACCAGAGCCAATCAACCTACCAAAAAGTCTTTTGATTTATTTTAAGTTTTGCAACTTTTAAAACAATATTACATGAGCTAAATTCAGCTCTCAGAAGCTGCAAGATAGTTAAAGTGTTCGCTAACCCACTTATTATTGTTGCAACCATCCCCCCTTTTTAAAATAAATGCTGCACCCCACTGTATGTGTTTTCTAAAAAATACGGCCATGAATGCCTTATTTTATAGCGCTGATCGGGGGTCACATGACCGGCCGTCTCTCTCCTCCCCAGATCTAACAGCAAAGCGGGCGGAGCCGAGAAACCCCCGCTGAAGTCAGTCAGGAGGAAGAGAGGAGAGAGACGGCCGGTCAATTGACCGCCGATCGGTGCTATAAAATAAGGTATTTATGGGTGGATTTTGTAGAAAACCCATACAGTGGGGCACAGCATTTATTATAACACAGGGGATGGTAGCAACAACAATGTCTTATGATACCAGCGGGGGGGGGGTCAGGCACTGGTACGAGCTGACAGGCAGGGAGGGGGGAGGAGGACACAGGAGGGCTGCGGATGAGGGAGGCACGTAAACCAAGCACGGTGTCAGGGCTCAGCAGCCATGATTTTACTATTAATGGAAATTCAGACTCCAGATTCACCTGCACTGTCACTTGCTGGTGAATTGGGGCTCATCTCTACACATATAATGGTGTTCTAGGTACGGTGTTTTATGTGAATAGACAGATGTAAGACTACCTACAGACACTTAACAAGTGGCCAGGTATGCTCAATCCAGCAGCCAAATTATATTTCTAAGGCAAGCTTGCTTTTAAAATGTGCATCTTGGCATTTAATGATTATGTACATTTGTGACATCTGTCACATACAGATTAGCCACGATCGGCTTTCTCGGGCAGCACATGTCTGGCATGCACATAGAGTGCTGTAAATCCATGGCTTGGGCAAAAATTCTCTGACGTTGGTCGGCTTCTGTATGACCTATTCATGGAAGCACTTTTTGGCTGGTGTGCTTCTTCCCCTGGGATACACGCTACTGTGAAAAGCCACTATTATTCATGTAAAACCACTAATGCATACCAACATACGACCCTAGATGCACACAGCCGACATCTAGGGGCATGCAGCTTTACCTATGTTTGGGTTTACACATGTAGCAGCATAAACCTGCCTACAGACATTTATCTCTATGCTCAGCTAAAATATGCTTGCAATTTATATTGTATACACAATGGGGTTGATTTACTAAAGGCAAACCGACTTTGCACTACAAGTGCACTTGGAAGTGCAGTCGCTTTAGATCTGAGGGGAAGATCTGAAATGAGGGGAAGCTCTGCTGACTTTATCATACAATTATGAACAAACAAAAAATATTTGTTTTTTTACATTTTTCTTGCATGTCCCCCTCAGTTCTACAATGACTGCACTTCCAAGTGCACTTTTAGTGCAAAGTGAACTTGCCTTTAGTAAATAAACCCCAATGTGTCTATGTGCACGAGGCATTACTGTGTCAGGAATTGTAAACCGTCACAGGACAAGGGTCATGGTATTGCTTCCAATGGGCTTTGATACTTCCTTGCTACTATATGGTGAGGCAAATTCATTGTTATATTTTGTGGAAAAGCTTTTTAAAAACAGAAAACGTAGTAACACCAGAATCATAGAGAGCAATAAGGGTCAATGCATTCAGCATTAACAATTTTTTGGTTGTGAAATTTGCACTTGCCTGACTTGACAGTACTTAAAGGGAAAGTGACTTTAAAGGGTAATTATAGACTATTATAGATGTGAAAGAGATCAATTTTGCAGAAGCAATAGCACCAAAGTGTATATTTAAAAAAAAAAAAAAACAAACCTGCTCTGTTGTATAGTTTTATGTACATGTCGGCAGCCTTTTTAGTTGTCTTATTTCACTGCTAAATAAAAAAAATAGACTTTTCAGTAATGTTTGTGAGCCACAGACTTTGTGATCTAAGTTGCTTTTGTTTATCGCACGAAAGGTATTTTTTTGCCTAAAATCAGGTGATTTCATAATGCTGAGCAATGTACTGATATGTGACATATGAATTTCAATGATAGGCTCATTTCAATGGTAGTAACATGATGCATCATGTGTGGTGGTGTGCATTATACATTTAGTAACCAATCAGACGTTAGTGCTAAAAAATAGTAATTTGTGTGTATGTAACATATTTAGCACCCATTTTTACATTTGGATGGGAATCCCATCCAAATGTAAAATGAGTGCTGAATATGTTAATTACACACAAATTTCTATGTGATCGTATTGCTATACAGGATGTGTATGGAGGCCGCATCCATCTTTGCCCGTCTTCCGGCTGTGTGACTGGTCGAAGCCACGTGATCCGCCAGTAACGGCACAGGCTTTTGAAGAAGCGACACGGGTGGCCGTTCCTTCAGAGTGCATGTGCCGATGACGTCATCAGCGCAGTATACAAAAAATATCTCCTAAACCGTGCAAGTTTAGGAGATATTTACAGTACCTATAGGTAAGCCTTATTATAGGCTTACCTATAGGTACAAAGAATAGGGGAAAGTTTCCTTTCTCTTTAATGAGCTGTTCATTTTTATCTTGTTGTTTTTGACTGGAGTTATAATTTAGCGCTCATCTCCAAAATATTAGTGAACACCTTCCCACCCCTAACTAACCACTTGTATGAAACCCCCCCCCCCCACAAATATCCATTTTACTTAAGTGAAGTCAGTCATGTGACACCCCCAGCCGAATCCTTCTCTCTTGTGTTTATTTCCATGGGTCTACTCACTGCCTCCATGATGTGGACCCCTTCTATTGGTGAAGGCAACACTTGGTATTTTAACCACTTCCATACAGGGCATTTTCACCCTCTTCCTGCCCAGGCCAATTTTCAGCTTTCAGCGCTGTCGCACTTTGAATAACAATTGCGCGGTCATACTACACTGTACCCAAATGACATTTTTATCATTTTTTCCCCACTAATAGAGCTTTCTTTTGGTGGTATTTGATCACCTCTGCGTTTTTTATTTCTTGTGCTATAAACAAAACAAGAGCGACAAGTTTGAAAAAATACAATATTTTTTACTTTTTGCTATAATAAGTATCCAAATTTTTTTTTTTTTTAAACAAATTTTTTTCTCAGTTTAGGCCGATACGTATTCTTCTACATATTTTTGGTATAAAATATTGCAATAAGCGTATATTTATTGGTTTGCGCAAAAGTTATAGCGTCTACAAAATAAGGGGATAGATTTATAGCATTTTTATTATTATTTTTTTTTTTTTACTAGTAATGGCGGCGATCTGCGATTTTTAACGTGACTGCGATATTGCGGTGGACACATCGGACAATTTTGACATATTTTTGGGACCATTCACATTTATACAGCGATCCGTGCTATAAAAATGCATTGATTACTGTATAAATGTGACTGGCAATGAAGGGGTTAACCAGGAGGGGGCGCTGTAGGGGTTAATGTGTTGCTAGGGAGTGATTCTAACTGTGGGGGGAGGGGATTCACAAGGGGAGGAGACCGATCGATCGGTGTTCCTCTGTACAAGGAACATACCATCGGTCTCCTCCCATCTGACAGGACGTGGATCTGTGTGTTTACACACACAGATCCACGGTCCTGCTCGGTTACCGGGCAATCGCGGGTGCCCGGCGGACATCGCGGCCGCCGGGCACGCGCACCGGGACCCGAGCGATGCGGCGGGCGCGCGCGCGCGCCCCCTGGGCTGCCTGTTATATGACGGCGGCCCAGGATAACAGCTGCACCGTCCCGCCATCATATGACGGCGGGCGGGCAGCAAGTGGTTAAAGAAGAAGTAAATACATCAGTTTAAAAAAACGTTACGTTTCCAGCATGTGAATGTAACTGTCACATTGGTTGTGCTCTCAACCAAACTGTCAAACCATCCAATGGCTGGTGTCTTAACTGATCACATGTGCAGCACCATGGCAGTTAAAGAATTAATAGAGGCCAAGATGGCAGCTTCCTTGGCTGAAAATGATAGGAGGGTTTACTTCCACTTTAAAACAACTAAAACCATACAGATTATTGAAACCAAAAACAACTGTATGTATCAAATTATAGACACATATATATCCTTAAAGGATAGGTTCACCTTTCATAACATGTTACACCCGTATTTAGGGTGGAACATGTTACTAAATCAGCAGCCCCCGCACCCACTGAGGCCTGATTGTGACAGTGGCCAGGGGATCTTCTCCCTGCACCCACTATCAAAATTTTAAATGAGCGAGGGCTCCACCCACCTGGTGCCGACGTTCATTCATTCAGAGTTCTGTGAATAAATGAACTACAGCTACCATCAACCATTGCAGCTGAGGGCTTGTAGTTCTCAATGAACTACAAGGGCTCTACCATTCAGTAACTGCCTGCTCGTACAAAGTACAGGCAGGCAGCTACACTGACAGTCTGCAGGACCCTGACATTGCAATGCTTCACAGGCTTGTAATAAATTTAAAAACAAAATGATAAATGCACATTAATTTTTTTTTAAAGGGTGAACTTGGCCTTTAAAAAAAGATGTTTTTTTTTTGTTTTTTTGGGGGTTTTTTTAGGTAGGCAAATTAGTTATCCAGTAAAATTTATCCTGGGCATCTAGGTATTGACCCCTGTTCACAGAAGGATAAAGCAGCAATTGCAGACAGTGGTATTGTCGCTTGCCGTACACCTGCAAAAGCTGATATATGCATATACATTTCTTTTGTGGTGTGAATCCATAGAAATACCCTTGTATTTCTTAAGATTGTCACAGACAGTAAACAGTCTTTTATCAGAAACCTGAGTTCAGAAATCCTTCAGGCTAGTGTCAGATTTCATAGGTTTGTTG
Source organism: Aquarana catesbeiana (assembly GCF_042186555.1). Taxonomy (NCBI): domain Eukaryota; kingdom Metazoa; phylum Chordata; class Amphibia; order Anura; family Ranidae; genus Aquarana; species Aquarana catesbeiana. The sequence continues at coordinate 160,407,463 of NC_133332.1, read as the reverse complement.
GCATAACTGGTTCATCCAGTTTAGAAGTTAGCAAATCAATGTGGTGTTTGCTCAGTTTTAAATAATAAGAAAAGTGTGTTTGGGCAGTATGCCTTGTGCGTTTATTGCTTATACATAATATATGAATGTGTGCACATTTTATCCTTCTACTTTATATATGGAACATAGTTATACTGGGTCATATGTAATTGTAGACTCTTGGAATTTTTAAGGATGTTATGGATATTAACCACTTTCCACACAAGATATGTCATATGATGTCCTGGACTTTGAGTGGGGATATCTTAATGATGCCTGCAACTACAAGCATCATCCAGATATCATCTTTTTCGGCTGGCGTTTTACCTGCACCGTAAGAACAATCATAGCTGCAGTTCAGCCACTTGATCGTTTGTTCTTACAGGCAGCGGGAGGGGACGTTCTTCCCATTTCCAAACCCCCCCTCTGGTGCTTCTACTGGCTCGCCTGCGAGATTGGTAGCTGGAGAAGGAATCTACCAGCTCCGGAAGTTGGTTCGATGGTCCCTGGCAATCTCTATGACCATCAGAAGAGGCCTGGACGCAGCGCTATGATGTCACGTCCAGCCCTGCTGAAGTAAACATTGAAGGGGACTCGGCTGGAAAGGCCAAGATTGTTTATTTTTTTTCTTTTGATCTTGGTCTTTCCTGCCTGGAGGAGAGATGTGGGGTCTTATAGAGAACCTGTTACGCACTATTCCTATAAAAGGGATTTTACATTCCTTGTAATAAGAATAAAAGTGTTACTTTTTTTTTAAGGGAAAGTGTAAAAAAAAAAAAAAAAAATTAGGGGTGCATCAAACAGAAATTTTGGTGCCGAAAACAGATACAGAAAATTACAGCTTTAAAAAAAAATATTTTATATTTTTATATATAATTGTATTTGATTCAACTTTTTAATTAATATCATCAATTTAAATTAATATGAATTCATTGTTGGCCATTATTGGCATCTTTAGTGCAAGAAAGGTCAAGAAAAATACAGTCCTCAGTCTATAACCATCTCTTGTATCATGTCTGCAATCTCTTACTTAAACTTAAACACATTGCTAATAGTATTAGCAAAATTTCCATTTGGTGCACCTCTAGCAGATATGATATAGGAGATGGTCAGAGACTGCAGACCTAGTACAGGAGATGGTCAGAGACTGCAGACATGATACAAGAGATCAATGCAGCATCACCAGTGTCCATCAGATGCAGCCTGCCTGTGCCCAGCAGCCTCACCTGTGCCCAGCAGCCTCACCAGTCCATGTCATATGCAGCCTTACCAGTGCTTGCCATATGCAGCCTGCCTGTGCCCATCATATGCAGTCTACCAGTGCCCAGCAGCCTCACCAGTGCCTGTCATATGCAGCCTCACCAGTGCCCCGTCATATGCAGCCTACCAGTGCCCAGCAGCCTCACCAGTGCCCATCATATGCAGCCTGCCTGTGCCCAGCAGCCTCACCAGTGCCCGTCATATGCAGCCTGCCTGTGCCCAGCAGCCTCACCAGTGCCCGTCATATGCCGTCTCACCAGTGCCCTGCAGCCTAACCTGTGCCCATCATATGCAGCCTGCCTCTGCCCAGCAGCCTAACCTGTGCCTGTCATATGCAGCCTACCAGTGCCCAGCAGCCTCACCAGACACACTAAGATCGTGGGGAGGAGGAGGGAGTACTGGGCACGCCAGGGTGACACTCCCGCAATGGGCGGCACCTGGGGCGGACCCCGCCCCCTTTCGGTATCGGCTTTATTTTTTCTTTCGGCCGAATGAAAAAACAGTTTTCGGCCAATAATTTTCATCAGCCAAAATTTCGGTGCACCTCTAAAGAAAAAAAATTCAAATAAAATAAACAATAAAAAAGAAAAAAAAAATTTTAAGCGCCCCCTTCCCCGCATGCTCACACACAGTAGCTAACGCATATGTACGTCGCTCCCACATATGTAAACAGCAGTCAAACCACACATGTGAGGTATCACCGTGAACATTAGAGCGGGATTAACAATTCTAGCCCAAGTCCTCCTCTAACTCTCAACAGGTAACCTGTAAAAAATGTTTAAAGTGTCGCCTATGGAGATTTTTAAGTACCAAAGTTTGGTGCCATTCCACAAGTGTGCGTAATTTTAAAGTGTGACATGTTGGGTATCTATTTATTTACTCGGCGTAACATCCTTCACATTATACAAAAAAATGGGCTAACTTTACTGTGGTGTGGTGTGTGTTTTTGTTTCCCCCCCCCCAAAAAAAAGCGTTTGTAAAAATCGCTGCGCAAATAACGTGTAACATAAAAAGTTGCAACGGCCACCATTTTTTTCCTAGGGCAGTGATAGCGAACCCATGGCACACACAGCTGGCATGCAGAGCTCTGTCTGTGGGCACACAAACAGGGCCGACATCTTTTCTCTTTTTCGTAACAGAAGTGCCCGACTGCCTGTTAAAAATATGTATGTCTATGTATCTATGTATCTCGCCTTTTGGCTTCCCCGAGACGTCCAGGTCCCGTGCAAGGATGCAATTGGCCAGCGCAGGTGTCAGTCATGGGAGCCAGGTCGATGCGTGCGTCCGCTGCTTTGGCCAATGGAGTGGTGGGTGGGCTGGGCAGGGGAAAATTTAACAAAGCTGGCCAGCCAATAGGGTGGCGGGGAGAGTGTCCCAGGTGTTCACTATCAGGCCAGGGCAGAAGTTTCCCAGAGTTCTGGCTGGAGCCCAGTAAGGCTGCTTGGAATGTGGGGGGAAAAGAGCTGACTGGTTGCCCATAGCAACTTAATACAAGCCTTTTATTTTTCAGTTGTGCACTGCAGTAGAGGAAGGAGCTGATGAGGACTCCTGGTTGAATGCAGCCAGGGGCCAATGAGGAGCCAGGACAAGTGCACCATGGGACATGTAGTACATGTAGAGGGACAGCCTGGAGCCGTGGGAAAGAAAGGGCTGAGGGAAAAGAGAGAGCAAGGGTGAGAGGAGTGTGGAGACGAGAGAGGAGGCAGAGGTAGTTTGGAAAAGAGAGCCCAAGCCCCAACAACCCCTGGAGTTGAACCAGCCAGAGAGGACTGAGAGGATGATGCTGAGGGGTACTGAGAGGTAGACATGTGCACTGCCAAAAAAAGTTTTAATTTTGGGTTTATTTTTATTTTTTTCGTTTTTCAGGTCATTCATTATGGTGTAAATTCGAAAGAATGAAAACTTGAAAATTCAAAATAACTACCGTAACTATTAATAACTATTAAATTTATAGGTATTGGAATTTCCTTTCCAATTTGTCCGTTAGTCAACGTAAGGAATACAAATTTATCCAAGGTTACGAATTATCCGAAATAACGAATGCTGCATCTAAACAAATGGAACGGAATGAATTAATAATAAAATATTATTATTATTATTTATTTGTTACGTTCCATTCGTTTAGACACGGCATTAGTTATTTTTGATAATCCGTAACTTCGGATAAATTTGTATTTGTTACGTTCACTAACAGCCAAATTTGAAAGGAATTTCCAATACCTATAATTTAATAGTTAACTAATAACTTAACTTATTACTATTTCAGATTTATAAATTTACAAATTTTATGAATTTTCGAATTTATGAATACTTGGAAAAATTTGTTAAATGGGCTTTCGTTAATTCTGATATTTCCGAATGAACGAATTTGTCGAAATTTGTTTAAACTAATTCATAACGAAACTAATTGCACATGTCTGAGAGGACACAATCGAGAGTGAGGAGGGCAATCACAGGCACCAGCAAAAGAAGAAGCTGCTACCAGGCACACCATCACTGGACGCAGAAGCCGAGTGATTGTTGAACTGACTGCAAACCCTCTTGGGGTGGGCGATCATCACCAGTGTTGGCACTTTGAAATAAGTTGGTGTTGTGTCACAGTCTGGGCACTCGGGCTCAGCAAGGTTTGCCGTCACTGCCCTAAGGTCTCTGCTAAAAAAAAAAAAAAAAAAAAACATATATAATGTTTAGGGGTTCTGAGTAATTTTCTAGAAAAAAAATTATGATTTTTACATGTAGGAGCGAAGTGCCAGAACTGGCTCAGATGGGAAGTGGTTAATTAGCGTTTTGCCTAAGTGTTACTGTTGGTGCCAGGGTTTAACAGATCCTCTGAGCCATATAACCAGCAGGCCTAAGAGCTGCCATTAACTTTTTGTTGACAGTGGACTCTCATACCTTCCTCCACCTTGGTAATTTGCATTTGCTTCCAGGCTCCTAAACAGAACTCCTATAATGCATGAATTTTTTTTTTACCACTAACATTTCAGACTAGAATGACACTACATTCCAGTCAAATTTACCAAACTGGAATACAAGTGTTTTTTTTTTTTTTTTTTTTTTGCATTTTATTTACTTTTTTTACATCTGGAATAGCTAATTCACCAGGGCAGAGTTTGATTGTCAGAAATATTACAACCGTTTATACGTTGATATATCTTCATAAAGTATTTTGTCAAATTAATAAAAATGTAAAAAAATGATATTAATGATAATATTACTATAGCATGTGCAGTTTGAATTTTGACTGCAGTTTTGACTGCAGCCTGATCACCTCAAAAGTAAAGAATTCTAAAGTCCGCTTGTGTGTACTAAGCCCAGTTACCTGTCTGTGACCATGAAAAGAATCCAAGTTTCACAACACTTAGTTGAACATTGAAATGATTTGCGAAACCGTGAATGACTTGCACAGTTTAGACTGCACTTTGAATTTGATTATACTCAGAAAGGAGCCATTATGTGTAAGCTCGTATCTGAATAGTGTAGGTGTTTTTTAGTATGCAGTGAATAATCTTGAATTTTATACAGAAGAGACTTAAAGTGGTTCTACAGCCTTAAGGTTTTTCATTCATACACGACTTGCAGGGGCCAGCCAAATTTCAATCCATGTATGTTCAGGCTGGTTGCACACAAGTCGATCAATCATCTGGAAAGTTTTCCCCATCCACATCAAATGTGTGGATGGGGGAAATCAGCTCCTTTTTGTTCAACCTGCTGGATGAGTGGGAAAAAAATGAATCATGTATGCCCAGCTTTCGTGTGCGTGTATGTATATGTATGTATATATATATATATATATATATATATAATTTTTTTTTTTTTTTTAACCAGACGAAAGCTGGGCATACAGGATTCATTTTTTTTTCATTCCCAAAAAATATGTATCTCCAGCACAGAGGGCGTCATGCTCTGTGTAAAGTGCAACATATAGGGGTATTTTTATGAAATTGAGGTAATTTACCTCAACTCATTTCTTGGCAGTTCTCAGAGGAAAACCATCTCCTCTGACAGCCTGTTTATGAAGCTGAGTACTTTTTTTCTCAGAAGAGAGGAGACAGGTTTTTCCTGAGATTTGATTAGAAGCCCAGATAGCAAGGATAACTTGCCACAAATTTGTGGCAGTGTTTAAGTGTAAAGTCTTGTTAACTTGCTGAACATTTTCACTGGCCAGTTGTACACTTGCAGAGCACTTGAAGCACAAGTTCTAGTTGACACTTTTCCAATTTGTAGCAAATTTGCATGGCAAGTCTCTATCAAGAGCAAAGTTGCAGTGGTGAGTCTACAGCAAGAGCTCTGCCAGTCATAGTGACCCCTGTGGTGGGATGACTATTGCACAACATAACTGAACCAGAACTTGCAGCAGACTTGCAGAATGTTTGCAAAGAAAGTTGATCTTGAGTCATGCAATGCGGACTTGCTGCAATTGTGCAACAAACTTGTGAAGCCTGGCAAGTCTAGAAAAAGCTTAGCACATAATTTTAAACTTTCAACTCAATTGCTTGCTATCTGGGAGGGGGAGGGCTGCCTGTCATCTTGTGAGATATTGTAAAGGTTACAGTGCAGCCTAGTTTAAAAAGCCAGATCAAAGTTAAAAGAAAAACGCATAATTATGTAGCACCCTCCTAGTTAGGTTGCTAGTAGGAATAATGCAAGTTTAGTTTTTTGCTTCTTTGTAGCCAGTGGAACAAAGTTTGATTGCTTTTGGCTGTTCTGGGTTCTGCTGGTTGCAGGCTCAACTGCTTCCCCCTGGTTTCTAGTGAGTTCTACAATTTAGTGGGTTGAAAGAGGGGGACCCGGGACTTGCATATTCATACAGCCTCAGCAGGGGCGTATCTAGAGCATTTGGCAGATCCTATATCTGGCACCCCCCTACTTTTAAAATGTAAAAAAATATCTCTGTCTACCCCCTCTCCACAACTGCACCCCTTTACATTACACAGCCCCCACACCTCTGGACCATTTTACATTACACAGCCTCCCGCAGCTCTGGACCCCTTTACATTACACAGCCCTGCATCTCTGGCCCCCTTTAAATTACACAGCCCCCTGCACCTCTGGACCCCTTTACGTTATACAGCCTCTGGACCCCTGCACATTACACAGCCCCCCACACTAAATCTGGACCCCTGCACATTACACATTTCCCCTTCCTACCTTACTGGGGCATGTATGCAGAGCTGGAGTCACAGCAGCGCTGGACAGAGGGCGGGAAGTGCTGGAGTTAATTTCTCATATTAAGCTAATAATTGGTTGCTAGGAGCAACCACTGCCAATGTGCCTCAGCCAATACCAGGGAGGAAGAATGACCAGTAGGGGACTGAGGGGTGCATAAATAGGCTGTCGTCTGGAACAGCAGGATCCTTGTCCTGGCGGAGGAGACCCAGCCTGGAGGGCTGTGGCCTTCTGGGTCAATTAGCTGAAGTTGCAGGAAGCCATCGGGGGGTCCCAGCTCAGGGAGAGCTAAGGGACATAATTCTAAAATTGCTGTAAACAGTTTGGAGGATGTCCACTCAGGATCTGTCCTGAAGGCTCACAGTATAGAATCTGGCTGGTGCCTGCAGAAGGCACTCAAGGACAGGTTCCACTCAGAACAGGCCTTGCCACGGTTGACCAAAGAAGTTGTCGTGTGCACGTGCTCAGCGTCATATCCATAGATTGTCTTTGGGAAAGAGACGTATTAGTGCTGCCAGCATTGCTGCAGAGGTTGAAGGGGTGGGGGGGTCAGCCTGTCAGTGCTCAGACCATACGCCGCATACTGCATCAAATTGGTCTGCATAGCTGTCGTCCCAGAAGGAAGCCTCTTTTAAAGATGATGCACAAGAAAGCCTGCAGTTTGCTGAAGACAAGCAGATTAGGGACATGGGTTACTGGAACCATGTCCTGTGGTCTGATGAGACCAAGATAAACTTATTTAGTTCAGATGGTGTCAAGCATGTGTGGTGGCAACCAGGTGAGGAGTACAAAGACAAGTTTGTCTTGCCTACAATCAAGCATGGTGGTGGGAGTGTCATGGTCTGGGGCTGCATGAGTGCTGCCGGCACTGGGGAGCTACAGTTCATTGAGGGAACCATGAATGCCAACATGTACTGTGACATACTGAAGCAGAGCACAATCCTCTTCCATCGAGACTGGGCCGCTGGGCAGTATTCCAACATAACGACCCCAAACACACTTCCAAGATGACCACTGCCTTGCTAAAGAAGCTGAGGGTAAGAGTGAGGGACTGGCCAAATAGGTCTTCAGACCTAAACCTTATTGATCATCTTTGGGGCATCCACAAATGGAAATTGGAGGAGTGCAAGGTCTCTAACGTCCACTAGCTACGTGATGTCGTCATGGAGGAGTGGAAGAGGAATCCAGTGACAACCTGTGAAGCTCTGAACTCCATGCCCAAGAGGGTTAAGGCAGTGCTGGAAAATAATTATGGCCACACAATAGTGACACTCTGGGCCCAATTTGGACATTTTTACTTAGGGGTGTATTCACTTTTGTTGACAGCGGTTTAGACAATGATGGCTGTGTGTTGAGTTATTTTGAGGGGAGATCAAATTTAAACTGTTATACAAGCTGTACACTCACTACTTTACATTGCAAAGTGTCATTTCTTCAGTATTGTTACATGAAAAGATATAATAAAATATTTACAAAAATGTGAGGGGTGTACTCCCTTATGTGAGATACTGTACCAAAGATATATGAAACTTCAAAGTGCAAATAATTTAAAAATGCAGTGTAAACCTATATAAAAGATGTCCAAATGGAAGGACACTTCCAATATTCAGTACCAAGTGCAAGTTATATATAAAGTGCTAAAAAATAAGTGTTGAATAATAAAGTTCAAATGGTGTGAAGAAAATCGACTCTGCAAGTCCCAGTGATATACATCAAAATTGCTATGGATAGCTACCGGAAGTGTCTATATGCTCACATTCAATGCATTTCACCAGGGTGTAAAGATCTATCACCAAAGGGGGGGGGGGGGGTAAACACACCAGGGAACGTGGACTCAAATACCAAAGGCACTGAATCATACGAGCTGATGTAAACATGCATCTCAAGGGAAATAATCCATCTGTATCTTAATGTAGAACAGCGCCAAAATTTTCACACAATATCAATATGGAAGGGACACTCCTCTTAGCTGCATCACACGATTGGTGAATCCATGTAAAAATATATAAAGCATCCCCACATAGTGTAAAACCACACAATAAAATGTTATTCATAAGAGTACAAAGCACTTACAAAGATGAGAAGACCACAGCACTATTCAATTCTTCCAGCATAGCTATAGTCAGGGGATAATCATATGGTACGCAATGGTCTGGATGGGACTCGAACCGGCACGTTTTGTCTACATAGACATCATCTGTTAGCACTTTTGCACTTTATATATATAACTTGCACTTTGGTACTGAATATTAGAAATGCTCTCATTTGGACATCTTACATATAGGTTTATACTGCATTTTTAAATCATTATTTGCACTTTGAAGTTTCACAGTGAGTAAAGGTCTGATTAAGAGAGATCCTAGTGACTGTCCTTGTTAACCCTTGGAGAGACTGTTCCAGTAATTATTTATTTTATTTAATTTACATCTTGGAGAACTAACCACAGATCGACTGTGGATGTAGGTTGTCTCAAATGTTTCTGTCTCTTCACGTATTCCCAGACAGACTTGATATTGAGATCAGGGCTCAGTGGGGGCCAAACCATCACTTCCAGGACTCCCTGTTCTTCTTTACACTGAGGATGGTTCTTAATGACATTAGCCTTATGTTTGGGGTTATTGTCCTATTGCAGAATACATTTCGGGTCCAATAACACACCTCACTGATGGTGTGGCATAATGAATAAGTATCTGTCTGTATTTATCAGCAATGAGGACTAGGGATGAGCTTCGAGTTCGAGTCGAACCCATGTTCCACTCGAACATCACCTGTTCGATTGTTCGTCGAATTGCGAACGTTATGGGCCATTCACGCCAACTTCGAGTGGCGCGTCACAGCCCGTAATTCATTGCGTTATCGCAGTGCATTGCTGGCTGATGATGATGTTCTGATCCTATTAATACCATCTAATATTTCTAATATTTCACAGCAGGGCCCATTCCTGCGCCCACCAAGAGTAACTGTGAGGGCTTACAGTGTTGCGGCAACGCCACCACCACCACCAGAGGCCCAATTTTTCTGCCCCTGTTCAACAGCTGCATGTAATTACAATTCTTGACATAATATTTCACAGCAGGGCCCGTTCCAGCACCCATCAAGAGTAACTGTGAGGACTTACAGTTTTGTGGCACCAGCACCACCACCAAAGGTCCAATTTTTCTCCACTGTTCAACAATGGCATGTAATTACAATTCTTGATCTAATATTTCACAGCAGGGCCCGTTCCTGCGCCCACCAAGAGTAACTGTGAGGGTTTACAGTGTTGTGGCAACACCAACACCTAAGGCCCCAATTTCTGCAGAGTATATAGGGCATGCCCCTACTTTCAAACATCCAACTTACAAACGACTCCTACTTGCAAACAGAAGGAGACAAAAGGAAGTGAGATGAAATCTACCCCTAGGAAGGGAAATTCTCTCCTGTAAGAGTTAATATGGGAAAAATATGTCTCCTCTCCACTGATGCTTTATCACCAATCCTTGTTTCACTAAAAACCCCAAATTTTCAAAAAAACATTTGTCATTGAGACAGAAAGTGAGGTGAAATCTTCTGAAGAAGAGCACAGACAGCAAAACAAATGTTACAGGGATGATAACCCTTCCCTATGTTTTACAAAAAGCTTAAAAATAGATTTTTTGGCTGAAGCTACACTTTAAAAATGTACCAGTTCAAAATTACAAATAGATTCTACTTAACAACATACCTACAGTCCCTGTCTTGTTTGCACCGCCTGTATACTGCTGTTCAGAGTATATAGGGCCGGGGGCCCCACACTTTTCCTTTTTTTAATTTGGATGTGGGGTTCCCCTTAATATCCATACAAGACCCAAAGGGCCTGGTAATGGACTGGGGGGGGAGGGGGGTGTTACCCATGCCGTTTGTCTCACTCCTTTTCATCCATATTGCCGGGACCGGACATTAAATTAAAGCCGCAAGCAGTTTTAAATGACTTTTATTCCTTTACAAATGTCATTTTGTGCAGGGACTGTTCTAAGCACAGGAAACATGCGCCACTTTACAGGCATACCATAGACACCCCCCAGGTACGATATTTAAAGGAATATTTCACTTTTTTTTTTTTTTCCACTGTAAGCATCATTAAAATCACTGCTCCCGAAAAAACTGACGTTTTTAAAAAACTTTTTTTTGCATTGATACATGTCTCCTGGGGCAGGACCCGGGTCCACAAACCCTTTTTAGGACAATAACTTGCATATTAGCCTTTAAAATTAGCACTTTTGATTTCGAACATTCGAGTCCCATAGACTTTAATGGGGTTCTAAGGTTCGCGCAAACTTTTTGTCCGTTCGCAGGTTCTGGTGCAAACCGAACAGGGGGGTGTTCGGCTCATCCCTACTGAGGACACCATTGCTCCTGACCAAGTCCATTTGCAGAAATGCAGCCCCAAACTTGTAAAGATCCTCCACAATGCCTCACGTTTGCCTTCAGACACTCATTATTGCACCAGCCCTTCTCGAACAAACTGCCTCCTGCTACAGCTTAAAATTTTTTACATTTTGACCCATCAGTCCAGAGCACCTGCTGCCATTTTTCTTCACCCCAGTTCCTATGTTTGTATGTTTTGGTGCATAGGACATGGAAGCATGGCTAAGCGACTCCTCTACTATGCCCAAAACATGGGAACTGGAATCTATGTTCAAGAGAGACAATGTTTGAAAATTAGCACAGTGAGGTGTCTGTCCCTTCTTTTGAAATAACTGATATGTGAGCATGTCCATGTAAAATGGAGTTGTGAATTGTATTAGGCCTCAAAGCAGAAATGGTCTGAAAGAAGAGCGGTATTTGTGGGTTTAGCAACCAATCTGTCATCTTGTCATTGTCTAATATGTTGTACAACAAAACAAAGTTGTTTAGGTATTTTTGGCCAAACCAGAATGTTCCCTTTTCTGTCATTTTAAATAATGATGCCCACTGGACACAAACAAACTGGCTCTGCGAACTTTAAACAGGAGAAATTCTAGTTCTACTTTTCACTAAAATATATTTTGTATACATAAAGTAAGGACTTTCTTCCTGCTTTTCATGTGTCTCTTTTGTGCTTTCTCTGTCCTTCTGTAAGTGGTACTATCAGAGCCCGGTAGCTTTGTGTTTATCAGACACTTGACTCATTTTTAATGGGAGCCATCAATAGAATGGAGCATCTTTAGTCTTTTTACACAAGTAAAGACACGCATAACCATTAGAATTCAAACATCACTGAAAGTATGTGAATTCAACAAAGACAGTAAGGAAAGGAGTGGAGAGGAAGCTTGGAATGGATAGTACCTGCACAAAGGGAAACTGCAAACAGTTAAGGTTTTCTAAACTACCTGACTGCCCTTGACCAGTAGCATCTGCTCAATCCTCAGTCATACTGTATGTCTGTTGCCAGATCTGGGCAAAAGTGACCAGACAGTGGGAGGTACTTATCATGTCTGTGGAAACCATTTAGGCTGCATTCACACCTGATCGGTTTCAGCTCGTAAAATTCATTTCAATGGCATCTGTTCACATCTGAGTGTTTTGTCATCTGAAGCTCAAAGTACATGAGCTCCTTTTTGGGCAGAATACAGGCGTTTTTCTGCTTTTTACATTGGTGACCTTCTGACCTGTACAAGATCGTGGCAAAATACGAGGTACACGTGCGACTTTCTGTCTGAACACAAAACACTCAGGTGTGAATACAGCCTTAGGCCCCTTTCACACTACCACGACTTCACCACGATTTTGCCGCGATTTCAGGGAATGCCTGTGTAAACTTGAGGTGTATGGACCTCAACTCGCATCAAAGTTGGCCCAAAGTAGTACAGGGACTACTTTGAACTCACACAAATATGAATGATACTCATGGGGTACGACTTGTCATTCGACATTGCAGTGACAAGTTGCACAAGTGTGAAAGGGGCCTTAAGGTTTGCAGAAATTACCTGGTAAACAATTTCATTGGGCTGCATTTACACCCGAGCGTTTCGTTTTCAGGCAGAAAGTCGTGCTTTTTGGCCGCGTTTTTGCACAGGTCAAAAGGTCACCAATGTAAAAAGCAGAAAAATGCCTGTAATCTGCCCAAAAAGAAGCTCCTGCACTTTTTTGAGCTTCAGGTGTTTTGCTACAAAACGCTCAGATGTGAACAGGGGCCATTTAAATGAATGGGATTTTGCTTGTTGGGCATTTTTAGAGCTGAGGCTTTTTTTCTGGTGTTTTACGAGCTGAAAAAGTTCTGGTGGGAATGCAGCCTAAAACAGGCTTTGAAGAACATAAATCTAAATCTACAGTCTACAGTGCCTCTAAACTAGGTGGTCAAGAACTTTTAGAATAAATGAAATAGTTAAAATAGTACTTGTGTCACATTATTCAAAGAGCCTGACTACTGAGCACTGAGAATTCCAAACTGATAAGGAAGCTCAAATATCCTGGTGTGTTGGTCATGTGACCTTTGATTTTCTATCCTGCTCTAGCTGCATACAGAGTTCAATGTGCGACTACTAACCGAGGCATGTGATTTTAATGTCCTAGTGCAAAGACTTTAGACTGTCTATATGCATTAGTCAGTAAATATTAAGTTATAAACTTGTTTATATAAAGGAGCTAGGTCCTAATTGTAAAACCCTATTTGTGATACCAAACAGTTGCATATACCTGACCTTGAGCCAGAGTAAGCAGGATACCTAGGAGTGCGTTGTATTTTCTTTCTAGAAAGGAAACAAATACAGTATATAATACATTCCAGAACTAGTGTACATCCTGCCATATGTCTATTGCTACTTCCTAATATTAAAGTGTTACTAAACCCAATAATATGATAATATGAAAATAGTTAATCTGCCCCCCCCCCCCCCCCCCCCACAGTGCTCACAGCTTATAAATCTTCTTTTTACATAAAAATACTGCCTCTATATACCCTTTTGGATGATCTGTATACCACAGTTACATGATAAACTGCACAGTTTCTCCAGTGCTGAGAGTTCAGGAAGGAGGGGACTTCCACTTCAGCCTGTATACACGCCCACATGTGTGATGTCAATATCATGTGGCCTGGCTAGCTCTGAGAATAAATAACTGTTCTTTCCAGCATAAAAGACACAACTGAACATGTGCAGGTCGGTACCCTGCCTGTCTGTTTTTACTGTTGTGGGTTTAGTGACACTTTAATGTGGTTCTAAAGGCTGTGTGTGTGTGTGGTTTTTTTTTTCTGTGATGCACTAGGGTAAAAAAACACCCCATTAAATATTTCCCTCCCCCTCTCTAACCTGAACCTCTCAGAGATCTAGCGCTGTCCCAGCTCTAGTCTCCTCTCCCCTGTATTCCTCTTCTCAAAGGGACTTGGCGGCAGCAGCAGAGGTCATTGGCTCCTGCTGTTGTCAATCAAATATTGTGTGGAGGGAACACAGGAGTGAGACTGCAGGTATGCCACCATAGCAAGCGGATTGCTATGCGGGCACACAGAGGAGGAGCCTGGAGCGCCGGCAAGGGCCCCCGGAAGAGGAGGATGCTCTGTGCAAAATTATTGCAAAGAGCAGGTAAGTATAACCGGTTTAAAAAAAAAAATATATATATATATATATATATATATATATATATATATATATATATATATATATATATAGGCTTTACAATAACTTTGAAGTGACACAAAATTCTTGCTTTAAAAATATAAATATCTCCAATTTGCTGTTTTTGTTTTGTAAATTTTTTTTTCATGTGTGTTTTTTTTTTTTTTACTGCTATGATATGACTTCCTGTTAGAGGGTGGCTGAGTTTTTTCTTCATGGTCCTACTGTGTATATAGGAACATAACCACCCTCTCCTGCTCACTCCCGAGATGGAATGTGGGATTTGTAATGTACATAGAGCAGTACACATGATTGCAACAAAGGTGTAATGCTCACTCCAAACGAGGGGGGGAAGAGAGGTTCAGGAGTACACAAAGGACGTTACAATGAATGTGTATGTATTATTTGAGTAATAAGGGGTAACCAACCTTCTTTTAATGCTGACCTTGTCTCTTGGCAGAGGTAATAGTAAAACTCTTTGGCTAGCTAATAATAATAATATTAATAATAATATTATTCATTTAGAAATGTTATATTAGGCTGGATTATTTTTTATGTCTAGAAGAATGTGTCTCTTCTCTTTCCTCCATGTTTTTCTTATCTCTGTTTGGCTGCCCATAGATATACAATGATGGTTTGGCCAATCCTACCAGTTATGTGTTCATGGAATTGTTTAATGTCTATGGACATACTGCAGTTTCTAGCTGACTGATGTGGGCAGGCACCCTACAAAGTCCCAATTCCAAACTCTTTTTTCTTTCAGTTATTTTACAACATTAGTCCCCAGATTACAGATACTGTTATGTATTTGTTTTCTGTTGTGTTCACCAAAGACCTTGAGGTTCCCATGTAATCTGTCTACAATCAGCAGCCTCTTGCTGGTTATACAATACAAAGTATACATTTTGATATACATATGTACATGTACATAATTGCACAGATTTTGTGTATACTTATGAGCAGTAATACTTTCATTCAAATGAGGCGGTTACTAGGGTTTCTTAGGGTTCTAAAACTGATTTCTTCATAAAGTGGATGCCATGTTTTGTGTTCTAAAACTTTATTGTCTTGGTTGCAGAGGGGCCTTATGGTGTGTTCGCCGGACGTGATGCTTCTCGTGGTCTTGCCACTTTCTGCCTTGATAAAGAAGCCTTAAGTGATACATACGATGACCTCTCCGATTTAACAGGTTCACAGCGGGAGACATTAAGTGACTGGGAACAACAATTTACCTGTAAGTTGTATTATAGGAGAAGATGTTCATTCTTTTTATAAACTACTAGAGCTTCTAGATCAGCACTTAAACTTGTGTATCAGCATATGGCTTGGAGTGGAAGTTGTAGTGTGAAGGTTTTGTTTAAAGTGGTTCTAAAGGCAGAAGGTTTTTCTTTACCTTCATGCATTCAATCCTTACCTGAGCTTCCTCCGATCCAGCGGTGTTCACTATAGCCTTGGCTGTCCAGGGACTTCTCATTGGCTGAAACAGCAGCGGGAGCCCATCTGCTTCCACTGCTGTCAATCACAGCCAGTGAGCCAATGAGGAGAGAGGGGAGGGTAAGCTGCAGCTCTGTCTTATGTACGCATAGAGCAGCGGCTCGTGAGCGAGCACGCAGTAGTGCCCCAGGGCAAGCTGTTTTCTCTGGGGGCACTGCTTGAGGGCGAGAAGCCAGGAGCGCTGGCAGGGGACCCAAAGCAAAAAGTATTGGAGCTGCTCTGTGCAAAACCACTGCACAGAGCAGGTAAGTATAAGTCCCCTTTCCCACTGCCGCGACTTTACGGCTGCAATTTGGACCCAATTTCAGGGACCACTGCCTGTGTAAACATGAGGTCTATGGACCTCAACTCGCGTCAAAGTCGGACCAAAGTAGTACTACTTTGAAGTCATACAGATATGAATGGTTATCATTGGAAATCATGGGGTACAACTTGTCATGCAACTCTGATGTCCAAAGTCGCAGGAAAAGTCACACAAGTGTGTAAGGGGCCTAACATGTTTGTTATTTAAAAAAACAAAACAAAGCTTTACTATCACTTTTAAGAGACATTTCTGTCTGGCATGGGAGCTTTGCTATAACTTTAATAGAATTTAGACACATTGAAAATGTACATTTGTTCAATTGTATGCAAGGACTGCTTTTCACAGTTAGAATTAAGTATAGTTTGGAAAAAAAGCCAAAACCTTGACTGGTTTCCTATATGAAGCTGCCCTATTTTAATAATGTTTTCATGAACTGACCAGTGAATTTCAACACCCTTTTAACTCCCTCTTATAACATTGGGCAACCAGTGTTAATTTTGATCTCAAATTTCGATTTTGTTTTAGTTATGGTCTTTTGACTAAAATGCCATTTTAGTTTTATTCGTATTTTAGTCATCTAAATTGTTTTAGTTTTAGTCTTATTTTAGTTGACTAAAATCTAATGGGTTTAGTTAAAAATGTAATGCATTATTTAAGCATTTCTTTAGAATTGCCAAACTCATTATATACTCCTGGAGTAAAAATCTAATAACATGTTATTATTTATGGTATTAAGGTTTGAACATGCACTACATGCACAGATTTAGCTGTTGTGATATATAATGTCTTTATAAATAAAATCAAGTGTCATAAACAAACAAAAATATTTACTTTTTGACAAGCAAAAGTAAAACTTGAAAATATAATAAAAAAAAAAACAAAACTGTAAACATGTTTTTTAGCAAATGCCCCCTACATATTCTTACAGGGTAGTGCAGTGTTAATTTTGATGTCCAATTTAAATGTAGTTTTAGTCAGTCTTTTAACTAAAATGCCATTTTAGTTTTAGTCATATATTAGTCCTCAATCGTTTTAGTCGTATTTTAGTTGACTAAATTAAAACTGCGATCAGCCCACACTTTCTAGTTGAAAGAATGACAATCCAGACTTCCTTTCTTTTTTTGGGGGACCAAAGCTTTTCCCAGGACATCCCAGCTCAGCCATGAGGCTGCCTAAGAGCTGGACTTCCCTAGAACAGCTCTACTGTCATTCTATGGATGAGTGACCATATAGGTTTTCCAAACCACTGGCTCTACTTTGTTAATGTTGTAAGGGTGGTATGTACAATTTTGTTTTCATCTACAACATTTTAATTTATATTTTCACCAGTCAAGATGAGTCCTCTCAGATCAAACTCGGAAAGCATTTAAAGCGGAGTTCCACACAAAAATGGAACTTCCGCTTTTCGGAACCCTCCCCCCCTCCGGTGTCACATTTGGCACCTTTCAGGGGGGAGGGGGGTGCAGATACCTGTCTAAGACAGGTATTTGCACCCACTTCCGGCATAGACTCCCATGGGAGTCTATGCCTCTTCCCGTCCCCACCGCGCTGTCTGCTGGGAACACACAGCTCCCAGCAGAGAGCGGGGACCACTTGGGACGCGCAGCACGACTCGCGCATGCGCAGTAGGGAACCGGGAAGTGAAGCCGCAACGCTTCACTTCCTGATTACCTCACCTAGGATGGCGGCGGCGGCAGCTGCCGAGAACCGAGCGAGTTCTCGGCGTCCCCTGCCGACATGACATCGCTGGACCCCGGGACAGGTAAGTGGCCATGTATTAAAAGTCAGCAGCTGCAGTATTTGTAGCTGCTGGCTTTTAATATTTTTTTTTTGGCGGTGTGGGTGAACCCCCGCTTTAAATGCTTTACAGGATCCGGCACAAACTGTCAGATGTTCAAAAACATTGACTGAAGGAGACTCTTGGAAACACTGGTGGAATCATATAAAAATAAAATCCTTAGTGTAGTTAAAGTGGAACTTTATCCTAACTATTCTAGTTTTTGGAGAAAGATTAAAATGTGTTTTGTATATATATATGATCACGCAGTTGCTCATTGAAAACAATTAAACAAATATATTTGAATAAAAATCACAAACATTGAGCCTGCCCATGTATAGTTCGAATCTCAGCTGGTCCCTGCTAAATCGGCCAAGATTCAAACCGTCTATGGCCAGCTTTAGGTAATGCTAATTGCCACATTTTAGCACATCAGAGAGTGCATTGGAAAACTGCTAATACTGCAAGGCCTGTCAAGATTATCTCAGGCTAATGGGGGATTTTTTTTCGGTGCTGATGGTGGGGGATACTGTTCTGGTAGCTTACTAACACATGGACATGACTGGATGAGATGTCATCATGGATATGTGAAATAAGAAGCAGAAAGAAACAAGGTGCACATTTTGTGTGCATTAGATTAAAGCCTGAAAACAGGTCATCTGTCAAAGTTCTGGTACCCCCACTTAATGGAAATTTTCACTTGTTTCATAAAATGCCCTGATGGATTTATTCTGAGACTGGTGCTGGGAGCTGCATTATGGATGTGATGTTGACTGCCCTACCAGACTCCGAGTTGTCACTGAAGTGACACTAAAGCAGGGGTGTCCAACTCTTTGACCTTCCTGAGCCACGTTGGAAGAAAGGGAATTTGTTTGGGACACACATAAAATACACTAAAAATGTATAGCTGATGAGCAGAAAAAGGAACGTTCACTGATATAGATAATATCCCTGAGTAATAAAACTTAACTTTAAAAAAAATATTTTTTAATATAAATGTAAAAGAGGGCAATAGAAAATGAGCGAGATATTTGACACTGTGTTTCATAAAATAACGCATCAATTTGCTGGCTCGATGGATCTAGTAGTAGCTCTCAATGAATTCTCAAGGTGCTTATCAGATATTTTACCCTTTATGTGTGCTTCATTCTTGAAAATAGTTGCTCACAAATATAGGTGCTGCTGAAAACCGATGACATGAATAAGGTGGGATTGTGACAAGTGGGATTTTTTTTTCTTTCAGATCATAAAACTCATTAAAGTCCAGTAAAGAGACACTGTCAATTTTTTCTTCGGCCACATGTGTTCGCTAAGTGTAAATGCATTTTAACAAAACAATTTAAAAAAGAATCAAACTTTTTTTTATTCTTTTTTAAGTACGTTTTAACGATTTTGTGTTGGGCCGCAGCTTGGACACCCTTGCACTACAGTATTCTCCTTCATTTTATGTAGCCACATCGAGTGGCTACATAAAGTTGTGTAGGAAGGTGAGGGACGGAGCAGCCTGTCCAGCAAGGAGAACAATTAGACACTTGTAGACTAGGAGAGGATTATGGAATGCAAGGAAGGGAGTGGGCTGTGTAAGGGGATTGACTCCCGAACTAGTCAAATTTCCTGCACGTTAAAAGGCACGTTGCAATTAAAATTAATTTATGGAAGAAAAAAATGTTGCATGCAAAGTATGCATTAAAAATCCTGAGTCCCCCCTCCCCCCCCCCACTGTGATTAGCTGCATTTTGTAAGTGGTTTAAAGTCTTTCTTTAATGCTTGTTTGTGCATAGGTAACCACGTAACAGATACACTGTAAACCGTGGAGGTCTATTTACTAAAATTGGAGAGTGTAAAATCTGGTGCAGCTCTGCACCGAAACCAATCAGCTTCCGGGGTTTATTATTTATTTTTTTTAAAAGCTTAAATTGGTTTTAAAGGCAGCTTTTTTACCTTAAGAAAAAGTGTGTAGCGCCAAAAGTAAATGAACAGCGATGAGATGAGAATACTATTTTATAAATGGACAGCACATTAAAATAAAGTCCAAAAAAAGTGTTAAAAGTGAAAAAATGCTAAAGTGAAAAAAATAAATATATATATTAGAACCTTTAACACATTCTATGTATTAAAGTGGTTGCAAACTTCGGGTTTTTAAAAATAAGAAACGTGCGTATACTTACCTGCTGGGTGCAAAAGTTTTGCACAGAGCAGCCCTGATCCTCTTCTGGGGTTCCCCACCGGCGTTTCAAGCTCCTCCTCTTCATTGGGTGCCCCCAGAGAAAAACACTTTCCCTGGGGGGGCCCCCGTGCGGGTTCGCTCCTGAGTCCCACTGCTGCATTGATGCTGTGCCCCCCACTCCCATGTCACAAGATTTGATTGACAGCAGTGAAAGCCAATGGCTTCTGCTGCTATCAATCTGTCCAATGAGGAGAGAGACAGTGGCTGTTGCCACTGCGCACGTGCACATTGCTGGACTGGATCAGGCTCCAGTTAAAAAAAAAAAGAGGAGGGGGTCTGGGGAGGGGGGAAGCTGCAGCACAGAAGGTTTTTTTAAGGTGAAAAAACGTAAGACTTTAACCTTCTGGGTGCAGCTCCCCCCTCATACTTACCTGAGCCCCATCTCGATCCAGCGATGTGCATGAAAGCAGTCTCTCTCTCTCTCTCTCTCTCTCTCTCTTATTATAACATGTTTGTTTTGTTTTTTTTAAACCAATCACAACCTTTAGAATCATTTTAATTGAAGCTACAATACACAGCTGCACCAGATTTTGCTCTCTCCGGTTTTAACGAATCAACTCCCATGTGTATTTATTTAATTGTTTTTATAAACTTGGCTATTTATGTATTTTATTTCAGTTAAGTATCACCATGTGGGAAAACTTCTGAAAGATGGAGAGGAACCAACAGAATACACAGATGAAGAAGATACTGACCAGAAGAAGAAAAACTAAAGAAATACATTATGCTTTGAATATGAGTTCCTACATTCCAGATGATGCATTGTTTAGTCTTGCAGTATATACTACAGCATTGCGTGAAATGAAGCCCATGTGGTTGTCTTCCACAAAATTATTGTTGCTTCTTGTACACAAACTTTCTACGCAATGTCTATGAAGAAGCTTTGTATTTCAAGGCTTTCTTTGAGCTGAAATTACAATTCAGGGTCGTGTTTCCTAAACTTTTCCTTAGGTACCACTAACACTGAACATGTTTCAGTTATCTTTTTTTTTTTTTCTTGTCTGTACTCCTATGGGCATCTGTAATGCCTAAATTGTTAGTGATATTTCAAGAAAGGAAAAGGAAACATTAGTTTATGGTTCTGCAATTGAAAGCATTCCATTAAAAACACTAATTAATCTAACAATGTGACTTCTAAAGCGAGTAAAGCAATGGTTTGCAAAAAAAGTCTTACATTTTGGTGGTGTTTTTGTATTTTCCAATTTAGCAGCCTCTTCAGCGACATATGGGCAGTTTTAATAACCTTTAACTTGCAAAAATGAGCTTGAAAAGAATCTGGGTCAGCAAGCATTTCAAGACATTTAAAAAGGGAAGGGCTGCTTTTTTTTTTGGAGACCTTTTTGATACTTTTTTGCTCCACCTGGACACATTGCACAAAGATCTGCACAAGAGCATGTTGGAAGGGGCATTAATTTCTTCACTCTCACCCTTTAATGAAAAATGCAATAAAAAAATCAGCTAAAGCACTCAAAGTTGGACAGCTTTCTATTTAAAAAAAAAAAATTTAAAATGTGCACCGTGCTAAAGGAATAATCATGATTGCTGAGTAATTGGCAAATTCACACCAATACAGCTGTACAGCTCAAAATGAACACAAATCTAATATTACACATATAATCGATAATATGAGTATATCAGTATATCTATCCATGATCCGACAATTAGCATGCCTGTGTAGCTGTCAGCATGATCAGTCTAGTCTGTTGAGCTGCAGGAGTTACCTTGCTCTGTATTGACTAATGCTTCAAGCTATTTTTATTAGGGGTGCACCGAATGGGTTTTTTTGGTGCCAAAACCGAAAAGGAAAAATACACTAGGCCGAAAACCGATACTGAAAATGACTGTTTTTAAAAAATATTTTTTAAAAGGAGATGGTCAGAGACTGGGGACATGGTACAGGAGATGGTCAGAGACTGCAGACACATTACAGGTGATGGTCAGAGACTGCAGACGTGGTACAGGAGATGGTCAGAGACTGCAGACATGGTACAGGAGATGGTCAGAGACTGCGGACGTGGTACAGGAGATCAATGCAGCCTCCCCAGGTTCCTTTAAATGCAGCCTGCCAGTGCTCAGCAGCCTACCAGTGCCCTTCATGCAGCCTGCCTTAGTATGTCAGACAGGATCAGGACAGGACAGTGTTAGCAAGGCAAAGCCAAGAACAGTGCTCTATGGAGGAAAGCTGTCAGCACACCGCGTTAAGGAGCAGCTTGTCGGTATGATCAGCAGGAGGAGCATTATCAGTGTGCAGCGCTGCGGGGGTTAAGAGTGCAGGACTTGTTTGACATGCTATTAGAAACAGTGAGCCCGCTCACTGAGCGGGCTCACTGTTTCCAACAGCATGTCAAACAACAAGTCCTGCACTCTTAACCCCCGCAGCGCTGCACACTGATAATGCTCCTCCCGCTGATCATACCGACAAGCTGCTCCTTAACGCAATGTGCTGACAACTTTCCTCCATAGATAGAGCACTGTTTTGCTTTCAGCCTCCTCGTCGAGGAGGGAGGGAGGGAGGGAGGGGAGGAGAGGACTGGACTGGGGCTGGATGGGGATGCTCCAGAACGACACCCCCGTACTGGGCGGCACCAGGGGCGGAGCCCCGCCCCATTTTCGGCGCTGTTAGCGTGATTTTTCTTTCTGCAAATTTGCGAAAAGGCCATTTTTGGCCGATATGTTTCGGCGGCCGAAATTTTGGTGCATCCCTAGTTATTATACTGTGAATGTGGTTTTGATACATAAAGATTTTATTGATTGTGGGAAACCAAGAGCAGTATTATCGGTCCTTTATATTTTTTAAGGCTGCAACTAAATATACTTTCCTTGAGCAGACTCATAGGAATTGAAGATGTTTAGATCCTCCATTACAGCCGATCCCAGCTTTCCGAAAGGGAGCCTGCCTGATTATAACTTTTTGATAATTTAAAGGTCCATCTTTGGAGGTGAGAGTCTGCCCTGATTTTCTATGGTGGTGAAGATCCTTTATTTCCTAGCACTGTTGAGAAGTGTGGAAAGTTTTATATATATATATATATATATATTTTTTTTTTTTAATGGACTTTCACAAATTAATTTGAAAACGCCATGCACTGTTTGTTATATATTATACTTTTTTTTTTTTTTTTTATATATATATATATATATATATATATATATATATATATATATATATATATATATTCACTTGGGAAATGTTATTGATATACTTACAATAGCTATTATGAGTATGTAATCTTGTTTAATTCCTTTAGCATGGTGCGTGTTTTTTTAGGTTTCTAAACAATAACATTTGTTAAATTCCTCTCAAACAGGATGCCCTTGACTTAGGGGGCAAGATGAGTAAAAAAGCCCATGTGCACTCATCCTGTAAGTGGGAGGTGAGGATATCTGATCTTATATTTTTGAGTGTTTAGATCCTTGGAAAATCTGAAGTAGTGAATCGCAGCGCAAACTTATTTCCGAGGAAATATACACATTTTCAAATTATTTTTATTATGCAACTACAGTCTTTGCATTTTCCTGAATCAGTTGCTTGTACTTGATAAGATGTAAAATTTGTGATATAATTGCACTAAAATACCTTACTTTCTGTAACCATCCCTACCTTGTGACGACCAGTATCCACAGTTGAAAGATTCTCATTATTGTTGAAGTTGCAGTTCCCTGTTTAAAAAAAAATATATATATATTTATATATATATATATATATATATATATATATATAATTTTTTTTAGAAACCATGTTCTTAAAATGTCTTTTCATGTGCCTCTAATGCCGTATTCCTTAATTGGAAGTTTCAAGTTTCATTGTTTTCTATTGTGCATCAGATATAGTGATAGTTGCAGCAGATCTATTTTATTCTATATATCTGTTCACCCAGATAGATCAAGGTCATCTTGTTTGTGGTGCATTGGTTTCCCTGTATCAAGTTCTGTTCCTTCGCTCACAAGCCAGAACTCGAGAACAGTCTGTTCAAGGTTAGGTCAGAAGGCTGGAGGCTTTCTAAATTGTAACCGAAATGATAATAAAGAATGAGTGAATCTTCCCACCCCCTTTAGCTCTCTTTAAAGCGGAACTACACTGCATCTGAGCACCGCAAACTGAAAAGACTATGCATTTCATTTTTAACATTCAAAGCAAACTCATCCATCCATGTCTCTAGACTTTATTTTGCTGAGAACTCACTTTCAAAAATGATCCCTTAGCACAGTGATCATCAATCCTGTCCTCGGCCCACTAACAGACCAGGTTTTATGTATTACCTTGGGGAGATGCAGACTAGAATACTGTAATCACTGAGCAGCAAATGATATCACCTGTGATGTATTTCAGTTATCTTGCAAACCTGACCTGTTAGTGGGCCTTGAGGACAGGGTTGATGACCACTGCCCTAGCCTTTCTGGCTGTGGCCATCTTGAGTAAGGGCAGATGATTCGTGTAGCATTTACTTCCTAGAATCCTTTTGCCCTTAGCTCAGGATTGCAGG
This sequence comes from Aquarana catesbeiana, assembly GCF_042186555.1. Lineage (NCBI taxonomy): Eukaryota > Metazoa > Chordata > Amphibia > Anura > Ranidae > Aquarana > Aquarana catesbeiana. The sequence continues at coordinate 160,383,180 of NC_133332.1, read as the reverse complement.
CAGGGGGGTGTGCTTAGTTGAGAAAGCCTCTCTTCCTCCTCCTTAAGACTCCTGGGATGTATGACATCAGAAGCCTAGGCCTTTAAACCAGGAAGTAACTGAAGAATCGTACAAAAAAAAAGTTTAAACAGGTAAATATAATATACTTTCCTATCTATTTACAAATGCTAGAAGTAGAGGAAATTAAAAAAAAACGTCAATGTTGATTGAGAGAGTGACGTTCTGCTCTCACACTTACAATAAATACAAATTGCTTATAGACTTCTATAAGCTGCCTGTATGTTAGTCCCAAGCTAGGACATGGGTTGCAGATAGAGATCTTTGAAGCATTCCAGAGTAAATACAAACAGGTGTGGACAAGGCATTCACACTTGGCTGGTAGGAGGTGCAGACTGCACTCACCTGGCCTGAGGTCATCATTCTTATGTAGTGACAGAAGGCCAGGGAGGTACAGAGGTAAGAAAGGGGGGGAGGTTACAAAATTCTTTATAATAATTTAAAGTCAACTGTAATAAGTTTTGTTCGTAAAGGATCAGTTCATCCACAATGAATCCTTTAATTATTGGCGGATTCTGGTATCCCTTTCATCTTTACTTATTAACTCTGTATTTCTTGGCATGGAGACTTGCATGTCTGTAATGGCAGGATTTGTTTACTCTTTCTGCTGTGTTTTATCTACTAGACAATAATTGTAGAATCTAGCAGTAAAATCACACCCCTTATAATTGCTGCAGCAAATTTACAGATCTCACACCAGAGTCCCCAAGATTTGTTATGGCCCGTACACACGATCAGAAAATCGTACGAAAAATACTGCTTTCGAAGCGATCGTACGATAATCTGATTGTTCGTACACAGCTTTCGAGAGCCGATCATGACAGTTCATCCAATATTATCCCATGGAACAAGGAAGAAAATTTTTCTTGTAAAATACCAGATCGTGCGATTTTCGTTTTAACCAGTACAGTTTTCCTCCGAATATACATAATATTACATCACTTCCAAATTTTTGTTCTGTCATATGAGAATTTTCGTAAATTTAGTAACCGATATGAGATTAGCATGCAAAAACAACTGGATGATTATTCGTCTGATAACCTCATTGTATGTACCAGGCGTTAAATATCAGTTTACCTGGGTTGATCCTTTAATTGAAACCTTTTACAGAATGATGCACAAGGCCTGCCATAGCTGACCTTCCCCTGAAAATGCTTTTTAATTGTCCTGACATCAATATGTTCTGATCTGAAATGAGCATGCAGCAAGCAAGGTTGCACTCAGTATTCCTAAGGTATGCATACTTATACTGGGTGATTTTCACTTAAAGTATTCAAGCTGTTGGGACACTAACAGCCAGGCAAATAGCATTTAAAAAGGATGAGTTCAGCAATAGCCTACATATTTCTCCCAGAGTAGGTTTCCTTTTCAGTGGGGCTCCAGCAAATGCATACCTCCCAACTTTTTGAGATGGGAATGAGGAACACCTATCAACAAAAGTATGCAGGCATAGGACAAACCCCATGGCCACGCCCCCTTAAAGGAGAATTGTACAAAAAAGCAAGATTGGTTAACTACCTCCATACAGGGCATTTTCACCCCCTTCCTGCCCAAGCCAATTTTCAGCTTTCAGCGCTGTCGCACTTTGAATAACAATTGCGCGGTCATACTACACTGTACCCAAATGAAATTTTTATCATTTTTTCCCCACTAATAGAGCTTTCTTTTGGTGGTATTTGATCACCCCTGCGTTTTTTATTTCTTGTGCTATAAACAAAACAAGAGTGACAAGTTTGAAAAAAACACAATATTTTTTACTTTTTGCTATAATAAGTATCCAAATTTTTATTTTTTTTTTAAACAAATTTTTTCCTCAGTTTAGGCCGATACGAATTCTTCTACATATTTTTGGTAAAAAATATCGCAATAAGCGTATATTTATTGGTTTGCGCAAAAGTTATAGCGTCTACAAAATAAGGGGATAGATTTATAGCATTTTTATTATTATTTTTTTTTTTTACTAGTAATGGCAGCAATCTGTGATTTTTATCGTGACTGCGATATTGCGGCGGACACATCGGACAATTTTGACACATTTTTGGGACCATTCACATTTATACAGCGATCCGTGCTATAAAAATGCATGGATTACTGTATAAATGTGACTGGCAATGAAGGGGTTAACTAGGAGGGGGCGCTGTAGGGGTTAATGTGTTGCTAGGGAGTGATTCTAACTGTGGGGGGAGGGGATTCACAAGGGGAGGAGAACGATCGGTGTTCCTCTGTACAAGGAACACACCATCGGTCTCCTCCCATCTGACAGGACGTGGATCTGTGTGTTTACACACACAGATCCACGGTCCTGCTCGGTTACCGGGCAATCGCGGGTGCCCGGCGGACATCGAGGCCGCCGGGCACGGGCACCGGGACCCGAGCGATGCGGCAGGCGCGCGCGCGTGCCCGCCCCCTGGGCTGCCTGGAAGGCTGCGCCGTCATATGACGGCGGCCCAGAACAACAGCTGCACCGTTGACGGCGGGCGGGCAGCAAGTGGTTAAACTCACAAGTGCTTTTTTTTTACCACTTCCTTTATATTGGCTTTTGGAATTTACAAATGCAGCAATTTAGAAATAAGATGAAAGGTTTAGTGCTGGAAAACAGTTTTTGATAGATAAAAAAGTGCATTTTATATACAACTATATAGATCAGGCCAAAATGAGGGACAAATGAGGAGGAATGAGGGACAGAGGGACATTGCCCAAATCAGGGACAGTCCCTCAAAATCAGGGACAGTTGGGAGCTATGCAAATGGTTAAATCCACAGTTAACTTAGAAACACATATGTATTTTTTTTTTGCGTGCCCATGGGAAAATAAATCAGCAGGGTGTTAATGCTGATGTCTGTTTAGTATGCAGGTAGCAGACACAGCTGCAAATCTGAACTGGAAAATAAGTGTCACATGCTTGACTAAGAAGCATAGAAGAGGTCTGTGAATACACAACTTAAGCTGGCCATACACTAGTAGAATTTTGTCCAATCATTAGTGAGGGTCAAATTGATGTTCATTTTCCTCTGCAGTGATGAGAAATTTCGAACGAGTAGGATCTAAAACTTTTCTTGAGCAAACAAATTTCAATGTGAATGTGGTTTTCACTCAAGAAAGGCCATTCAAATGTTAAAAGCAAACTAAATTTTGAAGTATATTTGTCAAGTCATCAGGCATATTCAGAATTTTCATACAAATTTTCCTATTAAGATTTATTTGAAAATCTGCAAGTGTATGGCCAATGTAACTAAGCAAAATTTCTCATACTTTGCCACCTAAAACAGTTCACATATATGTATTTCAAGAGTGTATTTGCCTTATGTTCTCCAAAAGACTTGAATTTAGGCTCTCCTTGTTCTCAAAATGCAAATGGGAGAAGATTGGTAATTTCTTTGGAATAATGTATCATCTGTGCAGTCAGCCACTAGTTAGAGGCAGATGCTGGTTCAATAGCCGCTCAGAACATAGCATATTTAATTCTAGTCATTCATTTTTTATTCTATTGGCCATTTGTAGAGAGGATTTGCTATTATATAAATGTCAACGATCCTTGGTTGATTACTCATTTCCACAAATCCTGCTATAGCTACCGTATCACAAGGCAGTCTGTAAAATGTAGGATAAACCAAGAAAACCTAGGGATGTAAAAAGGGGTGAACCACCCAAGATCTGTACAAAGGTATACCACGTGAAGAGAGTTCATTATCAGGTGCCTTCTCAGCTTGGATCTTGTATAAAGCTCTGTTCTGTTCCACATAAAAAGCTCTTTTACCTAGGACCAATGTTTGAATAAACTTGTTAATCTGTGTGTTTGTATTTTATGGGCATGAATTTTTGCATTTTATCTGCTGTTCAAGGTATGGAAGCAAGGTCATATGCATATAAAATAATACAGCAGGCATTTCCTAATACCTATTGCAATATGTTTTACAGATAATACATATTACTAATATACTGTAATAATAATATATATTGCTATAAACTTACAAACATCAGGACTGAATATAAGAGTATTTCAAAGCAGATTTTTCTCGGGCAGTCTCTGCTTGCTGATTTTGTTCTTTATTTTTTAATTCACTATGGGGGGATGAATTCTTGATGACCTGTATCCTTTTGTGATTAAAGATTCCTACTCTTCTGTAAAAACAAAATAGCCAATAAAAGAAATACATTTCATTTAAACAATGCCCCCCCCCAAAAAGTAAATACACCCCTCACTTTTGTGTAAATATTTTATTATATCTTTTCATGTGACAACACTGAAGAATTGATGCTTTTCTGCAATGTAAAGTAGTGAGTGTACAGCTTGTATAACAATGTAAATTTGCTGTCCCCTCAAAATAACTCAACACACAGCCATTAATGTCTAAACCGCTGGCAACAAAAGTGTGTACACCCCTAAGTGAAAATGTCTAAATTGGGCACAAAGTGTCTATATGTCAATATTTTGTGTGGCCACCATTATTTTCCAACACTGCCCTAACCCTCTTGGGCGTGGAGTTTTGTTTTTTTAAGTATAATTTTTTATTCAAAAGATATTTCCATTTATAACAAAACATCTACATAATAACAGAAAAAAGAAAAAGACCCATTTTAAAATGAGAAATATATCAAAACCAACCTCGCTAAACAAGTATAACAGATAGACCAGCAGTGACACATATTTAATTCCTGGACTAAAGATTAATACAAATTATAAATACGCCACCCTAATAAAAATTCATTGTCAAATCTAATAGGGTCCTATAGCCTCAACGTATACCTAATATGTAAGATTTAGGAATTACATTTTCTATTAATCTATAATACATTATATTTATTTTGCTGCTTAATATCTTCCTTTATTATTCTTTGGCTTATCTACTTTTAGGATAAAAGAAACTTTTCTCCAGACCTCAACATTTGGGGTCTGGAGACAAAAACTACTAAACAAACAAAATAAAAACAAAAGCATTTCACCAGAGCTTCACAGGTTGCCACTGGAGTCCTCTTCCATGACGACATCACAGAGCTGGTGGATGTTAGGGACCTTGCACTACTCCACCTTCCGTTTGAGGATGCTTAATAGGGTTTAGGTCTGGAGACATGCTTGGCCAGTCCATCACCTTTACCCTCAGCTTCCTTAGCAAGGCAATGGTCATCTTGGAGGTGTGTTTGGGGTCGTTATCATGTTGAAATACTGCCCTGCGGCCCAGTCACCGAAGGGAGATCATGCTTTGCTTCAGTATGTCACAGTACATGTTGGCATTCATGGTTCCATTAATGAACTGTAGCTCCCCAGTGTCGGCAGCACTCATGCAGCCCCAGACCATGACACTCCCACCACCATGCTTGACTGTAGGCAAGACACACTTGTCTTTGTACTCTTCACTTGGTTCCGCCACACACGCTTGACACCATCTGAACCTAAATAAGTTTATCTTGGTCTCATCAGACCACAGGGCGTGGTTCCAGTAATCCATGTCCTTAGTATGCTTGTCTTCAGTAAACTGCAGGCTTTCTTTAGCATCAGCTTTGGAAGAGGCTTCCTTCTGGGATGACAGCCATGCAGACCAATTTGATGCAGTGTGCAGTGTATGGTCTGAGCACTGAAAGGTTGAACCCCCACCCCTTTAGCCTTTGCAGCAATGCTGGCAGCACTCATACGTCTATTTCCCAAAGACAACCTCTGGATATGACACTGAGCATGTGCACTCAACTTCTTTGGTTGACCATGGCGAGGCCTGTTCTGAGTGGAACCTGTCCTGTTAAACCGCTGTATGGTCTTGGCCACCATGCTGCAGCTCAGTTTCAGGGTCTTGGCAATCTTCTTATAGCCTAAGCCATCTTTATGTAGAGCAACAATTCTTTTTTTCAGATCCTCAGAGAGTTCTTTGCAATGAGGTGCCATATTGAACTTCCAGTGACCAGTATGAGAGAGTGAGAGCGATAAAACCAAATTTAACACACTCACTCCCCATTCACACCTGAGACTTTGTAACACTAACGCGTCACATGACAGCAGGGAGGAAAATCGCTAATTCGGCCCAATTTGGACATTTTCATTTAGGGGTGTGCTCACTTTTGTTTCCAGTGGTTTAGACATTTATGGCTGTGTGATGAGTTATTTTGAGGGGACAGCAAATTTACACTGTTATACAAGCTGTAAACTCACTACTTTACATTGTAGCAAAGTGTCATTTCTTCAGTGTTGTCACATGAAAAGATATAATAAAATATCTACAAAAATGTGACGGGTATACTCACTTTTGTGAGATACTGTATATCTGCTATCTGAAAGTGCTTGTTGGCTGGCATTCATGCTGCCTTTGGCTGGTTTAATGAATTATTGATCTGAAACAAGTACAGAGGTTTGAGGGGAAAACTTTACTGGCTGTATGCCTATTGTGGATCTAGCAGTCAATCATACTCTGCTGCAGTACTCTATACCAAAACCACACTGTACAGTATATATCCACAAAAAAAAATTCCCAGTGAATAATACTTTAACCATAGGTGTGCGCACAGGTTGTGCTGGGTGTGCCTGTGCACACCCTAATCACCCTGTGCAGTGCCAATTCCCCTGCTTCCTGGCATCCCGTCTCCCTGCAGCACTGCCAGCTTCCCTTCTCTCCTCTCCCACCAGCTGCGGGGGATGTTTCAGGATGGATGAAGACAGTGAGTGATCTGTACCAATCACTCCTGTGTTCATTCTTAACTGAAACTTAGCAAAGAGCACTTCCCATTTCTTCACTGTCCAGTGCAGATGAGGCTGCAGAGAAAGGGACTGGGGAAGCTCTGTCCTCAGTCACTTTCTCTCTGTCTAGACCCTTGATGTATCACCAAATAATTTTTTTTATAATTTTTTTACAATTTTTTCTTTTAAATTATTTTTTACCATATTTTTTACCATATTTTTTATTAATTGTTTTTACAATTTCTTTAGAAGCCTTTCCTAAAGAATTTATACGATAAAAACTACCGACACCGTCCACTTCCCTACTGACACCAATCTCTGCTCTACTGACATTGTCCACTGCTCTGCTGATATACACGCATGCGTGTTTGTGCTCTGGGTGCACACCCTAATGCAATAGGCTGTGCACACCAATGACTTTAACCAGCTGCTGATAAAATACACACCCCAGTGCTTTTTAAATACAAAACGTATATTAGCACTAGCTCCTATATACAATCATACATCTCCAATGTGTGCAAAAATATTGTGAAATACTTAATATACAGAATTATTCCTTTAAAATTAGAATAAACATATATAAAGTGAGAGTTCAATAGTGGAGTCTGAGACTCTTCAAAAATCTAATAGTGCAAAGTCCCAATGTGTTTCACTATGTTTTCAATGTGTCCTTAAAACCAAATGGAGGCTCACCGGAATATATTTATCCCTTATATATAGGTAGGTCAAATAGTGCTTTCCCCGGGGCTTAGATAGGAAGTACACCACCTCCTTCTGACCAGGATGGACTTTATATCAGGTTCCCACTCCACTCCTTCTTCACCTTGATCCATGGCACAGGACAGATATTAAAAATAAATAAAAAACATGGAACCTGGTTCAGAGAGCGAGAAGTTCCCCCATATAGATAAAAAATAACTGCCGGGGAAATCCAGATTGTGTGGACTGGCCTATGGGAAATGCTCATTTCACTTGGATTTTTATAACGAGTCCATTTGTCTGGTGAGCCTTTTACTGTAATATTATGTAAGAGCTTTTATTTATGGTGATTGTGCAACTGACCAAATGTTAGTGCGGTACCACTGGGATTTGGGGTTCCGTTTTTAACCACTTGCCTACCAGGCACTTACACTCCCTTCCTGCCCAAGCCATTTTTCAGCTTTTAGCGCTGTCGCACTTTGAATGACAATTGCGCAGTCATGCTACACTGTACCCAAACAAATTTTTTATAATTTTCTTCACACAAATAGAGCTCTCTTTTGGTGGTATTTAATCACGGCTAGGTTTTTTATTTTTTTTAAAAAAAGACCAAAAAATTTGACAAAAAAAATGTTTTTCACTTTTTTTCTGTCAGTAAATTTTGTAACTAAGTAATTTTTGCTTTCACTGATGTGCGCTGATGATGCGGCACTGATGGGCACTGATAGGCTGAACTGGTGGGCATTGATGAGGTGGCACTTATGAGCACTGAAGAGGCGGCACTTATGGGCACTAATTAGGTGGCACTGATGAGGAGGCACTAATATGCCGCACTTATGGGCACTGATAAGTGGCACTGATGGGCACTGATAGGCGGCACTGGTGGGCACTAATAGGCGACACTAGTGGACACAGATAGGCGGCACTGATGGGCATTGATGGGTGGCACTGATGGGCGACACTGATGGGCATTGATTGACAGCAGTGATGGGCATTGATGAGCAGCACTGATTGTCAGCACTGACTAGCATCGCTAATGGGTACTGATTGGTGGCATTTGTGGGCAGCGGTGGGCACTGATTGCTGCCACTGGTGGGCACTGATTGCTGCCACTGGTGGGCACTGTATGGTGACACTATTTTTCACTATTAGGGCCCTGATTACATTCCTAAATGTCCCCCTGCATGGAGATGCCGCTGATCGTCTCTCCTCGCCATACACTTTGTCAGTGTGAGGCGAGGAGCGCCGATTACCGGCACTTCCTTGTTTACATGTGACCGGCTGTGATTGGACACAACTGATCACATGTTTAAAGAGCCGCGGACGCGGCTCTTTCCACAGATCGGGGTCACACCTTGTCCTAGCAACATGGTGCAGCCGCGATCGCCCGTGAGTGGCCGTTCTGGGACGCCGTCACATGACAGCATCCCAGAACAAGAGCCGCACAGCCCCGCCGTCATTCGACAGTGGGCGGGTGGCAACCAGTTAATGAGATAATGCACTATGGAGCTGTTTTTCCTCGTTTTAATATCTGTCCTGAGCCAAGGATCAAGGTGAAGGAGTGGTGTCATTGCCAGGGGTCAGGCTCAGAGACCAGTAGCAATAGCAGTGGAGAGGCTCCCACCGCACCTTACATGCACAGATAACGGTTATCTCAACGGAGGGTAGAGACCTGCAATTGTGCCCAAGTTACAGGCCAATTTTTCTTTTAAACTTGGACTTAAAAATCTTTATTAGAATCCTAGCAAATTGCACATACCCTCCTTTATTCACCCCCACCAATTTGGTTATGTATCAGAAAGGGAAGCCAGGGACAACACAAAATGGGTACTTAATGCCATATATCTGGCCCAAGAGAAAACTATCCCCATAATTCTCCTTTTTCCGCAGACACAGAAAAAAATTTTGATAGGGTTAACTGGGATTTTCTTCATGCTACCCTATCACATATAGGCTTGGGAATCAACATGAAAAAATAAATTTCAGCGCTATGTAGCACGGCCCTCTTGGGGACTGCTTGGATCTACCTGCTTATCTGCATCGCCATGACCCTGTGAACATTCCAACCCACCTGACAGTCTGGGTTCAGACATCCTTGCAACACCTTTGAGTAATAAGACAGCACTCAATATGTTTACAATCTGTTAACATTTACTGGAATGCTTCAGATAAGATACAATTGTACAAGAGGGGGAATGGTTCAACCGAGCTTTGGATAACAGCACCAGCTCAGTAGAATGTTTTCGCCAGTAAATAAGTTAAGACAGTTGGCAGCAACAGGATACTATATATATATACATATGTACAATGGAATATCATTTGAACATAACCTGAAAGGATAAGCAAAGTTAAAGCGGAGTTCCACCCACTTTTGAGAGGTGGTCTTAAATGAAAGACCACCTCTCCACCGCTCGTTTTTGGCTAGTTAAACATTTTTTTTCTTCTTCTAACTTACCTTTTTTTTAAAAGTACAATCTGTACTTCTGATCCATCTGGTTTGCGGCGTAAGACCTCATATTCTCTTCTTCTGTGAGCCCCCCCAATGTCTTCTGGGACATGTGTGTCCCAGAAGACAGCTGGCCATTCACAAAGCGCAGAGCGACTCGCACATGCGCAGTAGGAAATGGGCGGTGAAGCCACAAGGCTCCACTGCCTGTTTCCCTTAATTAGAATGGCGGCGCCTGCACCTGATCCGATGGACAGATCGGCCTCAGGGGGGCCAACATTGCGGGCTCCCTGGACAGGTAAGTGCCCTTATTAAAAGTCAGCAGCTACAGTGTTTGTAGCTGCTGACTATTAAAAAAAAAAATTTGCGGGTGGAACACCGCTTTAAGCATAGATTCTGGCAATACTTCTAGAAAGGGAAACCCAGGCCAGCCTATTCAACCTTTTTCCTAATGAGAGATGAAGCTAAACAAGGATGGTGTAAGGGCCTTTTAAGTAGCAATGACAGAATGTCCCCGTTGCAGATCTGATGGTCTTCACTGGCAGTCGGAACTCATTAACTGTATCCAATAAGGTGTAGTAACAGAATAGTAGTATATCTTGTGCTTACTGCATCAAAAGATGCCTATGTACAGTGTTCGAATAGAAGTGCAGAAGTGTTCCCAAAGTAAAGCTGTCAGTACACCGTGTCCCAGTAAAACAACCAAGGAAAAACTTGCAAAGGTGGGCAATTGCCCTCTCGCCAACGACCAGGCTGATCAAGCTCCTTCCAGACAGCGACTCCCGAATAGACTCCTGAATGCGGACCCCTCTGTGATGATCACCCGAATCGGGAAAACACGAACCGTGGGTTGCTGTATGGACAAGTTGGTTCTGGTCAGATGTCCAAAGAACAGCAGGCAGCGCTGAACCCCTTCTCGGTCAGGCAGGAATGTTGTACCCGCCAGCAGTACCAGTACCTCACTCCCCCGGCACAGAGATAAATCACACACGAGGCCCAGGAAGTAGAGAGTGTCGGGTGGGTCTCTGGTTTCTTTTATAGGCCTTCCCAGCAATCTGTATTAAAAAAATGTGAAAGAAACCGCGCTGTCTTCAACAAAAAATAGTAGCTGCCATCACATCAGTGTGTCTGTGAAAAAGTAAACCAAATAAAATAGTATAGTGCAGCGCTAATGCAAAGAAAAAAATTATGAAGATATCCCAATGAGAAATTGGGGTATATATAATTGCAAATACAATAATATTATTAAACCACAATATTGTTGAAGTGTAGATCAACAGTGATAGTGTATATAAAGTGCATATAATCTATATATTACATCAAAATGGTGACTATAAATGAATGTGTACTGGTTGTCTGTAGATATTCCACCACCGTAAGGAAAGAGGCTTACCAGACAGGTTGAACCCAACAAGGCGTATGCCTGATGAGTTAACCAAGCTTTTGGTGTAACACACCCAAGGAGGCACAGCAACCACGACTTCCAATCTAGACCGAATCAGATGTGGTTCCGTGACGATTGTGACATCAGTGAGTATCCACCATATGAATAGCAACCGGAATTTGTGAGCAGTTCCTCTCAGTGTGACATATGGCAAAAGGAGAAAAAATTGGGCCACACTTCCCGAAGATTCGTCCTAATAAGGCATCCTCTGGGGGATGCCTTATTAAGACGAAACGTCGGGACGGGCTCTGTTGATGCCACTGCATTGCTTTGATTTTATCCAAACGCTTTTAATGTCTTCTCAAATGTAAGTGACTATTTTAGCATTTTCAATAAATGTTTTACATCTAAACGGAATCACACTATGTGGCCCAATTTTTTCTCCTTTTGCCGTATGTCACACTGAGAGGAACTGCTCAGGAATTCCGGTTGCTATTCATATGGTGGATACTCACTGATGTCACAATCGTCACGGATCCACATCCGATTCAGTCTAGACTGGAAGTCGTGGTTGCTGTACCTCCTTGGATGTGTTACACAAAAAGCTCGGTTGACTCATCAAGCATATGCCTTGTTGGGTTCAACCTGTCTGGTAAGCCCTTTTCCTTACGGTGGTGGATTATCTACAGACAACTAGTTCACATTCATTTATAGTCACAATTTTGATGTCATATATGGACTATATGCACTTTATATACACTATCACTGTTGATCTACACTTCAACAATATTGTGGTTTAATAATATTATTGTATTTGCACTTATATATACCCCAATTTCTCATTGGGATATCTTCACTGTTTTTTTTTTTTATTGCATTAGCGCTGCACTATACTATTTTATTTGGTTTACTTCTTCCCAGCAATCTCCCTGATGGTAGCAAAGATCCCTGGAATATGTGGTCCGGGCATATGGCCATTCAGGGGAATAGCCATCTGGTGGAACTACTAATCCCACAATCCCTTTGGTTGGGCTCAGAAATATGTCAGTTTAGTAACACCGAGCACTACAGGGATAATATAATATACAGATAGGGCAGGGAATAACTGTTCGCTGCAATTGTAGTCCAAAATTTGCTACATCCTCCCCCCACTTCAAAGTCTTTGGTCCCCGAAGACAGAACACAACCTGTAGAATTACTTCACTGTATCATAAGAAAGCGACTGGTTAATCATATGGTAAACTAGAAGTTGCAACAGCCAACAACTGATCCGAAGAGGGATCTTCTAACAATAAATTATGTACATTATCAGGCAAAGTCATATCAAGTTTTTGACAGGCCAGAAACAAATTAGGGGCCCATCCAGTAGTGTCAGGGGGTGGATCAAGGTCATCCTTTACCAAAGGTTTAATAAAGAAGGCAAGTGCTTGACTAGAATGCTGAGTGGTAGGAATGAGTTCATCAAAATTTTCCCAAAAGGTATCATACATCAGTCTTTTTGAAGGACATATTTTCTGTCTCAATCTGGAGTAGATATTTTCCAGCGGTTCTGATTCAGACTCTGATTCCTGTTCTGGTTCAAGCTCTAGTTCAGGAACAGTCTCTCTCTCTTTCATTGGTGTGGGAACAGGGGGTCTCTGGCACATTAAGTACTTCATTGGGTTCTGTCTTAACATCCTTGTTTCCTCTTACTGGGTGGGAATCTAGCATTTCAACTTCTGGTAGTGGAAGACGTGTCTCTCTCGCAAAGGGTGCCCCCTGAGTGTTGGGATCGTCTTCTAAGGGGGAAATCCATAACCAATCAAGGTCTAATTCCTCATCACTCTCCTCTTCAGGCGGCATGGGTTGGCAGGCTTTTCTGGCCCTAGGCCTTAGCGTAGGGGACTGATAAGTCTCTTGACAGGAAGATGAGGTACTCGGACAGCCTCGGATATAGGCAGCAGATGGTTTCGGTACCAGGTCTTTAGAGGCCCAGTCTTACCCTCAGGTCAGATCTGGTACACAGGAAGCCTGGATAATTGTGTACAGACAATGTAAGGTTGGGAGCGCCATCGATCAGCCAGTTTATGTTTTTCAGGCACTCCTAGGTTGCGCAACAACATCAATCTCTGTGTTGTAGGTCCTGGACCCTCACTCTGAGATCAAAGTTTTTCTTGTTCCTCTGTTCTCTGGTGGCGGATGCTTCCTTGGCTTTCTCATAGGCCATCTTCAAATTTTTCCGAAGCCTGTCGACATACCCCTGGTAGGAGGCCTGAGATGTATGATCTACTATGTTCCAAAACCCAGATCCACAGGTAAACCAGCTTCTCTTCCAAACATCAGTCTGTAGGGCAGGGGTGCCCAGCCGCTGGCTGCAGGCCACAAGGCGCCCTCCGATGTGGTCCGCCACGTCTTGCTCTGAGATGGCGGGTCAGCAAGCCCAGACCGCGGGTACCCGACCCGCCATCGCCGAGCACCAGCACGAAGAACGGAACCGCCGCTAAAGGAAGCAGAGCCGATGCTTCCTGTATAGCGCCGGCTCCTTCACATGCAGAGTGATACCAAATGTACTCCGCCTGTGACAGAAAGCATCGGCTCTGCTCTCTACTGCAGCCGCATGCTTCTGTCACACTAAAGCACGGGAACCCGTGATCTCGGACAGCAGCCAGCAGTGCCAGAGCCAGCAGTACCAGTATCAACCACCAGTACCAGCCACTAGTACCAGTACCCAGCAGCAGTACCAGTACCAGCCAGCAGTACCAGTACCCGCCAGCAGTACCAGTACCCATCAGCAGTACCAGCCAGCAGTACCCACCAGCAGTACCAGTACCAACCAGCAGTAACCGCCAGCAGTACCAGTACCAACCAGCAGTACCAGTACCCGCCAGCAATACCAGTACCCACCAGCAGTACCAGTACCCACCAGCAGTACAAGCCAGCAGTACAAGTACCAGCCAGCAGTACAAGTACCTACCAGCAGTACCAGTACCAACCAGCAGTAACAGCCAGCAGTACCAGTACCCACCAGCAGTACAAGTATTAGCCAGCAGTATCAGTACCCACCAACAGTACCAGTACCCACCAGCAGTACGAGTACCAGCCAGCAGTACCCGCCAGCAGTACCAACCAGCAGTAACCGCCAGCAGTACCAGTACCAACCAGCAGTAACCGCCAGCAGTACCAGTACCCACCAGCAGTACCAGTACCCAACAGCAGTACCAGCCAGCAGTACAAGTACCAGCCCGCAGTATCAGTACCCACCAGCAGTACCAGCCAGCAGTACCGCCAGCAGTACCAGTACCCGCCAGCAGTACCAGTACCAAACAGCAGTAACCACCAGCAGTACCAGTACCCGCCAGCAGTACCAGTACCCACCTGCAGTACCAGCCAGCAGTACAAGTACCCGCCAGCAGTACCAGTACCCACCAGCAGTACCAGTACCCGTCAGCAGTACCAGCCAGCAGTACCAGCCAGCAGTACCCACCAGCAGTACCAGTACCCGACAGCAGTACTAGTACCAAACAGCAGTAACCACCAGCAGTACCAGTACCTGCCAGCAGTATCAGTACCCACCTGCAGTACCAGCCAGCAGTACAAGTACCCGCCAGCAGTACCAGTACCCACCAGCAGTACCAGGACCCGTCAGCAGTACCAGCCAGCAGTACCAACCAGCAGTACCAGCCAGCAGTATCTGCCAGCAGACAGTACCCAACAGCAGTACCAGCCAGCAGTACAAGCACCTGTCCGCAGTACCCAACAGCAGTACCAGCCCTGGAGGACAGCCAGCAGCAGCCACCAGTTATAACCACCTGGGGGACAGCAGCAACCAGCTGCAGGAATACTGAGGAAGAAGTGAAGATCAAGGTCAATTGAGATACAGGTAAACCACTGTGCATCAGTGTGAAAGCAGCCTTAGGCCCCTTTCACACGATCGGTCCGATCGGGTCTGCCTGTCTGTTTTTCAGGTGGACCCAATCGGACCCTCCATTCACCTCTATAGAGCGGCAGATGTAAACAGACTCGTGTCTGCTTACACCCGCCTATCTGCAATCCGATCTGCTTAAAAAAACAGAAGGGGATCTGTCCCCTTCTGTCTGAGCAGATCAGAGGGCCCTTAGGGTAGAGCGGGCTGCATCTGTGTCTGCTCTACATATGCAGAGTGGACACAGTCCGGCCATTCGCCCGCTACGCTCATTGTGGCCCGCGACCTGTTACCAAGTCGCTAAAGTGGCTCTCGCTCCTCAAAAGGTTGGGCACCCCTGCTATAGGAGGAGTACCCAGTAGAATCATTTAAGATGCTATTATAAGCATGTACTACTGCAGCTACATGGTCTCCCCAATGCTGCTTTTTTTTCCGAGGGAAGTGTTCCCAACATATTCAGCAGGGTACGGTTGAAACACTCAGGTTGCGGATCCCCTTGGGGGTGGTAAGGAGTAGTCCTGGATTTCTTTATATTAAATAGTTCACATAATCTTCTGATTAGCTTGCTCTCAAAGTCCCGACCTTGGTCTGAATGTAGGCATTGTGGCAGCCCATAATGAATGAAAAATTTCCACAAGGGTTTTTGCTACAGTACTTACTGGCTTGCTGGTCCCTAGAGGTGAAAGCTTGGGCATAGCGGGTGAAATGATCTGTCACAACCAGGACATTACTCCGTTCACTCAAGTCAGGTTCCAAACACAAAAAATTAATGCACACCAACTTCATTGGTCCCTGACTCTGTTGATGTCCCATTGGGACTACCCTGCCTGGTAAAGTCTTTCTATGAATGCATCTGATGCAAGAGCGACAGTAGCTTTCCACCTCAGCTCTCATGGATGGCCAATAAAATCGATCCCTGACTAAGCTGAAGGTTCTGTCCGAGTCTAAATGACCATGATTGTCATAAAGGGCGGTCAGCACTTTTAGTCAATGTTTGACTAAACACCCTCTGGCTCTTCAGATGGGCCTCTCCAGTATATGATGCCATCCTCTAATCACATTCGTTCCCATTCTCTATGGACTACTTTTGCTCCCTCAATGGAACTATTCAACAGAATCTGAGGGTCCTGAATGGATAGCGACTTTCTCATAAGATTTCCCAACAGGTCTTCCTGTTGATTCCGCCTCATAGCCTCTCTTGTCAACTGGGGCAATTCTTGACTGCGCACTTGTGTCAAATCACAGTAATATTTGGGCACACCAGAAGGAGTGACTCCCACAGCTTCCGCTCCTACTGCCCCTCTGTGCTTATGCTCGACTTCTTGACACACAGCCATCACTCCTTCCAGGGGCAAATGGACCCAACTCTTCTGGCCAACATTTGTGGTATGAGGTCTTCAGGAAAAGGCATCAGCATCCCGATTTCCCACTAGTGGCCGGTATTTCAGACTGAACCGAAATTCAGACAGAGTGGCCAACCTCCGATATTCAGTGGCATCCAGCTTGACAGTGGTCAATAGGTAGTCAAAGGTTTATTACTCGTTTTCACCAAAGGTGGCCCCGTACAGATAGTGACGTAACTTATCTACCATGGCCCACTTGAGGGCCAAGAACTCCAATTTGTGCACCGGATAGTTCTTCTCAGGAGGGGTGAGGCTGCGGTTCACATAAGCTACTGGGCGGAGTCTTCACTGCGACTGTTGGTTCAGCACTCCTCCAAGGCCATCTCTGCTGGCATCCACGTGCAATTCATAAGGCTTAGATTGGTCAGTGTAGGCAAGCACTGGTATTTCCACAAGGCTCCCCTTCAGGCGTTCAAAAGCCTTTTCGAACTTCACTGTCCATTGCTCCTGAATGGATTCACGTGGCTTCCTGGGACCTCTGAGCTTTCTGCAGATCCCCTTCTGTCTGTTTCTGTAAGAGTTCATTCAGCGGTTGAGCAATCTGTGAGAAGTTCTTTACGAATCCAAAAAATACCTCAATTCAGTGATGGTGCTCGGGCGGGGCCAAAAAGTAACGGCCTCCAACTTCTGAGAGTCAGTAACCGAAGTCTGGTAGAATTGGCATTTCTCTAACGACAACTTCAACTCCTCTGTGTGTAGCCATTGGAAGACTTTCTCCAACCAAGCTTCATGCTTCTCCAATGTTCTGACAAACACAATGATATCATCAAGGTATACCAGTACTTCTACCAAGTTCAAATCTCCCCCGGTGTTCTCCATCAGTCTCTGAAAAGTGGCGGGGGCCCCAGCTAATCCTTGTGGCATTCGAATTAAAAAAATCCCAGAGGGCTGATGAAGGCCGTCTTTTCTCGGTTTTCCGGATGCATGGTTATCTGGTAGTATGCACTCTTCAGATCCAGTACAATGAACCACTCGGCCCCTGATAGGCACTGCAAGGCCTCTTCTATGCAAGGGGTTGTGTACTGGTCTGGAGCAGTCCTTCGGTTCAAAGTTCGGTAGTCAATACACATCCAGAGGGATCGATTCTTCTTTCTCACTACCACAATCAGAAAAACATAAGGACTCCTAGATTCCCTAATGACCCCTGTCTTCTTCAGTTCAGCCAGCTGCGCTCTAAGGTCCTCCAGGTCACACAACGGGATTCGTCTGGCCCTTTTGCGGAAAGGCTTATCTTCTTTTATACAAATTTGATGTTGTGCACTCTTGGCGCAGCCCACATCAAAGTAATTTTTAGAGAACATCTTCTCCCATCGGGCTAATTGTGCTTTAATCTTCTCCTCTCATCCTGATGGTAGATTTGTGCAACAGACAGTGGTCTCTCTCTCACCTTCCTTCTGAACTAGATCATTCCCCAACATTGGGGTGGCAGCACTCCACTCACTTTCCCAATCACCATTCGAGGCTTTAGGCTAATCGGGTGACCAGTAGCGTTCCTCACACTGACAGGGATTCGCCCCGGGCTTCTCAATAGAGTGGGTATGGTCTCCGGTACCAGTTCTATTCCAACATCCTCCTCTGCTGAATCCACTTCCACCACTACATAAGGGCTCGGCTGGTCCCATGACAACTTAACAGTGGCTTTCAAGCAGACCCTCTCGCCCAGCTGCAAGACTTTTTTGTGAACAATCAATTGCCACAGCCTTCCCACTCCTTTCACGGGGGCCTTCTTTTGCAACACTGCAAAGGCCTGTCGCAGCTGAGGGAGAATCTTCCCTACTGGAGCGTCCTCCAAAGCCAGATGGATTTACCTGCTCATCTGCATCAGCATGACCCTGTGAACATTCCAACCCACCTGACACTCTGGTTTCAGACATCCTTGCAACACCTTTGAGTAATAAGATAGCACTCAATATGTTTATAACCTGTTAACATTTACTGGAATGCTTCAGATAAGATATAGTTTTACAAGATTGGTAATGGTTCAACCGAGCTTTGGATATCACTTGAAGATAACCTTGACCGCCTCAAGGGAGCAACGAAGCTTGATTTGAGAGGGGCATACAATTTCATGAGGATTAAGAGGGGCGACGAGTGGAAAACTGCGATTAATACCAGAACAGGCCATTATGAGTACCTCGTAATGCCTTTTGGCCTTTGTAACCCCCCCGGCAGTTTTCCAGGAATTTATTAACGATGTTCTCAAAGATTTGTTGCAGTTATGTGTGGTGGTTTAACCTGACGATATCTTTATATTTTCCAAGTCCCTGGAGAGCCACCACACAGATGTCTGTGGTGTGCTTCAGAAACTAAGAGAGAACAATCTCTATTGTAAATTGGAGAAGTGTGAATTCCATCGTGAACAGGTTAAATTCCTGGGTTATGCCATTTCCACTGCTGGAAATGGCATCCTACATTCCCTTTTATCCTTGAGGTTGATGCTTCTGAGACTGGAGTTGGCGCCTTTCTGTCTCAATGTCCTACCTCAGAGCGCTATGCATCCTTGTGGCTACTTTTCTAAGAAATTGTCACCTGTGGAGTGCAATTACGAGATTGGTGACAGAGAGCTGTTAGCGATCATTTTAGCCCTGAAAGAATGGAGACATCTCCTCAAAGGTACCACTGTGCCAGTTCTCATTCTTACTGACCATAAGAATCTCACATTCTTGTCTGAGGCTAAACGCCTCTCTCCCAGAAGGGCACGATGGGCTCTTTTCTTGTCAAGTTTCAATTACATTGTCTCATTCTTACCAGTACCAAGAATGTAAGGGCTGACGCTTTGTCACAACAATTTTCCTCCACTTCCAAGATGGAGTCGGTTCCGGTTCCTGTGATACCTCCTGATCGTATTCTGGCTACGGTTCGCACCAGTCTCACTTCTCCTTTGGGTGACAAAATTCTTTCTGCTCAGGTCCATGTTCCTTCTGAGAAACCTTGTGACCGCTGCTTTGACCTAGAGAGTCTTCGTACTGCCGTACTCCAGACTTACCATTCTCCCAAGGCTGCTAGCCACCCTGGGAAGAATCAACTCTTTTGAGCCAATTCCCAATAATTCTGAAGGCCTAGTCTACGTGCTGATCTAACCGCCTTCTTAGCTGCCTGTTCCGTGTGTGCTCAGAGTAAGTCTCCACCACACCTTCCAGTGGGCCTCCTACAACCCATACCCAATGGAGAGAGGCCCTGGACCCACCTGTCTATGGATTTCATTGTGGAGTTACCCAACTCCCAGGGCAACACAGTTATCCTTATGGTGGATGACCTGTTTTCGATCTCTTTGTATTCCACTTAAGCAGTTGCCCACTTTCAAGGAACTGGCTTCCATTTTTGCTCGGGAGATCTTTCGCTTACATGGGCTACCCAGGGTGATTGTCTCAGACAGGGGTAGTCAGTTTGTGTCCAGATTCTGGCGAGCCTTTTGTGTACAGTTGGGAATTCAGCTTGCCTTCTCCTCTGCGTATCACCCGCAGTCTAATGGGGTTGCAGAATGAGCCAATCAGTCCTTGGAGCAATTCCTACGTTGCTATATTTCTGACCATCATAACAACTGGTCAGACCTCTTACCGTGGACGGAATTTGCTCACAATAGTGCCTTGAATTCTGCTTCCCAATTATCCCTGTTTATGGCGAACTAGGGTTTCCAACCTACCACGTTGCCTGACTCATTTGTTCCACAGAGTATTCCTGCATTAGAGGAGCATCTCTGTGGTCTTAGTTCTACTTGGGCACAAGTCCAGGAGGCTTTGCAACATGCTAATGATAGGTACAGATTCCATGCTGACCGCAGACGCCTGCCTGCACCTTCCTACCAGGTTGGGGACAGGGTCTGGCTGTCATCTTGCAACCTCTAACTTCGTGTTCCCCCTGAAATTCGCACCTTTTCGTATTCTTGGCAGGATTAACCCAGTGGCTTACGCATTAGACCTTCCTTCTAATATGCGCATCTCAAATTTATTTCATGTCTCCTTATTAAAACCTTTGGTCTGCAACCGCTTTACCACCTTGGTGCCACGTCCTCACCCTGTACAGGTTGAGAACCATGAGGAGTATGAAGTACAGTCCATTGTTGACTCCCGTAGGTTCCTTGGGCGCATACAGTACCTGGTGCATTGGAAAGGGTACGATGCGGAGGAACGCTCTTGGGTCTCATCCTCAGACGTACATTCCCCTGTCCTTCTCCGTGATTTCCATAGACGTTTTCCCCTCAAGCCTGGTGGTCCTCGGGGGGGGGCGCTGAGGAGGGGGTACTGTCAGAGCTGGGCTCAGCCCTTCCTTCCTCTGAGCTGGCTGCTCAGCTGTTGGCTAATTGCCAGCTCCTATCTCTCCACAGTGACTCACCTGTTGATGATATCCTGCTCGTCAGTCCTGCCTACTTAAGCTGTCCAGCCCAGATGATCTCTGCCTTCGCCTTGGTCAACATCACAGAGACTCTCCTGCATTCCTATTAAAGACTTGCTTGGCTGACATTCCTTCTGGCTCCAGATCCTGCTTGCTGTTCCACTATGCTGATGTCTGGCTTCCTGACTTTCTGGCTTGTCTGACTATCCTTTCCAGTTACCGAACTTTGGCTATGTTTTGACTACGTTTGTTGTCTGAACAGAGTTCACTTTTTTTATTAACTGCCTTAAGTGGCTGGAGGCACTGCAATTTATTATATGTGGATTCAGACATTACCCTTTTATTTTTCGTGTACCGTTTGTCAAAACACTTAATTTATTTAAAATTCCCCATACTTATTATCATTAAACTTACATACCACACTAACAACAACCCCCAAAATGCATCTCCAGGACCTACCACCTTTGTGGTCAGGCTGGAGCAGATCTGGTTGGCTTTATAACTTTTGTTTGTGTGTGAGTATCCATTTGCTAATGTGGATTCAATAAAAATTTATAATGGTAATGCACGAGGTGGCCTGTGCGTTTTTTGCTTTAGTTGCACTATCAGGGGCTGAAATGCTCCAGGAAAGCTCTTTTCATACTGAGCTAATCAAAATGACCTGTCAGGGCTGGCCACTCAGCTGTCAGCTAATTGCCAGCTTCTATCTCTCCACAGTGACTCACCTGTTGATGATATCCTGCTCATCAGTCCTGCCTACTTAAGCCGTCCAGCCCAGATGATCTCTGCCTTCACCTTGGTCAACTTTACAGAGACTCTCCTGCCTTCCTGTTAAAGACTTGCTTGGCTGATATTCCTTCTGGCTCCAGATCCTGCTTCCTTCCACTATGCTGATGTCTGGCTTCCTGACTTTCTGGCTTGTCTGACTATCCGTTCCGGTTACCGAACTTTGGCTATGTTTTAACTACATTGGTTCTATTTACTTCTATTATTAAACAAGTGTGATTTAACTGTACTTCTGTCTCGGGCTGATTCATGGTTTCTGACATGACCACAGCCGACCACATTTGAAAGTCGAATGGCTTTGTGTGCTATTGAGAAGGTTATTAGCTACACCTGATTGAGTTTACTAGTCATTTTTAGGAGGGGGTGATCCTTTTTTCCAACTCCATGATTCTGCTTTTGAATTTTTTTTCTCACATGTTGGTGTTATATCTTTCACTTGGATGTTATAAGTTGCACTGAGTAAATACAGCTGAATAAAACAAAAACTGTGTCTGTCTTCATTTCAGGCTGCAAAGCAACAAAATGTGCTTATTTTAAAGGGGGGTGATTCTTTTCTATATCCAGTGTATGTTATGGAGTAGAGTAGGACAGGAGGTGCTCTGTAGTCCTGCCCTAGGGTAACAATGCTGCTCCTTCATAGATACAGTACAGTGAGTGAGCATTGTGACCCTATGTAGGGTCAGTGTTGTCAGGTGAAAATGAAAGAAAAAAAATGAATGTAGCTATCACATCTAAAGACTAGTAAGCTGTGATGTATTGCATATTTTGTTCTTAGGTTTAGTTATGCTTTAAGCATACAAGTACAACAAACAAACCTTTGGAGGGATGAAAAGTACTTTTATATGTACTGTGATACAAATAGATAAATATTATTTACAATTATCTAAATCAATATCATACACGACTAACCTATTGTTATTTTCACGTTGTTAGAAATAGTTTAGTACAAAGACACATAGAAATAAAGGCACTAAATGCAAATATCCTCAAGGTCTATGCACAATCATAATTAAAATGTATGCAAAGCCAAAACTGTTTTTTTTTTTTAAGTTTTGGATATAGCAGGGAAGGTTTAAACGCCTTTCTGGTTATTTTTTTATGTCTGTATCTTGCTGGAGAGATTTACTTTTACTCTTGTCCTGAAGACACAACAGGACGTCAGAGTAAATCTCTCCCAATGGTGCGGGAAATTCCCATCTTAAACAGTTGTCATTAGAACATTTGTCTCCATTGGAAGCTCCACCATCATCTCTTGCTCTCATGACAACTGACAACAACAAATTCAGTATTTTCACTTACTTTCTGTTTCAGTGAAATGGTCACCAAGACAGGTAAATCTCTGGACACAGGCTGGCCAACAAAACTTTGCAGAGGGTCTAAAGCAGGGTATACATGTTCTGTTTTTTTTTTTCATTCAATCAGGAGGTTAAACAGAAAAAAAAGACTAATCCCTGCATCAACACAAACAATGTGTGATGCAGGGATACCACCTGCTGCACTATTGTATTGTGACAGCAGGACTTCCCCCTTCCCCGCCAGAATACACAGATCACCGCTTGCAACCATTGGCTGCAATCGCTAATTGAATGCTGATTTTCCAGCCTGACCGTTTGACAGAAGCCAGTCATTAAACAGGCTTCTGTTGAACAGAGAGTAGCACAATGGACTGAAAGTTGGCTAGTTTTTGCTGAACTGGCTGATTTTTGGTCCATATATACCCATTTTAACCCTCCTTCGTTTTCTCAAAAACTAAAAAATGTTCTGCCTATACATACACTTTAAGTATATTTTCTATGCATTAAGTCTTACTAGCTGGGTAGAAATGGTGGTCCCAGTCCCAGTAATTAGCAGGTAAACCCTTTGAACAAATGTCAAGTTGCTCATTTTCCCCTGTTTGAAGACTTGAACTCAGGCTGTAACTGCTTTGGGTTTCTTCACCAATCCATGAGGACTCTTCTTGTTCAAAGGAGTCAGAAACATCTTCTATAAAGCAATAATCCCAATTCCTCTTTGAATTTTCATCTAAATCTGCTGCCTTTTGTTTCTTGCATTTTGGTTTCCCATTGTGTTGATGACGGCATATGTTTTTCTTATGCTGGTGATAAGAATCCAAACTGTTATCACTATCAGAAGTGGAATGTATTTCCTTCTTATGTTTTTTTTCTTCTAGAGAAGAACCCTGATTCTTGTTCTTTGGCCTTTTTCTTTTCCATGTTCTCTGAACCTCAACCACTGTGTCGGAATCAGACTCGGTTGTTTCAGAGTCATATTGATGATGCAAGATTGGTTTTCTTCTACGGACCTTTGGTAACTTATATTGTGAATGCTTTTTCAAACGCTGGCAGTAAGAATGCAATAACTTACCTAGCAGGTCTTCATGATGGCAGATGTGGTTTTGCCCGGAAACACTGCATTGTCTTATTTTTTTCATTTGCTTAAGTTTTCTTTGCTTCCTTGATGCTCGCTTTACATTTAATTGCCTACTTGAGGTTGCACTTAATTCCTCACTGAAGTACTCTGAAGTACTACTTATTTCTTCCAAAACCTTTTTCAGTTCACTATTTGATCCCAAGCTTTGGCTGTCCTCATCATCATCCCATATTTTCTGATACACCTTCTCACATTTCTTTCCCTGCTGAGGTTTTTCTTTTTTTATCAGAACCTTGTGTTCATTTTCAATCAAATCCTTCCTAGGTTCATTGGCATCTCTTCTGCAAATAGGAGTTTCTAATAAATTCTCCATGGACTCCTGAATATTCACCTCCTTTCTACCATTGTCATCTTCTATATCCTCATCTAACTCTGGGATAGACTTCATCTCTGCAAAATGGCCATTGACATTCTGTAATCTTATCTGAAAGCTGTTCCCCTTCCAAAGGACCACTCTTTTGCACATAGGTTCGTTCAAACGTTCACTTGTTTCTAGAAACATTCTGGCATATTCAGGGTAATGGTAATAATTTAACAAATAATTAATAAATTCATCAGTTTCATAAATCTTTCGTTTTTTGGAAGATCTGATACTGTGGACATGCTGAGAATGAGATAGTTTAAAAATACGATGTTCATAAAAGCGCTGAGGTGGATCATAAGATTCATGTGCATCTTCTAGTTGTGGGTAGTCCTCTTTATAATTCCATTTCTGGCAACTGCTATCAGTGAATGAATGTAGTCTTTGTCCATATGCCTCTGTATCTTCCGTGTGTATTTTTATGTTCACCACCTCATGTTCAGCTTCCATTTCTATTTCATGGTGGCTGTTCTCTTCTTCTGTAGTCTCATGCAGAAAAACCACTTTGCTATTCTCTGAGTATGTGGACACAGAAAAGTCACTGAAAACTGCTTCCATTTCACAGTTATTTTGCTCCTCTTCAAGTCTGTTCACTTGAACCAAATCCTTTGGAGACACAAAAATAAGAATATATCACATTTAGAATTTTCACTCCAAGGCACCTTTTTGGGTTTTGGATAAAATTATGAAAAATAAAAAAAAACCCTGAATATTCCTCTTTGCAGCAAAAGCCCATTTTGATTGTTGGCTCAGGGGTTGGGAAGCAGAGATTTATTTTCTGCCCATTAATCGAATCACCTGATCCAGTGAATGCTGACCACAAAAAGAATCCAGTCTCCTTTAAAACTCTGCAATGTCTCTATCTCAATCCCACAGACTGTGGAGTGCCACATTAAAGTGAAATTTCACCCAAAAGGGGAAGTTCGCTTGTTTGCATCCCCCCCCCCCCCTTCACTACCACATTTGGCACTTTTTTGGAGGGAATGGGGAGTCGGTACTTTTTGACAGGTACACACTCCTACTTCTGGTCAGACCACCGCAACGATCTATGCAGAAGTTTTACCCCCTTCTCTTTCCCCCTGCAGCCTTCCGGGACACATCACAGGTCCCAGAAGACTGCAGGACCATTCACAAAGTGCAGCGCAGTAGGAAACCAACTGTTAAGCCAGAAGGCTTCACTGTTGATCTCCCCTTCCTTAAGAAGGTGGCACCTGCACCCAAACCCAATTAAAGAACTGGCTCGGGTGAGGACATTGCTGCATTCCTGAACAGGTAAGTGCCCTTATATTAAAAGTCAGCAGCTACAGTATTTGTAATTTTTTTTTGGGGGGGGGGGCTGGAGCTACATGGCTACAACTTGTTAAGTACTATGTTTGGAAGAGCCTTATCAACAATGTTAAGAGGTATAAATGTGAGGGTTAAACTATAAGCCACCAACTTCAGCCACTGTGCACTTGAATGGTAAGTATTAGAACTTTTTATTGTAGGATGGCTTTTTTTAATTATAATCTGAGCAGCACAGTGGCATAGTGGTTAGTACTTTTGCCTTGCAGGCTAGGATAATTTTTAAAACCCCAACCCTGACACTACCTGGAATTGAGTTAGGGACCTTAGATTGTAAGCTCTTTGAGGGCAGGGACCGATGTGAATGTACAATATACAGTGCCTTGAAAAAGTATTCACACCTCTTTACATTTTCCACATTTTGTCATGTTACAACCAAAAACGTAAATGTATTTTGTTGAAGTGGAAAGAAAATGATAAATGGTTTTCAAATTTTGTTACAAATAAATATCTGAAAAGTGTGGCATGCATTTGTATTCAGCCCCCTTTACTCTGATACCCCTAACTAAAATAGAGAGGAAACAATTGCCTTCAGAAGTCACCTATCTAGTAAATAGAGTCCACCTGTGTGTAATTTATTCATAGTATAAATACAGCTGTTTTGTGAAGCCCTCTGAGGTTTGTTAGAGAACCTTAGTGAACAAACAGCATCATGAAGGCCAAGGAACACACCAGACAGGTCAGGGATAAAGTTGTACAGTAGCAGGGCTAGGTTATAAAGAAATATCCTAAGCTTTGAACATCTCACAGAGCACTGTTCAATCCATCATCCGCAAATGGAAAGAGTATGGCACAACTGCAAACTACCAAGACATCGCTGTCCACCTAAACTGACAGGCCAGGCAAGGAGAGCATTAATCAGAGAAGCAGCCAAGAGGCCCATGGTAACTCTGGAGGAGCTGAAGAGATTCACAGCTCAGGTGGGAGAATCTGTCCACAGGACAACTATTAGTCGTGCACTCCACAAATCTGGCCTTTATGGAAGAGTAGCAAGAGGATAGCCATTGTTAAAAGAAAGCCATAAGAAGCCCCGTTTGCAGTTTGCAATAAGCCATGTGGGGGACACAGCAAACATGTGGAAGAAGATGCTCTGGTCGCAGGAGACCAAAATTGAACTTTTTGGCCTAAAAGCAAAATGCTAGGTGTGGCAGACAACTAACACTGCACATCACCCTGAACACACCATCCCCACCGCGAAACATAGTGGTGGCAGCATCATGTTGTGGGGATGCTTTTCTTCATCAGAGACAGGGAAGCTCGTCAGAGTTGATGTGAAGATGGATGGCGCCAAATACAGGGCAATCTTAGAGAAAACCTGTTAGAGTCTGCAAAAGACTTGAGACTGAGGCGGAAGTTCACCTTCGAGCAGGACAATGACCCTAAACATACAGCCAGAGCTACAATGGAATGGTTTAGATTAACCACTTCAGCCCTGAAAAGTTTTATTACCTTAAAGGGGTTGTAACCCTCAAGGTTTTTCACCTCTATGCATTAGGGTGAATAACCTCCTGTGATGCAGCAGCCCCCCAGAACCCCCCTTTTACTTACCTGAATCCAGTCTTTCCAGCAATGGGGATGAGCACATCAGCTCCAGCCATTGGCCATTGACTCCCACTGCTGTCAATCAAATCCAATGATGTGGGAGCCTAGTCCTGCTGTCTGTATCAATGGACGCAGCAGCAGGACATGGGAGCGCGCCCGCACAAGTGGAGGGAGAGCGGCTCTCCAGCGGGGCACTCGAGAAGAGGAGGAGCCAGGAGCGCCGCTGAGGGACCCCAGAAGAGGAGGATCGGGGCCACTCTGTGCAAAACCAACTGCACAGAGGGGGTAAGTATGACATGTTTGTTTTTGTTTTTTGTTTTTTAAAACAAACCTTTACATATCCTTTTTGTCACAAGTGATTGAAAAATGACAAAAAAAAGAAAAAAAAATTTTTACACAAAGTTGTCACTGAAATGATATATTGCTCACACATGCCATAGGTATATGTGTAGTTACACCCCAAAATACATTCTGCTGCTTCTCCTGAGTACTGGGATACCACATGTGTGAGACTTTTTGGGAATCTAGCTGCGTACAGGACCCAGAAAACTGAGCACCGCCTTGGGGATTTCTAAGGGCGTACATTTTTGATTTCACTCCTCATTACCTATCACAGTTTCAGAGGCCATGAAATTCCCAGATAGCACAACCCCCCCCCCAATTACCCCATTTTGGAAAGTAGACACCCCAAGATATTTGCTGAGAGGTATGGTGAGTATTTTGCAGATCTCGTTTTTTGTCACAAAGTTTTGAAAATTCAAAAAATAAAAATACATTTTCCTTTTCTTTCTTCCTTTTCCAAAACAAATGAGAGCTGCAAAATACTCACCATGCCTCCTAGCAAATACCTCGTGGTGTCTACTTTCCAAAATGGGGTCATTTGGGGGGGTTTGTGCCATCTTGACATTTCAGGGCCTCCGAAACTGTGATAGGTAGTGAGGAGTAAAATCACCATTTTACGCCCTTAGAAAGCTTTCGGGGTCCTGTACGCAGTTAGGCTCCCAAAAAGTCTCTCACATGTGGTATCCCCGTACTCAGGAGAAGCAACAGAATGTATTTTGGGGTGTAATTTCACATATGCCCATGTCATGTGTGAGCAATATATCATTTAGTGACAACTTTGTGTAAAAAATAAAAATAATAATTTGTAATTTTCCCGAAACTTGTGGCAAAATATAAAAAATATTCCATGGACACAACATGCCTCCCAGCAAATAGCTTGGGGTGTCTACTTTCCAAAAAGGGGTAATTTGGGGGGGTTTTGAACTGTTATTGCATTCTATGCCCAACATTAGAAGCTTATGCCACACATCACCCACTCTTCTAACCAATTAAAGCACACTGTTTGTTTACATGAAAAATACATACCTGGGGGCGTGGCCAACTGCCGAGCAAGATGGACGTGTAGATACACAGCTCCTGCACCGACCGGAATATACCTCGACATCCCCGCTATTCTGGTAACCCCCAGCGACTGCTCAGACCACCAGAACACTGGATTACTCTCCCACACTACACGATATGAACCGCAAACAGAAAGAATACCGTCAGCCTAAGAAGCTGACAGATTATTACACAAAGCCGAAAATCCAAGATGGCGCCCGTGGCCCTGAGTGCGGAACTTCGACGGCCTATACAGATCTCCCTGAGGCGGATGATCTGCAAATAACTCCACAGCTTCACTCTCCTGATGCCTCACCATCATCCCCTGCTTCCTCGGCCTTGCAAAAGCGCAGATGCGCCTGGATGCAGAATCAGCAGTCTCTGAGGTGAGCCCTGTACCTGCTGCAGCCCCAGCTCATCCATCCCCCATAGCAGCCTTCCCTTCCACAAACCAGCCTGTATTAGACACTACAATGAAGGAGATGCTCATCTCACTTCAGAGCTCCCTTCATAATGACATCTCTAATATGTTCCTCAGATTCTCCTCACAAATGAACCATATGGGACATAAAATACACATTGTTGAGAAACAGATGGGGAAATGACCGAAACGGTCAATGATCTTGTAGATGCCCATAATCATACATGAGAAGAACAGCAATGGATGAGGGCCAAAATGGCGGACCTCGAGGACAGATCCCGCCGTAATAATGTCAAGATGAGAGGGGTCCCTGAATCTGTCCTACCGCATGATCTAAACGCATACGCCAGGAAATTGATTTCCACACTCCTGCCTGATCTCACCCCCATGGAAACTATAATCGATCAAATCCATCGCCTCCCTAAACCCCCCGCATCTCCCGGCCGAAGTTCCACGTGATATCCTGATGAGAATTCATTTTTTTCATGCCAAAGACCAACTTCTGTTCAAATCGAGACATCTGGATCAGCTTCCTGCCCCGTACACTAATCTCCAATTGTACGCTGACCTCTCACAACATACTCGTCAATTGAGGAGACAACTGACCACTATTACCAAACCACTCAATAACCACAAGATCCCCTATCAATGGGGCTTTCCTACCAAGATCATAGTCACCAAGAATGGGACCAAGCATAACATCTCCACAGTGGAGGAAGGCCTCAAATTACTCCACCTATGGGGAATAATTCCTGATCCACCTAAGTCAGCGCAACTAAACCGCAGAGAAAACGCTCTACACTCCACTGATAACCGTCACTTCGGTAAGCACTAACCTATACCTGAATAGTGGGCTCATACATGACCCACTTTACCACAACTTCGGTCGGATGCCTTGCTCGTTGCAAATTACTCCATGGACTTACACCCCACAACAACACAGCAGTACCAGTTTTACTTAACTGCTGTCAGTTTTTGTATTTTTGTCTACCCTTTATTCCTTACTAAATTTTATTTTCTCCTCATCCTAAAGTTTTCTTTACCCCACATTTCTTCTTACCTGAGAGCACGCAGAAGCAAAAAGACGCGAGTACCTCAACCGCCAGACCTTTCTACGTCGAAGAACTTATCTGCTAACTGTGAGTAAGAACTTAACGCATATACTATCTTACACCCCCCAACAAGATGCCCAAATTCCTCTCACTAAATGCCAAAGGGCTAAACCATCCGGTAAAAAGAGCTTCATTATGGTACACAGCCCAGAAATCTTCATGTGACATTATCTGAGGAAACGCACTTTAAAAAATCTGCAATGCCACACTGCAATAACAAATCTTTTCCCCACATTTACCATGCTCCAGGCCCCACTAAGAAAAATGGAGTTCTGATTGCAATCAAAAACATAATCAACTTTACGCTCCATAACAGTATGGTTGATGAAGATGGCAGATATCTAGCCCTTGATTTTACCTTGGACAATGCTAGATACACTATTGTTACGGTGTATGCGCCCAACACTAAACAAATTAAATTCCTTTCTAAACTGATACCCAAAATCGCCAAATTCCGCCAAGGAAACCTCATTATCTGCGGAGATTTCAACATCGTACCGGATAACTCCTTAGATGCCTCCTCTCGCAAAACTAGACTTACTTCACCTATGGGACAGTTACTCAGAAACAATGACTTATATGATGTATGGAGATGCCACCATCCCACTGAGAGGGACTACTCCTTCTTTTCCCATCGACACAATTCATACACCAGAATTGATTACTTCTTAGTCGACAAGTGGACTCTACCCAAAATTTCCGAATCATCTTTAGACACGATAACGTGGTCTGACCATGCACCAGTATCTATAACCATCGAGTCTTTGCTTACTTCCTCATGCACGAAGCCAATGCCTCAATTATTCAATCGCCCGAACATTCAGCCACTATCCGTAAACATTTAGAAGAATTTTTTTATCTAAACCAGGGATCGACATCGAGTAACACCATTTTATGGAACGCTCATAAGGCTGTCATCAGAGGGATTCTTATCCAAATAGGTGCTAGAGAGAAAAGGAGGAGATCACAGCGTCTTGACACCATCACCTCCCAAATTAAAACAGCAGAAGTCCAAAACCAAATTACTCCAGATCCTGCCCTTAGAGAAAAACTTGTACTTCTCAGACAAGAATTAAGAAACTTACTACTAGAAACATATGATAGAGCCCAAAAACGATTTAAGGCTAATCACTACTCCACCGGGAATAAGGCAGGGAAAGCCATGGCACTCAGAATCAAAGGTCATCATATTAAAAGCAAGATATCTCACCTCTATCATCCCTCCACAAGACAAAAACTGATAGATCTTCAAGCCATAGCAGAAGCGTTTAGTCATTATTACGAATCACTTTATAATGTGAAAAATGACTCCACTACTAGTCAACCTTGCTTAGAAGATATAGAAAACTTTTTAAAAGAAATTAATCTCCCCAAAGTATCCCCCGCTCAACTAACAATGCTAAATGCTCCATTCTCTCCAATGGAAGTTTTAGATACAATCACATCCCTACCATCTAACAAATCCCCTGGACCAGACGGTCTCACTGGGGAGTACTATAAACAATTCAGTTCCATTCTAGCCCCATTCTTAGCTCAAATGTGTAATGACGCTGCCTCCTCCTCTTCTCTCCCACAGGAAATGTTAAATGCCTTAATCCTTACATTACCGAAGCCAGGCAAGGATCCCACCTCACCGCAAAACTTTAGACCCATATCGCTTCGCAATATTGACACAAAAATTTATGCCAAACTCATAGCAACCAGGTTAGTAAATATTATGCCATCACTAATTCACCAAGATCAATCCGGGTTCACAAAAGGTAGACAAATGTTTGATGCAACCTGTAGAATCATTAATATAATCCACAATGCGGAGTCTGACCGAACGCCTTCTCTGCTTCTATCCCTAGATGCAGAGAAGGCATTCGATAGAGTCAATTGGACCTATCTCCATGCTACACTCCTTAAATTCGGTCTCCAAGGTCACATACTTTCTGCAATAATGGTTTTATACTCAAAACCTTCAGCCCAAGTCTATACCTCTGAGATGCTATCTAAACCATTTCCAATTTCTAATGGCACTCGTCAGGGCTGGCCCTTATCGCCCATCATCTTCAACTTAATAATGGAACCCCTTGCCGAACATATTGGATTAAACACATCCATTACGGGATTCAAAATTAGTAAATTAGAACACAAGATCAATCTGTTTGCTGACAACGTCATCATGATGGTAACCAATCCTATATCCTCCCTGGCTTCGATACAATCTGTGTTACAAAGATTTAGTACCATTTCTTATTACAAGGTCAACGAAAATAAGTCATATATTCTGGACCTAGGTTTAGATGCCATAACTAGCAACCTTCTACGTAACTTCTATACGTACCCATGGGCAGACACAGGTATATCGTATCTAGGAATTACACTCACCAAATGCACCAGAAATCTTTTTAGCAGCAACTACATTGAAGCGAAACAGATGCTTATTAAGGAAACCTCCAAACATTCAAAATTAGAATTTTCTTGGGCTGGCAGACTAGCTGCCTTTAAAATGCTCATACTCCCTAGATTGCTCTACACATTCCGCACACTACCTATTCCACTTACTAACTCATACATCAAATCTCTACAATCAATTATACACCACTACATTTGGCAAGGCAAGAAACCTAGATGTAATCATCTCAAAACTACCAAACACAAACTGGCGGGTGGCCTGGGATACATAGATATTAAAGATTACTATCTAGCCACCATTCTGTCTCAAATGAAGGAATGGGTAAATACGCACCCAACCACACTATGGGGAAACATTGAAAACACCATGACTCCAGGACCCAACCTTAAATACTTGTTATTCAGCACTACAACCAAACACCCAAATCTTCGTTTACACTCACCGACCATACAAGTCTCAGTTAAAGCATGGACAGTGTTACATTCCGCAAAATGGTCCCAATTACCTATCAAAAGCATTCCAATACCTATCCAAACCCTACAATTACTGTCACCTGATTTGAATTTTCTCAAATGGATAGCAGACCAAAATACCTACACCACAGAACTCAGATCTATGATACTACATAAACCCTTTACCCAACTCCAATCACAATTCCAAGCACGGTCCATAGATTTCTTTAATTGCGCCAGGATTCAACAATGTCTCACAGCCCACCCACAATTAGAAGGAGAAATACCACTCGAAATATGGAACTACTACTTCTCCGACAACACACCTACCAAAGGTACCTCACTAATATATTCTACACTACAAGAAAAAACAGTATTCCACAAATCTAAACCATATACAGACTGGGAAAAAGACTTACAGATACAGTTCTCTGAACAACAATGGCAAAAGGTCCTACAATCCATTTATAAATCCACTAGCTTCACCTCTCTCTGGGAATTGATGCATAAAATACACTTAAGATGGTACCTAACACCACAGAGAATGGCCAAATTCCATCCACAATCCTCATCCAAGTGTTGGAGAGAATGTAACCACATAGGTACCTTATCTCACATTCTATGGTCATGTCCAGCCTTAAAAACCCTCTGGAAAGAGGTGGAATACATTCTACAGGATATCTGTCACCTTCCCATCAAACTCACCCCACAATTGGCCATACTGAACTTGAACACTGAATTACTGCCACCACCTTTCAGACTAGTAATCACACACATACTCCTAGCTACCAGATTACTCATAACTAGACGATGGAAAACAACCTTATCCCCAACGCTGACAGAAGTCATAACACTGGTTCACTCCCATTACGCATATGAATCAATTATATCAAAGGGAAAACCCTCATATTCAAAAACCCACAATCTATGGTATCCCTGGACAAATTGGTACACACAAAAACTTACCTGATAATTTTCTGAATATTACTAACACATACTGGATCCGCATTGCTCTACTCACTGAGTATATCGCTCTGCTCTCTACCTCCCTCCCCTACTCTTCCTGCCTCCTACCCCCCCCACCCCCCTCTTTTATTTTTGTTTCAACTACCTTATTTACTAATCTCTCTGTTACACGTTACATACAGTTCATTACGAGTACAATGCTCTCATAAGTACACTCAAGTTCTACAAGTACTCTTGACATGTTCCGATCCATTCACAACCTCACACTTGAAAGTTTTACAATCTACACTTCTGTACTCTTACCATCCTTTGGTAAGAATTGTTAATGTTATTCTACGTTGTTAAATAATTTACTTTTTGAAACATCTTTACACCAAGGGATATGAAGGGTCCCATAATCACCCATGTTACAGCATGAGCCCATATGGGGTACATGGGGGTAATAATCCACACACTTTATCTTACCTTCAACACCTGTCATAGTACTATTGTTTTAACCACGATTGACGAATAAATACTGCTATGTAATTTTCTCGATTATATTGCAATTAGAATGTGATTTATGAAAATGACTGTCCAATATTACACTTAAATCTTCAATAAAAATTATTGAAACAAAAATACATACCTGCACCCCGAGGATGACAGAGTCATTGTCGTTGAAGTGCATGAACCGCAAGATTTGCTCGTACTGAGTCCTGGTCATGGCAGCAGAGAAAAGGGGCATATGGAAAATTGGGTCAGTGGACCAATATGACCGCAACTCACACTTTTTAGTATTTCTCATGAGGGGGGATAGGCCCAGAAAGGTCTTAAATTTGGGAACCGTTATAGGTTTATATTTATATATACATATACATATATATATATATATATATATATATATATATATATATATATATATATATATATATATATATATATATTTTGACGCCCACATTTTTTTTTAGCAGTTTTGTGTGCAGGAGTGCCGCTACCAGCACACATCAGTCATGAGCGCCGGAGGTGCCCCCTCCTCATTGGCCGACGGGTTAGGGGCAACCTGAGAAGGAAAGGGGACTTCTGGATGCAAGAAATTCCATGTTCCCCCGTCCAGGCAGGCAGATGGTGCATCCCAGCAGTGAGTGGGGCTGCATGTGGAACAAAAAGAGGCTGGGCTGTTGCCGCACACTCAGCCTCTTCGCAGCTGCCCATTCAGCTCACGTAACGGCCGGGGGCAGAGACTAGAAGTCAGCTGAATCGTGAGGCCTGACGTGGGAGGGGGTGGAGGAAACGCCATCTCCTGATCTCGGCATAGGTGTCATTGCTGCCGCAGACACCACGGAACCAGAAGCACTACCTGTGATCCTATCCTCCCTGCACTGCCACTGACCCCCCCCAGCACTGACACTGACCCCCCCAGCACTGCCACTGATCCCCATCCCTCCCTACCACTACCACTGATGCCCATCCCTCCCTACCACTGCCACTGATCCCCATCCCTCCCTACCACTACCACTGATCCCCATCCCTCCCTACCACTGCCACTGATCCCCATCCCTCCCCAGCACTGCCACCAATCCCCATCCCTCCCTACTACTGCCACCAATCCCCATCCCTTCCCAGCATTGCCACTGATCCCCATTCCCTCCCTAGCACTGCCACTGATCCCCATCCCTTCCCAGCACTACCACTGATCCCCATCCCTCCCTACCACTGCCACCGATCCCCATCCCTTCCCAGCACTGCCACTGATTCCCATCCCTCCCTACCACTGCCACTGATCCCCATCCCTTCCCAGCACTGCCATTGATCCCCATCCCTTCCCAGCACTGCCACTGATCCCCACCCCTCCCCAGAACTGCCACTGATCCCCATCCCTCCCCAGCACTGCCACCGATCCCCATCCCTCCCTACCACTGCCACGATCCCCATCCCTTCCCAGGACTGCAAATGATCCCCATCCCACCCTATCACTGCCACTGATCTCCATCACTCCCTACCACTGCCACTGGTCCCCATCCCTCTCCAGCACTGCCACCGATCCCCTCCCCTCCCTACCACTGCCATGATCCCCATCCCTTCCCAGGACTGCCAATGATCCCCATCCCACCCTATCACTGCCACTGATCCCATCACTCCCTACCACTGTCACTGATCCCCATCCCTCCCTACCACTGCCACTGATCCCCAATCCCTCCCCAGAACTGCCACCGATCCCCATCCCTTGCCAGGACTGCCAATGATCCCCATCCCTTCCCAGCATTGCCACTGATCCCCATCCCACCCTATCACTGCCACTGATCCCCATCACTCCCTACCATTGACACTGATCCCCATCCCTCACTACCACTGCCACCGATCCCCAATCCCTCCACAGCACTGCCACTAATCCCCATCCCTCCCCAGCACTGCCACTGATCCCCATCCCTCCCCAGCACTGCCACTGATCCCCATCCCTCCCTACCACTGCCACTGATCCCCATCCCTCCCTAGCACTGATTCCATCCCTTCCCAGCACTGCCACTGATCCCTATCCCTCCCTACCACTGCCACTGATCCCCATCCCTCCCTAGCACTGCCATTGATCCCCATCCCTTCCTAGCACTGCCACTGATCCCCATCCCTCCCCAGCACTGCCACTGATCCCCATCCTTTCCCAGCACTGCCACTGATCCCCATCCCTCTCCAGCACTTCTACTGATCCCCCATCCCTCCCCAGCAATGCCACTGATCCCCATCCCTCCCTACCAATGCTACTGATCCCCATCCCTCCCCAGCAATGCCACTGATCCCCATCCCTCCCTACCACTGCCACCAATCCTCATCCCTTCCCAGTACTGCCACTGATCCCCATCCCTCCCTACCACTGCCACCAATCCCCATCCCTTCCCAGCACTGCCACTGATCCCCATCCCTCCCTACCACTGCCACTGATCTCCATCCCTCCCCAGC
The DNA here is from genome assembly GCF_042186555.1 of Aquarana catesbeiana. NCBI lineage: Eukaryota > Metazoa > Chordata > Amphibia > Anura > Ranidae > Aquarana > Aquarana catesbeiana. Next base: position 160,346,165 of record NC_133332.1, on the reverse strand, counting down.
ACTGCCACTGATCCCCATCCTTTCCCAGCACTGCCACTGATTCCCATCCCTCCCTACCACTGCCACTGATCCCCATCCCTTCCCAGCACTGCCACTGATCCCCATCCCTTCCCAGCACTGCTACTGATCCCCATTCCTCCCCAGCACTGCTACTGATCCCCATCCCTCCCTACCACTGCCACGATCCCCATCCCTTCCCAGGACTGCCACCGATCCCCATCCCTCATCAGCACTGCCACTGATCCCCATCCTTCCCCAGCACTGACACTGATCCCCATCCCTTCCCAGCACTGCCACTGATCCCCATCCCTCTCCAGCACTTCTACTGATCCCCCATCCCTCCCCAGCAATGCCACTGATCCCCATCCCTCCCTACCAATGCTACTGATCCCCATCCCTCCCCAGCAATGCCACTGATCCCCATCCCTCCCTACCACTGCCACCAATCCCCATCCCTTCCCAGTACTGCCACTGATCCCCATCCCTCCCTACCACTGCCACCGATCCCCATCCCTTCCCAGCACTACCACTGATCCCCATCCCTCCCTGCCACCAATCCCCATCCCTTCCCAGCACTGCCACTGATCCCCATCCCTCCCTACCACTGCCACTGATCTCCATCCCTCCCCAGCACTGCCACTGATCCCCATCCTTTCCCAGCACTGCCACTGATTCCCATCCCTCCCTACCACTGCCACTGATCCCCATCCCTTCCCAGCACTGCCACTGATCCCCATCCTTTCCCAGCACTGCCACTGATCCCCATCCCTTCCCAGCACTGCTACTGATCCCCATTCCTCCCCAGCACTGCTACCGATCCCCATCCCTCCCTACCACTGCCACGATCCCCATCCCTTCCCAGGACTGCCACCGATCCCCATCCCTCATCAGCACTGCCACTGATCCCCATCCTTCCCCAGCACTGACACTGATCCCCATCCCTTCCCAGCACTGCCACTGATCCCTATCCCTCCCCAGCACTGCCACTGATCCCTATCCCTCCCCAGCACTTGCACTGATCCCCATCCCTCCCCAGCACTGCCACTGATCCCCATCCCTTCCCAACACTGCCACTGATTCCCATCCCTCCCTAGCATTGCCACTGATCCCCATCCCTCCCCAGCACTGCCATTGACCCCCATCTCTCCCTAGCACTGCCACTGATCCTCATCACTTCCCAGTGCTGCCACTGATCCCCATCCCTTCCCAGCACTGCCACTGATCCCCATCCCTATCTACCACTGCTCCCCATCCCTCCGTACCACTGCCACTGATCCCCATGCCTCCCTACCACTGCCACTGATCTCTATCCCTCCCTACCACTGCCTTTGATCCCCACCCCCTACCACTGCCACTGATCCCCATCCCTCCCTACCACTGCCACGATCCCCATTCCTCCCTACCACTGCCACCGATCCCCATCCCTCCGTACCACTGCCACCAATCTCCATCCCTCCCCACCACTGCCACCGATCCCCATCCCTTCCCAGCACAGCCACTGATCCCCATCCCTTCCCAGCACAGCCACTGATCCCCATCCCTTCCCAGCACAGCCACTGATCCCCATCCCTCTCTACCACTGCCACTGATCTCATCCCTCTAGCACTGCCACTGATCCCACCCCCCACCAGCACTACCACTGATCCCCCATCTCTCCCTAGCACTACCACTGATCCCCATCCCTCCCCAGCACTTCCACTGATACCATCCCTCCCCAGCACTGACACTGATACCATTGTCATATACTACCCTAGCCTGCCCCTGTACTACCCTAGCCTGTCCCTATACTACCCTAGGCCGCACCTTGAAATTGAACATAAAAGTATGTCATATGATTTTGCATATAGACAAAATACTGTTTCCTGTAAATCTGACTTCCTGATAAATTTAATTTTAGTTGTAATTATCATGATTCAAAATAATTGATGTGGAGGCCTTTTGGTGGGCATGATTTTTTAATTTTTGGGGTGGGGGCAGAATTTCATTCTTGGCAGCACAATGTCTTGGGCCAGCCCTGGATTTACCCCCCTCTAAAGAAATGACCACTATCTTGGTTGCTATAGACTGCCTCACTAAGATGGCTCACTTTATACCTATCAAGTGGGTACCCTCTGCGGAACAAACTGCAGAGTTGATGGTTCGAGAAGTCTTTAGACTACATGGAATTTCTAGAAGATGTAGTTTCTGACACAGGAGTACAGTTCACTTCAAAATTTTGGAAAAGCTTTTGCTCAGCTTTAGGAGTAACAATTAATCTGTCTAATAGTCAGACCGAGAGGACCAATCAAACGTTAGAGCAGAACCTTTGATGTTTTGTTAGTTATCTTCAGCATGACTGGGTGGACTATCTTCCTACAGCGGAGTTTGCAGTTATAACGATTCTAAACATAGCTCCACTTCTCAGACCCCCTTTTTCCTAAATACTGGGCATCATCCAGCTTTTATTCCTGATCTCCCTATCTTAACTCCAATTCCGGCTGTTACCAACAGATTTACTGCTTTACAGGAGATCCAGCAGAAATTGATCGAGACTTTGAGGGAAGCTCAGGAAAGTTACAAGAAGGCTGCAGATAGACATCGCAGAGCACTTCCTACCTTTCATGTGGGTGACCAAGTTTGGTTATCTACTAAAAATGTAAAGGTTCATGTTCCATCTGCAAAGTTGGGTCAAAAGTTTGTTGGACCTTTCCAGATCTCGGCCCAGATCAACCCAGTCGCCTTTCGCCTAAAACTTCCCAACAGTATGAAGATTCACCCTGTGTTTCACATATCGCTACTCAAACCATTTCACAAAAATACATTTTCTGGAAGAATTCTTCCACCCCCTCCACTTGTTGAGGTACAGGGTGAAGAAGAATATGTGGTGTAGAAAACTCTTGATTCCAGGATCTATAGGAACAAATTATAATATCTGGTTCAATGGGAAGGATATGGGTCAGAAGAAAATTCTTGGGAGCCTGAGCAGAATGTTCATGCTCCTAGATTAACAAGAATTCCACCAGAGGTTCCTTCACAAACCAGGCCCTAAGGTGTCATGGGAGGAGCGGAGTACTGTCAGGACCTGGACTTGAACCTAGGACCTCAGCTGTGTCTGGCAATGAATCTTCTCATTGAGCTTTCTGAGATGCTGGACAGCACCTTGTCAGATCCTTTAGACAACCCTGCCTTGTACCTTGATTTCAGCTGAACCTTGAACTCTTTGCTCCTCCCATGAACTTCCTGATATAAGCCATGTCTCTGCACTTCCTCCTTGCCAGAATATTGTGCTATCTCCAGCCGGTATCTCGCTCCTGTCTTCCCTGCTGCCGTTCATATTTGCTACTGCTTGTTATCGATCCTTGGCTTGTTCCTCGATTACGCTTCCGCCTGATCCCAACCTGCAACTACCCATTACCGATATTTTGGCTTGTTTACTGACCACGCTTCTGTTTGATCCTTACCTGCTTATCTGCTACTGGACCGCAGCTTGCTCACCTCCTGGTGGGGTGATCCTGAGGACTGCAACTTGGCACTAACACGCAGCAAAATCCATCTCCATCTCCACCATCAGAAGCTCTGGTGAACACCCGCACCTTAGGCGAGCCTGCATCATCTGCCAGGGTGACTGCCTGCCAGGCTCTCTGCAGCAAAGTACCTTTCAACGAGTTCCACAAGGTTGTCCGCCGAGTTGGGGTCTCCTTGACTCACCCACTTCTGCAGGGGAACTGGTAGTGACCTCAGGAACCGGTCCATGACCACACGCTCCACTATTTGTGGCCCAGACAGGGACTCTGGCTGTAGCCATTTTCTCACCAAGTGAATTAGGTCGAACATCTGCGATCTTGGGGGCCTCTCGTCTTGGAAGAACCATCTGTGGACCCGCTGTGCTCGAACTGCCAAGGTGACACCAAGTCACGCCAGGATTTCCCGATTGACCTTTTCATAGTCTCCTGCTTCTGCTGACTCCAAATCATAGTAGGCCTTCTGTGATTCTCCAAACAGCAAGGGGGCGACCAGTCCTGCCCACTGGGTTTTGGGCCAACCTTCCCTCTCAGCGGTCCGTTCAAACGTTAAGAGAAAGGCCTCTGGATCATCCTGCTGGTTGGTGGTATTCCTACAACTGCTATAGCAACTGGTCTTCGAGCCTGACCCCTGATCGTGACACACTGTCTGGGATTGACGCTGATACTAACTGATCCTAACACCTAACTGATGTCACGCGTGACACTAATACAGTGATCAGAAAAGAGATCTGTACACTATACTAATGACACAGTGACAGGGAGTGAAAGGGTTAACTGGGGTATGATCAAGGGGTTAAACCTTTATTAGGGACTATATGGGGGTACCCTAAACCTATCTGGGACTACCGCTAACTGCCCTAACACAGTATAGTGATCAGTGAAAAATTTGAAAACTGCACTTGGTGACACTGTGACAGGGAGTCAAGGCCGGCCCTACCATGGGACCCGATGGGACCATTGCTCCCGGGCGGCAAGTTCTGAGGGGCGGCACATTGACGCCTAAGAAGACAGTGGTCCCGCCCGATCGGGCTCCGCTCCGCCCACCGGCTCCTCTCCTTATCTCACTACGTGGATGGCCCGCCACCGCTAGTATTACAAGTAATGGCAGAGCACTCGCTGCCATACCTGCACAGCTGGCCGCCCTCCCATTCTCTCTGTGGCTCCCCCCCCCCATTGCTGCTGACAAGAGAAAGTCAGCTGACAGGCTGACGGCCAACAGCGTAAAGAGGGAGGAGCTTTCTGCTGAGCAGAGACCCCATGATGCAAGAGGGATCACTATAGGCGCAGCTGACACTGAGAGAAAGTAAGTGCCACTAATCCCATCTCCACCACCTCTGCCTGTGTCTAACCCCCCTACCACCCCTGCCTGTGTCTAACCCCCCTACCACCCCACCTGTGTCTACCCCCCTCCTACCACCCCTGCCTGTGTCTAAACCCCTCCCTACCACCCCTGCCTGTATCTAACCACCCCTGCACGTGTCTAACCCCCCCCTACCTGTGTCTAATAAAAAAACCTCCCCTCACCACCACCGCCGCCTCTCTCCACCACCCCTGCCTGTGTCTAACTCCCCTACCACCCCTGTCTGTGTCTAACCACTCCTGCCTGTGTCTAACCCCTCCCTACCACCCCTGCCTGTGTCTAACCCCCCCTACCACCCCTGCCTGTGTCTAAAACCCCCCTCCCCTCACCACCACCATCGCCGCAACCCCTCCCCTCCCCACCACCACCGCCACCTCTGTCTGAACCCCACTATCACTGTTGCATGTAAATTTGACTTCCTATCAAATTAAATTTTAGTTTTAATTGTCATGATATAAAATAATGAATGCGGCAATTTTGGTGGGTGATTGTTTTTTTTTTTGGGGGGGGGGGGCGGCAGTGGTGAGGGGGGGGGCAGCATTTTGATCCTGGGCCCAGGCAGCACAATGCCTTGGGCCGGCCCTGCAGGGAGTGAAAGGGTTAACTGTAGGGGCGGGGGGGGGGGGTGATCAGGGGGTTAAGAGTGTGCCTACGTGTACTGGTGTTAGTGTAGTGCTTGGTGTAATCACTGTGGATGTCTTCTCCTCTCACACTGAAACTGAAAAGGGCTCCATGAGGGGAGATGACATCATTAAACACAGGCAGAGGACAGTATGTATATATTGTATGACCAGGACAAAGCTCTTTTTGGCGCTATCAGTATCTGACAGTGTCTTTAGTGTTGCCTATTAAAGTATACATGTGCTTTTAGCAAAATCTTCTATATCAATGTCAGTGTGATTGGTCTCCTTGTGCAGCAGCTGCTCATAGTTCCCACTAGTGGGCACTTAGAGACCAAAGTAGGCTGCTTATTCAGACTAATAAAGAGCCTCTCCTGACTCTCAACAGTACCCTCTGGTGGCAGCTGGGGGCAACTACTGCATAAAGAGATCACGTAAATACTGCTAGTAGACTCCAGGACACTGTTTCAAACATGCAAGTGCTCTGCTGTTGTCTGATGGTCTGAAATAGCTGGTCAGTTTCTTTTTTTTAATGGCATTATAATGGTTCTACTGTCTGAGGCTCCAACTCCAGGTACTTTCCTGATGAGACTTAGCTGATTGCTATTACAGTGATGCCATATCTAACAATCTGTTGTGATGTCATATCTATCAATCTGTAGATACAAAAAAGCTTTTAAAACCTGGGCTAAGGTTTAAACCTAAATATGATACAATGGTGACATACACGTATGTCATAAGATATACATAAGAGTACAATTACACTGAACACATAAGGTTCCATTCAGATAAGCATAACATATTTTTTTTCATCAGCAAACCTTTTTTCCTTTTGTCCAAAAAAAAAAAATCAATTGACTAAAGACATTACTGCACAGCTCAGTTAAAATGACTGCATTATATTTAGTACCTGGGTATTATTTTATTGACTTTTTGAGGTACTATGTCTATAAAAGTCCATCCACACAGGTAATTGCATACACTATCGCTCCTCATAATAATAAATCACTTTTGTATAATATGGATAACTGTAGCCTGGACATAACTGTAAGGTTCCATGAGCTGTCTATTGAAAATGGACAAGGGCCATCTGAGATCCAAAAACTAATGTAAACAACTAATGATCCTGATTTCATGTAAAAAAAAATTCTACACCTAAGCAATATTTACATTTGTATATATGAAATTATGAATGCGGTAATATTAATGCCATATTAGTGTCTTGATCTTGCTGAGGCATTAATGTAAATAAAACAGTAGGTGACGTTGTAAATTTCTTAAATATGGTAGTAAAGCAGTACAATTACCCAACACTGTTCCCCTATCACATACAGTCAGGTCCATAAATATTGGGACATCGACACAATTCTAATCTTTTTGGCACTATACACCACCACAATGGATTTGAAATGAAACAAACAAGATGTGCTTTAACTGCAGACTTTCAGCTTTAATTTGAGGGTATTTACATCCAAATCAGGTGAACGGTGTAGGAATTACAACAGTTTGTATATGTGCCTCCCACTTTTTAAGGGACCAAAAGTAATGAGACAATTGGCTGCTCAGCTGTTCCATGGCCAGGTGTGTGTGTTATTCCCTCATTATCCCATTTACAAGGAGCAGATAAAAGGTCCAGAGTTCATTTCAAGTGTGCTATTTGCATTTGGAATCTGTTGCTGTCAACGCTCAATATGAGATCCAAAGTGCTGACACTATCAGTGAAGTAAGCCATCATTAGGCTGAAAAAACAAAACAAACCCATCCGAGAGATAGCAAAAACATTAGGTGTGGCCAAATCAACTGTTTGGAACATCCTTAAAAAGAAAGAACGCACCGGTGAGCTCAACAACACCAAAAGACCCAGAAGACCACGGAAAACAATTATGGTGGATCACCAAAGAATTCTTTCCCTGGTGAAGAAAACACCCTTCACAACAGTTGGCCAGATCAAGAACACTCTCCAGGAGGTAGGTGTATGTGTATCAAAGTCAACAATCAAGAGAAGACTTCACCGGAGTGAATACAGAGGGTTCACCACAAGATGTAAACCATTGATGAGCCTCAAAAACAGGAAGGCCAGATTAGAGTTTGCCAAACAACATCTAAAAGAGCCTTCACAGTTCTGGAACAACATCCTATGGACAGATGAGACCAAGATCAACTTGTACCAGAGTGATGGGAAGAGAAGAGTATGGAGAAGGAAAGGAACTGCTCATAATCCAAAGCATAACACCTCATCAGTGAAGCATGTTGGTAGTAGTGTAATGGCGTGGGCATGTATGGCTGCCAATGGAACTGGTGCTCTTGTATTTATTGAAGATGTGACTGCTGACAAAAACAGCAGGATGAATTCTGAAGTGTTTCGGGCAATATTATCTGCTCATATTCAGCAAAATACTTCAGAACTCATTGGATGGTCCTTCACAGTGCAGATGGACATTGACTCGAAGCATACTGCGAAAGCAACCAAAGAGTTTAAGGGAAAGAAGTGGAATGTTATGCAATGGCCAAATCAATCACCTGACCTGAATCCGATTGAGCATGCATTTCACTTGCTGAAGACAAAACTGAAGGGAAAATGCCACAAGAACAAGCAGGAACTGAAGACAGTTGCAGTAGAGGCCTGGAAGAGCGTCACCAGGGATGAAACCCAGCGTCTGGTTATGTCTATGCGTTCCAGACTTCAGGCTGTAATTGACGGCAAAGGATTTGCAACCAAGTATTAAAAAGCGAAAGTTTGATGGATGATTGTTAATCTGTCCCATTACTTTTGGTCCCTTAAAAAGTGGGAGGCACATATACAAACTGTTGTAATTCCTACACCGTTCACCTGATTTGGATGTAATCAGCCTCACATTAAAACTGAAAGTCTGCAGTTAAAGCATATCTTGTTTGTTTCATTTCAAATCCATTGTAGTGGTGTATAGAGCCAAAAAGATTAGAAATGTGTCGATGTCCCAATATTTATGGACCTGACTGTATAGCACTTCAAGTGTTTTTATAGCCACATTTTTTTTTTTTGAACTGGTGAAGCTTTAGGAGCCTTGTTAGAATTTTAGAGCTGTCTATGTCCCCGCTATAGAGATTTACCTTCTTTAAATGTCACTTGGATTGAAAGTGAAGGAAACAAGTTTGAGCTTTAGATTTTCTTTAAAGAAAACCAGTTAAAAAGAAATACGGGGTCCTAGCATTGCTTAACGCCTTCTGAAAATGCTAATTGACTTGAAGGGATGCTGACCCATTATCTTTTATGCTTTAAAAGGGAAGTAGAGCCAACATTTTTTTGGCTAGATTTCTCTTTTGGGTAACAGGAGTACATTTACTAATGTTCTCCTGTGACACAGGGTCAGCTGTTGGTGGGCTATTGCCCACTATCAGCTGACGAGGCAGAGTCATGACAAGTTCAAGAAGGATCCAGACAACATTGTCAGGATCCACCCAGCTGCCTGATTGACAGCTGGCTCCACCTTTTAGCTAATGTATGAGAGCTGGAGCCATTCTTTAGGCAGGTGCAGTCTACTTTCTTCACTGCAGGTAGAGCTCTTCTGCAGCGGCACTACAGTTGAAGAAGAAGTCTATAAGAACACAGTTTCACGATGGCTTCCATTCAATTGGATGCTGCCACCCCATGTGACTCTGGCAGCCACCTTGGGTCAGGCAGAGCCTATATAAGGCCCTGGCTCCCAAGTTTAGCAGGAGTAGGGACAGGTATCCTGCCTGGTAGGGGACAGTACTAGCGTCAGGGAAATGTACCTGATAAGGAGGGAAGGCATAGAGCTTGCAATTTCTCTGGACACCTGCCTGATGGGCACAAGACGGCCAGGCCGCACTCTTCTTCTCTCTACAGACGCTGACAGTTTGGCTACAATCTGCTGTCTACATGCTGGACAATGAATCGAAGAGGTCTGGATGGCCGCACTTCCGTGAAAAAGCACCTTTATTGTAGTAAAATGTTGCAGGTCACATCAAGGTGGATACATAGGACAAGACCGCTAATGCGTTTCACATCAATAGATGCTTACTCATAGCTAGGGAATGATCATTACAACTGAGGCATATATAGGAAGGTGAGTGATCAAAAACATGTGTGACACCTGAGGATTAAACTCTGAACGAATGAAGATCACACCTCCCAGAGCTCATTCAGTTGTAGTAACCTGTGAGTGCCCAGATACAATAGCAAGAAAACAGAAAATTAATTGAATAAAGAGAGAATGAGATTAAAAAGCGTTTGTGCATTTACATGGAATGAAATGGGATAAATTCATATAAAGCTGGGCAGTCGCAAGAAATAACAAAGTATAACAGCATGAGAATGAAAATAGACAAATAACTTGATACATATGTGATGAATTATGTCATTGTGGCAGACACAATCTAAACTCATGTAAATACAGGAAGGTGGAACACCTTGTATATTGCTAAAAATATGTTAATAAACAACATTAAGTGTCATAATATCAGACATGCTGAATTGTATTTTCTCTGCGAGCCAACATTCACACACCAGACGAATACCCAAAAACACTAATGACATGGCACTAACGCTGGGACTTACCAAGGTGCGGTTGCCAGAACCCATCCGAAAAAACGGATAAGGTTAGTGACAACCCACCTCGAACCAAATGTCTAAAGACCATATTTAAACTAAGGGATGTACTGGAGTGCGGATAAAAACAAAGGACTTGAACATATGACCAAAATGTACCCTGATTTATAAGGCGGGGCATTTATATGCATATGTATAACCCCAAAAGATAATCACATGCCAGGGACAAGAAAAGAGAAAAAACTATAAGTGTATACTATATGACCAATATGACCACAATATTAACTCTATTCAAAATCCATAAATATAGGAAGAATGTGGAAAAGAAAGGTCAGGCCATATACTATTTATAAAGGCCAACTCAGAAGTCGAAATAAGAGCTACAAAACAAATGGGAAATAAGAAACGAAAAACCAGGAACAAAAACTAAGAACCAAAAACCTAAAAAGCAAAGACAGAAGACCAGCAACCACACGTTAAAATTAAAAACCCATGTGTGTGGAGTGTGTTGCTATTGAAGGATCACAGGATGTATGCTGGAATGCCGGACTGCAGCATTACGGAGCGAGGAGTCTCGCTTCATGTGCTGCAAACCTTGATTACAAAAAACCAACACCTAAATTGTCTCTGTCATAACACGATGTAGCAAGGGTCTTGCAACGTTAACATGGCCTCATGACAATAAAGGTATTGAATACAAATACTAGGTACAACACCATCATCAACATTAGATACCATGTCTTAAGTTACAAAACAAAACAAAGAAAAAGAAAGTTGTTCCGCTGTCACACGGCCATATGAGGCTAAGCAAGGGTAGAAAATCACAGGCTATAAGTTAAAGTACAGGGCTGCAGCGCTAAGTAGAGAGAAGTCTCACCTCGTGCGCTGCAATCCTTGATTACCAAAAGCAAAAACAATGTTGTTAAAATCTATATGTTGAGGATAAATATGAAGACTGAGGACAGTGCCACCGTAAACGTTGAAATGCATATTGTATAATACAAAAAGGTGCTAATTTTACCGTGATATAGCCACAGATAAAATTATATTTCATAAGGAACCAAAAAGAGGCATTATCATCAGTATTGATGTATCCAAACCACAGATTGTTTTGTGCAAAGAAGCATGATAAACAAACCTCTGAGTACAGTTAGTAAAAGTGGGAAACATCCCATCATAGTTCATCCCAGATGGTTGACGAGTGTCCAAAAAAGAAAATCCATTTGACCTCCTGTCTACACAGAATTTTAAATTTATCTCCTCCTCTGGGTGTTCTCTTGATTTTCTCTAAACCTTGAATAGCAAGACTGGTAGTGTCCTTCTGATGATGGACATTCCAGTGCCGTGCTACATTAGTTGGATGATTCTTTGTGATGTCGTAAAGATGGTCATAAAGTCTATCCTTTAGCCTACGGGTGGTCCTGCCAACGTTTTGTACTTGGCATTTCGTACAGGTAATTGCGTACACAATGTACCGTGTGTTGCAATTTATAAATGAACGTAATTTGTGTACACGACCTGTAGAGGCTGATATCACTTTATCACCTTTCTGGATAAACGGACAGTAAGCACACCCATGACTCCTGCATCTAAAGGTGCCTTGAAAAGATAGCCAGGTGTTAGAGCTTACTGTACTGGAGAAAAGGCTAGGCGATAAAAGACTACCTAGGGATGGGGGCCTTCTAGAGACCGTGCGAATCCCCTTTTGAAGGATGTGAGAGTATATGGGGTCATGTTGTAATACCGGAAGATATTTATTGACTATTTTTGTAATTTTAACAAACTCTTCACTGTACGGAGTGGAAAACGTGGGGATATTAGATTTTATGTGTTCCCAAGGGGTTATCAGTAGTTTATGTCTGGGGGTTTGATTGGCAATATTGAAACCTCGATCAATAATCGAGCTTGAGTACCCTTGAGACTTAAATCTGGCTGTCATAAGTTTGGACTCCTGATAGAAATCATTATCTTTACTGCATATCCTTTTCAACCTAAGAAATTGACCCACCGGGATGCTGTTATAGTGTGGCTGGGATGGCCTGAGTCCGCTCGCAGCAACACATTCCCACATTCCTGAAAAGACTGGAAGCTATCTTACCCTCCACACCGGTAAGTCTAACATCCAGAAATTCTATTGTGTTGGAATTCATGGTTCCTGCAAACTTTAAATTCACTGTCGTTATCATTCAAATAGGTTAACCAATCATTGAAATCATCAACAGGTTTAGAGACAATAAACAGGTCATCGATATAACGACAGTAAAAAATAGTGTCTGAATGACGAGGGCCACCAGCCCCAAAGATGCGGTGCTTTTCCCACCACCTAATGTACAAATTGGCCAGGGACTGAGAGAATTTGGCCCCCATCGATGCACCGCATCTTTGGAGGTAGTGGCCCCCGTCGAACATAAAAAAATTATGGGTTAACCACTTCGCGCCCGCGCTATAGCCGAAAGACGGCTGCAGCACGGACGCTATCTGCCGGGCGGCCGTCCCTGGACGTCCTGTTGTTTACTTCCTCGATGCGCGCTCCTGCGGGCGCACATCGAGGAAGTTCTGTGCTGGCCGTGTCCCTCGGACACAGCCAGTCACAGATCGCTAAAAATGGCCAATCATAGCGGCCGTTTTCAGCGCGATCGGCGGTGCCAATGAGAGACGATCTCATATGTAAACATATGAGATCATCTCTCATCGCCGGTGTTCTGCGGCTCTGCCTCCTCACACAGAGACAGCGTGTGAGGAGGGAGAGCGAGCCGCTGCGGCGGTAAGTAAAAAGAAAAACGAAAAAAAGTGTCCCCACTGCCATCTGTCCCTGCCATCTGTCCCTGCCACCTGTCCCCACTGTCATGTCCCTGCCATCAATCCCCAGTGCCATCTGTCCCCTCTGTCATCAGTGCCACATAGTGCCATCTGTCATCAGTGCCATCTGTCATCAGTGCCACATAGTGCCATCTGTCATCAGTGCCACATAGTGCCATCTGTCATCAGTGCCACCTGTCAGTGTCACGTGCCATCTGTCATCAGTGCCACCTGTCAGTGTCACGTGCCATCTGTCATCAGTGCCACGTATCAGTGCCATCTGTCATCAGTGCCACGTTTTAGTGCCATTTGTCATCAGTGCCACGTATCAGTGCCATCTGTCATCAGTGCCACGTATTAGTACCATCTATCATCAGTGCCACGTATTAGTGCCATCTGTCATCAGTGCCACATATTAGTGCCACCTGTCATCAGTGCCACCTGTCATCAATGCCACGTGTCAGTGCCACATATTAGTGCCATCTGTCAGTGTCACGTGTCATCAGTGCCATGTATTAGTGCCATCTGTCACCAGTGCTACGTATTAGTGCCATCTGTCATCAGTGCCACATCAGTGTCAGTGCCACATCAGTGCCATCTGTCATCAGTGCCACATCAGTGCTACGTATCAGTGCCATCTGTCATCAGTGCCACATCAGTGTCACGTGTCTCACAGGGCCTTCAAAAGTGTAATAGGTAGTCAACAAGTTAGATGTGTAATTTATGCTCCTAGAACACCTGATGGCGCTTCCTGCATGTTGGGCCTCTCTACGTGGCCAGGCTGTGAAAAGTCCCACACATGTGGTATCGTAATACTCAGGAGGAGTAGCAGAATGTATTTTGGGGTGTCATTTGTGGTATATACATGCCATGTGAGAGAAATAACCTATTACAATGACAATTTTGTGGGAAAAAAAAAATCTTCATTTTGCAAAGAATTGTGGGAAAAAATGACAACATCAAAAAGCTCACCATGCATCTTACTAAATACCTTGGAATGTCTACTTTCAAAAAAGGGGTCATTTGGGGGGTATTTGTGCTTTCCCGACTTGTTCGGGTCGCAAGAAATGAGATAGGCCGTCAGTACATCAGGTGTGATCAATTTTTTATGATTTCCACCATAACTTGTAGACTCTCTAACTTTCACACGGACCAAATAATATCCGCTAATTTGGATTATTTTTACCAAAGATATGTAGCATTATAAATTGTGGCCAAAATATATGAAGAAAAATTACTAATTTGCAAAATTTTATCACGGAAACAAAGAAAAATGCGTTTTTTTTTCAAAATTTTCTGTCTTTTTTCATTTGTAGCACAAAAAATAAAAAACCCAGAGGTGATCAAATACCACCAAAAGAAAGATCTATTTGTATGAAAAAAAGTACAAAAAATTCATTTGGGTACAGTATTACATGACTGAGTAATTGTCATTCAAAGTGTGACAGCGCTGAAAGCTGAAAATTGGTCTGGGCAGGAGGGGGGTTTAAGTGCCCAGTAGGCAAGTGGTTAACAGGAATTCCAAACACAACAAAATAAATTCCTGTAAAGCAAAAGAGAACGTTCCTGATCTGTGTAGAAAGTAAGACACTGCTCACAAACCGGAGGTATGAGGTTAGGAGGAATAAAGGCTTGAAACATCACAGGAGATCCAACAGTACTCGTCATGCCATTCAATGGTCTCTAGCTTAGCCAATAGCTGCTTTGTGTCGCGAAGATAACTAGGAAGTTCTGTGACTAGAGGCTGTAGTTGTTGATCGACCCATTGTCCCAGGCGCTCATTGAGTGAGCCAATTCCTGCAACAATAGGTCTGCCCGTAAGAGGGGAAAAGCCTTTATGTACTTTAGGTAAGTGGTGAAAAATGGGCATAAATGGAAACTCGGGTATTAACATTTCTTTGTCCTTAGTTGACAAAATTCCTGCGGAGACCCCTTTATCAAGGAGAGATGAAAGTTCTTTTTTGAAAGCGTCCGTGGGATCTCCCTTAAGAACAAGGTATGTGTCCCTGTCTGAGAGCTGTCTTAAGGCTTCTTCTTTGTAGGCTGATGCTTGCATAACAACTACAGCTCCACCCTTATCAGCATTTTTAATTATAATGGACGGATCGTTTTGTAACTCCTTGAGAGACACTTTTTCTTTGCTGTTAAGATTTGAAATGGACTTATGTGAGATGGTTTTGACTAGACTAACAAGATCCCTTTCAACCAGTTTTTGAAATGGATCCATCTCACTGTCCCTCGAATTAATGAGGTAGAAATCGGATCTAATTTTAAGTGACACTGTATTCGGAATGGAGGAACCTGTGTCTGTATCTAGACTAGATTTGTATGCTAGATCAGTGAGATCAATATGGGTGCAGACATCTGAGAAAAGCAAGGGAGAAGCTGTCTACATGCTGTTGGAACTGTGAGTGCTTCCAGTTGGGCTGCCTTCCCACCAGGCTATTTCTGAACTGTTTCTGCATTATTTCAATGCAAGTTCTTTCATGTCCTGGGACTGATTGTGTCTTTACTTGAGGTGCGTGCATGCGCGAAATGCATTGCGGTGCGATGCCCCCACCCCCACGTCACTTCCAAGCCTGTGGAATGCGCGTCGGCTCTAGGATAACGTGAGGCAGTGCAAGTTTGACATATCCTACAGCTGAGTAGCTACACATATTGGATGCTGGTTTATTCTTATCTTCATGTAAGTGTACATCTTCATCTTGTTTTTATCAATGTTTAAATAAATATACTACACTATATACTCCCTCTTTGTGGTCTTTTCTGGAGTACCTTATTTTAGTGACACTAGATGGTATAGAGAGAATAAGAAAGTGTTGGGAGAAAATTATGACTAAGTCCCCTAGGAGGAGAATTCAGTTGTAACCCGCTTAATGGTCACCTCGTTGGCCCTATGGTTGTGGTGAGCGCAGAATATATACACACGTGGTGGAGCACTTTTTATTGAAGAGTATGGCACATTTTTATATGTTATGCTTTATAATTGTTCTAACTAAAGTGTGAATTGTTTATGACATTTTTTTGGTATATAGGGCAGCGCCTACCTTTTTAATTTTTTGTATTTGCATAGTTTTTGATTCGCAAAAAAGGGGCAGCAGCCCTAGGTCACTGAGTCGGATATATTGGATTTTGGGTTGGTGCCCTTCATATTTATTATAGCATCATATGGATGTTTTTTTTTTCTAAGGGCTCTTTCACACGGAGGATCCGTATGTCCGTTTTTCATCCTTCCGTTTTCGGGATGAAAAAACGGACATACATGTATCCTTATGGAATAGCGGATGTCAGCGGATGAACGTCCGCTGACATCCGACCCGCTCCGATCCGAAAAGTGTAACGGAGGAAAACCCTACTTTTCCATCCGTTTTCGGATCGGATCGGGTGACGACGGACTCTACGGTCCGTCATCATCTGATCCCCCATAGGGGAGAGCAGCGCTCTGTGCAGGCAGAGTGGGTGTTCACGCGTGTCATCACTGATCCGCCCCGTGCGAAAGAGCCCTTACTCACCCCATTGTTCTCCTTTTAAATCAATGACCTAAAACTAGTTACCTTCTGTGTGACACATGCCATGGAATTTTGTTTCTTGCTTCCGATCGTTTTTGTTACATGTAAGTGCAAAGATACTTTTAAATAAATGTAGCTTTTACCGTACTGCACTATGAAGCCTCTTCCTTCTATAATCCTCTATGCTTGAGAGAATCTACAGCGGTATGCTTTGTATAGACACAGAGGACACACGAGATACATTGTAACAAAGTGGAGCAATTATTTTACAAGGAGGGAGTGCCCTTATAGGAGCCTAATGAGTGGGATATTCCTGGTGGCTAAAACCTGTGTGAGCGAGTTAGAGCTCTATCATTTGAGATCCAGTCCTTCTGGTAAAAGGCATGTGGCATCTATCTATCGGAATTTTTACAATTCTCTTTATAGACAACTTTTTTCTTGCACAAAAAGTGTACTTATTTTAGGAAAGAGGAGGAAAGCACAAAAAATGTTATATGACAAACATCCCCAGATTAAACTTTCGCAAACACCTGTGTGGACTACTTGTAGATGTAGGTCTTTAGAAAACACTTACATTCACTTTATCCAGGAGAACAGTGAGAAGCTTGATTGACTCAAGACGTCTCTGAGCAAGTGTTAGTTTCCTATCTTCCCATTCTTGTGTCTCCTCAATTTCATCTTCAGGACAAGCTTCTTTCAGCTCGGCAGCTTTCTGTTCTCGTTTCTGTCTCTGGAGCTTCCTCTTCAACCTGGCTTTCCTTCTCCTGGCTCGGGCTTTTTTCTCCTCAATTTTTCTTTTTCTGTAGATTTTAAGGTAATGGCTTTCATTTTAAATTGACAACACTAATTATAGTTTCAAAGGTACAAAAAGCAGAGCTGTGTTAACCTAAATGTAAAAAAAAAATAAAATCCTCCCAGATTAACAAATTTTGTAGCAGGTTTTTGTATTGTAGATATTGATGTAGGCTTTCCCAGTACTAAATCAGTGCTAAGTGGTAGTGCCATCTAAAATACCAAATCAGGCCCAATGTTCTAATAGGAACACAACCCTTTACACAAGTAGTGCATTACCAAGGATAAAAAAAAAATGTATTATATGGAATAGATGTTTTTTTGTCAATTTTAGAAAATTATTGCTGTATGATTTAATTCATTTGAATAACTAAATGCCTTGTTTAGCAATCATATAATGTACAGTATGTCATATAATTTTTTTAAATAAAGGTTACTTTTTCTTTTACGCCAACATACATGGAGAGACTATCTGGCCTATAAATAATGGATAGATTTTACACTATTAAGATTGTATATATTATTGGAGCAATACTTGCAATCATTTTATATAGAAAGATAATGTGCATATATTCTTAGGTATAAAAGCAGATATATGATCAAATATTAACTATATGTGTCTTGTTGGGAAAGAAAAGAAAGGTAAATAGATTTCTAGATTGTAAGCTCTAACGAGCAGGGCCCTCTGATCCCTCCTGTATTGATTTGTATTGTAAGTGAACTGTCTGCCCTCATGTTGTAAAGCGCTGCGCAAACTGTTGGCGCTATATAAATCCTGTATAATAATAATAAATAGGACTGAAACACTTTTTTTTAAGAAAGTACTATTTTAGGAACCTTCCAAACTTGGTCATGTGATCAAAGGGCTAACCACTTAATTAAGTGATCTTTTCTAAAGGGTAGGATCAAAGGTTTAAAGTGGTTGATTAGTCCTTCAGCAGAAATGGCCTAACCCATTGACAGGTGCTTGGAATAGTATATACTCCAGGAAAGGTAAGTATTTCAATTCTTTTTAATTCTATATTTATCCCAGCAAGCTAATTAGCATTTATGTATGAGTCCACTTTAAAAGGTCACATAATGAACCCTATAAAAGTACTGAGTAACAATTTGTTTACATAGTCCTAAGATACAAATTGGTGTTTTTCATACACATACAGTACTCATAGCTAATATCTATTATACCAGTAGTCAGCGTTATTAAACAATAACTATAAAGGCTTAGGCACAAAGGTGCACAGAGTACGCTGCGTTCAGATCTGTAATGTATATCGATCTGAACTCAGCATTATTGTATGCTATGGGCCCATTCACAGAGCATCATTTTGCTCTGTAGCCTTTAGCCTTTGTGTCCAATGTCCAATTTAGATTGTATTTTATGTTGTACGCATATCAACATTTGTGTGAATGTGTACATCATAAATGGACATGGCCATCTGTGCTGCTACCTTTTGTCCAGTGAATGCAGGGCTGGGGGATGTACACACAATCAATATGTAGGTAGCAGTGGCAGAGCAGGTGCAGAAAGATTTCACCCTTCAAACATTTTGAATGGCTATGGCTAGGTTCACACCTATGCGTGTGACTGCAGGTGGGGGAATCTCAACAATTTCTGCACCCCGCAACCACACACAGTAAAAATGCACTGCTCTGAGAAAACACACAGAGCTGCCATTCAATCTGAATGGCAACCCCACGCAGTGCGTGTGCAGAAGCCACAGGGAAATCACATGGTCAAAATTACCATACAATTACCATACAATTTCCCTGTGGGCTGCGTTTTAGAAAGGTGCATGCACCTTTTTCTGTAGGAAATGCAGGCACGACAGCCCATTGAAATGATTGGGCTGGCGTGCTTAGGCAAACGCTGCCCGCAGAAATGCACAGCATGTGAACCTATGGTGAAGGCTGAGATCATTCTGTTCCTGTGCCGCTGCCTACCAACAGTTGATGTTTACATCTCCTTTTGAATCAGTTAATGACACACCATCAGTCTTTCAGAATAACTGTACACCGAGGTCATTCTTCATCTGCACTGCTGCTGCATCTTCAGGGAGATATGTAAATAACAACAGTGCATAGGCAGCAGCAGCTGTGCAGGTGCAGAATAACTATACATAGTACACATCTCAGGTTCATACAGATGTAAGCGCATGTATGACCGTATGAGTTTAGTTGTAGTACAGACCACTTTTTAAACAAGATCTGGCTGGCAAATTGTATTCAGCCCTGTGGAGGAGGACTTAAAAAATAAACTGATATAAACTTGTCACAGGGCATTTTGGATCATGTTGTCTATTTATACCTCTCTTCTTCCTCCTTCTCTTGCTTCCTCTCCAGCTCCAGCTCTTGGAGCTTAAGACGCTCTGCAGCCCTTTTGTTTACTGCCTCCTCACTAAAGTGGTTGGTGGTGTCCAAACATACCTGATTCAGTGAAAAAAGGAGAAAATGAGATGGTCATATTTTAGACAAGATAAAGAAAGGTTTGATTACAAATTCTGATAAACTTCTAAAAAGGGAGACATATCTTCCCCTGTTATCTTTCCCAGAAGATACTCCCAAAATGGACTAGATGCTGTCATTGCCTGAATGCCAGGGATCAGTGCTGGTATGGGGCAATGTGCACCTGGCACCGTTACTAAACCCAGGACCCTGCATTCACTATATCTGGTCCTCCACAGTACACAGAACATGGAAATGCAATTATTTTAGTAAATATAAACTGCTAAATACCTGCTAAATACCTTTTTGCATCAGCAGTATATAGCAGTCCTGTGGCTTCTATCAGTGTCTGGCTGAGCACTGGTTAAAGCTTGTAGGTGGAATTTTTATTCTCCTCTGACTGTCCCATGAGGCTGCATGACTCCTGACTCTCTGCCTGGACAGTGCTGATTGGCCCTGTGCTGATCATCATGCACCCTCACAAAAAAAAAAAACAAAAAAAAACAACTCTCTAGCAATACACACCAAACTGAGCATGAGCCCCCAAGGCTCTGTGCTATCAGGAGATGGATTGGGGACTGTGGAAGAAGGGGAGGATCAGAGAAGTCAGCATTAAACAGACTTTTTACACAGTGCACAGGATTAACCCCTTAGGTTCCACTGTGAGTATAACAAGCATGCTTTACTGCATATACAGACTTATTTTACTGTTGTGGGTTTAGTAACACTTTAACGCACATCAAGATTGTATAGATGAACCCAAGAAGTCAGATGTTGAAAACATCAGCTGCAAATGTTAAAAGGATAGAAAACAATTCCCTAAAAAGTACTACACAAATGGAGAAAAATACACACAGATAGGAATAGTAAAATACTGACATACTACCCTGTTTCCCCGAAAATAAGACCTAGCGTGATTGTCGGTGATGGCTGCAATATAAGCCCTACCCCCCAAATAAGCCCTACCCTGTTTCCCCAAAAATAAGCCCTACCCTGAAAAGAAGACCTACAAGGACTTTAACTAGGGCTTATTTGGGGGGTAGGACTTATATTGCAGCCATCACCGACAATCACGATAGGTCTTATTTTCGGGGAAACAGGGTACGTATAGAAATATGTGGAGGACTTTCAAGAGAGCATTATTTGATGAGAGACCTGTATCATTCAGATTTTTATGAGGAAGTTATAGACAGAAGAAATAAATTACAGTTAAATCTGTAAATCTGTCAGTTACAATTAAATCAAGAGGACACCAAAGGCGGGCATCCTGCTCTATATAGAATTATACAGTAGTGCCCATAATATGATCTGTATGTAAACACTAATGATCAACTTCTCGTATATGCTCATGTTTGGTCTGTTAAAATATAATTGGAAGCACGTTGTTAGTTCTGCTTGAGTGCAAAAATCCTATTGATTTTGTCAGAAGTTCAGATCTGCCCTAAGTCCTCTGCAACCATCCTGTGTTATCTCAAAGAGGCTGTTTAGTTCTTTTAGTTCTAGTATCTCTTGTCCACTCTGTGTGGAGCCACCTGGAGAAGTGCATTGTCACTTGTAAATACAGAAGCCATGTTTTTGTGTTTATAAGTAAAAATGATGAGCAAAGGGCCAGTGCCAGAGATGGTGGAACAGAGTTCTGGCATGTTCCAGCTGAAAAACCCTGGTTTTATATGTATTCATATCACCTATATACAACTTATATATATTTTACCTTGAAATCACAAGCCAAAGACTTCCCATCCTCAGCAGCATACATGAGTTTCATGCCTTGTAGTGAACTCATAGCATTCATGGCACTTGATTTGTCCTCATATTGGAGAAAAGCATCAAAGGCTTGTAGACTGCCAGGAGTCACTGCCCTCCCCACATCCTCTTCTCTGTATGGATCAAGCATAGGTATATCAATATAGATTATTTTTCCATATCGTTCAAAAGCACTTCTTAATATCTCCTCACTTAGCTTGTCAATATTTGTGTTCCATTCAGAAAACCATTTACATGGTAGTCCTTCCAGATGTATACAAGATGACACAGTAGAATAGTCTGTGATGTCTTCCCCATCTTCTCCCTCTTCTAGCATTTGTTCACTGGTCTCTTCAATGGCTGAACTTTCTAGAGGAGCCTCGTGTACCTCAAGTTTTGCAGGGTCACTTAGATTGTTTATTTGCAATGTTTGTCCATTCATTTTATCTAAGAAAATCTGACACATTTGTTTAGTGTCTGTTTCACCTTCCAGTCGAATGACTTCCTTTGTGCTTTTGACAACCCTGAGAGAAGTGAAATGGTTTGGTGCAACCATAGTTTTCATCTGCTCCAAAATATCCCAGTGTGATACTGGTCGACACTGGTCTGCCTCTTCTGGGACATTGACTGAGATGATTAATTTTGCTTTTGGTTTGAGATAGAGATGATAGGTGGCACATAACTCAACAGCTTCTGAGTCATCATAGACTGGAGTAACAGTCATGGTGTTCTGTGGCCCTGCAACAGATAGTTTAGTAAGTAACATTGTGATTTCATGTGACAGCAAAGCTAAAAAACAGGCATGAATATAAGGGGAACTTTTCAAGAAACAGGATCAAAATACTGAACACACACTCCTGTATACCAGCATAGGCTGTGAATATACACCCAGATACAATGCCTGACATATGTAACTTATAAATAACTTTATAACAGTTTTACAGTATATGCATAGACTAGCTATAAACATCCCGATCCCAAGGCTAATTCTCAAAAGATTAGACTATTTATTGGTACACCTTGGAGGCAAAAAATAGCATGTACAATGTTAGAAGTAATAATTTTCACACAAATAGAACTTGTTGGAAAATCTTGAAGTCTGACAGACCAACAATGTCTTTCTGACCGACTTTGGCCAGGCCATTGCTTAGATTAAATTTTTTAGACCAGAAAAATCTACCATATTCTATCTAGTGTGTGTGTGTGTGTATGTGTATGTGTGTGTGTGTGTGTGTGTGTGTGTGTGTCTACTTCATTAGGCATAAACACAGTTTATTGATTAGGTAGGCCTTCACACCACCTTGTAGTTCAAGGGTGGGCAATGAATTTTCCCATGGGACCTTATGAGAAACTGGGACTGTTGTGGAGGGCCGACCGTAATTCTGCTCAGTATTAATTTAGGTCTGTAAGCATATGAACATAAAGAGAACAAACAGCTGGCTCTAGGAATAATAGGTATGAACTAGGTTAAGAAATAGGTCTCTTCCAGACAGTAGTTGGAGAGTGGTAAAAACTGGTGGCTGAGCCATGTTTTTTACCCCCCCCCCCCCCGGCTAACCACCCAAACTGTTAAATAACAGTTGGATGGAGCTGTTCACATGCTGCAGTCGCAATGCTTTGCGGCCGTGGCATTTATAACTTGGGTTGCAGAGTTTGAGAAGTGACACCACTTGTCAAACTCGCCTATTCAGTTAAATTGGGCCATTTCACAACCATGTGCAATGCGCACTATTGCAGTGTGGTAGTGCATCATTAAAGGGTTAAATCAGGCGGTGAGGCGGCAATAAAACACCTCCTCACTGCCTGTGACATACCCTCTGAAAAGCACTGTGACTGGAAGGATATCGTCTAACATCCATACAGCAAGGATTTCTGCAGATTCTGACCTGGAGTGAAGAACAAGGTGCATTGGTCTTGTGGTTTGCAGCTGGCAGGCACTAACACAAGAAGAACATGGCTGGATATCAGAGAGGTGGGAGAGCATCAAGATGTCTCCTAGGCAATGCTCTCCTGTCAGAACCAAACCTCCCCACTGTTCCGATCAACTCATCAGACTCTCTCCTTCCAGTTCTTGCAGATCCCCACACAGACATATGCCAGTGTTCCTCTCTGAGCCTGTCAGCTTCTCAGTGAGGAAACTGACAGATTCAGAGAGGCATGCTAACAGTGCTGACATCAAGGGCCAGATAGGGACAGCCAAAGGGCCGGATGTGGCCCTGGGGACGCAGTTTTCTCATGTCTTAGTTGGTAATATTTGCTGACATGACATACTAAATCTGACTGCGCAAGCTAGCTTTACAGTGAACACTTCAAGGTTACCTGTTATCAACCCAACTATAACAAACACAATAAAAATACTGAATATAGCCTTTGAGGAAATCTAGCAATTAGAGACCACAAAAGACAGACATAAAATGAATTTGTTGACAACATACTTACATATTCCTAAAAAGGAGTGAATAATAAAAACATTCCTCATTGACCTCTGTAATTGCAGGCAGTATGCAACAATTCATCTTCACCAAAGTCATCCAGATACTTTTTATCAAAAAGAGATTGTTTTAGCCCCCGTTCACACCTATGCGAATTAGATGTGAAGTACACCGCATCTAATTCGCAAGACATTTTAAAATACATTAATATGAATGCATCTGGTTCACATATGTGCGTTGCATTCGCACTGCGCATTGCACAAAAAACGTGTGCGTTTTCTGGGCATTGCGGTGCGAATTACAAGCCCCTTATCTTCTATGGGAACGCATCTGCTTCGCAGATGCATTGCGTTCTGAACATGGATTTTCTCCTTCTGCTCACTACACCTCCACCCCCCCCTCTCCCTCCCCCTCTCCCTGCTCACTGATCCTGAGCTAAAACGCAGATGAGCCTTTGAACAGGAGATTTTTATCTTTCCAGTAAAACCTGAGCTTCAATTCGCACATGTGTGAACCCAGGCTTAAAGTTAATTTATAGTTTTTTAGGGATATGTAAATTTTTGAATATCCATAGCCAGGTCACATGTCCACTTTTAAGCAGAAAGTCAGCCACCCCCCTCCTGGTGATTGGTCACTAGGGCAGCAAGTAATGGATTGTGGGTAGGCCAGGGAGTGTCACATGTTCTCTAATACCCGGACAGACTGCATTCTCGGCAGGCTGGCAAAAAGGAACAAGTGGAAAGTAAATACATGCTGCTTATCGTATGTTCAGTAAAATAAAACGACTTTGTTAAATATGTGCACAGTACAGATTTGCCTTAACCTGGTCATATGAATAATGAGAATGCCTTTGAAGAAATATTGACGTCCATTTTACAATGAAATGTATTTATACAAATCTGTAAACGTAAAGAGGAAGTAAACCCTGCGGGGGGAAAAAAGTTTTCCCCTTCCCTGCAAAGTAAAGGAATAATGTGCTAGTATGCATCACGTACTAGCACATTATGTGACACTTACCTGCAAATTAAACCCGCGCCATCCCCCCCTGCAGGCCGCATCCATGTTTGCCTCTCTTCCTTCCAGCTATGTGACTGGCCAGAGCCACGTAACGTCACTCATGCTCAAGCGTGCCGGAGTCACCAGTCACGGCATTCGGTCCTGAAGAAACGGCACGGGCGGCCACTCAATCAGAGTGCATGCGCCGATGACATCATTGTTGAAGTATACAGTAAATATCTCCTAAACGGCGCAAGTTTAGGAGATATTTACATTACCTATAGGTAAGCCTTATTCTAGGCCTACCTATAGGTACAAGTACTACAGGGAGGTTTACAACCTCTTTAAATTGGCTGCATTGGGGGACTGTTATCTCATTTCTATGGGTACCTTATTTTATGTACCTCTGCCTCTGTATCACTAGTATTAGCAGCATGATCTTTAATTTGTCTTTCTGTTTCCTGTACTACAACACTAACAGAGCCTTTTATCAAATCCCATTCCCTCCTTACAAGACCTACATCTATCTACCTTTCCCTAATGAAATTTAAGTAATCCCTTGTGCATTTGCATTGTTCAGTCAGTAATTTGCTCACTGCTGTATAGTGTTGTGCAAACAACTTAAAAACAAAATGTATCTAATCTAATTTAAATGTATATTGACAATATTCAAGAGAAGAATAAAACATTGGAGATTTGTTTCCTAACCTTTGTGGCCCATTCACACCTTTGTGACAGAGTTGCCAACTTCCAGTAAAATTTTACGAACAGTTCGTAAAATCTGTAAATTTTGCATCTGTCAGCGAATGTTTATTATGGACATACAGACCTCATGTCTGTAATGGGTGTTCATAGAGAGATGCAAAAACTACAGATTTTATGAACTGTTTGTAAATTTACTCAAAGTTGGCAACCCTGCTTTGTGATGTGAATGTAGAAATGCATGTTATGTGCGATAGCAGGTTGCAACCCAACGCACACTGACAGCTCCAACACACATTTTTTGTAGCATACCACAATGCGTGGTAACACATTGCCACGCATTATGCTAGGCTGCATTTCATAAATGGTGTATGTCTGTTTTGGGTGTTTTGATGTTGCCAGCAGATACATTTAAATAGGCTTCCTCAACGCAATGCACGTTAATGTGCAAAAAAAGATATGTTTTTGCAACTCACCAGGATATTAAGGTCTGAAAGGGCCCTAAAAGTGATGCTGTGTTTTGCCCGTGCAGGGCTAGGCAACAGCTTTACTTTACTATCGCACTCCTCAATCACACATATTAACCTTTGTTACTACAGTGTACTATTTGGCTGTTGTTGGCAAAGAAAAATATCTGGTATATCTGGGTATGGGGGAGCATGTGAGTCACTCCCCTTTCTCTGCCATACTATACTGTACAAATTAAAAGAGTACAGAGGACAGCTTGAAAACTTCAGAAGCTTCATTGTAAAGTGACAATGTGCTTTGCCCATGCAGGCCAAAGCAATACGTGCATTTTTTAATGTTTCCCTGCCCAGCAGCATATACTGCCTTTCACTCCCACATGCTCTGTACAGCCAGTGGCAGAAAAAAAGGAAGCCTTGTATTAGATAAAAGTCCTACATCTAGCATACACAGGGCTCTGGACTCCTGTGTGACAGTGCCGTTGGATCCAGGTCACATGCTGCTCTGAATAATCAAAGTACTGGTTTAAAGCATACTGTCCGTGCAAGTCATACTCCTTTGCCCCTTAAAAACATTCTTTAAAATGAAACGTGCAGAGAGGAGCTACAGCGGTGATGCTATCACGCCCGCCAAGGTGCTGCATGTATCTGACTGTATTTCATATGAGTTAATTCCCGCTTGTTGGAAGTAGTTTTACTTTTATTTAATACTACACTATGAGTTCTTCTTCTATCTCCCCTTCTCATTGAGTGTACTGCAGAGCCGTTTGATTGCATGGTCTGCCCATCTTGGAACCCTTGCTCTTTGCATCCATCCATCCCATAGGGATATTGGATTTAGGTGCAGTTTTACTTCCACCCTGGGTCCCAGCAGTTGTTTGTGGATCATCCTGATTGCTTGGTTTTGCCCATTTTGGAATCCTGGCATACATCCATCCCACAGGGATTATGGGATAATGTGCAGCCTGACCTCCATCTTGGGGTCTTAATAGCTGGTAAGCGGCTGGTGAGTGATGTGATGTGTGGCACCGGTTGAACGCATGGTGTCTGCTCGGGTGCCTGACACTCCCACTAGTAGCACCCTAACGTCAAACCCTCCTGAGAGTCGGCAGGGAGAACGGGAACCCCGTGAAGTTCGCTGTTGGTCCTGCTAACAACTGGGTCATAGGGCGGCCCAGTGTCCAAGGTGGGAGGAGCCAATGGAATGTGACATGCCTCGACATGGCTCTATGTTTGCTTTTACCACTGGTCCCATGAACAATCTAAGCCCACTTGAGAGTGCGGTGCGGGTTATTGGGCAGGAGGTTGTAGCGCTTCTTGACTCGGGGAGTGGGGTTACGCTGCTCCGATCAGGCAGGTTTCAGGGAAATCTATTACCCAGGAAAATGATTGGAGTGGTCTCTGTACATGGGGTTGTCAAGGACTATCCAATGGCCCATGTAACCCTGTCCACAACCACAGGAACTGCTACACTGAGAGTTGGGGTGATCCCGGGGTTACCCCATGATTTGCTAATTGGGCGAGACTGCCCCCTATTTTGGGACTTGTGTGAACAAAAGTTCAAAGGTTCAGGGGCCTCCCCTAAAAAGGAGAAACCCCCATGTGAAGTGTTAAATACTGTGTTGAAGGAGGTAAACAGTAAAGAGATCTGTCAGATGTGTGAACCTGCAGGAGCTGACCTAGATCCCCTGCAAGAGTTTGAAGGATTGGAGGCAGCGAGTTCTCCCTCTGGGCCTGACTTGTCATATCTTGGGGGTTCCCGAAGTGATTTCTTTGGTGCTCAGAGGAAGGACTCCCCTTTGATCCCTGCCAGGGAACAGGTCACATCGTTAAGTGGTGAGCCACAGCATCCTGCGGAAGATACGCGCTCTCCCCGAGTTGCTGTGCATCATACGCTATGCTATAGGGTAGCCAAAAATAGCAAAGTGCTTAAACATGGGCATAAACCAGGACCCAGAGAGGGGTTGTCAACCGGTCTGCCAGGGTTGAGCCTACTGTGGAGAGCAGGTGTCTCATGGAGGGACAGGAACCCTCTGAGATAGAAAAAGTTGGCGCTGCTCTCAGTGGTAATGAAGGTAGAATCTTTGCCGGTGACTTTTTACACCCGATGCTACCAGACGACCACATTGAGGACTGCTTGGCTGAATTTGAAACCATGGCATAGTTTAAAGGTGGCCCAGAAGCCGCTGGGCTGAATTGGTGCAACCGCTCCTCACAGAGGAGTACCAGGAAGTGTACCGCCTAATGGAAACTGATAAAAATGACTATGATAGGTTTACAACAGCAATCCGGTCTAGAAATTATGTGGATTCAGAGTAGGAAGGGGGCATAGAACTAAAGCGTGTGCATTTGGGAAAAAAAAGATGCCCTTTCCCAGGCCTATGGCCATTGTGGTGTAAATTGTCCATCCCCAGGCCTGGAACGGGGGGGGGGGGGTGTTGCATGTGGAGAGTCAGCCTGGGGTAGGGTTAAGAAGGGGTTACTTCCCCTTCAGACCTGCTTATTGCCAGCTGAGTTGAAAATGTCAGAGAGGAGAAGTGTGTTTGGAGAAAGATGGCTGTTGAGCTATCAGAGCTGAGAGGAGCTTGAAGCTGGAAGGACCCTTGTTGCCCGTGACTTGATCTTGCTGGGTGAGCTTGCCTGAACTGGGACTTTGCTACGTTATATGCTGTGGCTGGGATGCTGAGCATGATTTAAAAGGACTGTCTTATACTGCTAAGAAGAGTTTTTGTGTTGTTTGAATTGCCTATAAAGACAAAGCCTGTCAATTTTCTGTTGCATTTTGCTGAATAAAGCCTTTCAAGTTGACTGGACTGTCTCACAGCTGCTTGTTAACCCCTTTGGATCCTGACTAATATATATATATATATATATATATATATATATATATATATATATATATGTCCTGTTAGATTGCAACACAATTATTCGTATGGTGACACTTTTGCTCATCCTGTTTCCAATTTTAAAGTACTGAATTGCTTTAAGTTTTACAGCTCAACATACTCTGCAACATACTGTAGTCAAGAAGAATAATTTGACCAGATGAAGAATAACAGTTAGAAAAGAAAGAATGAAACAAAAAAGAAAATAAACTACAGTTGGGGTGACCAGACACAGCTGGTGATGCCCCGATAGAGGAGCGCTTGTGACAGTTATGCTGCGCACACACGGTCGGAATTTCCAACAAATGTTCAATGTGAGCTTGTTGTCGGAAATTCCGACCGTGTGTAGGCTCCACTGGACATTTTTTGTCGGAATTTCCGACAAACAACATTTGAGAGCTGGTTCTCAAATTTTCCGACAACAAAATCCGCGCGTGTGTAGACAATTCTGATGCACAAAATTCCACGCATGCTCTGAATCGAGTACGAGACAGAAGCGCTTGTTCTGGTAAAACTAGCGCTCGTAATGGATCTCGCACATTTGTCACGCTGCAAAGTTTTTAATCTTTTAATGCAGCGCATTCTCTTCTTCTTTATAATGCTAGAATAATGAAGTTGTTTTGCTGCTGATATTCACACAGAGTTCTGACAAACTGATTTCTTTATTATTTCTCGTGATCTCATGAATAATCTTTATTATTTTTTTTTTTGCCAGATCTCCAGAATAATGTTTTATATATTTTTTTTTATAGTGATCTACTTTTTTTAATTTTTTTTTATCAAGATCTCCTGATTTTATTTATTTATTTTTTTTATAGTGATCTCCATAATATTTTTTTTTCATTTTTTGTGTCAAGTTACCACAACACCATTATTATCTTATATTTTTTAACCTCCAGGAGAGGTTGGTGTTGTGTCCCTTTGTCCTTTTTTAACTAAAACACATAGCCAAGTATTTGTGCTAAAAAAAAATAGACATTTATTAGGGGTCATAACAAAATAAAGAGAAAGGCAACGCTGGATAAACTGGTGAAATTGGCGAAGCCTTTGTACCCCAGGGGACACATCAGTTATTTGACAGGCAAAATTGGTAGTCTGAGGAGTGCATTTAATAAGGAGCACAATCCGGTCCAGGACTCTGAGAGATCAGGAGAAGCAGCAGATGACAACACCAAGCCCCTGCACAGCACGAACTCTATGACGAGTACGTACCCACAGCATGGCTAGAAAACAGTCGGCTGGTCATAACGAACTAACAGAACGCACTGAAAATCAGAAAGACCTTGGAAGAGCGAGCTGAAAATCAGAAAAGATCGGACAAGAACGCACTGAAAACCAGATATGAACTGACTACACGCACTGAAAAACAGATACGAACCCACGAGCACAAACTGAAGAGCAGTAACGGACTGAAAAGCACGAGGCTGAAAAGCGTGAATCATCTCTCACCAAACTTCTACTAACACGAGATTAGCAGAAGGAGCCCAAAGGGTGGCACACTTGGTATTGAACATCCTTTTTCTAGTCCCGTCGTACGTGTTAGAAAAAGGACAACATTTGTGTGACCGTGTGTATGCAAGACAAGTTTGAGCCAATATCCGTCTGAAATAAATCCAGTTGTGGGAATGTCCGATCGTCTGTACGTGGCATTAGTTTATAAGGGATTTCGAAACAATGGTAAACCTGATTTATGGAAGTGTGCATTGTTGCAAATAGTGATTTTCCATTGAACCTGAAAAGCTTTGTGATTGTTTACCATTTCCTTTTCTCTATAAAGCTATGGCTAAA
The DNA here is from genome assembly GCF_042186555.1 of Aquarana catesbeiana. Taxonomy (NCBI): domain Eukaryota; kingdom Metazoa; phylum Chordata; class Amphibia; order Anura; family Ranidae; genus Aquarana; species Aquarana catesbeiana. The sequence continues at coordinate 160,315,581 of NC_133332.1, read as the reverse complement.
CCAAGGATATAAGTCACTGTTGTTCCTAGCAGGAAAAATGACAACAGGCTGAATTCTTACCTTCCATTTTTGGCGATAGATCCCCCTTGTAGAGCTATCATCATCAATCAGTCTACATTAACTTATACAACTGTGATGGAGGTAAAACCTAAACTAAGACTTCTGTTGTCTGCCTCTGAATAGAGTACCTCAAGGCTCCAAAACCCTTGGACATGTGGAACAATATATTCGCTGTAGCTGGACCTGCCTGAATAAAGGGCTGAATTTGTGGAAAGGCAACACAAACCAGGATTTAGGATGCCAAGATTTCAGGGGGAGGCAAACTGTCATTTATATCACCTATTGAGGAGAACATATTAGGAAATTAACATTCTACATTAACTAGAGCATTTGAAATTATTTGAGATATATAAAACTGTGCTGCTTCATAGATCTGTGGTCATAGGGAAGGCACAATAGAAGCATCCTAGGCCTTCGCCACATACTAGAAATGTGGCCATGCCTGTTTATAGCAGTAGTAGCAGCCCGAGTTGTTCACTAATGCCGCGTACACATGGCCGGTCTTGCCAACGGGTTAAACCTCATCGGCATTTCCGATGGAAAGATTTAGAACATGTTCTATATCTGAGTCCATTAGAAATGCCGACAGAAAAAGTCAGATGGAGCATACACACGGTTGGAATGTCCGACCGAAAGCTCCCATCTGACTTTTTCTGTTGGGAAGTCCGGCCGTGTGTACGTGGCATAAGGGTCCATTACTGGTATGTCATTCCATAGACTGAGCTGTCAGACAAACTAATTTAACCAACAAATTTGTGCCACTTATCTGTGCAACGTGATGGGGATGGACTACAAATTCTCAGTACTGTTATCACTTTGCTGTTAACATTTGAACTATACTAGATGACATAAGTCAGAAGAGTGCACGGCAGAGCGTGAAGAAGCCAGGGACTTCAGGTCAGGCTAAAACATGTTCAATAATTATCTAAATGGAAAAAAACTCCACCAAACTGAATTCTTCACAGTCATCAGGATCCATAACTTCTTTAAACAAATTACATTTCAATAAATATGCATGCAAGAAAACTGTACTTGTTGCATCTGCTTTTCTACAATTTTTTTGCCCAGTAATCGAATTTGTTATTTTTTAATTTGCTTCATTTGGAGTAAAGAAATCAATAACAATGTATTGTGTGTATGTTCTTATCATGTTGTTTGGACTTAACATAGAGTTATTCATTTACGGTAGATCCAGGAACCCAAGCAAGTTTGTTTGTGCCAAACTATGGCTATGCTCAGATGGATTCCTAAAAGTCAGAGCTCCACTTGCACCCTGTCTGATGAAGTGCACTGTATGTGGTCCATTAGGATGTCATTGCGATAGGGCAGCCTGCAGGTTGGATGCAATGTCCAGGCTGTACCTGCAAAATAAATCCAAACCTGGGCTGCCCCAAAGCACTGATTGCTCTTATTCATCTCTAGCAATGTAAACATTTCAGATAAAAGTGCTATAATTAAGAACTCTCAGTGCATAGCTAATGCTATACAGGAAACATCAACAGCAAAGTCAAGCAGTCTGCCCAATTTATCTTTAAAGAGTAATTTCATGCAAAAAAAGGTGCCATTGTTATCCAGAAAACAGTACAGCTGTGATAAAATCAACGGTTCACCTTGTATTACCAATCACATTCAAACTTCAGGGCAGCTTAGAATCTAAATGATGGCTGTAAAAAAAATTGTATAGTTATTCACCTAGCAGAACTGTTCATTCTATGTAAATGAGGCAAAATCCATGTTCAGGAAATTCCGCGTTATGGCCACTAGATAGAGCTGAGGATCATAGGAAATAAGTATGTATTTCCCTATGATCCTTTATTCCATCTTGTGGCCATAATGAGGTCATTTCCTAAATTACTCTATTTTTTAAACAACCTGTAGAAGAAATAGAAGAGAAACATTCAACTTTGCCTCATCCACACAGATTGCGCAGCGATTTTGCTGGTCAAAACGGTATGCAAAATGAATTAGCACTAACACTTCTGTGCTATGCAACATCCCAGTTTAAGGAGTACAGACAGCAGTACTCAAAGCATGAAAATGTTTTAATTTTTTTTTTCCCCCTGACTGACTCAGCTCCTCTGCCTCCCCACTCCACTCCTTTGCAGTGGGTGTCCCAATTTAAAGTGGGGTTTCACCCAAAAGTGGAACTTCTATTTATTCACCCCCCCCCCTCCGGGTGCCACATTTGGCACCTTTCAGGGGGGAGAGGGGAACAGGGATCTGTTTTTGACAGGTCCCCCTCCCCACTTCTGGAGACAGCGCAGCAGTGCCGTCTCCCGGAAGATCGGCCTCTTCCTTCGCCGCCAGGGCCAATTAGAGAGCGTAGTGCGCTTCGCGCATGCGCAGTAGGGAGCCAGCTGTGAAGCCGAAAGGCTTCACTGCGGGGTTCCCTTACCAGAAGAACGGACCTTTGCTTTAATTATTTAGGTATTGTCATACAAAATGATCCATCCCGCTATCTGACAGACAACCTATATCCTGTGTTGCAGCAGTAAATAATCAAATGACAGGTATGGAAAACATTTCCCTTGACCCTGGTGTGTCGAGTAAATCTCCTTAAGATAACGTTTTCTTCCAAAATTCCTTTATCTTTAGTAATACCCCGGTTCCTATCCTAGTTGCGTTTTTTTTTTGCGATCCAGCAATGTTGCAGGAGTGTCTCGGCTGCCCAGGACTCTCCCTCCTCGTTGGTTGAGACGGCAGCGCAGCACCATTGGCTCCTGCTGCTGTAAATCAAATTCAGTGATCCAATGAGGAGAGAGGGGGCAAGGCCGAACCGCGGCTCCATGTCAACTGAACACACAGATTAGTGGCTTGGCTTGGGTGCCCCCATAGCAAGCTGCTTGCTGTGGGGGCACTTGGCAGGGGGGAGGAGCCTGAAGCACTGGCGAGAGACCCGAGAAGAGGAAGATCTGGGCTGCTCTGTGCAAAACCACTACACAGAGCAGGTAAGTATAACATGTTTGTTATTTTTAAAGAAAAAAACTGAGACTTTAGTTCACTTTAAGTTCCTTCATGTAGCTTATTACACCCTCGGCGTCTCTCAAAGTAGATTTCGCAAAGTAGATTTCAATCAATCATCAATCAATCATTCTCAATCTTTCTAAAACTGAGCTTGTAATATTTCCTCCTTCCCAGTCCCCCCCCCCCCCCCCTCTACTGAGCTTGTAATATTTCCTCCTTCCCGGTCCCCCCCCCCATGACCTTACCATTAAGATCAACAGCACAACCATTGGTCCCTCCACACATGCCAGGGTGCTGGGTGTAATCCTTGACTCTGACCTCTCCTTCAGCCCCCACATCCAATCACTGGCTAAATCCTGCCGCCTTAACCTTCGCAACATCTCCAGAATTCGACCCTTCCTGGCTAATGACACCACAAATCAACTTATTCACTCCTTGATTGTTTCCTGCCTTGACTACTGTAACTCTCTCCTTAATGGCCTACCCTTACGCAGGCTGTCATGACCTTCAGTCTATTATGAATGCTGCTGCTAGACTAATACACCTCACTAACCGATCCATGAATGCTGTTCCTCTCTGCCAGTCTCTTCACTGATTTCCCCTACCCCACCGTATAAAATTCAAAATGCTAACCACAACATACAAGGCCATCCACAACATCTCCCCCAGTTACATCACCAACCTCATCTTCAGATATCGCCCAAATCGTCCCCTCCACTCCTCCCAGGACCTCATGGCTCTCTAGCTCCCTTGTTACCTCCTCTCATGCTCGTCTTCAGGACTTCTCCAGAGCCTCTCCCATCCTTTGGAATTCCCTGCCCCGGTATATCCAATCAGCCCCTAACCTCTGCACCTTTAGGAGATCCCCGAAAACTCACTTATTCAGGGAAGCCTATCCCACACCCACCTAACAACCCCATCAAATCATTCCCCTTTAGAATGTAAGCTCTACGACAGTGGTCATCAACCCTGTCCTCAGGGCCCATCAATAGGCCAGGTTTTATGTATTACCTTGGGAAGATGCAGACTAGAATACTGCAATCACTGAGCAGTAAATTATATCACCTATGATGCATTTCAGTTATCTTGCAAACCTGGCCTGTTAGTGGCCTGTTAGGACAGGGTTGATGACCACTGCTCTACGAGCAGGGCTCTCCTGTGCCTTCTGTATTGTACTGTAATTGTGCTGTCCCCCCTCTACATTGTAAATCACTGCGTAAACTGTTGGCGCTATATAAATCATGAATAATAATAATAATCTTTGTGCTTACAATTATTGCAAAACAATCAATAATTTCTTGTCTTGGCCAATCGATTAAGATCTAAATGTACATGAAGTCTAAATTGATTGGAAAGTAAACTATGGCTCTTTGATTTTTTCTGAATCGACTGCTCTGATTGATTTGCACAATTATCGGATTACAATACCGAAATGTGTATGGCTACTATAAGGGCTTTGAATATCTTCAGTCTAATGACGAACAAGCAAACTTCCAACTAGCCTGAACCATCATTTGTGTGATCCTTATGCCCTAAAATGATCTAAGAACAAACACACGTGGTCAGCGTAGCATTTTCTATACTGATTCTTCTTTTGTAACCAGGATACATTGTTTTAGTGACAAGAAAATAATTCTATTCAATAGCCCCCAGAACAATACAGAACCTAATAAACCACTAAAAAATAATGCAAACAACAAAAATTAAACAAGTTACAGTGCTGACAGCTCAAGGCACTGCTCTCAGTAATAAATCACAAGGGAAATTGTGCTACTCTTCTGGATTTATTAAAAGGCAACATTTGCGCTGTCAGGCCTATAACCCATGACATTAAAAATATATCAATCCATAGCTAAATGACAATATTCTTTGGAAACCATAGTGGAATGATGGAAAAGATTATAGGTAGACTGACACTGTCCAATACCATGTTACTCCAAATTAGTGAACAGATCTGTGAACTGCGATGAAGCTGTGATGAATGCTGATCAGTCAATGAATCATAATGGATCACATGCAGTACATCACTGATTGTTCAAGACCTAAGATCAGTTCACTTATCCCTACATTAGATTCTTGTATTATATTTGACATATTCAAACACATATTCAAGTGATACATCACATTTTGCAAATTGATGTTTTTCACCTTTATTTGTAACCAGCTGTCAGTGGTGTGAAAAGCTATCCCCTTTCAAGACTTAAGGCCGGTACACACAATCAAAAAATGGTCCAAAAACACCGCTTCCGAAGTGATTGTACGATAGTCTGATCGTTATTACACAGCTTTCGAGAGCCGATCATGGCAAAATTATACAGAGGGATAAATACGAACGTTTTTCTCTTACAATACCAGATTGTGTGATTTTTGTTTAATCAGTACAGTTTTTGCCCGAAAATACAATACAGATACAATACAACACATTACATCACTTCTGAATTTTAATTCTGTCGTACAAGAATTTTTGTAACTTTAGTAACTTCTTCATTTTCCATGCAAAAAAAAAAAACGAACGATCATTCCTCCGATAATCTTCTCATTGTGTGCACCAGGCTTTAGAAGAACACGACAAATGAATTTAATACATTGTAAACAAGTTTGTGATGGGGATTATGTGATATCTCAAAGCGCAGCAGTTAATAACAGAGACAGTACAGGTGAGGATAAATATGGATAATTATACTGCATTTGTCTCCAAGGAGCTCACCACAACATCTGGCACCACTTTCTTTTTTAATGCCAACGATCTCATTGTAATTCCAAATCACAGAATAAAATGCTACACTAAAATATATGCATTTTTGTGAGAATAATAATATTAATAAAAGTAATAATAATAAAATAATATCAATTCTATTTTAGGTAGCCTGATCGACACATTAGCAAGTATTTATGTCCATTACATTTCCATTGGCCTTATTTTCAAAATATTGTAGAAGGCAATGGTGTACAATACCCCCTATTGCAACCAAAGATGTAAGTGGTTACTATGGATTATCACACATCTTTGCTGTTACTGCCGTTGTATTAAGTATAAGGGCTTATTTTATAAAAGAGTGCAAAGAGTGATGGTAGTAAGCAAAGTGCCCTTTTGCCATAACAACCAATCAGATTTCATTGATCTGAAGTCAGCTCAGTGAAAGATAAATTTTGACTTCTGAAACATTGATTGCTATGCTTTGTCCTTGATCTTATTCTAAAATTCTAATCTTAAATGGGCTTAAGGTGGCCATTACTGACCTGGATAATTTCTTCCAATTTGGAAAATTATTTGAGGCTGTTTGTGACCTCACTGCAGGTGATAAAAGATTTAAATATCTTCCTATTTATCAATTCTGGGGAGATACCTGTCTATCTATGGCCACTCATAGCCAGTAATGTACTGTAAAGAGCAATTATAATGAGTAGTAGTCCTCTGAAACCAATCAGATTTTACTTTACATTAGTCACAAAGAGATGATTTGTGAGTTGCTGCTATGAGTCGAGCACATCACACTTGATCTTTGGCCTGCTTTATGGAATAAGCCCATTGATGCTGAACACTGCTCGGCATATGGAAAATCCTACACTGCAGAAGTTGCAATTCAACACCTGCTCCTCTATTTATTTGTCACAATGCAAAATCGTTCTCTCAGTATCATATGAAACAAGAAGAGGAACACACGTACACTGAAAGAAATCAACAGCACAATAGAAGAAGCAACAGCACATAAGACTAAGCCTGGGTTCACATAAATGCGAATTGGATGTGTTTTTATCCTCATCCAATTCGCATAACACGTGAGTGACTTTTAATGGAGCCGGTCCACACATGTCTGGGGTGGCTGCAGTGTGGTTTTAAAAAGGGTCCTGTGGGTTTTTGGGACCGGAACAGGTGAGAATTGAAGGAAAAATCTGTACCTGAATCGCCCCTGAACCGGTGAACAGAAACGCACAGGACACCGGACTGCAAACTGCACCGCAGATATGTGAACCCAGCCCCACAGGCATATTTATAAAGCAGTAAATTTGACATTCACAAAACATTCGCTGCAGGGGAATCTTCCAGAATTTAAATTACAGTAATTGATTCACCACCAGCGAATCTTTGGTGAAATAGAGAAAATCACTGCTTTATAAATATGCCCCTTGTGCAAGGCAAAAGCCATTACAATACTGAACATCCACAATTGTATGTCGTATTACACAAGTCACAAGCTGAGAGGCGAGCCTATAAAACAATAAGCAAATACAAAGATGTAACTCAAAGCAAGTGAACCACTAACCACTGACTAAAGCCAACAACAGAAAAACATATGGACATGAGTAACATAATACCCAGTTATAGTTTTTACTAGTTCCACTTCCCTTTGTTTAGAAGATGAAATAGGAAATTATATTTACCAAGTCATAATTCTCCTTTAGTATAATTAAAAAGATAATGTTTTAAAAGCGGTTTTGTTACGTGATGTGCAAGACTGTCTGAAATAGAATAAAAATCAGTTTCTTACCGGTTTTTGGTGTGGGATATACAGAGTCTGACCTGCGTGCTGCTAATCTGTGAGAACAAACAGTCAGGTAGAGTATTTGTCATCTGCTTCCTGCTTTTGCAGAATGTGATGCTAAGATTAGCGTATGAAAACACAGGGGGTTTATGAAGCCCTCTCACTGGCTCCTTCTCTGCATCTAATTGCTTGTCGGCAAACCCTCTCCCTGCTGATGGTCCTCTAACAAATGCCTACCTGGTTTATTTCTTTTACAACCTGTTCAAAGTAGAATTCTCTTTTTCACATTTTATTTCACCTTCCTTAGAAATTCTACTTTAGGTCTGAGAAATATAAAGAGAGGGTAATAAAACATTTAAAAATTCTCAGAAAGTGTAAGTAGCAACCAGGCTACAAGGACATCTATTATAGTTTTGACTGTATGTATACCCAAACAATGAACTTCTCTTATTCACTCCATTTTAGTCTGGTAAATACACCATTGAAAGCATTTTGTTTTATCTGTTTGATACGTTTGAAAAAATACCTGTTGAGTAAACCTGAAATTTAGAGCTGTCCTGTGTCCTGTTAACTCTGCCTGTGTTATCTTAAGGAGTCTGATCGATCCTCCCAGTTCTTTTCTTGGACTACATAACAACCCCCTGTGTTGTGCAGCTGAGGTGAGGGGAGGGATTTTGTAGTTTAGCAGACAACTGAGCAGGGGTAACACAATGTGGGTTATTTATGAAAGGCAAATCCACTTTGCACTACAAGTGCTAACTACAAGTGCAAAGTGCACTTGAAATTGCACTGAAAGTGCACTTGGAAGTGCAGTCGCTGTAGATCCGAGGGGGACATGCAAGGAAAGTAAAAAACAGCATTTTAGCTTGCACATGATTGGATGATAAAATCAGCAGAGCTTCCCCTCATTTCAGATCTTCCCCTTAGATTTACAGCGACTGCACTTCCAAGTGCACTTCGCACTTGTAGTTTGCACTTGTAGTGCAAAGTGGATTTGCCTTTTGTAAATAACCCCCAATGTCTTGCAATTTCAGTACAGCATCATGCACTCTGACACACTTGAACTGAAGGGGGAATATTTATTGAAAATTTATACACTACTTCAACAGTATAAAGGAAAATAAACAGTAATAATTGCTCAACAAATAGGTAAAATAATAGCAATTAAGATATGATTGCTGACAAATAAGTGAAATAGAGAGTAGTCCCTAAACACTATGCTAGGGGTAATCCTGCCTAAAGGAAGCAGAACAATAATAACAGTTTGGCAGTCTATATTAACCCCTGTCCCCACTGGTCAGCATGCTGGGGGCCCAAGTGTGATGTTGGAATACTTAGGATAAAATTTCTCCAAACACTGGTAAAGACACCTGCACTTTGACCTACTTGTACAGTGCTGTTATTTTTATCAAGGTGTACTGGGGCTGGCCATGGCCAGCAACCAGATGCACACTCTATCTCCCTTAATGTCCTTGCATCTCCCTGAGCCCAGGAACAAGCCACTTCCCTTTCCTTTCCCCAGAACTTTAATGACTGTGGGATCTGTAGTTCCTCTGCTCAATCCACAAAGCAGGCTTAGTCTGTATGGACCTACCTCCCCCACAATCCTCAGCTCTTCCCAGCATTTACAGCAGTTTAAGAAGTCCACATCCTCTTCCTCTGAGTGGTGGGTGGTCTTCACAGGCTACACAAAGCCCTGAAAAAAGTCTCCAGTAATATCTGTGCCTGTCCCTCTGTAAACATGGGCAAGGACAGCAGCAGAAACAATAAAATTGACAGCCAAAGCCATGCAGCCCCTCCTCTCTGCCAGTGTTGCAGACCGGGCTACGTCAGTATTTGCATAATAGAGCATCTTGAGGTTGATTTACTAAAACTGGAGAGTGAAAAATCTAGTGCAGCTGTGCATGGTAGCCAATCAGCTTCTAACTTCAGCTTGTTCGCTCAAGCTTTGACAAAAAAAAACTGAAAGCTGATTGGTTTCTATGCAGAGCTGCACCAGATTTTGCATTTCTCCATCTCCAGTTTTAGTAAATCAACCCCTCTGTGTCATCACTAAGTAGATTTCTCTCCATCAGTGGTGGCCTCTCATGCAGGGCGCACGGGCGCCACCCACCCCCATCCATGTGTAGTACCCTCTAGGTATTTGCTAGAGGTGAGATTTTTGGTGAGTACAGGTAAATTTAAGCAGGTCTAGCTGGAAGCTAGGCCTGTTTGTTTTGATCTGTGTGGGCTGGGAGTGGCTTAGAGTAGGCTGGTGACTTACAGACAGCATTACTTCACTGCCACCTCCCTTTTCCTTTTAGAGGATTTTAGAAGAGAGGCAGGGAAGTGGGGAGGAGCTGTCTGGGATGTCTTGGGGAGCCCTGACCATTCCCCAATTAGGATTGGCAGGGGGCAGCCCTCCTTGAAATACCTGGAGTCAGCACAGCTGGGGAGGAGTTGTCGGGTGGAATTACTGAGGATGGAGTGCTAGGCTGTCGGGGCCTTTGAGGGCGCTCCCCATTCTGGGGGGGTGACCTTGAGCCTGGGACTCGGGTGCAGGACGGATCCCTTCAAGAATGCATTAAGGATCTGAACAGGAGGCACAGGGAGGAGTCAGAGAGAGGACAGCGGGAGCTAGTACTGCCGGGAAAGTCTTCAGGACACCACCGGTGTGTGCAGCCAGGAGGGCTGGTGAGTGACATGTGCTATCGGGAGGACTGGAAAGGCATTCCAGAGAGGACTGGGAGGAAACAGTCAGAGCTGGGTGAGGAGTTATTAAGGATTGCAATGTCATGGGTAGTGAGGTCGGCAGCTGCAGCCAGGAGGGCTGGCAGGGCCTGAAGAGGGATTACTGGGAGCAGTAGTCCACCATAGAACAGCTAGCACTAAAGACTTTCTGATTTTGCTACACTAAAAGGGACCCACAGTCCCTGCCTACAGATGGAAATTTTCTAGGGCTTGATTGAGTCAGTGTTGGGCCTAACCATGTGCTAGCTGTACCTGGAAGTGAAGTATTGTGCAGGAGAGAGAGAGAGAGAGAGAAACAGTCTGCAAGCAAGTGTTGTGCTGCTGGAGACTGGAGCTGTAAAGTGTATATAATTGTCCCAACTGATTGAGATACCATCAACCAATTGTTCGTTCTACTGGGCATCCCATATATTCCCATTCCTATCCAAGTTCAAATCCCTCAATAAAAATACAAAAACAAGCACATGGAGTGTTCATTGTCTCTAAGGTGATTGGGAAGTTAATGCCGGGCTGGGCATGGTGACCACTTTTAGCAGCCCCTACGGTGGTACCGCTGCACATGCATCCGACCCCTAAACAACATGCGGGGCACCGGATGCATGAATTTTAATGGGGGTTTTTTTAAGCACATGATTAGAGCTTGAGGCTCTAATTGGCTTAAAAAAAGGGTGGGCATGGGGCGCAGAGCACTGCACCCCCCGAGCCCACCCACTTGTGTAGCAAATTAATATTTGCTATTGTCTTCCTGATTCTCCTCCCGGCCAATCAGGAAGAAGTTCCTGGGACCCGACTGGCCATGGAGTCTTAGGACTTCCGGCCAATTGGGTCTCAGACAGGACCCACTTCCAGTTCAGTCTGGAGGAGAAGCGATGGCCTCCGGAGTGAGGAGCTGCAGCCCGGATCCATGTCTGCCTCCTTCCTAAGGTAAGGAGGCCTCTGATCGCTGCCGCATTCCCGTCCAACTCTCATGGGGAGGGGTTGATGTTGGTTTGCTGGAACAGGTGCATCCGAGCTAGTACCTCCTGTGCAATGCCTGGTGAGCCTCAAGAGCACAGCACTCAGCCTATGAAGTCTCTGTAAACCTCCATATAGTCCATGCAAAAAAGGAGAAAGTCTGGTGCTATGAAAGTCAGATAAAACATTGTTTTATTATTGCATGTGAACAGCAGTCAAAAAGAAAGCCAAAGCATTTTGGCCGTCAGACCTTAATCATGGTGTTGGTTTACTGCCCACCCCCAAAATATTGAGCACCAGCCTCCACTGCTCCACATCCCATCCTGGTGACACGGTAGGACGTGGGAACAAATTTAAAAGCAAGGAAAAATAACCTCTTAGACACTTGTCACCAGAACAGGTGTCCCCATTGGAAGATTCCCCGTCTGCTTCCTGTTCCAGTGATAACCATAAAAGTTTGTATTTCCCATCACTTTCTCTCCTAGGGACAGTGGTCATGTGGACAAATAAGCTAAATCTCCCAAGAGGGGCACGGACAGCAATAAAAAGTCTGCTACTACACCTGGAATAAAAATGTTAACTGTACATACACTTAATCCCTCCTGAACAAATTCATGCAGATTTGTCCAATCAGTACATAATTAAGCAATTAATGAATTATGATTGCCAAGTTTCCCAAAACACACACTTTTGTGTAGATCAGAAATTCTGCATGCAGATATTTATGGGAAAAGCAATAATGTGGCCATTGTATCATTCAATCACCCCTTCCCTATCTGTAAATATTAATGGCCAATTCGGCATCCCAACAGTGCCCTGTAGTGTCTGTGCTACCAGGTATGCTTGCATACTGTTCATGCATTGTCTTCTCCAATATGGCAGCTGGCCTATAGCTACGCTGTGTGGCCATTCTAAACAGTGGTCATTTCCTAAGCAACTTACAATTAGGACAAAAGTTTTATAATTAAGGTCAGTAAAGTCTGTAACTGATGATATATTGTTACTCATCAAGAGTTATACTAGTACCGCTAGGAACATGCTCCAATGAAGGCGACAAACAACCACTATACCTACCGCTATCACTTTCAAGCTCTTAGAGGGGTTGTAAAGGTTAGTTTTTTTTAAAATAAAAATAACAAACACGTTATACTTACCTGCTCTGTGCAAGGGTTTTGCACAGAGCAGCCCTGATCATCTTCTTCCGGGGTGCCAGTTCAGTGAGGAGAGAGACAGTAGCTGGAGCCGCTGGGCTCGTGCACATTGCTGGATCGAATTGGGCTCAGGTAAGAAAAAAGGGGGGGGGGGGTTCTGGGGGGGAGCTGCAGCAAATAGGGTTTTTCCCCTTACCGCATAGAATACATTGAGGTGAAAAACCTTGAGACTTTACAACCACTTTAAGTAACAAGTGTGTATATGTAGTAAAGCATACCTATTATATTCACTGTGGAACCTAAAGTGTTAATCCCCTGCATTGTGTAAAAAGGTTGTGTGATCCTGTCTTCTCTGTTCCTCCCCTGCTTCCACTGTCCCCAATCCATCTCCTGATAGAACAGAGGCTAGAGGACAAGCTGCACATGCTCAGTTTAGTGTGTATTGTTAGAGAGTTTTTTTTCTTGGGAGAGTGCATGTGATCAGCACAGGGAAAATCAGCATGGCCCAGACAGAGAGTCAAGGGTCCTGCAACCTTATAGGACAATCAAAGCAGAATGAAAACTCCTCCTACAAGCTTAAACCAGACACTGATAGAAGTCACAAGGCTGCTCTAACTGCTGATGAGAAACATTATTTAGAAGTTTATATTTACTAAAACTAATGAATTTCCCTGTACTGTGGGAGACCAGATGTAGAGAATGCAGGGTCCTGGGTTTAGTAACACTTTACCACAGCAATGTTATAAAATTTGCATCAGTTGCTTGCTAGTACTACTCAACGTTTCCAAAGTATAGTAAATAGTTAATATGTCTATTTTCATAAAAATAGAAAATACATTGATGACCTCTAAATTTCTAACATTTAATCCTGATCCTAGGTAGGAATTAAAGCAAGTACTTGAGCAAAAGTCGGAGCCTTTGAGCCTTGCTCCCTAATTATTCTCATGACTTTATAGTTTGGCCTGTTTTTAGCTCTGCTCACTGGTCTATCAGATTCCTGCCTGTTTCTATGACTGTCTATTTGCCAGCTGCTCCTGCTACAGTGCACTCCACTATATGACTTGGTCTCCTGTCCACTCGTTAGCAGTTCACAGTAAAGTAAATCTGAGGGCCATATTCTTATACCCAAATCTACAGCTGGTGCCATGCAGGATTCAACAATATCAATGGCATGTCAGAGTTCCGATATGTGTCTGGTTACCTTCATTTTTCATTTTGAGTAGTTTATGTGTTTGTTAGAATGATGTATAAGGAGTGATTTTTAGGCTTTCATTGCAATGAAACCAATGAGCCCTGATTACAATGACATGACACTAAAACTGCAACTTCTACGATACTGTTGGGCTTTAAAACAATGTCTGTAGGCCAGCAGCTTGCTATATAGGGGCACCGGAGCCGAGTCACAGCTCCCTGTGTCCATTCAGACAAGGAGCCCTGACACGGCCCACCCCCTTTCTCCCCTGATTGACTAACTGACTTTGATTGACAGCCGCGGGAGCCAATGGCGCAGCTGCTGTGTCCCAGCCAATCAGCATGAGAGTCCCAGACAGCTAAGACACTCATGGACATTTCTGGAGAGAGAAGGGGCTCAGGTAAGTAATTAGGGGGTGCTGGGGAAGCTGCTACACACAGTAGGTTTTTTATCTTAATGCATAGAATGCATTAAGATAAAAAAACCTCCTGCCTTTAACCATTTCAGCCCTAGAAGAATTTACCCCCTTGATGACCAGAGCATTTTTTGCGATATGGCACTTCGTTGCTTTAACTGGCAATTGCGCGGTCATGCGATGTTGCACCCAAACAAAATTGACGTTGTTTTTTCCCACAAATAGAACTTTCTTTTGGTGGTATTTGATCACCTTTGTGGTTTTATTTTTTGCACTATAAACAAAAAAGACCGACAATTTTTTTAAAAAAAAACAATATTTTTTACTTTTTTCTTAAATAAATATCCCAAAAAAATGTATAAAAAAACTAATTTCTTCCTCAATTTAGGCCAATATGTATTCTTCTACATATTTTTGGTAAATAAAAACAAAATAAGCGTATTTTGATTGGTTTGCTCAAAAGTTATAGAGTCTACAAAGTAGGGGATAGATTTATGGCATTTTTATTATTATTTTTTTTTTTATTAGTAATGGTGGTGATCAGCGATTTTTATCAGGACTGCCACACTGTGGCAGACAGATCGGACACTTTTGACACTATTTTGGGACCATTGACATTTATACAGCGATCAGAGCTAAAAATAGCCACTGATTACTGTATAAATGTCACTGGCAGGGAAGGGGTTAAACACTAGGGGGCGATCAAGTGGTTAAGTGTGTTCCCTCAGTGTGTTCTATTGTAGAGGGGGTGGGCTCTCTAGGACATGACAGAGATCACTGTTCCCGATGACAGGGAGCAGTAGATCTCTGTCATGTTACTAGGCAGAACAGGGAAATGCCTTGTTTACATAGGCATCTCCTCGTTCTGCCTCTCCTTGCCATGATCGTGGGCCACTGCCAGACATCGAGTCCGCGGGACCCGCTAGCCTGAGATGACTGAGGGACGTACGGGTACGCCCATTTGCGCACCCGTGCCATTCTGCCGACATACATCGTCATGCAGCGGTCGGCAAGTGGTTAAGCACATTTTCAAAAACACATTGCCTTAAAGTGATTCTAAACCCTTACATACACCCAGTAAAGTGACTGACTTCAGGTGATACAAAGAGATAAAACAAATCCTCCTACACAAGTTGTACCTGTTTACCTGCAGCCCTTTCTTCTCTATATCCATTTTAAAGCGCTGAATTTTAGAGCTTGTCTGCCATGTGAACCCAATTCAAATTACTTGATTGGCAAAATACATATCTACACACCCAGCTCGTAACTGATGTCTGTAGTCACATTTGTGCTTTAATAGGGTGTACACACGGTCGGACTTTGTTCGGACATTCCGACAACAAAATCCTAGGATTTTTTCCGACAGATGTTGGCTCAAACTTGTCTTGCATACACACGGTCACACAAAGTTGTCGGAAAATCCAATCGTTCTGAACGCGGTGACGTAAAACACGTACGTCGGGACTATAAATGGGGCAGTGGCCAATAGCTTTCATCCCTTTATTTATTCTGAGCATGCGTGGCACTTTGTCCGTCGGATTTGTGTACACACGATCGGAATTTCCGACAACGGATTTTGTTGTCGGAAAATTTTATCTCCTGCTCTCAAACTTTGTGTGTCGGAAAATCCGATGGAAAATGTCCGATGGAGCCCACACACGGTCGGAATTTCCAACAACACGCTCCGATCGGACATTTTCCATCGGAAAATCCGACCGTGTGTACGGGGCATTAGTTTAGCAATTGGCTATAATGATACTTGTAACTTCACATCTACAGTGTATATATGAAATAGATCAAACTTTTTATGTTCATATTTTACATATAAGAAACATGACTATCAGCATGGCAGCCAGAATAGTTTTTTACATATATTTAAAGAGGCCATATAATAAAAGCATCTCTTAGTGTATGCAGTTTTTTTTACCAGTGTTTCTATTATAACTTACCCTTGTGTTATAGATTTGGCATTGTACGGCTGAATATTATGTTTATTAACATTTTCCAAACTGTTAAACAGTCCTAACAGACTGCTAATTTTTTTAGTTTTCCCCACCACACATTCTTGCTGCAGTTAGCAAATCGTATTATGCAATAAGGGAATTCACTGGCCATTGTACCAATAAAAGAACCTGTCATGATTGGAAGCGTTAATTTGCGTCAACGAAAATATTTTCCTTATAACTTTCGTCATCTGCATGATTTCAGTGATTAAAACTAAGGCCTCATGCACAGGAGACGCCGGTGCAAACTCTGCTGAACACGTTTTTAAAAGCTGAAACCGGCGTTTAGAAACGCCCGTTTTGCTGCGTTTGCATGCCGCGTTTAGCCGCGTTTAGCTGCATTTGCGTCTAGAAGCGTCTGCAGAGCAGAGAATGACATTTTGCAACCCGACTTTGGGGCCCCATATCTAGGAACCCCAAATTTGGTATGCAAACACAGTAGAACTAGCACTACAACATATCCAAATTTGGGGTTCCTAGCTCTAAGTGGCCCCGAGATATGGGGCCCCCAATTCGGGTCGCAAAATGTCAAGCACTTCTGCAGCAGAGAATGACATTTTGTGACCCGACTTTGGGGCCCCATATCTTGGGGCCACTTGGTGCTAGGAACCCCAAATTTGTTATATTGTTAGTCCAACTGTGTTAGCACACCAAATTTGGGGTTCCTAGCACCAAGGGACCCTGAGATATGGGGCCCCAAGTTGGGTCGCAAAATGTCAAGCACTTTTCTGCAGCAGAGAATGACATTTTGTGACCCGACTTTGGGGCCCCGTATCTCGGGGCCACTTGGGGCTAGGAACCCCAAATTTGGATATGTTGTAGTGCTAGTTCCACTGTGTTTGCATACCATTTGGGGTTCCTAGCACCAAGTAGCCCCGAGATATGGGGCCCCAAATTCGGGTTGTAAAAAACACTTATAAACGCAAACGCGGCTAAACGCGGTACCCGCGTTTAGCCACGTTTGGCGTCTGAAACGTGGAAATCTTTTGCGTCTGAACCCATTTTTTTGCTTCTGGAAAAACGAGGTTAAACGCAACTGCCTAAAAATGCCAAAAAACGAGACTGTGTACATGGACACATAGGATAACATTGAATGGGTTCAGAGGCAGTTGAAAAAAGTGTCCAACTGCCTCTGAACACAAATTTAACAGCGTCTCGTGTGCATGAGGCCTAAATGTAAAAAAAATTAGAAATAAGTCAATTGGTGAAAACTATGATGAAAATCAATTCCAATTTTCATCAATGAAGGAAAATCGAATGAAAAGAGAGTGAGAGAGGGACATTTACCCACCTGAACTTCCACTTTCCTCTGAGCTCTGCCTGTCTGTCAAAGCCTCAGCCCTTGATAAGCTGTATTGGCTGAGAGTAGCAGGTTCCTTCTGTCTGCCTGCTGCCTGGAACAATGCCCTGGAAACTCGTGGTAAGTGTTTCCCCTCCCAGCACGGTAGCAGTGCTTAGCACTGTGTAAAATAACAGACCAGTTCTCTGCCCTTTGCCTTCCCTCACTCCCATTTACTTCCCCATCCCTCCCTATGTGTTATTCGATTTTTACTCCAGGAGTATATAATGAGTTTGAAAATTCTAGAGAAATACTTAAATAACGCATTACAATTTAACTAAACCCATTAGATTTTAGTCTAATAAAATGTAACAGGGATTTTAATCTACTAAAATGTACTGGATATTTTAGTCTACTAAAACGAAAACAATTCAGATGACTAAAATACCACTAAAATAGCATTTTAGTCAAAAGACTATGACTAAAACAAAATCGAAATTTGATGTCACTATTAACACTGATGATTGGGCTCATGCAGGAATCAGAATATTCAGCCTTTAGATATTATAACTCTGCAGGCTGTCCTCATTTAGGCGATCCCTAAAAACTCATCACTACAGGGAAGCCTAACAACTGAACTTTTCTTTCATCGACATCCCCACACAGTTATTACCTTTTGTACCGCTCTCCCCTTCTATTAGATTGTAAGCTCTCACAAACAGGGCCCTCCTAACCCTCTTGTCTTGAATTGTACAGTACTGTACCTGTACTGTCTATCTTTATATTGTAAAGAGCAGCGCTAACTGTTGGCACTCTATAAAATCCTGTATGTGGTTTTAAATCTGCAGTTCTGGAAGTACAGATTGGCCCAGGGGCTAAAAGGAACACAGGGGGTCCCCTAGTTACAAACATCTGACTTACAAACGACTCCTACTTACAAACGGAGGGAGACAACAGGAAGTGAGAGGAAATCTACCCCTAGGAAGGGAAATTCACTCCTGTAAGAGTTATTATGGGAAAAAGGTACCTCCACTGATGCTTTATCACCAAGGCTTGTTTCCACAACAACCCAAAATTTTTAAAATCCAGTTGTCATTGGGACAGTAAATGAGGTGAAATCTTCTGACAGACAGCAAAACAAATGTTACAGGGGTGTTAACCCTTCCCTATGCTATCCAAAAAGCTTAAAAATATTTTTTTTGGCTGGAGCTACACTTAAAAAATGTACCTGTTCTGACTTACAGATTCAACTTAAGAACAAACCTACAGTCCCTAACTTGTTTGTAACCCAGGGACCCCCTGTATGCATACATTGACTCACTAATGTATAATAAGTATACCCCTTATTTTTTTAATTTGTGATAAAAGTGAGGCACACAACAGATATATTCTTTGCTCTAATTCATTCCAAAGAGGATTTATCGGGTTGAGGTGCAGGCCAGTAAAGTTCCTCCACCCCAAACTCACTCATCCATGTCTTTATGGACTTTGCTTTATGCACTGGTGTGCAGTTATGCAGACCTGACCTCAACCCAATAGAATACCTTTGGGATGAATTAGAGTGGAGACTGCGAGCCAGGCCATCTTGTCCAACATCAGTTCCTGACCTCACAAATGCACTTCTGGAAGAATGGTCAAACATTCTCATAGACACACTCCTAAACCTTGAGGGCAGCCTTCCCAGAAGAGTTGAAGCTGTTATAGCTGCAAAGGGTGGGTTAACTTAATGTTGAACACTACGGACTAGGACTGGGATGACGTTAAAGTTCACGTGTCCCAATACTTTTGACAATATAGTGAATGTTACAATCTGATTGCAAAATCTCCTTTAGACCTACCAACAACTATGCAGTGCAAGGGCCTGCCTAACTGAATACAAAGTGAATGAATAGACTGTATTTCTCTACCCGATGCTGATCCCTCAGACAGGGACACAAGAACAATAAAAGCACTTCTTCAGTAGAATGGAGAAGGGATCATATCAGATTTGGTTGCTGTGTGCACTGGAGAATTCACTTCACATTGCCACCTGGACAGGGTTCGAGGAACTAAATACAATTGGATATTGGTCCCATCTCTGAGGAGATTTGGGACGATGTTCTCCGGTCCCCGTCGAGGGTGTCTCTTTTTCCATCACACAGACTGACCCAGATTTTTACTCTCCATAGGGTCTATAGAACTCTGCAGTTTCTCTGTGCAATTGGACTGAAATCTGAGCCAGCCTGTGCTAGATGCGGTAACACAGGTACATTAATACATCTTTTGTGGCGATGTCCAAAACGTCAAAGATACTGGGTGGAGGTGATTGGTACCTTCAATAGGGTATTGGTTATAAATATGCCGGTTGAACCGCTTATATGTATATTGGGTTACTGTGATACCTCTATCTATACCTCCCCCTATTGGTAATATTATAAGGCATGCATATTTTGTTGCCCGTAGACAGATTGCTCTTAAGTGGACCTCTCCACATCCACCGACTGTGTTCGATTGGATTGTAGATCTCAATAGGATCATTCTTTTTGAAAAGCATACATATTGGCGGGGCTTGTTGAAGGGAAGTGGTTTGGGGTTTATTTATTTACTTTTTTCTGGGGAGTTTTGGTTTAGTGTGATTTCTATTTTTGTGGTTTTGTCTGTATTGTGTCAATGTCGTTTTCATATAAAATAATAAAAAGGATTTGATTAAAAAAAATACAATTGGTTTGAGTTACCTTATGCTGTTACAAAATGTACAGTAGTTTTGTGAAATATAAATGTTGTCTGACTTAATGTGAGCATTTCTGGAATCTGCATGCTTAAATTTGTTCAATAAACTTCTTTCTGATAAAAAAAAAAATGTTGTATGACTTTTTTCATTTTAACAGTTAAAGGTTATGTTAAAGGTAGGTGATTATTTTTGACAAGCTCTAACCTTGTTTTCATGTTGAGTTTAGAGTAATCCCTGAGATGTGGGTCTCTTGACACCCACTGCTGTCTCCAGGCTCATTGTCATGGCATTAATACCTGAGCAGGTGAGCTGAGTATTTGACTGTCTAACATCAGTTGAGATTGTGTGACAAAATGCCATACCTTCTTTCTTACATAACACAAAGGGCAACTATCAAAAACTATCTTTAAAAATATATGAATATTACTTTATAAATTTAAAGCGTATTTCCACGTTTGCAGGAAAATTGGGATAATGTCTATGCTCTATATATTTTACATATAACCTCCAGCATTTTTTTTTTTACAACCAGGAGTGCTTTATTGTAGAATTAACATTTACAATATTATGTAATCACATTTTGTTATACATAAAGTATATTTAGTACAGGTTTGTCAGCATTTCACACAAAGCATATACCGTGAACCAATGTCAAGAAAAGAGGAAATCCAAGACCATAAACCTTATCAAATGCAGTAATTTCTTTATTCCCTGCTCGGGGGCTATATATTTGAGTAATGGAGGGGGGAGAGAACAGGAAAGGAGGCAGGGAAAGGGAAAAACCAGTAGGGAACATAACCCCGGGGGGGGGGGGGCGAGGGGCGGAGAGGGGAGACAGCGGAAACCAGAAACACCAGAAGAAAGCAGGGGTCAATCAGCATATCCTCCGCTCTACTGATAGTGTCCTGTTGTCTAATTCGATGCCCATGATGACCAAACTTTGTCAAATTTCCATGGGCATCCCCGGTTAATGTACGTCAACTTATATAGTGGCAGAGCAGCATTTACTTTATTTTCCCATGTAGCTACATCCGGGGGGACAGAGGAGGTCCACCTACACAGTATCTCTTTCTTAGCATAAAAGAGCAAATATGAAATTAGTAATTTACTATGATGCGATCTCTGATCATCCTCATGTATACCCAGTAAGGCCAATTCAGGTGTCACGGGAACATTCAAGTCCAGGCGGACGTTTAAATGATCAAATACTCCCTCCCAGAAGTTTGACAGCTTAGGACATTCCCAGAACATGTGTAAATATGATCCCGGATGTGTCAAACATCTGGGGCATTGTGGATCTCTATCTGGATATATTCTAGACATACGAACCGGGGTAAAATAAACCCTATGGAGGAATTTGGTCTGTATAAGTTTATCTCCTGCAGCTATAACCAGCTTGGGGCTCTGTTCAAGACTGTCCTCCCAATCCTCTCTTTCTAACATTGGAATATCGGCCTTCCATTGTTCCCATAGTCTATCCATTTTTACGTTGTCAATTGGCAGTAAAATACCATATAGAGCCGAAAGTGGCTTTATTAGGTCCTCACAGGACAGTAGATTCTCTACGGGGTCCAATTTCAGAGTAGGCTGCGTCTGGAATTGGGCCCTGGCCGCATGCCTCAGTTGAATATAGCGGAAGAACATCCACCCAGGTAGCTCATATTTCCTTGCTAGTTGCGAAAATGACATCAGTGTACCCGTAGGCATAATATCCCTTAGTGTCTTAATGCCGAATCTTGCCCACACCTGGGGGTCTGGTATTGACCTAAAATGAGGTAAGTTGGGATTTCCCCAGAGAGGCTGGACCGGTGACCACTGACCCGCTATGAGGAACCGACGTCTAGCTGCAACCCAAACCTTCATCGTTGCCTTAGTTGGGGCGGGGAGGTTTTTATAAGCTCCCACTCCTCTATACGCCAAATTTTGTAGTTCCTGTAGGGAGCCTAGCCAGGCTGCCTCTACACAAACCGCAGCGTTAGATTTACTCGCCGCAAACCACCAGTATACAGTGACCAGCATAGCTGCCCAGTAGTACACCCGAAAATCCGGGAGGGCCAATCCCCCCAGTTGTGTCGGTGCGCGGAGTGTGGTTTTTGCCAGTCTAGGTATGGAACCATTCCATATAAAAGCAGTAATGCATTTATCAATTTCTTGAAAGAAGCTCTGCGGTATCCAAATCGGACTGTTCCGGAAAAAATAATTAAACTTAGGTAGGATAACCATTTTGAGGATACTTATGCGGCCTAATAAGTTCAATGGAAGTCCGGACCAAGACTGGCATTTTTCCCTTAGAAGTTTAAGCAACGGGAGCAGGTTCAGTGCATAATATTGGGCAACATCCCTAGATACCTTGACCCCAAGGTACCTGAATTCGCTAACCCACTGTAGTGATGTGTGATTGTGAGGGCCTTGGGACTGCATATCCAGTGAGAAAAGGACCGATTTGTTCCAATTGATTCGGATGCCTGATAACGCACCAAATCCATCAAATAACTCCAGGGCGGCAGACAACGAGGGTCCAGGGTCATTTAGATAGAGTAGCGCGTCATCCGCATAAAGGGATATTTTCTCTTCCAGATTGCCAACCCGAATTCCCTTAATTTCTTGTGACTCACGAATTAAGATTGCTAGTGGTTCCAGGGCCAAGGCAAACAAACTAGGGGATAGGGGGCATCCTTGACGGGTGCCCCTGTGTAAAGAAAAAGCGTCTGACACTCGGTCATTAGTGCGTACCCTAGCTTTGGGAGCTCTGTAAAGTAGTTGCAACCAGTGTATGAATCTGGGTCCAAACCCAAAGTGCTGTAACACCCCCCAAAGGTACAACCACTCTACAGAGTCAAACGCCTTTTCGGCGTCTAGGGAGGCAATCACCCGAGATCCTGCAGTATCATGACCGAACGAAAGGTTTAGGAAAAGGCGTCTAAGATTTATGTCGGTACCTTTGCCCGGCATAAACCCTGTTTGGTCGACATGGACCAGGGTGGAGATAACCGACGACAATCGATTAGCTAGAATTTTTGCTAGAATTTTTGCATCGACATTAAGTAAAGATATTGGCCTAAAGGATGCACATTCCTGCGGGTCCTTACCAGGTTTGGGTATTAGAACTATAATAGCTTCCTCCATAGATTCTGGGAGAGCACCTGTCTGATCCAGTCCAGAAAAGAGGGATTTCAATCTAGGGGCAAGCACTTCTATGTGTTGTGCATAGAATTCTGTGGGAAGGCCGTCTGCACCCGGAGTTTTCCCGCACTGCAAACTACCAATTGCAGTCTGGACCTCCTCCAGGGAAAAATCCCCCTCTAATAAATTTTTATGTTCCTCTGAGAGGGACGGGAAAGGGATTGCATCTAAATACTCCTGTAGTTCCACTGGCGTAAACTGGGCTCTAGAGGTGTATACCTCCCTGAAAAACTTCAGGAATTCAGCATTTATTTCCTCAGGTGATGAGAGTAATTGTCCATCGGCGCGCCTGATACTAGCTATGTGGGTGGAGGCTGCCTGGTTCTTTGCTAGCCAAGCTAACAGACGTCCATTCTTATTTCCGTGCTCAAATATTTTTTGCTTTGTATATAGCATAGATTTTTTAGTCTGTTCTACATTATGCAGGGATAATTCACGTAGGGAGTTCTGCCATAAATAATAATTGTTATTATTAGGGGATTGAATATAGTCTGACTCACATCTAGCGGCCTTTTCCTCCAGTGTCTCCCGAGTCTTGGAGGCCTCTTTTTGCAAGAAAGAGATACGGGCAATATAATCCCCCCTCACTTTTGACTTAAAAGCATCCCATAACACATTAGCATTAGCAGAATCGCCGTTTTCATTCCAGTAGTTACAAATATTTTCTATCATTGTCTCCTGGACTCTATCATCCTTGGCCCAGAATCCGGACAGACACCACAATTTAAGCCCCGGAGATTTAAGCAGTGAGATTTTAAGGTGGACAGGGGCATGATCTGAGATACCTCGAGGCAAATGCTCCACTGCCCCTACCCAACGCAAGGCCCCGGGTGAAGCATATACAAGGTCTATACGTGAGAGTGCTCGATAGGAGGCCGAGTGGCACGTATATTCTCTTTTATTTGGGTGAAAGTGACGCCACACGTCTGTAAGAGCAAACGTGTCAGCCCATCCCCCCAAGGCCACTGCATTACGGGTCACCATGTGTAATCTGTCCAGATCCTGTGATGGAGCCATGTTAAAATCACCAAAAATGAAAACTTCAGGCACATTAAATCCCATTACCAAATGCATAATGTCGTTTAGCAATTGTGCATCAGCCGGAGGTGGGAGATATAGGCCTACCAGCACCAATCCTCTATCATAAAGTGAAGCCTTAATAATCACATATCTGCCCCCCGGGTCAATCTTAATATCTAGGATCTGTAGAGGTAGGGACCTGCGGATCAAAATGCTCATACCCCTAGCATAATTTGAGTAGGTGGAATGATGATGAGCTCCCACCCATGCCTTCCGTAGTCCTAAGACACGTCTGCCTATCAAGTGGGTCTCTTGAAGTATACAAATATGTGGATTGTACCTTTGTAAGTATTTAAACACCAGTGACCTCTTTGTGGCTGAGTTTAGACCCCGGACATTCCAGGAAACAATAGATATCTCAGCCATTTGTATAAGCAAGATCCGCACGTCCCCCCCCCACCACACCAGCCCCCCAGATATAGATATTCTATCCACGTCATTGTTCCCCTTAGGCCTAAGGAGGCGTTATATGAATTGGTTAAATGCATAAGCATGTGCGAGCCAATAACATTCCAGCTACAATCAAGCCACTCCTTTATAAAACTTGCAATTGCTGCAACTTCAAAAAACTGCAACGGCAGATAACCCCCCCCCCTCCCCACATCCCCCCTCGGAACCGAGGATGCTCCACACCTTGAACCCCCAACATCTATACTTAAAAGAGGGCAAGCACTTGTAGCGTGAAGTGTTACCTAGCAAGGCAACAGAGTTGCTGGTTCATTATGCATAACTTATCTCCTGGGAGCCCCCAGGGGTACGTATCTTAGTTACAAAACGGTTTTAATAAAATAAGAATAAAAAGAGAAGAGAAAAAAGGACTTGTATATAACCATTAACAGTGTAATTCAGACATATTAAGGCAAGCTAGTCCTGGATTCGCAGGGATACCTGTTGTCCATAGCATCAACACAGCTAAGAACTCCCCAAGTATGCCTCCTAACACAACCAACCTATGGATTGTCACATGCGTTATAACTGGAATCGGAGAAGTTCAGTTTCCCGGTTGCAGTATTTCAGCATACCCTAGGCAGTTGTGATTGAGGATAGTTCTCCCCTGATAGCCGATGTTTCCGCACCAGGGGGCTGAATGCCCCAAGCCAAGACAGCAGCGGTGTAAGGCCAAGCAGGTCTTCTATATAGTTTAACTCCCTCCAACATGGACGAGACTATTTGAGTGGTGAAGTCCACACAACACCTCAACACCAGCTCCGGTGCATCACTCAACTTGCTCATTAGAATATACACAGACATTCGGCTTGGTAAATAAGACCTCCAGATCTGTAGCGACCATCAGTCTATGTGTAATGATTTGATGCATGCACCAGGATATGATTGCTTAACTACGTCTACACACATTAGGCGGTTGTCCTGAAAAAAGGGGGGTTGTCTCCATTTCAGACCTCTATAAAACCTGTTGAGAGGTGTTGTAGCTTGCGTGTGTATATGACCGGCGGGCTTAGAATTTGTGCCTTGCCAAGCAAGGGCAGAGATCGTAGACATGCAACAGCCTCATAAGGTACGTCGGTCACTTTCCAACGCTCCAATTCTATAGTACAAGCTGTAGCTTCCAGACAGAGTTAATGAGCTGCAGCTGTCATCCGGCATTCATCTTGTAAGAGGGTGACCCCACTGCTTCCCCCACACAGCACATTGCACAGTAGAGTTCCAGCACCGCAACTATTGTATATCAAATTCCGATCCCCATTCCATGTAAAAGACAGAGTGATTAGCCTGCTTCAAAGACTCAAAAAGAGAAAAAATACCATAGGTATATCATAAGTTGCTTGAGCATAAAGCAGTGAGTTTGAACTTACACTTAACGTTGTGGAGGTAAAGAGTCCAACCATGCGGCAGCATCACGAGGCGCGGTAAAGAATTTCACTGTTTCCCCATCCTGCACCCTCAGCTTGGCAGGGAACAGGATACTATACTTTATATTTCTCGCCCGTAGCCCCATTTTGATTTGGTCAAAGGACCTACGTAGCTTCTGAGTTTCCAATGAGAAATCGGGGAAAAACATCAGGGTGGCATTCTGATATTTTAACTCACCGGCTCTGCAAGCTGCACGGAGTATTTCGTCCCGATCCATGAAATTAAGAACCTGAAAGATCAAAGTGCGGGGGTTAGATCCTGGTGGTCCCGGAACTGGAGGGATCCTGTGGGCGCGCTCCACCGTAAAATATGGCGAGAACTGGGCCATCGGCAGTATTTCTCTTAGGATCTCTTCTACAAAGATCGTGGGATTCTTTCCCTCCGCACCCTCCGGCATACCCACGAGTCGGAGGTTATTCCTCCTATTCCTGTTTTCTGCGTCGTCGACCTTAAATTCCAGCGCTCTGACCTTCGTTTGTAAGGTGCGGATCGAGGCTGTGTGCTCTGTGACCGTATCCTCCGTCAGTCCCACACGTTGCTCCGCTTCCGACACCCGAGCACGGAGTTTATCAAAGTCCTGCCGAATGAGGCTAACATCAAGTTGGACGGCCTCAATTTTGTTAGTCAGGGCAGTTTGACATGTTGCTATTGCAGCCATCACCTCTTGAAAGCCAAGTCTCTGCGCGTCTGCCTGCTCCTCCATGTCCGTTTGGGATGCCATGTTCTTTGCACGGCCAGGAGAGGCTCGCACGTGGGGAGTCCCCTGTGGGGCTGTTTTCTCCTCGTCCGGTGGAAAACGAAGCTTCTTTCCCCTGTGTCTTGTCTTGTATGGCATCCGGAGTTGTTCTGTCCACTTTATAGTGAGAAAAACCCGCCAGGAGAAAGGATTTAAAACGGATCTCCAGCAGAGCTCTAAAACCTGCTTCCTCTCAGGTCGCCATCTTGGCCACGCCCCCTCAACCTCCAGCATTTTTAATTGCATCTTTCACTCCATGATCCTACCAGTATCTGCCTTTGCTTTAGCTCAAAACATGTTGGGAGGCAAAAGTGGGAAGTTTGCACGAGGATGATTGGTGTGAGGTATTAGACACTTGCAAACTGGCCTTCACTACATTGTCTGATAGACTTACTTAGCTCTATATTTTGCACATGTCCTACGTAATCCCAGCTGTCTAAAGTTCAGCCCAATCATAGTTCATAAAGTCTTAAATGCTCTAGTGCCACCAATACTTTTTATCATGTTCTGTGGGACTCCCCTACAATAAAAGACATTTGGAAGCAAATATTCCAGTTTTTACATGATAGAATGGGTTCCCTGATATCCCTGGACCCCAAACAATGTCTATTGGGTCACTTCACAGATTCTAAAATTGACAAATTCACAACAGATCACAACAATCTCTATTCACAGAGCGTAAATTGCTAGCAGGTACATGAATCCAAGCTCTCCCACTACCTTTGAGCATAAGTCGTTTATTTATGAACACAGAGGTTGCCCTTCCAAATACCAAAAGGTTTGGGATCAATGGCTACAACACCCTGATATTTGTACTTCCCAATCTAAGCTTACATCGGGTACTCTATGCACAGAGCATCCAATTTACCTGTCCTCTATGTAACCCTTTCAGGCACGTGTTGCAGATTGACCATACTATGTTATATTCTCCGACTGGGTCGCGAGGTCTGGATCTCCACCTTCATTCTATGTTATCCACTTTCACTGGCCTCAAAATTATCTTCACTGTACATCACTCCATTTCAATAAGCTTTGCTATAGTCTCTCCACTTTTCACTTAGACGACAATGTTTTCTATATGGCATGTATGATATCTTCTGAGCACTATGTACAAATTTATATATGTTAAAAGACTGATATAACTTATTTGGTGAATAAAATTTTTTTTTTTAACATGAAAAAATGTATCATACCCTTTTTAATGCTCTTTGCAGGAAACTCCAGCAAGAAAAACATCCTACTAGTTCTCTTTGTTTATAAGGGAGAGCTGTGTAATTAAATTTTTGCAGTCAAATTAGGATGACGCCTACTTTATATCTGTTACACGATCCTGTTCACAAAAAAGGATAATGTAAAATATTAAGATATATTAACATAAAGAACTGCTGCTTATGTTTTTGCTTCCTGAGGGGGCTAGGGAGTTTATAATAAATCACCCTTTTTGTTTTACTGTGCTGGAAACTCTGATCTGATCAGTTGTAAACTAGATTTGAACATTGTTTGTCCCAACAAACGGTTACATTTTTGCAAGCTTGGCTTTTTTGTTGTATGTTGACTGTTGTAAGAGTGGGAGCACAACCTATCCCTAAGCTTTGCTATTGGGACAGATCACACTGAACTTACTGAGAAATGTTTGTAGTCAGCCATGATGCCTTCTCCTAAGAATTATTGTAAAGGTAAGAAATATGTTTAATTGTCTTAGGTGTGCCATGTAATCAGCAACACATAACATTGCGTTGGGTTTTCTCAAGTTTGACTGCAAAAGTGGAAATATACTTTAAGCCACATTTATTTTTAACCCTTTCTTGTCTATGTATACCTCTTTTGGGAAGCCAAACCATTGGGATAGGTTGGCCTGGATGCCTGCTTGGACCCTGTCCTTATGGTAATATACAAGCTTTAGTCCCATGAGCCTCAAGTCTGCCCAGTGTCATTTGACTGCAGCCATGCTTGTCACTCATAGTTCCAAAGAATGTAGCACGGCTGTCCTGTCTGCAGGGTTTGATGCTCTGAAATGTAGCATATGTAAGAGGGGCTTATGATGTTAATGCCAGAATGTAGCATTCCTGCCCCGCCTCTTCTTAGATAGAGCACCCAGCTACCTTTCTTTGTAGCTACCATCTTGGATACATGTCTCCTTGGCAAAGGCCCAGTCACGACATCACCAACCAGAGGCCTTAATATTCAGAATAAAGGAATGTCCACTCACAGATGCACAATCAGCATTTTACTGGAACTTCCTAAATTCCTTAACATACTAATCAGAATTTTCGACGCAGATCACCTAATTCAAAGTTAAACATTCTATAGCAGTCACAACACATAGCACAAAAACACATTTTAATTAGGCCATCTTCCTCTCCTCCTTGAGAGTACCATAGTATTGGCTCTGTTCATATAATAAGTCCAGAGCATTAAGCTTCCATCACCGAGTCACAGGGCCCGCAGCTGAGGATCAGGGGGCAAGGTGCTTCCTTTTGTATACCTGCAGGCATGTGCAGTTTATCCTCCCCACTGTAGGTGGTGCTGTTTTGCTGGCCACTGTACAGAGGTAATGGAGTATTAGAGGAGCTTTGTTCCTCTGAAGACTCGGTAGGTGTCATCAGGAAGGCAGCTGTCTGATTGGACACTGCAACACTGGATGAACTCCACAGCCATCTTTAGTGAGTTAAATGCTAATAAATAGCATAGTTCCACTGCAGTTGGTGTGCATTTGCAAAGTATATAGAGTAGTGACAAGGTCCAGGCTGGTTAGGGACAGTGTATTTAGTGCTAGGGAGAGGTTCCTGTGGAGGAGGGACAGAACAAGGATAACGCAACTGGCTCCGCTATCTGGGGACTCTAGAGCTGGAACAAAGATCTTTCTAATGGTCTGCTAAGTATGCCTGTACTGCTGCTCTGCCTTTTAGCCACCACCTTCATTCAGATGCTGCTTCGGGAACATAAGCATGATTAAAGTGACACCTCAAGTGCTGGGACTGTGTTAAAGTACTGCCGACATTGCTGAGAACTGTCGTACCTGAGTCGCCTGTGTTTTCAAGACTCTGATGCCATATTGTTTAAGCAGGCTGCCACTGCCCTCTACTGTACGCGTTAATTGTTACTTCTAATTAACCAAATAATAATGGTGCCACTTTACTCGGTCTCTATGTCTTTTTTTTTTTGGAAAAATTAATTTTATTGAATATTATTAATTTTGACAGAACAGCAAAAAATGGCGACCCTACAATAAAGGGTCACATTCAGTTGGCCATGCAGTGCTTGACAACAAAACAAGTGGTAGGTACTGTATACTAGAAAATAAAGAGCTACTACCTACACAATAAAGCAACCTAACACAATATTTGGAACCTCCATTTGCCACATTGGAGTACCATAGGAGGTAAACAGTTCCTTGTAGGTTGTCAATAAAGTTTTTGACAACAAGTCGTCATGTAATAAACTTTCCAAGACCGAAGGCTGAGTCTCCACCGCCAAGGCACGGAATTGTGATTGGTAAGCATACTGTATTTAGAGGTAACGAAAAAAATACTGGTTTGGGAGGTTATACTTAGCTTTCAATTGGTCAAAGGTGAGTAGGTTCCCCTCATGTACGATATCACCCACTTTTTTGATTCCCTTTGTTGCCCACACCCCATGGATCTGGCAATTCATAGAAATGAGGAAGACAAGGGTTCATCCACAATGGAGCAGAGGGCGAGATGCCTTTGAAATCGGGTTGCATTAACTGTTGGGAGGTTGCCCAAGCCCTAATGGTGGCCTTCATCGATCTTTTCAATGAAAGGACAGATTTTCTCCCTCTAAATAGTGCCAATCGCAGGCTCTCATTCGAGCCCAGGATAGCTGCTTTCAACACCGTAGCTGAATCACCATTGTCCCCTAAGAGCCAGCAACGTGCAAACACCATTTGGCCTGCAAGATAGTATTAATGTCGATAGGGTAATGCCAGACCTCCCTGTCCTCAAGGTTCCTGCAACACCTTCAGTCCTAAATGAAGACATAAACTAATATGTTCATCTAATTTCTTAAAATAGGACTTAGGAACCCATATTGGATCATGACATAAAAAATAAAGGATAACCAGGAGAATTTTCATCCTAATGAAATTTATTTTGCCTATTAAAAATAATGAGAGATTTTTCCAGGCCTGGATTCTTTTCTTTAAAAGTGTAATCAAGGGACTTAGATTTAGGGTCATGTAGCCTGCTACATTTGCAATAATGTGGACCCCGAGGTAGGTCAATTTTGACACCCATCGTAGGGGAGCGCTGGGTCTGCCATCGCTTTAGCTCCTGAATCCAGGGGCAGAATAAAGGATTTAGTCCAGTTTCAAACCAGAATAGGTTGCAAACACATTCAGAACACGTAGCGGCGCCTGCATGGAAGGCCCCAGGTCACTAGGGAAAAGAATGAGGTCATCAGGGTACAACGCACTCAACGCTCTCACTTCGGGAGACGATCGAAGAGCTATGGCCAGGGGTTCCATCAATAAGGGAAAAAGCAATGATGAAAGTGAACACCCATGCCTCGTTCCTCTGCCAATGGGAAAAAAAGGGGAAACAGAGAATCCAAGTCTGATCGCCACCTGAGGAGTACTGTACTGTGCTCACACATCTCCGGAGCAGTCTTGTGCCTCTTCTGGTCCATTTCAGGTCCGAATTCAGCCAAAAATCCCAGCTGAAATTGGACCTGAAACGGTGAACAGGGACGCACCAGACCCCTGCTGTGAGCCTCTCCATGCTGCAGTGTGAACCCAGCCTTAGATATTTACTGGGTTAGTAAGCAAATCCCCACCAGCAGTTTTAATAGCAGGAATGGTGGAGCCGACTTAATGCTTGGCCACCAGCATGGCTAGGAGTTTGCCTTTTTTGTAGCCTTTGTAAAAAGATACTCAGCCTTGTGTCTACATTCAGTGTGTGTGTGTCAGTTGCCTGTCCCAGGTAGGGATAGGCAAACACCCCCGGTTCAGTTCACACCAGTGGCGGCCAATGGAAAAACATTTTTTTGGGGGGGGCACAATAGCACTTACCCCCCCTGCTCGGCGGCCTCCCATTCTCCTGCTCTCCACGGGCCATCACGGTGGCTTCCGTTTCCTCTCTCCTCCTCGGCGGCCAATTGGCAGTCTTCTTTTTTCAGCCAATCAAAAAACAGGTCTCACATCCGCTTCTAATTGGCCGGATTGAGGATCAGTGTTTCAACAGCGAATATTCATTCGCTGTTGTAACACACCCAGTTTGGATCAGAGCGCATTCTCTGTGACCCGAGCCCACCCTATTTTGAAGCCTATGAGAGCCTCTGGCTCTAATAAGGCGCTTAAAAAAAACCCTGGCTGCTGTAATTCATGCGCCCAGTGCCCTGGACGCATGAATAGGGGGTGACCGCAGCGGCCGTGGATAGATTCATGCTATGCATGAATCTATCCATTGCATATAGGGGGTGGCATGGAGAGAGGGGGCGCAAGTGCCCCTAATGGACGGGCTGCCACTGGTTTGGAACAGAACATGTAAACAGGCAAAAAGTTCTTTTGAACCTGCGAACCCTATTAAAGTCTATAGGACACGAACATGAAAAATCAAAAGTGCTCATTTTAAAGGCTTATATGCAAGTTATTGCTATAAAAAGTGTATTGGGACCCAGGTACTGCCCTAGGGGACATGCATCAATGCAAAAAAAAGTTTTTAAAACAACAGTTTTTTCAGGAGCAGTGATCTTAATAATGCTTAAAGTGAAACAATAAAAATGAAAGATTCCTTTAATTATCATGCCTGGGGGGTCCCCTTAGTCTTCCTGTAAAGTGGCGCATCTGTGCGATGTATAGAACAGCGCCGCTGCAAAATGACATTTCTAAAGGAAAAAATTACATATAAATTTGCTCACAGCTGTAATGTATTCCCGGCTCCAGCAATATAGATAAAAAAAATCACCCTTTGGGTCTGGTATGGATATAAAGGGGAACTCCACGTCCAAATTAAATTGGCGTGGGGGTCCCCCCAAAATCCGTACCAGACCGTCATCTGAGCATGCAGCCTGGAGGTCAGGATGGGGGGAGCGCCCCCCCTCTCCTGAACCATACCAGGCCACATGCCCTCAACATGGGAAGGGTGCTTTGGGGTCCTCCCCAAATCAACTTGTCCCCATGTTGATGGGGACAAGAGCCTCTTCCCGACAACCCTGGCCATTGGTTGTTGGGGTCTGCGGGCAGGAGGCTTATTGGAATCTGGAAGCCCCCTTTAACAAGGGGACCCCCAGATCCCGGCACCCCCAAGCGAATGGGTATTGGGTACATTGTACCCCTACCATATGCACCAAAAAAATGTCAAAAAGTAAAAACCACAATAGACAGTTTTCAACAACTCCTTTATTAAAAAAGAAAAAAAAAAAGTGTCCCACGATGTACATCCATCGTCAATCACGCCGCCCGACGGACCCAAAAAATAGAAATAAAAAAAAAGGAAAAAACTCCATCTCCATGGGAGGCCTCCTGGCGACTACTGTCTTTTCACTTTGACAGCTCTTATATAGGCAAGGGTGGGGCCACCTGCTGACATAACCAGATGACCACGGTCCATTTGACATCACATGAAGGGGCGGGGTCACTCGGTTACGTCACTAGCTGTCACAGCCAAGAGAGGGCTCCCATCGAGGTGTAGCTTTTTAATTTTTTTCTATTTTACGGGTCCATCGGGCAGTGTGATTGAAGATGGATGGACATCGTGGGACACTTTTTTTGATCTTTTTTAATAAAGGAATTATCAAAAACTGTCTGTTGTGGTTTTTACTTTTTGACACTTTTTTTGGTGAATGGGTAGGGGTACAATGTACCTGATACCCACTCCCATGGGGGGCTGGGATCTGGGGGCCTTATCAAAGGGGGTTTCCAGATTCCGATAAGCCCCCCACCTGCAGACCCCGACAACCAATGGCCAGGGTTGTCAGGTAGAGGCTCATGTCCCCATCAACATGGGAACAAGGTGCTTTGGGGGGCACCCCAAAGCACCCTTCCCATGTTGAGGGCAAGCGGCCAGATATGGTTCAGGAGCCTGCCAGGCTGCTTGCTCGAAAAAGTGTCTGGTATGGATTTTGGAGGGGACCCAACACCAATTTTTTTTCAATTTTGGTGTGGAGTTCCCCTTAAAATCAATGCCAGACCCAAAGGGCCTGGTATGGATTTTGGGGGGACCTCATGCCATTTTTTTTTCTTAACTCTGTCATAGGGTTCCCCTTAACCACTTCAATACATTGTATCATATACTCTGCACTGCACTAAATACCCTGCACTGTATATATACATATATATTGCACTGTATACAGTATATATACTACACTGCCTGCACTGTATATATAGTCTACACTGAATGCACTATATATATATATATATATATATATACACACACACACACACACACACACTATCTCAGAAAAGTGAGTACACCCCTCTAATTTTTGTAAATATTTTATTATATCTTTTCATGTGACACTGAAGAAAGGACACTTTGCTACAATGTAAAGTAGTTAGTGTATACAGCTTGTATAACAGTTTAAATTTGCTGACCCCTCAAAATAACTCAACACACAGCCATTAATGTCTAAACCGCTGGCAACAAAAGTGAGAGTACACCTCTAAGTGAAAATATCCAAATTGGGCTCAATTAGCCATTTTCCCTCCCCGGTGTCATGTGACTCGT
This sequence comes from Aquarana catesbeiana, assembly GCF_042186555.1. Lineage (NCBI taxonomy): Eukaryota > Metazoa > Chordata > Amphibia > Anura > Ranidae > Aquarana > Aquarana catesbeiana. The sequence goes on along the minus strand of NC_133332.1, from coordinate 160,281,083 downwards.
TAGTGTTACAAGGTCTCAGGTGTGAATGGGGGGCAGGTGTGTTAAGTTTGGTGTTATCGCTTTCACTCTCTCATACTGGCCACCTGAAGTTCAACATGGCACCTAATGGCAAAGAACTCTCTGAGGATCTGAAAAAAAATAATTGTTGCTCTACATAAAGATGGCCTAGGCTATAAGAAGATTACCAAGACCCTGAAACTGAGCTGCAGCATGGTGGCCAAGACCATACAGTGGTTTAACAGGACAGGTTTCACTCAGAACAGGCCTCGCCATGGTCGACCAAAGAAGTTGAGTGCATGTGTTCAGCGTCATATCCAGAGGTTGTCTTTGGGAAATAGACGTATGAGTGCTGCCAGCACTGCTGCAGAGGTTGAAGGGGTGGGGGTCAGCCTGTCAGTGCTCAGACCATACGCCGCACACTGCATCAAATTGGTCTCCATGGCTGTCGTCCCAGAAGGAAGCATCTTCTAAAGATGATGCACAAGAAAGCCTGCAAATATTTTGCTGAAGACAAGCAGACTAAGGACATGGATTACTGGAACCATGTCCTGTGGTCTAATGAGACCGAGATAAACTTATTTGGTTCAGATTGTGTCAAGCATGTGTGGTGGCAACCAGGTGAGGACTACAAAGACAAGTGTGTCCTGCCTATAGTCAATCACGGTGGTGGGAGTGTCATGGTCTGGGGCTGCATGAGTGCTGCCGGCAATGGGGAGCTACAATTCATTGGGGGAACCATGAATGCCAACATGTAGTGTGACATACTGAAGCAGAGCAAAAAGTAAGGCATAAACAAGTGTCTATAAAAGCCAAGGCACACAAGAGAAAGCGTCTTCAAATAGAATCAATTTTAGCCCCATGGAAGGGGAAATTAAACTTGACCCAGGTCGGCTGTAGATAACCAGCAGTAAAGTCGGTAACATTAGCTCTGAACTGCATCCAGCCAGTTGCATGCCTCCTACGGGGTGTCGAAAAACTTCACAGCGCCATTGTGCTGCACTGCTAGGTAAAGCATGCTGTATTGGAGGCCTTTTTCTCAAAGTGAAGGAGCAATGCCTTCTTTGGGCTTCTGCCGAAAAATCCCAAAGCAGCATAACTTGCGCAATTCCGGGTGTTTCCTGACTTCCACTAGGATCATATGCCTATCCTGATAATTCAAAAAGCACACTAGGAAGGGCCTAGGTGGGTCGCTGGACCGACAATTGCCCATGGAGACTTGGTGGGCCCGCTCCACCACATAGGTTGGAGGGAGAGCATCCAGAGCAAGTAGCTGCTTGAAGAACTGCTCTGCAAAGATGGCTGGTTTAGTACCCTCAACCCCCTCAGGCAGCCCCACCACCTGCACATTGTTTCTGCGCTGTTGGTCCTCCGCATCATCCGCCCAATGTTGCAGTGCCCTTACCAGGTCTTGCAGCTCCATCAGCTGTGCTGTGTGGATAGTGGTGGAGTCCTCCACATCAGAAATGCGACCCTCCATGGTGAACAACCTGCCTCTGAATTTATCGAGGTCATGGCGGATGAGGATGCACTCTGATGCTAGATGGTCAATGCGTACCTTCAGTGCCGCCTTGCAGGCATCAATAGCTTCCAGGATCAGCCTCTGTGTCTTTTAACTTGGGTACCAATCAACTGGTCCCACCCACATACCCATCTCTTCCTATTGTCCATTCTATAGCTTTCCCCAGCTGGGCACATTCCCAGGCCTCCACCACGACTCACATATGAGGACTCTGTTCAGGCTTCCAAGGCCTTACACACCCTGTTACAGGACCCGCAGAAGGAGGTCAGGGGAGACAGGGCAACTACTGCTTCTCTTCACTTGATCTGTACCACCTTGCCTGGGACTGCAGCCTTAAAAGGGCCCTTGGTATCAGCTCTGAGTGGAATTACATTCTAACAGCTCTGAGGTGTCTTGTTCTCATACTCTGGACTCTCTGGACCCAAACGACAACTGGCATTTATATGGGCAATAACCACACCCATGATATCACTATAGGATAGAATTCTCTAAACGGGGAGCTAACACCCGATTACAACTTTTCCCTTACCATACCATAATGGCAACAGAGCCATCTAGTGTCAGGCAAGCTAACTGTACCTGCCAACACACAGTAGGGGAGGCACTTCTCATTTACCCATTGTATGATATCACTAGGGGTTCCCTCTCTGTCATGAAAGCTTCTCCTGCTATGCATCCGGCAACTTCCACTGCACTCCTATAAAGACTGTAGCTGTACTTCTTTCAGGTATGCTATGGGTGACAAACATTGTGAAATGGCTATTGCTACCTGCTACTTGAGGGGCACAGACACATGGACATTAGCAGGAGGGTCCAGGAAGGTAGCCCTATCTTCATGTTTTTTTCTGCTGGCCTCAGGTGATGATGAAACAAATCTTGCTACATAAGTTGTATCTATCTGCAGTCTTCTCTTCTTCACATCTGTTCAAAGTGCTGAATATTTAAAGCTTGTCTGAGTGTTCAGAGAAAAGGGGTGGAGACCTGAAGTTACACTCTGCGGAGCTCAGTGAGTAGAGCTCTGAGAGCTAATTGGAGGGAAGGCACACACCCCTCTTCACACAGGAACAGAGCTGAAGTTGTCTGTTTGCTAGAGGTCCCACCCCTGTCACCATTTTTCTCTTGGTGTCAGGAAAACTTGTCAGAAGTGATTCATGCTGATAGCAGAGGAACAAAGCAGCAGACAGAAATGACACTTAGCTATCTTAATTGAGACAAGTACATACTATAGAGGGATATGCTTTGTTCATATTTAATGTCTAAAGGTTTACAACAACTTTAACCACTTCAATACAGGGCATTTTCACCCCCTTCCTGCCCAGGCCAATTTTCAGCTTTCAGAGCTGTCACACTTTGAATGACAATTGCAAGGTCATGCGACGTTGTACTCAAATAAAATTTTGATAGTTTTTTTTTCCCCCCACAAATAGAGCTTTCTTTTGGTGGTATTTGATCACCTCTGCATTTTTTATTTTTTGCGCTATAAACGAAAAAAAGAGTGACAATTTTGAAAAAAAAAAAACACAATATGTATTCATTTTTGCTATAATAAATATCCCAATTTTTTTTTTAAAACAATTTTTTTCCTCAGTTTAGGTATTCTTCTACATATTTTTGGTAAACAAAATCCCAATAAGCATATATTGATTGGTTTGCGCAAAAGTTATAGCGTCTACAAAATAGGGGATAGATTTGTCATTTTTATTATTATTATTTTTTTTTTACTACTAATAGCGGCCATCTGTGATTTTTATTGTGACCATGACGCTGCGACGCACAGATCGGACACTTTTGACACTATTTTGGGACCACTGACATTTATAAAGCGACCAGTGCTATAAAAATGCACTGATTACTGTATAAATGTGACTGACAGGGAAGGGGTTAACACTAGGGGGCGCTGAAGGGGTTAAATGTGTGTCCTAGGGAGTGATTCTAACTGTAGGGGGAGGGGACTAATAAGGGGAGGAGACCGATCGTTGTTCCTCTGTACAAGGAACATACAATCAGTTCTCCTCTCCCCTGACAGGACGTGGATCTGTGTGTTTACACACACAAATCCACGTCCCTGCTCTGTGATGAGCAATCGCGGGTGTCAGGCGGACATCGCGGCCGCCGGGCACGTGCATCGGGTCCCCAGTGATGGGGCGAGCACCCGCTGTCCACAATGCCGGGAAGCCGAGGACGTCCTATGATGCCTGCCCGGAGGGATGAAGGGATCCTGCCGCCGTCATTTTACTATACGGCAGTAGGGAACTGGTTAAAGTGATTGTAAGGGTTCCCTTTAAAAAAAAAAAAAATAATAAAAATAACAAACATATCATACTTACCTCCACTGTGCAGCTCCCCAAACCTGCTCTTCTGGGGTCCCCCGGCGGCTCCTCCCCTCGGGTTACCTTGTGGGTGTGCTCCTGAGTCCATAGCCGCCGAATGTATGACTCTGTTCCGCCCCCCGCATCATTGGATTTGATTGACAGCAGCGGGAGCCAATGGCTGCGCTACTATCAATCTATCCAATCAAGAGCCGAGAACCCCAGGCAGAGAGACAGCGCGTCCCTAGCGGGTTAAGTTCCAGGGCTCGGGTAAGTAAAACGGGGGGCTGGGGGGGGCAGTCACTGCCTGGTGTTTTTCACCTTAATGCATAGGATGCGTTAAGGTGAAAAAACACGAAGGTTTACAACCCCTTTAAGTAATACTGGCATTGTTCTTGCCTCAACTTGTGACTGAAAAATAAGTGCGATAGTAGACTAATAAGCTCTTCAAACTTCCTCAGTTTAGGGTGATATATAAAAGTTTCTTGTTTCCTGGCTTTGGATTTCCCCAGAATGTACTTGTATCACTCTGACTGATTATCCAGGAAGAAAGAAACTTTTGTATATCACCCAAAACTGAGGAAGTGGTGAAACACTTCTTTTTGGTGAAATAAAGCTTACATCATTAACTTTGCCTCTGGTCCATCCTTAGACACTCCACAATCCTATTACACAGCCAAGTAGGTGCCTCTGCTGTTGAAACATTGACAGTTTTTTGACCTCCTTGTGTTTGAAGCACGATACACAGACTGAAAATTGTCTGCTTCAGCAGGAACTGGCTGACTTTTGGTCGGTGTGAATCACTGACTGTTCAGCAGAAACAAGTGTAACAACTGGCTTCTGTCAAATGATCATGCTGGAAAACCAGCATTCGATCAGCGCTTTCAGCCAATTCAAGCACTTTTCAGACCCCCTGTCAGAATACAATAGCTCAGTGGGAGAGATCCCTGCATCACACATTGCTTGTTTTCATGTAAGGCTCTGTAAGTGTAGTACACCCCACGTAGGAGCCACAAATGAAATGGGATCCCCCACCCTGCATAGCCAGGCACACCAAATTTTCACAGGCTCCCAGAGTCAAAAAACAGTCCAGTGCTCATTTTTGTACTTTTGCTGAGGGGATAAAACATAGATGAGGAGTAGGGATGAGGAGTAGGGATATTATGGGATGCCCACTTGACTTCAGAACAATTTCAGGGACAACTTTCCCATATACAGTCTATATACACTCCTCTGCTTCCTCCAACACACTTTCTTGCAGATATCCCAGTTGGCACACTGATAGTTAATCCGACAAAAAGGTAACATTCAGATTTTAAAGCAGAAGCACTTTACAGGCAGGGACTCCAGGCCCCTTTGGCTGTGTAACAAAATCCAGTGTCCAGCTTACATCCCAGTGGCTACTGATCCCAGCGCCATCTCTTTAGGCACTGCCAGCCTGCCTGGCTGCAGCTGCCCCTTTCACTAGCCCACCTGGCTACTTCTCCTCAGTCCACCCAGACTGACACTTCAGTCCTCCCAGACTGCACTCTCACCAGCCCACCAGGCTGACTTGTCTTTGAGATCTCCTGGGCATACTGACTCTCTCTCGCTGTCCTCACACCTACTCCCGTGCATCCAAGAAAGGATTCCCCCATGTGTTGTAGAGGGTCCCTCCAGCACCCGACCCCCCAGGCCCGAGGTCACCTCCCCCCTCCAGACTAGGGGGCACCCTCGAGGGTCACCGGCAGCCTCCTCAGCACTCCATCTTCATCTTCCACCCAACTGCCCCTGCTGGCATTACCCAAGTGTATTTAAGAGGTGCCTGCCCCCTGTCAGCCCACTTGCTGGGGATTGGCTGGGCCAATACTTTATGCAGCTCCTTCTAGATTCCACCCTCTACTTCGGAAGCTTCTCCAAGGTTCCAGAGAGCAGAGGGAATTACTAGAGCTGCTGCTTGAGGAGTCATGCAGCCTCCTTGAGTCACCCATCCCTCACCCAGAGTCAGCCCAGGCCTGGCTCTCATCCGGGCCAATTTACCTACACTATCCACTAACTACGTGCAACCTAATCTAGCACACTAGAGGGTGCTACACTCTTTTTTTTTTTTAACCCGCTTGTTGAATGAAAAAAAAACTGAACGTGTATACCCTGCTTAAGCATCACTCAAAATTGTTCTTTGCCCACAGGGCACATTTTCAGAAAGCTATAGGGGTCATAAGGAAATATAAGAAATATATATATATATATATATATATATATATATATTAAAAAATGTGAGTTTTAGAAAACATACAAAAACATACAGGATAGGTGTGTGAGGGTCACATCAAGTTGTTAACCACTGGCATCAGCGGCGTGGGTTTCTCTTTAGGAAAAAAGTGGTCTCTGCGGCGGATTTGCCACGAGATCACTTTTATCTGCGGCGGAAGAGGTGCCCCCTACTCCTGCCATGCTCCGGTCGTCTCCGCCGCTTATCAGACCCGCCGGTAGCGGCGGAGGCGATTGCGTCCTCTCCCGTGGATGCCTGGCTGCCAACTGAGGGGAAGATGGCCCCTGCTTGGCTCCATGGCATGAGAGGGCGGAAGCAACGTCAAATGTCACTTTCGCCCACAGCTCTTAACCATTTGCCAACCGCCACACGCCAATGTATGTCGGCACAATGAAAGCGGTGGGCAAATGGGCAGACCTGTACGTCCCCTATAATCGGCGGGGCTAGCAGGCGTCCACATGCGCCTGCCGCGTACAGCGCATCACGGAGCCACGTACAGCGTGTCACGGAGCCGCAGAATGGGTAAGTGCCTATGTAAACAAGGCATTTCCACGTTCTGCCTTGTGACATGACAGAGATCACTGCTCCCTGTCATGGGGAGCAGTGATCGCTGTCATGTGAGTTGAAGCCCATCCCCCCCACAGTTAGAATCACTCCCTAGGACACACTTAACCCCTTCATTGCCCCCTAGTGGTTAACCCCTTCACTGCCAGTGTCATTTACACAGTAATCAGTGCATTCTAATAGCACTGATCGCTGTATAAATGACAATGGACCCAAAATAGTGTTAAAAAGTGTCTGATGTGTCCGCCATAATGTCACAGTCACGATAAAAATCGCAGATCGTTACTTGACTAAATGTCACACAAAGCCTTGCTTCCTTTATCAAGAGTAGTTTGTTTGGATTTTGTTTTGGAAGTACCAAGTAAGTCTTAAACTGTACTACCTTGTATTTTATGTTGTCATTTTTTGTTTTATTTGGAAAAAGTCAATAAAAATTGTCAATTTTTCAAAAAAAAAAAAAATCGCAGATCGCTGCCATTACTAAAAATAAAAATGAATAATAGAAAAGGCCATAAAACTATCCCCTATTTTGTAGAAGCTATAACTTTTGTGCAAACCAATCAATATACGCTTATTGTGATTTTTTTTTTCCAAAAATATGTAGAATACATATCGTCCTAAACTGAGGAAAAAAATAGTTTTTTTTATATATTTTTGGGGGATATTTATTATAGCAATAAGTAAAAAAATATTGCTTTTTTTTCAAAATTGTTGCTTTTTTTTGTTTATAGTGAAAAAATAAAAACCGCAGAGGTGATCAAATACCAACAAAAGAAAGCTCTATTTGTGGGAAAAAAAGGACGTCAATTTTGTTTGGGTGCAATGTCGCACGGCCGCGCAATTGTCAGTTAAACTGACACAGTGCCGAATCCCAAAAAGTGCTCTGGTCAGGAAGGGGGTAAAATCTTCCAGGGCTGAAGCGGTTAAAGGAGAAATTTATTTAAATTTTTTTTATTGCGTTTTAGTGTAAATATGAGATCTGAGGTCTTTTTGACCCCAGATCTCATATTTAAGAGGTCCTGTCATGCTTTTTTTCTATTACAAGGGATGTTTACATTCCTTGTAATAGGAATAAAAAAGTGACCCAAATTTTTATTTATTTTTTTTAAACGGTGTCAAAATAATAAACTATTCTTCTATTCTTATAGAATAGAATTTTTGTAAGAAAGACATAGATGGTAACTTAAGTAAAGGAGACAGTAAATGAATGTTAAGTTGAATAAGTCTCTCAACAGAGTTTGCTGAAGTGGTAAAAAACTAAAAAAAAAGCTAAATGTAAAATAAATAAGAAAAAAAAAAAAAATTTTTTTAAAGCACCCGGTCCCGACGAGCTGGCGCACAGAAGCGAACGCATACGTGAGTAGCGCCCGCATATGAAAACGGTGTTCAAACCACACATGTGAGGTATTGTGGTGATTTTATTCTATCCCTAGACCTCCTCTGTAACGCCTATGGAGATTTTTAAGGGTAAAAGTTTGTCGCCATTCCACGAGCGGGCGCAATTTTGAAGCGTGACATGTTGGGTATCAATTTACTCGGCGAAACATTATCTTTCACAATATAAAAAAAAATTGGGCTAACTTTACTGTTGTCTTATTTTTTAATTCAAAAAAGTGTATTTTTCCAAAAAAAGTGTGCTTGTAAGACCGCTGCGAAAATACGGTACAGAAAGTATTGCAACGACCACTGTTTTATTCTCTAGGGTGTTAGGAAAAAAATATATAATTTTTGGGGGTTCTAAGTAATTTTCTAACAAAAAAAATTATTTCAACAAGGGTAAAAAAGAGGCTCGGGGCTGAATTGGTTAAACATAGAATAAACAAAAACAATGGCCTCTCTTGGGTATTCACCAAAAGTCCCTATGGCTTCCCTCTAACCTGGGGGCCAGCAGGGACCCAAAAATGCAAGAATTAGCAAAGAGAAAAGGTGATGAGGTAAAAAAAAAAGAAAATGGTAAGGGGAAGAAGAGGAGAAAGAAAAAGGAGGGGAGGTTTTAGTGTAGGGAGAAAATGGAATACAGAGGGGGGTCAGCACTATCCCTAGGTTTGTCCCAGGTGGCTGCATTACAAGGGTGGAATTAGAAGGGTGGCCCTGTCAGACATTGGGGAAGGTGTTTTGCCATCCAAGCCTCCCATGTCTGCTAGTATTTATGCATGGATTCATTTTGCAAAGCCATACTTTTCTCAGAGACCATAGTTTGATTAAAGTGATTGTAAAAATATATATATATTTTTTTTTTATGGGGGCAATCGTGTAGGCTTGATTCCAAGCCAGGCATTGTATGGCTATTGAGAATGCATTAAGGTAAAAAATCCTTTGCCTTTAACTCTGAATTCTGTTTAAACTCTAGAAAGAGAATTATTGGTGTTTTCCAGACCCTCAATTTAGTTCTTCTGGCTGCGGTATATATGTGAATTAAAAGTCTGACTTCATGCATGGTGCTGGCAGCTGGCTTCTTATTTAGTATCGACTATAAGTTTTTTAATGGGGGGCTGTGAAGAACCATATAGACTACCTGGTAGGCATTATCCCAGAATCTCTTTTATAAGCAGTGGCACTATGTATGGCCAAACATGGCAAGAGATTGACAGCCCCTTAAACAGCTTTAGAGGAAGGTAGGAACTAGCGCAGCAGAAGTTTATAGCTGGCTTTATTCATGGAACTTTTGGCCATTCCTAGCTATACAGAATTCCAATCTTCCTGTGAAGCTTGTTTTTGAAAATCTAACTACTATTAATTTTTTTTGTTTGTTTGTTTAATTATAGTATGTAATGAAATGAAAGCCTTCTGAATAGCTGACAAACCCACAATACTATTTACAGGTCCTGTACTGTATCCACCTCAGCTGCGGGTGCCAGCTGCCTCCAGGATCTGTCACTCCCCACAAAACGTCCTCTAGTACAAGTAGGAAGCCACACACACTGCTGATTCAAGTTGCTCAAAACAACTTAATTGATCCAACCAAAAGGAGAACACCCAATCCAATGCTCCCTTTGAAGCATTTTGCTCTCTTAATTGTGAAAGAATTATTGAAGCTAGACGATTAAACCTAGTAGGGGGTGAAATGGTGGTAGTGGTAGGCATGGGTGAACCAATAAGGTTGTTTTGAGATACCTGGGCAAGTAGTGTGCGGCTTCATATTTGTACTAGTAGCCCCTGACAAAGTTAGCTGAACATTCACATTTTTGGAGTAGATGGCAGTCCGCAGAGCTTTAGGGTACACCTAAATTGTGTCTGCACTTCATGGTCTTATGGTTATAGAGACACAACACATCTAACCCATTGAAAAGTATTGTCCATATCTGGCTATATTATAAAAAGTAAGCTGATATGGATCATGCTCTCATGCTCAGCAAGAAGCTGGTCAGTATCTTAAAGATAGGACCACAAGGTTTGACCATGCTTGGGATCCTTGGATTAAATATCTCTGACTTCCAGCTGATTTAGGAGTGTGGGCAGCGGATGCGGGAGTTCAGACGGCTTTTCTTCCTTTGTTTTGTTTCCCCCCCTTTCTTTTTCCTTTTTCAATTCCTTGTCTCTCCCCCCCCCCCTTTTTTTCTACTTGTACTTTGTTTTCATTTAGATATTTTACTAACACCTTTTGTACAACACTTCGTATACTCACGACCCATACTGGCCTGCTGGGGGATGGTGGAGTCGTATGGGTTCTATTATTTCCCCTTGTGGCATTTTCTGAGTAGGATTGTTGTATTCATTGATAAGAAATTTTATCTGTATGTCGAACTTATACTTTATATGGCAACATGTTGTGTCAAAGATGACTGGTGATATACTATTTGGATTCCCCTTTTTATATTCATTCTTGATGTTTGGATATGCTCCACCTGCGTTGTGGCCCTTATCCTTCATGTCATTCTTTGCCTACAACTTGTGTCCCTTTTTGGAAAAATCTTTTAATAAATATATTGTCCACTGTCCACTTCAATGTCTTTCCCTCTCGGGTCATGTGATATGTCACGTGACAAAGGGGAGACAGGAAAATGGACAATCTGCTGCCACTCCCCAGTGGCACCATGCTGAGATTGAGGTGTGTTCTCATTGGATATCCTCTCTCTCCTGTCCACAGTAGGCTGCTATTGAAGGGAAAAGAGAGCAAAATCCCTCCTCCAGCAGTTTTCAAGGTACCTGCTCCTTCTGATGGGAGTGACTCTGCAGTCACTCCTCTCAGCAGGGGCATTGCTAGGTGTGTGAAAGACCTGAGGCACCCAAGTGCACATTGAGTGATGTAATGATGTGGTGTGCATAGTGTGGTAGGCATGACTAAATTGCTGTAACAGTGGGAAGGGCTTAAAGGTGTATGGTTAAATAGAACCTGCAGGTACTCTACTCTACATCATGACATTATAAGAGCCTAACACATAGGTCCAAGAATCAGGAGTAATGTGGAGCATGCGGACTAGCAGACAAAAATATAAACTATATCCACTGACAGTGCAGGAATCCTTAAAATGAACTATACTCACCTTCTCTCTACTGCTGCAATGTCCTGGAGTTCCCAGCTGGCTGCTGACATTTTGGCTGGATGGCTCTCAGGTACTGATCTACAGCCATTTTCATTGGCAGAGCCGAGATGATGCCACTCCTGCTCATGTGCAGGAGTTTTTTCATCTTGACATTGCCAAAAGGCCTTACTACAGTGTACACCCCCTATGATGGCTGTGTTTGCATGGGGATGTGGAGGGCACGGGAGCAGCTGGCTCTGGTTCTCAGTAGCTTGCTGAAAATGCATAAAGCACTATGCCTCCAACCATATTCATCTAATAGCTAAAAGTCACTTGAGGAACTATTAAGAAAAGTCCTCTGAGTACATGGGAACAATCAAACCTACAGCCACAGTGATCATATCCTTAGCGGAAAACAGCAGAACATAATCACACTATCGCACTGTACCTGTACTGCTCAGTATTTAGATTTGCCTGACATTTTCTGCATCTTCTTTCAGCTTCTGTCCCCCCCGCCTGCCGGTCCGTCCACGTCCTATCAGACCTGTATAAAAAAGTCTAGGAAAGTGCTACAGGTGGTGGGTGGGGGGAACAGAAGCCGTGAGAAAATGCTGTTACTAGACTTGGGCAGATGTAAAAATACAGAATCCTTGCAAGTGGTAGGCAGGCTGGTGGGAGGGGGGAGGGAACAGAAGCCAAAAGCTTTGGTCCTGTCACGGAGATAAAGGAAGTGCTGACGTTCCCAACGCGTCCCCCCAAACACTGCACCCAGGGCAGGTGCCCCCCCCCCCCCCCCCAGCCTGGCCCTGCTGTCCATGCATCAGACATCTTAGCCTATTGGAGGCAGAAGAGAGGTTGCAGTACCATACAGATCTCTCTCTAGTTGTCGAGCCACAAAACTGTATATTTTAGGCAGCAAATAAGCAGGAAATGTGGCATAGCAAGCATGTAAAAATGTAAAAGTCACATCCAAATTCACTCCAAAGCACCTACAAAATATAATTTTAAGATAAAAAGAATATTTTACAGAAATATCCATTTTTGCATTCATTGCAAGTGCATTTCATACAATTTACCACACTCAGTAGGTAGAAATAATTGTGTAGGAAGAACAGCAGAATTACACACACAGTTCTGAATGTGACCTATTTTACTCAGATTAATTAAATATTTAATGTGAAAGGTGTGCCAGTCAAATTTAAGTAATATAACCAGAGTGATAATGGAAACAAACTACAGTAAACTGCATTAAATGAGTCATGAAGCTCATATACTCATACACTATAATTCTAAAACACAGCATGTAAATAACAATGCTCTAATTTCTAACAAATGTGATATGGCAAAGGAATGAGGCAATACTTTTTCTGTGATGCCTGCACAGGCTTTTGAAGTATCTATAGTGCCCAGTGAGAAATGGCATTTACCTACAGATGATTCCAATTATCTATACTTGATAGGGGGATTTGCACGTGAACTCTCTTTCTATTAGGCACACCACAACAAATAACAGGACAAATTACCAGGATTGCTTGCCCCTAAGGCCTCTTTTGCACATGCGGATCGTTTGTCCATTTTTCATCCATCCGTTGACGGATGAAAAAGGGACATCAATGCATCTCTATAGAAAAACGGATGTTAATGGATGATCATCTGTCAACATTTGCTTTTTTAAATGGATCAAAGCCCTATTTTAGTTCCGTAAAAAAAAAATTTCAATGGACAAAAAACGGATGTAAATGGACAAACAGTCTGTTTTTGTCTACGTTTTTGCATTGGTAGTGGATGTAAAACACTGATGTAAAAACTGATGGTAAACTGATGATAACCTGATGAAAAACTGATGAAAACTGATGTAAACTTCATCCATTTTTTCTTTAAAAAAAACGCGACTGAACTGATGAATGGAAATGGCCACATGTGTCAAAGGGGCCTTAGACTACATTCACATGAGTACAGGTAGAAGGTTCCTACGGCTAGGATTACAGGTGTATGCGAACAGCTGTGACTGGGAAGCCAGTACAAATCAACAACAGGCTGACAGGAGCTGAAGCTGTTTGCATGTATCCACTCTCATTCAGCACTTACCTGAGGTTAGGGACAGATGTCTGCCCCTGGATGAAACCTGTCTCCTTTCAGGTTTAGATATCTATCCCTAACTACAGGTAACCAGTGATTCTTGCTGCAGCAAGGGGGCTGTTAGCCCCTAATCACCAGTGCTGGATTACAAAATAGGCAGAGTAGGCAGCAGCCCATGGGCCCCATGCCATTTAAGGGCACTGGGACAACGGTTCAAAATAATATTGATTTGAACTTGAAAGAAAATTACATTGAAGCTTTCTTAAATTGTTCACAAAAGATAGAAAAAAAAATAATTGACTCAAATAAATAAAAAGGTTACATTAAAGAGGAGCTCCAGTCTCCCCCCGAAAAATTTTAAGTCAGCAGCTACAAATACTGTAGCTCCTGACTTTAAATGTAAGGACATTTACCGAGGCCATTCTTCAATTGGCCTTCGGGTCCAGGTGTTGGCATCTTGACTAAGGTAAACTGACAGTGAAGCTTTGCAGCTTCACAGCTGGCTTCCAATTGCACATGTATTAGTGCTTTGTGAATGGTCCCACAGCTTTCTGGGACCTGTGATGTATCCCAGAAGGCTGCGGGGGAAAGAGGCAAGGCTGAACTTCTGCACAGATTGCTGCAGTTATCTGAAGTGCAGGAGTGGGTACCTGTCAAAATCAGGAGGGGGGGGAGGAGTAGGAGGAGCAGCGTAATTTCCTTTATTGGGTGAGGGTCCTGCTTTAAAGACTCTATAGAAAAAATACTGTATTAATGCTATGTACCAAATAACTTAAAATACATTTTTTTCCAGATCAGCCTGTATTTATCCAGAGCTAACTGGTGAGCTTTTCTTTGTATCCCAAACAATTCCTCTGGCAGTTGTGTCTGCAATCTTTCTTGGTCTACCTGACCTTGGCTTGATATCAAGAGATATCCAAATTTTCTACTTCTTAGTGCTTGAAAAGTATTTACTGGCGAATTTAAGGCTTTGGATTTCTTTTTATATCCTTTTCCTGTTTATAAAGTCCAATTACCTTGTTACGCAGGTCTTTTGACAGTTCTTTTCTGCTCCCCATGGCTCAGTAAGTTTGCTCAGTGCATTCACCTGAAAGCTAACAAACTCTATTATTTACTTGTTATTTATAGAGATTTTCCACAGTGAAATTAACCTTTTAATTGCCATTTTAATATAGTGTACAGTATGTCACCTTGTGTGTCTGTACCAAGACCAAACATTCCAGGCCATTTGGGTGATTTCTGTTATCCTAATTTAAAAAGGAGCCAAACACTTATAATAATGGCCTCATATGATCACTATCCTAAAATAAAAAACAGTTTTTTGGCATGATCAGTCATATTTTCATTATTAATGCTACAATTTCACAATTTTTGCCAGGATATGCAAACTTTTGAGCACAAGCACGTACTGTATATATTTAAAATCTATGCATCTTCATTACATATACCAGGATTAACATTAAAATGACTCTGCCGGGCTAAAAACATTTTAAACTGGAACTAAAAGCAAAACCTTTTTCTTTGTTTTGGCTAGAGTAGGGGGGTTTATAACCTCTTTCATGTTTTTTTTTGCCATCTGTGTCCCATTGGGGAGATTTCCCTTCACTTCCTGTCCCTTAGCCATAACTGGAAGTGAGAAGAAATCCATTACAAATTCAGGTAATCCCTGGTTGTTACCAGGGTCACCAGAATTAGAGCTGGATCAGGATCATACCAGAACGCAGTGTAGGAAAGGTACATTCTGTGCGTGTTTCCCACACCGCACTCAAAAAGCACCCCATGTATGATCTGAAGCGGGTGTCAAGCAGATTGCAAACACAGTATTAAAAAATAATATAAAGTCCAAATCTCCAAAATGGTAGGATGTTCGGTTTGAACGTAAATAATAATCCAAATGAGCTATGATTGCTCTTACCAGAAATACCAATGATATGAGCGGATGGCAAAAAACCCTGCCAGGGCCTTTGGAATGATAGACCAGTCAGCACCGTCCGTTTTTCAAATCAAATACCCTCAGTGGATGCAGGAGAAAAAACAAACAAAAAGGAAACTGGCCATGGTGTAGTATTTTAAATATTAAGCATGGACAGACAAACATACCAAACACCCTGGTGTGCACATAACAACAACCAAAAACAAAGGGGGGAGGGAAGTGAAAAAAACCCCACCACCGTGGCTGTAGATTGTGCTTACCAAATCACAGTGATAAGCAGGCTCTAAATGAGTTGGAGGCGGATCAAAAGTTGGCAAGGAACACTTTGATTCATCCACATTAGCCCGAAATCCACATCATCAGTACACCACCCAGAATACAAATGATAAGCTTTCCATGGTGAAGTACGTTTAAAATCAAGTTTAATAAGTAAAGTAATGCACTTACAGGATAAAAACACTTGTATCGCATAGAGTATAAGTCGCCGGCCGGCATACAAACATGGAAGCGAAGCTCGTCCTACTTCCTGGTCTCGTGGTAGCGTCGCTACCACGAGATTTGGTAAGCACAATCTACAGCCACGGTGGTGGGGTTTTTTTCACTTCCCTCCCCCCTTTGTTTTTGGTTGTTGTTATGTGCACACCAGGGTGTTTGGTATGTTTGTCTGTCCATGCTTAATATTTAAAATACTACACCATGGCCAGTTTCCTTTTGTTTGTTTTTTCTCCTGCATCCACTGAGGGTATTTGATTTGAAAAACGGACGGTGCTGACTGGTCTATCATTCCAAAGGCCCTGGCAGGGTTTTTTGCCATCCGCTCATATCATTGGTATTTCTGGTAAGAGCAATCATAGCTCATTTGGATTATTATTTACGTTCAAACCGAACATCCTACCATTTTGGAGATTTGGACTTTATATTATTTTTTAAATATTTGTTGGTGTTAGGTTATACTATCACTTTACTTCAAACATAAGATTTTTGGTTAGCGCAGTTTATAAATTCTTTTTGTTTTGATTGGTGTTGTCGCACTGTTTACTGCTACTTAATTTTATATACTTCTAGCGCGGAATTTTTTTGTTATATGCAAACACAGTATGGTTGCCTACACCAGATTGCATGGTAAGGCACCACCATGCGATTTGGTGTGATGCATTGTTAGCGCATCCACTCTGGTACAAGATCAAGGACAGTGCCAGGACAAGGTCTAGCATCTAGGCAAAGATGCCAAACAGCACCCCCCTCCAAGATACATGAACATTGTATGTCAGCAAAATCCCCCCCCCCCCCTACTATACGCACACACACAAATTGAGCACTAATCTACACGCTGAAAATTCCCTCTGCTCCCCCCATTCCCCCAATCCCCCCTCCTAGCACCAATCCTTTTCCCCCTCCCAGCACAAATCCCTCCAAATCACCCCTCCTAGACCAAGGCCCCCTAAATTTCTCCCTGCTACAAAAAAACTCTTACCCCGTTATCCCCCCACCAAGCACAAATCTCCCCAATACCCCCCAGCACAAATCCCCCCATTCCCCTCATCCAGCAAAAATTCCCCTTCCAAATCACCACTGCTTGCACATCCTCCCCAAATGTCCCCCGCTAGAACAAATTTTACTCCCGTCACCCCCCAAATTTCCCCTCCCAGCACAAATCCCCCGCAAATTCCCCCTCCTAGAACAAATCTTATTCCCGTCACCCCAAATTCCCCCTCTCAGCACAATCCCCCCAAATTTACCCTTCTAATGCAAATTTTACCTGTGTCAACCCCCAAATTCCCCCTTAGCACAAGATGCCCCCCAAATCCCCCCTCCTAGCACAAACTACACTTTTCCTATTTCTGTAGAAATCCCCCCCCCAATCTACCACCTAGCACTAACCCTGGAAGACTGAAAGAACACCAGCTGTCAAAGCAGAGTGGTAATGTCGGAGGTGGGTGGGACTGGAGCAGCTGTCAAATGTCAGGTCCCAGCACAGATCCCTCAAAGCTTGAGAAAGGGGGCAAAGCCCCAGAAACGTATCGGCCTGCCCTGCATCCATCCCATTGGCAGACGTTTGACAGCTGCTCCGGTCCCGCTCACCTCCAACATCACCACTCAGCTTTGACGGCTGGCGTTCTTCCCCCTACACGCCACCACTCTACCAGCCAGTTTTGACACTAGAGTGTCTACTGTTAACTTCACTATCTGCTGCATGTGATGCTGTTCCATCCGGCAGTGCCCTTTTTGATGTCCTTGGTGTTTCTGAGGCTGTCTGAATGCTGATCTTCCTGTACCCCAGAGTACTTGTTTTCAATAAATGGTGTTACATTTAGTTTGACTAATACCCAGCACTCTTTTTTACTTTGTCAGAATTGAGGAGGAGCCTAGGGAAGCTGATTTCAAACCCTCTTGACAGGCAGTTGGTAAGCAGAGATGCTGCTGCGCTGCTGCATGGCTATGGGATCGCTGCTCGGGAACACTGCTGACTATCAGATCAGAACTTTAGAGAGTTTGCTTACCCCACATTCTTTGCTGGGCGGATATGGCGGTGGGTAAACAAACCTGGCACAGTCCCGATCTGGAGCACTGCAGCAGCTGTAGTGTGGAGCTAGAGATGGAAGAGCTCGCACCTCCTGGCTCTCTCATATAGTTATATAGTAGGTGAGGCTGAAAAAAAGACACGTCCGTCAAGTCCAACCCATGTGTGTGATTATATGTCAGTATTACATTGTATATCTCTGTAAGTTGCGGTCATTCAGGTGCTTATCTAATAGTTTCTTGAAACTATCGATGCCCCCCGCTGAGACCACCGCCTGTGGAAGGGAATTCTACATCCTTGCCGCTCTTACAGTAAAGAACCCTCTACGTAGTTTAAGGTTAAACCTCTTTTCTTCTAATTTTAGTGGCCACTAAACTCCCTTCTGTGAAAAAGTTTTATCCCTATTGTGGGGTCACCAGTATGGTATTTGTATATTGAAATCATATCCCCTCTCAAGCGTCTCTCTTCTCCAGAGAGAATAAGTTCAGTGCTCGCAACCTTTCCTCATAACTAATATCCTCCAGACCCTTTATTAGCTTTGTTGCCCTTCTTTGTACTCGCTCCATTTCCAGTACATCCTTCATGAGGACTGGTGCCCAGAACTGGACAGCACACTCTAGGTGCAGCCGGACCAGAGTCTTGTAGAGCGGGATAATTATTGTTTTATCTCTGGAGTTGATCCCCTTTTTAATGCATGGCAATATTCTGTTTGCTTTGTTAGCAGCAGCTTGGCATTGTATGCCATTGCTGAGCCTATCATCTACTAGGACCCTCAGGTCCTTTTCATTCCTAGACTCCCCCAGATGTTTTTCCCCCCAGTGTATAGATTACATTCATATTTTTGCCACCCAAATGCATTATTTTACATTTTTCTACATTGAACCTCATTTGCCATGTAGTTGCACACCCCATTCATTTGTTCAGATCTTCTTGCAAGGTTTCCACATCCTGCGGAGAAGTTATTGCCCTGCATAGCTTAGTATCGTCCGCAAATACAGAGATTGAACTGTTTACCCCATTCTTCAGGTCATTTATGAACAAATTAAATAGGATTGGTCCCAGCACAGAACCCTGGGGGACCCCACTACCCACCCCCGACCATTCTGAGTACTCCCCATTTATCACCACCCTCTGAACTCACCCTTGTAGCCATTTTTCAATACATGTACTCACCCTATGGTCCATGCCAGTGGACCTTATTTTGTAGAGTAAAGGTTTATGGGGAACTGTGTCAAATGCTTTTGCAAAATCCAGATACATCACGTCTACGGGCCTTCCTTTATCTAGATGGCAACTCACCTCCTCAAAGAAGGTTAGTAGATTGGTTTGGCAAGAACGATTCTTCATGCATCCATGCTGATTACTGCTAATAATACCGTTCTCATTACTAAAATCTTGTATATAGTCCCTTATCCCCTCTAAGAGTTTACATACTATTGATGTTAGGCTAACTGGTCTGTAATTCCCAGGGATGTATTTTGGGCCCTTTTTAAATACTGGTGCTACATTGGCTTTTCTCCAATCAGCTGGTACCATTCCAGTCAGTAGACTGTCAGTAAAAATAAGGAACAATAGTCTGGCAATTATTTGACTGAGTTCCTAAGTACCCTCGGGTGCAAGCCATCTGGTCCCGGTGATTTATTATGCCGCGTACACACGGTCGGACTTTTCGTCTACAAAAGTCCAACGGACGCCGACGGACTAAAGCTGGCTGGTAATCCGATCGTGTGTGGGCTTCTCCGGACTTTCAGCAGACTTTTTCAGCCTCAAATCCGATGGACTTTAGATTTGAAACATGCTTCAAATCTTTACGTCGTAACTACGACGGACCCCGAAATCCGCTCGTCTGTGTGCTAGTCCGACGGACAAAAACCCATGCTAGGGCAGCTATTGGCTACTGGCTATGAACTTCCTTATTTTAGTCCGGTGTACGTCATCACGTACGAATCCGTCGGACTTTTGTGTGGTCGTGTGTAGGCAAGTCCGTTCGTTAGAAAGTCTGCTGCAAGTCCGCCGAAAGTCCGCCGGAAGTCTGTCGGACAGGCTGTCGGACTTTTGTAGACGAAAAGTCCGACCGTGTGTACGCGGCATTAGTGTTAAGTTTCCCAAGTCCAATATTAATTCTGTCCTGTGTTAACCATGGAGGTACTTCCTGTGATGTTTCATGAGGATAAACACTGCAGTTTTGGTTACTGAAGCCCCCCGATTCCCTTGTGAAGACTGAGGAGAAGAATAAATTCAATACCTTCTCCATCTCCCCATCCTTCGTAACCAGATGTCCCTCCTCATTCTTTATGGGGCCAATATGGTCTGTCCTCCCTTTTTTACCGTTTACATACTTAAAGAATTTCTTGGGATTTTTTTCGCTCTCCTCTACTATGTGTCTTTCATGTTCTATCTTAGCCATCCTTATTACACCCTTACATTTCTTGTTGCATTCTTTATAAAGTCTGAATGCTGATGATGATCCCTCAACCTTGTATTTTTTGAAGGCCTTCTCTTTTGTTTTTTTATGCATTTTTACATAGGAGTTAAGCCATCCAGGACTTTTGATCGCTCTTTTAAATATATTACCCAACGGGATGCATTGGCTAATGCCTTTATTTAATATGCTCTTAAAGCAAACCCATCTCTCCTCCGTGTTCTTTGTTCCTAAGATATTATCCCAATTTATGCCTTCTAGCAAGGCTCCTAGTTTAGGGAAGTTGGCTCTTTTGAAATTCAGTGTCTTTGTATCCCCCTTATGTTTCCTATTTGTGTGATTTATACTGAAGCCAATTGACCTGTGATCGCTGTTACCTAAATTGCCCCATATTTCCACATCCGTGATCAGGTCTGTATTGTTGGTAATCAGTAGATCCAGTAACACTTTATTTCTACTTGGTGCGTCTACCATCTGACCCATAAAATTGTCCTGCAAGACATTTAGGAACTGGCGAGCCTTAGATGAATGCGCGGTTCGCTCCGCCCAATCTATGTCTGGATAGTTAAAATCCCTCATTATGATAACACTTCCCATCCTTGCTGCTAATCCAAATTGTGATAGGAGATCTGTCTCCCCTTCCTCCCTCAGGTTAGGAGGCCTATAGCATACTCCCAGTATTATTTTCCCCTTAGCTTCATCCCTTTGGAGCTCCACCCATAAGGATTCCACCTCCTTCCTCGACTGAGAAGTTGGCCCAGTCCTCCAGGAACCCAAACCCCTCCTTACTACACCAGCTCTTCAGCCACTTGTTTACTTCCCTAACATCCCCTCTGCCTTTCTGGTGTGGCTCAAGGTACCGGTAGTATTCCTGAGAATACTAACTTGAAGGTCCTTTTCCTCAATTTAGCTCCTAAGTCCCTTAAATCGTTCTTTAGGACACTCCATCTGCCTCTGACTTTGTCATTGGTGCTAACGTGCACGAGGGATCTCCTCCTCTACAGATTTTGTTTGTCACTACCTGTTCTAAGCTGACAGGAGTAGTGATGCTGCTGTCACTACTCCTGTCAGCTTGTAGCATTTGTAGCATCAGGAACTCTCCTTGGTGCATGATACGAGCACCCAGGGCAGCCACCCCTCCTGCCCAACGCTTGTCCTGGCTTTGCATGCACTACTTCTTCTGCAATCCAGTGTGATTTTAGCACAATCAAATGCATGGGCTGAAATTTTCACTGCACTGAATCGCACAGGAACACAGACTGCATTCCTATGCCATTCAGGGGTGAACTGGCTCATAGTGTCCCCACTGCAAGATTTCGCCAATATTACTGTTCTATAACTGTTCTGGGGACAACCCATTGCAAGATTTCCCCTCTATGATTGTTTTGGGGACTTTCAATGAGAGTGGTAAACATGACTAATAGAGAGGGTGGGTGTTCCTAAGGGTTACACAGACGGCAATAAAAACCTGACAGGTTACTTATACTTTAAAGTATAACTAAAGGTATAACGTTTTACTTATTTTTACTTACTTTTTTATTAGTTTCACATATAATGGAAGGATTGGAAAACCTAGTTGAGTTTTTATTGTGGTCTGTCGACGCATTAGGGAGATCCATCCTCCCTTTTTGTCCTGTTGACACTTATCGCCAAAAGCGAAAGAAAAATCCCACATTTTGGTTTGTCACTAGAATAGGAACTGGGGTGGAAATGTTTTCATGGGGACAACAATTCTGGTATTGAAACTACCAGGGATTTCCTTTTCTTTTGAAGGGTTTCCTCTCACTTCCTCCTGTTGCTGTAGTACTCAGATGGCAAAAAACAACAACAAAAAAGACAAAAAACTGACAGGGGTTATAACCCTTCCTTACTCTATTCAAAATAAAAAAAAATAAAAGTTTTTTTACCTTTATGCATTCAATGCATGAAGGTAAAAAACCTTCTGTGTGCAGCAGCCCCCCAATCAGGGCTGGACTTATCATTGGGCTTGACTGGGCTCAAGCCCATGGGCCCTGCCTAATAGGGGGCCCCGCGGGCAGGGCCGGATCCATGGCAAACTCCCGCCCGCTAGCCACCCCCTTTCGCCGGCACCGCTGCTTATTATTTAACGGGGACTGATCGGGCTTGTGTACTCTCACTTCCTGGTAGCGGTGGAACGCAAGATAGGGCCTCCCATGTCTTGCATCATTTCCGGCTGATTACATCACGTCCGCCCTATTGTGCATTCCACCGCTACCAGGAAGTGAGAGTACACAGGCCTGATCGGTCCCCGTTAAATAATAAGCAGCGGTGCCGGCGAAAGGGGCTGGCTAGCGGGCGGGAGTTTGCCATGGATCCGGCCCTGCCCGCGGGGCCCCCTATTAGGCAGCGGTGCCGACAAAACGGGCTGGCTATCAGGCGGGAGTTTTCGGCCCCCCGAATGTTAGAAATCATGGGGCCCCCGTACACCCTACCTGATGGGGCCCCCTTCGACCCGGTGGCAGGTGACATGGCAAGTGACACCCTGCATCTGCTGGCAAGTGACACCCTGCATCCGCTGACAAGTGATGTGGCAAGTGACACCCTGCATCCACTGGCAAATGAAACCCTGCATCCACTGGCAAGTGACACCCTGCATCCGCTGACAAGTGACGTGGCAAGTGACACCCTGCATCCGCTGACAAGTGACGTGGCAAGTGACACCCTGCATCACCTGACAAGTGACACCCTGCATCCACTGACAAGTGACGTGGCAAGTGACACCCTGCATCCACTGACAAGTGACGTGGCAAGTGACACCCTGCATCACCTGACAAGTGACACCCTGCATCCACTGACAAGTGACGTGGCAAGTGGAACCCTGCATCCGCTGACAAGTGACGTGGCAAGTGACTCCCTGCACCTGCTGCCAAGTGACGTGACAAGTGACACCCTGCATCCGCTGACAAGTGACGTCCCAAGTGACACCCTGCATCCGCTGACAAGAGACGTGGTAAGTTACATCCTGCATCCGCTGACAAGTGACGTGCCGAGTGACACCCTGCATCCGCTGACAAGTGACGTGGCAAGTGACACCCTGCATCCGCTGACAAGTGACGTGACAAGTGACACCCTGTATCCGCTGACAAGTGACGTGGCAAGTGACATCCTGCATCCGCTGACAAGTGACAATCCGCATCTGAAGGCAGGTGACGTTGGCAAGTGACACGCTCAGGCTCCGACTGATTCTGCTTATGATGAGTTGAACTATTTTATTATATATAACAATGTAATAATAGAAATATTGCACTTCAATCGGCGGCACTGCGTCGATTTAACTGACAATTGCGCAGTTGTGTGATGCTGTACCCAAACACTCGGCTACTCTCGGCTCCGCTCGGGACTGCGAGAGGACCCGAGAGCCGCCGAGATACAGGACTCTGTATCTCAGCGGCGCCATTTTTAAACTTCAAGACTGCAATGACAAGGCTGCAAATGACACTGGGGCAAGGCTGCAAATGACAAGGCTGCAATGACACTGGACAAGGCTACAGGTGGATGGACAAGGCTGCAGATGGATGCTGTGCAAGGCTGCATTGATAGGCATTTAAATGTAAGTTTTTTCCTTAAACTTCCCTCCTAAAAGTTTTTTTCCTTAAAATTTCCTCCTAAATTTGGGGTGCGTGTTATACGCCGGCGCGTGTTATACGCCGATAAATACAGTAATGTATAGAAGGTAGGGCCCGAAAGTGACTCAAGCCCAGGAGCCCCCACCACCCTAAGTCCTGCCCTGCCCCAATACTTACCTGAGCCCCTTAAAAATCCAGCAATATGCACAAGTGCCTCAGCTGTCCAGGGATGCTTCCTCCTCATTGGCTGAGACATCAGTGGGCTGTCTATCACAGCCAGTGAGCCAGTGAGGAGAGAGACACGGCTCTGTGTGTGAATGGACACGCAAAGCAGCAGCTCAGGAGCGAGCCTGCTTGGACGCTACCATAGCAAACTGTTTTCTCTGGGGGCCCATGGCAGGAGGGAGGGGCCAGAAGCAATGGCCGGGGACCCAAGAAGAGGAAGATCGGAGCTGCTCTGTGCAAAACCACTATACAGAGCAGGCAAGTATAACATGTTTGTTTTTTAAATGGCCTCTAATATCGCTTTAAAGAAAGTCTTTGTAAGAGCTCCACTCCAGAGGCCCGTATCCTCCATCTTTCCTCCATTCCAGCATTGCAGCCCCATCAGTCTCTTCAGAAATCAGCATCTTCTGGAAGCGTCTGACACCAGTGTCTCCATGCTGTGCACTGTTGTTTCATCTTCTGACCTCTATGTCATTGCAACCACATTACTACCTGCCTGGAGTTTGCGTGTTCTCCATGTGCCTGCATGGGTTTCAAAAAATGTAAGCTGTCAGTATTTTAGACTAAGCAGCCAACTTTTCCAGGGACCCAGGGGGTGGGGTGGGTGGGGGGGTGCGGGTACACCGCGTCTCTCTCTCTTTGGTGGTGCGCTACAGCATGGCTCTCTCTGGTGGTGCAGATACAGTGTGCCTCTCGCTCTCTGGTGGTGGAGTACAGCGTGGCTCTCTCTGGTGGTGTGGGTACAGCGTGGCTCTCTCTGGTGGTGTGGGTACAGCGTGGCTCTATCTGGTCTTGTGGGTACAGCGTGGCTCTCTCTGGTGGTGTGGGTACAGCTTGGCTCTCTCTGGTGGTGTGGGTACAGCGTGGCTCTCTCTGGTGGTGTGGGTACAGCGTGGCTCTCTCTGGTGGTGTGGGTACAGCGTGTCTCTCCCTCTCTGGTGGTGCAGGTACAGCATGTCTCTCTCTAGTGGTGCGGTACAGTGTGGCTCTCTCTGGTGGTGTGGGTACAGCGTGGCTCTCTTTGGTGGTGTGGGTACAGCGTGGCTCTCTTTGGTGGTGTGGGTACAGTGCGGCTCTCGTGTCTCTCTCTGGTGGTGCAGGTACAGCATGGCTCTCTCTAGTGGTGTGGGTACAGCGTGGCTCTCTTTGGTGGTGCAGGTACAGTGTGGCTCTATCTGGTGGCGCTGGGGCTATTAGTTCCCGCAGCACAGTCCTCTCTTTCTTTTTCCATGTCTCCTGTAGTAGCTGCTGCAGTGTAGCACTCCACAGCTTGTTTCTGGGTTTTCTCAGTCCCCTGTGTCCTGTAGGGACACAGGGGTCAGAGAATGAAAGCACAGGGATGACACAGGTATCCGACACTCCTGGAAGTGTGTAAAGCTAAAATGACTGTGACCTCATGCCTCTGTGCCCTTCTCCTCTGGCTGCCACCACTTTTCTCCAAGTTCCTACCTTTGTTTCCTCATCCCCCCCCAATATTCTTCTCTGCCCTCTACACATGACAGTGACAGCAAAATCCCCTTCAGAAGCCCTGTGTCCTGTCAGCCGCCTGCTTGTATAGGGGGGAGAGGAGGGTGCTAAATAGGGGGCTTTTCTTACATACCTCCATTATTTCCTGGCTAGTAGTAGAAGTAGTTCATTAGAAGTAGTTCATTAGTAGTAGAAGTAGTTCATTAGTAGTAGTAGTTCATTAGAATTTTTGCATTTTTAAACATCAGAATAAATGTACAGGAAGGATGGCTTTGGACTCTGGAAGATGCAAGCTTTAACCTCAACTGAAATCAGAGCATTTTAAGGCCGTTGCTTACAAAGGGTTAAATCTCATGCTCACAAGCGATTAAAATCTGACGTGTAGCTGAGCTCTTCCCTAGCTGCATGGAGTCATGGGCGGTGACTGGGGCTGGAGGGCTTTATTGGGCTGGAGAGGAAACTCTGGATGGAGTTAAAGCACGTCAGCTGAAGGAGGCAGGAAGGAGAGGAGAGCGGAGGGGTAAGTGAGCATCCTTCTGTCTGGGGGGATTACATGATCAGCAGAGATCTCACACTCATTAACCTCTATAATGAGTCTGTTCTGATCACATCCACTCTGCAATCACACACACAGGGTGGGAGCAACACAACCACACACTGACTTAGATTTGTTCAAACATGCTGCACTCTGGAAGTTTTACAACTTTTCTATAGAGCCAACATATTCCATAGCGTATTGCAGCAAGATGGTGATCTGAAAGAAATGAATGACATTTGTCACCAATGACACTAAGTTGTGATCTGCTTTCTTCCACTTCCAAAAGAGATCCTCTCCTCTGCTTAGGATCCGGCTAAACTCCCTTTACAAATCATGGATCTACATTGCTTTTCCTTGCTGTGGATATGAAATCAGAGGTTTTATTTTTTTGTTTTTTTATAATAGTATTCAATTTACAGCATTCAGTTACACTTTTTTTTTTTCTCATATACAACAAAAACACATTACAACATAAAACATTACCATCAAATACCCTATATAACCCCCTCCAAAAAAACAACGTTCAGTTACTTATATTTCATCTGTATTTAGTTTTAGGGCTCATTTTACATCAGATGCAGTTAGGTGCATTTTTAAAAGCAGCATGAATTTGTATGCAAGAAAAAATGTTTGATTTATTTATTTTTTTGCAATGAGTATAGTTTACACCACTGCAGTGCTTTCACATGTGTTTAAAAAAAAAAAAAAATGCAACTTAGTAAGCAAAAATGGAAATAACTGGAAAAATGCACTGCAAATGCGCATGCAGAAATGCACAGTGAATGCAGAGATTGTGGTGTACATGAGCTGTTATTTCTGACGTTTTTAGCTTACTGTTTAACTTGGTACTGTAACAGTAACTTTTTTGGGGTGTGTGGTGGGGTGTGTTTTTTTTTTTTTTTTGTAACTGTCAATGTTTACAGCATTCAGTTAAATATTTTGTTCATATGTCTTAGTTTTTATTCCTGGTTATATTTTAGTTTTACTGTATTTTGTTTTATAACTTTAGTATGGTAACTGTGTTTATGTATATAGTATTCAGTTACACATTTTTCATATGTATTTGTTTTTATTCCTGATTTTTGTTTTAGCTTAACTTTTTCTCAAGTGTGTGTGTGTGTGTGTGTGTGTGTGTGTGTGTGTGTGTGTGTGGTAAATGCTGGGAAGGCTAGACCGCTTTACGCTTATCTTTGTTTATACTGCATTACAAACCATGTTTATGAATAAGCGTGTAACTTTATGTGCATTGAGTCCCAAGGGTGTCACTTTCTTTGTTATCCTTACATGTATTAACACATTTTGGGGACTTGAAGGAGAAAATTGAGTACTGTCCGTGATACTTTTTTTATTTGCACTAACATACAATAACGAAGGGAAATGCCTAGGGTGAAGTTACTGGGAAGTCAGACTGTTAAACTGAGGGCCATTTTTACCAGTGAGACCACACAGGTTGATTTGCTGTAACCGCTGGAGCAGAACATCCGTAGCTTTATGGCACTTCATGCTATTCAGGTTTTGGTGGTACAGTTGTAGAAATAAGTACTCTTTTGGGCATGGGGTGTTTTTTGTGTTTTTTTTTTTTTTTTTTTTTTTTTTTTTTTTTCTCTCCACTGGGGTAGACTCAATAAACAAACATACTCGTCCAGCGTTGCTCTGAGCTGACAATCAGAGGCATCTCTGATCTCTGACATCTTCTCTGACCTCCATCAGGAGTTGGCTGTCTCTTGCTGGCTCAAGCAGTTGGGCCCCCAAAAATGCACCACCAGGTCCACTCTTCAGCTGCTGTTGAGGCATATGCCTCTTGAGATATGTGGCTGCATATCCTAGGAGGCACCAGGAGCAGGCTACGTCACATTTTTGCTTGGGCAAGAATGGTGGTGCGGGGGTGAGTTGGAGCAGGAAAAACAAAAAAAGTAAATCGAAAAAAGGGGGCTTTGTCCACATCAGTGCGTCCCACATTCTGTGGGTAGGACAGCCCATTAATTTTCAATGGGCTGCCCTACCCACAGAAATGTTGGGGGGGGGGGGGGGGGGGGAGAGACCCTGACCCTTTATAAAAATTGCACAGCATGGAATCGCATGGTGCTGCAGCTGCCTCCGCTCTGCAGTGAGCAGAGATGGACCTGTCATCTGCCTGCTCAGCCGGGATCAGCAGAGTGATTCCCCTGCTGAGCAAATGTTGTCCATCAGGCAGGTGGGCCCGTGTGAAAGGGGCCTTAGGGGAGCATTCTTCCCATTGACTACCGATCTCTAAAGCATTTTTCACACTGACCACCATGCTAATGTATCTTGAGCTGTAGATTTAGTAATTATTGGCAGAGGTTCCCTGGCAGTGGCGGCCCGTGCATTGTGGGTGCACGGGCGCTGCCCTCCCTATACATGTGCACGGCCCCTTTCAGGACGCCAGAGGCTCAAATAGGGTGGGCTCAGCAAATTAATTTTTGCTATTTTCACGCTAACGTTCCTTTCAGCCAATCAGCAGGCAGGTCAGTGGGCCTCTCTCCCGATTGGCCGAAGCATTAGGTGATCCTATTGGATGCCTAACGCTTTGGCAGAGGAAGCCTGAGGAGCTGAGCGGACACAGGATCCGCAGCCGCCGCTTCCCGCCACTACAGAAGAGGAGGAGAGCCCTGTCACTCCAGGAGAGGAGCAGAGCCCCGCCACATGAGCGGCAAGTGCCGCTGGACCAGCCGCGGGGGTTTAGTGAAGTGATAGCCGGGGGATGCGCCTGGCTGCGTATGATGGGCACAGTGAGGCTGCAATTGATTGGGGGGGGGGGGTCAGTATTTTTCCGTTTGTGCCCCCCAAAAAAATTTGAGCACCAGCCGCCACTGTTCCCTGGGAAATGAAAAATTCTTCCAAAAGTTCCTCCATGATAAAAAGGTTGAGATGAACTGATGTAAATGCTAGGTGAAATCTGCCCCTTGATAGTGATTCTTTTAAAGCCCCCCATACACACTATTAGATTTTCTGCAGATTTTTTCAGATTTGACAAAACCATATAATATGAGGTCAAACCTTTTAAAGCGTTTCAATTTGTATGCAATCAGTAAGGCCCTTGCACTACATGGTTTTGGTAAATCTGAAGACAAAAATCTGCAGAAAATCTAATAGTGTGTATGGGGTTTGAGGCAGTGTTTCTCAACTCCAGTCCTCAAGGTACCCCAACAGGTCATGTTTTCAGGATTTTCCTCAGATGAAACCACTGTGGTATTTACTGAGGCTCGGTTCACACTGGGGCGACTTGGGATCCGACTTGTACGCCCTCAAGTCGCCCCAAGTCGCCCCAGAAATAGTTTTGATGGGAGTTAACGCTAGTGTCTTAATAGACACTACTGAAGTCGCTCCGACTTCAGAGCGTACTCCCTGTATTACTTTGATCCGACTTGGTAGGCGACCTGTACCATAGAAATCAATGGAAGTCGCCTCCAAGTCGGATCTCTCTGTAAAGTCAAGCGACTTTGCAGGGAAAACCCCTCCCCCCCCCCCCTCCCTCCCAGAGAGCTGATTGGCCACAGGCAAAGTCGCCTGTCATGGAGGCGACTTCAAGTCGCCTCGTAATTTGCCGAAGTCGCGTCGGAGTTGCGTCGAAGTCGCGTCGAGGTCGCGTCGAAGCCGCCGTGCAAAGTCGCGCTAAAGTCGTGTTGCCCATGTGTGAACCGACCCTAAGGCAGTGAAACTGATTAAATCACCTGTGCAAAATAATGGAAAGCCTGCAAACATGACCTGTTGGGGCCCCTTGAGAACTGGAGTTGAGAAACACTGTTTTAAGGAAATAGTGACTGACCATATCAGCATTACATCCTGCCATTCAAACCAAGGACAGACTTGAGTCTTTATTACAAGCATCTGATCTATCCAATCCTCCTTCAGCCTGGCTTCAATCAAATTGACATAAGGCAATATTGTAGGCCTGTTTTACTATTGCTTTACACACACTTGAAATTCACGTAGCCAATAAGGATCAAGCCCTTCTGATTACTGAGGGGTTAATTTGATTAGTAATTTAGTAAAGTTCTCAAAGTGGAACTTCTTTCTCTCAATCAAAGTTGAATATTTTCTTTTCAATCCACATGCTGCTAGCTTTGATAAATAGACAGGAAAGTGTATCAGATTTACTTGGTTTTTAAACTTTTATTTCTTTTTTTGTGTTTTTGTGTGTTTTTTTTTTTTTTTTTTTTTTTTTTTTTTTGTTACTTCCTGGTTTCTTGCCTAGGCAAATTGTCATACATCCCTGGAGTCTTCAGGAGGGGTTTTCTGAGCTAAACACACTTATCCATGCTTGAGCTAAGATAAGAGCAGATGGATTCCAGGAAGTACATGCTAAGTGAATTATCTGCCCTTACTCAAGATGGTCACAGCCAGAAAAGCTAGAGGGTTGTTTATCAAAGTGATTTCTAAACAAAATAAAGCATGGAGACATGGATGGATGGGGGAAATTTGCTTTGAATATTAAAAATTAATTGGTGTTTGTGGTGCTCAGATGCAGTGACTATCCACTTTAGGTGATATCCAATGGCCACAAATCTGCATTGATCTTGCACTAATCAGAAACTGAAATCTGGTTGCCATGGGTTGATTTGCACTGCCTTATTAAATATGCTTGTTCGTATTTATTTCATTTTTAGTCTGCATTATTTGTTTAATTGTAAATAAGGAGTGATAAAAGTTATCAGGAGGATAAAGTAGAGAAACTCTGAGAACATGTTTTTATGATCCATAAAATGTACTTCAGATACTGTGTATTTCATAGCAAATGAGTAGAAATGGTGACCCCACTGATATGTAAATCTTTTAAAAATTATTCCAAGGTGCCTTATTAACATTTTCAGAAAACAAACAAATCCATTATTTCTTTAATTTCACTGCTGTGTATCAAGTGTTGAGCTTCCGGATTATGCTCAGGGTGTGCTCTGACATGGTAACAATCTGACATTCCTACAATTGTCTTTTTCATGCTTCATAAAACAAAGTATTGTATTTTGGCATGTGATCCTCCCAAGGGAGAGAAGGGATAGTTTTGTCACATAATGTCCAGTGAATCTTATAATCTCTTAAAAAGCAGAATGACAGCAAAAGCGAACCTAGTAAAAGGAGTTTCTGCACTTTCAGATGCCTAAATACTTTGTTATTTGCTGGTACAAACTGGACATTAATGGAAAACAAAATGCATAACTGAAAGACATATATTTTTTTTTTTTTTTTTTATGGCTAACTGAATATGTTTTTCAGGTACAAGCTTTCTGAAAGACTTGGTTCCCATCAGGCAGATGGTTGCATATATAAATATATATCATAAAAATGTAATTTACTATCTATGGCTAACACAGTTAAACACTTTATTTGTTTTATTTATTTTTTTACTGAAGGTATCATAAGCACATGCAAATTTTATTTTCTGGGGAAATGATGGTAGGGGCAAGGCAAACCAACTGACAGCTATCCAACTTCCACCCAGCAATTCTACCTACTGTGTCCCAGAAGATGTCTTTACACATCTTCACAAGTAGTAATTTGAAACTGATCCCAGAAAGAATTATTGACTACACCCATGATGATGCAACCATTACCAAAGTCTTCAGGCACTGCCAGGTCTGTACCAGTTCTGGTGGTTGGTGGAGATGGTGGTGTGTTTTTTTTATTTTTTTTATTTTTTTTAATTTTTCACTATCGCTTTTATTAGCAGCAGTAAAATTAACCTGTAATTGCCCCATACATTTTTCCTGAACAGTAACCCCTTCATTATTTTTTTTTTTTTTTTTTTTTTTTAATTTATTTCAGGATCTTGTATAGCGCCATCAATTTACGAAGCACTTTTACATATACATTGTACATTCACATAATTTATTGAATATTTGCGCATGTTGTATTTCTAATCTCACAAGGTAACACTCTTAAGCTAGTTTTATATTATGTGAAGTGACTCCAAATTCACTTTAAAGGGGAATTGGGCCAACAAAACAAAGTGATGTTGACAATGGTTACTTTTTTTTTAAAGCGGTTTTCCACCCCCCAAAAAAAAGTCAGCATCTAAGCATACTGCAGCTGTTGGCTTTTAACAATAGGACACTTGCCTGTCCTGGAGTCCAGCGATGTCGGCGCTGAAGGGGTGCTGCCGCCACCATTGTGGGTAAGTTTATGGCTTCATGCCGGGACCCCTACTGCACATGCGCGAGTCTGTCTCTCTCTGTCTCTCTCTGTCTCTCTCTGTCTCTCTCTGTCTCTCTCTGTCTCTCTCTGTCTCTCTCTGTCTCTCTCTGTCTCTCTCTGTCTCTCTCTGTCTCTCTCTGTCTCTCTCTGTCTCTCTCTGTCTCTCTCTGTCTCTCTGCATCTTGTTATATAGATCTCCTGTTGAGTGCCCAAGAACTTTAGAAAACCAGCTTCCATGATTGCTGGCTTTGCTCTGCCCTTTTTATGGCTCCTGCAGTATTCTTAACCCTTCACCTCTGGTCATACTCTCTAACCACAAGTCCAACACAGTTTGTATTATGTAGGGCCACCTTTTTAAAGCTTATTTACATACTGTATTTTGGCCAAGATACATCCCTGGGAATTACAGACCAGTTAGCTGAACATCAATAGTATGCAAGTTCTTGGAGGGGATAAGGGACTATATACAATATTTTAGTCAAGACAACGGTGTAATTGGCATGGATTCATAAGGAATCGTTCTTACCAATCAATTAACCTTCTATGAGGTGGTGAGCTGCCATCTAGATAAAGGAAGGCCCGTAGATGTGGTGTATCTGGATTTTGCAAAAGCATTTGATACAGTTCCCCATAAACGTTTTATGTACAAAGTAAGGTCAGTTGGCATGGACCAGGGTGAGTACATGAATTGAAAACTGGCTACTGGGGCAAGTTCAGAGGGTAGTGATAAATGGGGAGTACTCGGAATGGTCCAGGGTGGAAAGTGGGGGTCCCCCAGGGTTCTGTCCTGGGACCAGTCCTATTTAATTTAGTCATAAATGACCTAGAGGATGGGATAAACAGCTCAATCTCTGTATTTGAGAACGATACTAAGCTAAGCAGGGCAATAACTTCTCCGCAGGATGTGGAAACCTTGCAAGAAGATCCCCACAAATAATGGGGTAGGCAACTACATGGCAAATGAGGTTTAATGTAGAAAAAACGTAAAATGCATTTGGGTGCCAAAAAATATGAATGCAATCTACTGAAAAGGGGGAGAACCGCCTGGGGGATTCTATGGGTCATAGTAGATGACAGGCTCAGCAATGGCATGCAATGCCAAGCTGCTGCTAACAAAGCAAACACAATATTGGCATGCATCAACCACTTCACGAAAATCGCAGTACCTGTACGTTGGTACTTTGACTCTAAATACTGTTGTTCTGGCAGCAGCTAGCTGCCGTAACCCCGGTATTTTGTGGAACGGTGTGCGTTTCTCTATAAGATAAGTGCCTTGTGCGGCGGATTGGTCTCAAGATCACTTTTATCGGTGGCAGGAGAGGTGCGCTCCAGCCATCTTCGTCGCTTACCGGAGCCGTCGGTATGGCGGAGACTATTGCGTCCACTCCCCTCACTGCCTGGATGCCGAGTGAGGGGAAGAGGGGCCCCCGCTTGGCTCCATAGCATTGGAGGGCGGAAGCAACGTCAAACGTCACTTCCGCCCAATGCTCTTAAAGGAGAATTTTTCCCTCTTTCGTCTTTCAGGACAGCACTTGAGAGACCTCGGCTCCTCCCCTCTTAGGAAACACCGCCTCCACCAGACTTTTAAGTCGCCCCTTCCCTTCAGCCCGTCAGTTTTTGGTGTTTCCTCCAGAAGGGAGACATCGCTAGGAACCTGGGCTATTTCAGCTGGTGAGGCTGAGGCCGGGTACGATCCTGGAAGGGAGAGACGGAGGTCTCTCATACACAGCAGCACAGATGGGGAGTCTGGTTACCTGCTGTGGCATTACACTCCCTGTCCTTCCTTGGGGAATGTGGAGGCCTGGGAGTTCGTTTCTCCGCTGCCTGGGGAGGGCGATGCGGAAGTGTCCAGGTCCCCCTCACTCTGAGAGTCAGCATGGAGCTCAGTGCTGAGTCGGATGACGGGCGACGTCATTTCCGGCGGGGAGGGCACTTCCGATGTCCCGCGGCTTCCGGTTCCGGCCATGGGACGGATAAACTAAGAGCGCGACGGCTGGTGCGGGCTCCATTAAGGCTGGAGTGTCAGCCAGAGGAGCATCCTGAGGCGGACCACTCTCCTGGCCAGAGGGATGTCAGAGACGGATGGTTCCCGTTCTGTGACGCCAGCACCAGCCACACTAAGGTAAGTGGAACCCTGGGGTGGTGTTCCCTTACCTTATTCCCACTTAGCTCCATGGGTGAACCTCCCCTCTTAGTGGTCAGAGGGGAGGAGAGGCATGTCTGGGACCCTGGTGGTGGTTGGTCCTGGGGGGTGCACTCCTGGTGTTGGTCATATGGTTTTTATTTTAAAAAGACTGTTGCTGATGCTGGCGCTTGTTTTGTAATTTCAGGATAAACCTGCGGAAAAGACCAAGCCCTTACATGTGTCCAAAAGAAAGTGCCCATCATGTAGGAGTACTTTAGGAGAGTCCTGGGGGAAGGTTTTGTGCAGTAAATGCATTGAAGGCTTAGTTAAGGAACACTCTATGGAACAGAGCTCTGACCTGGCAGCTTCTGTTAAGCTTTCCAGCACTTTTCAATCTTTTAAAGCATTGTTTGAAAATTTTCAGCCTATACAGCCCCCAGCCGGTCCTCTGCCAGCACAGCAAGATGTCGCACATGGTCCCTCAGTCAGTGAGGAGTTACTGGTGGTTTCCAGAGAGGCTTTAGAGGATGAATCAGATGGTGCATCCTCACATTCCTCAGGCGAATCAGATGGAGAGAAGGTGGACGGCGAGTCCTCCAGAACCTCCCAATATAAACTCTCCTTGGAGGAAGTGGAAGAGCTCTGGGGAGCAATCCACACCACCCTAGGTATCCAGGAGGAGAAAAAAAAAAATCTGTCTCTACATGACCGAATGTACGTGGGTCTTGGAGAGCAGAAGAAAAAGGCCTTTCTGGTGCATGAGGTCCTAGTAGATACCCTTTAAAAAGGAATGGCGGGGGGGACGTGGCCTGATACTGCATGGTGTAGAACGCATCTTCCCTGAGCTCCAGTGAATACTCCTGTTATATCTACCATCCTGCGACTCCAGAGCAAGATTTTACCTCCAGCCTGGTGTGGAAAGGTGCCCCTTTTCCCCAACAACACGTCTCCACCGAAATCCAGCAAAACAGCGGCGGCTAAGCTGGCACAATACCGCTGACAAGAAGGAGAGGAAGATGGCGGCGCCAAGCGGGAGACAGGAGAACGAGGCATGAGAGACACAGACAGACTACTTGAGGCCATCACACTGTGCCGCACCTCTCACAGCACAAATCGAGGCGGTTAAAACTGATATCTCCTTGATAAGGCAAGACTTTAAAAAATTAAGGGAAAGGGTCAAGGAGGCAGAGACCCGAATCAGCGCCACTGAAGATGCCATCCCACCATTACAATCAAGATCAGAACGCATGCAGCGACAGATCACACAACTGATTGCCAAACAAGATGAAATGGAGAATCGTATGAGGAGGTGCAATATTCGTTTAAAGTGGAAGTAAACCCTCCTATCGGTTTCAGCCAAGGAAGCCGCCATCTTGGCTTCTGTTTAATCTAGAACTGCCATGATGCTGCACATGTGATCAGTTATGACACCGGCCATTGGATGGTTTTACAGTTTGGTTGAGAGCACAACCAATGGGAGTGTTACATTTCCGGCACGGTAACTGTTTTATGGATGGGTTTACTTCCGCTTTAATTGGTCTTCCGGAGGGAGTTGAGGGTAAGGATCCATCTACTTATTTGGAACAGTTGCTTATAAGGACTTATGGCCGCGAGGCTTTCTCCCCCATGCTAACGGTTGAGAGAGCACACCGCATGCCGGCCCGACCTCCAGACTCAGTTGACATTTCTAATAGGGCGGTCGCGGAATTAAATACTACTGAACAGGAATATGCCTCCAACCCCACTCCAGACATAGCCGCTCGTCTTAAAATGCAATCTAGAATAGTGAATAAAATTCAATTCTCTAAAGCCAGACAAAAGCTCTTTTTCACCAAACAAAAATTATTCGAGCATGGAGAAAAAGCGGGTAAGCTTCTGGCGTACCTGGTACACAGTGAGGATAGACCCCCCCCCCAGTAGTTATTACCCTGCAGGGGCCGGAGGGCCAACAGATTACGGATCCTTATGTAGTAACAACTAGGTTCAGGGATTTCTTTACGGACTTGTACAGGACAAAAACAGGTTCCACAGAATTGAGAGAGAACTTCTTCCACAATTAACACGTGAACAAATTGATCTTCTAGAAGCACCCATAACTACAGATGAAATAGCTGCTGCTATGGCAAGTTTTTTGCTAGATCTAAATCCCCAGGCTCGGATGGTCTCCCTATCGAGTTTTATTCTCAGTTCAGTGAATTATCCCTAAGTTACTTAAGTTATACAACCACTTATTTGAGACATTTACTCTAGCCCCATCCATGAAAGAGGCCACGATAATTCTCCTCCCTAAACCGGGGAAGGATCTGGGTTATCCAGAGTCCTATCGACCCATTTCTCTACTCCAAGTAGATATAAAAATCCTTGCTAAGATACTGTCACTACGACTTAACCAGGTAACACTGTCACTAATACATGCTGACCAGGCGGGCTTCATGCCAGGCCGTAATACATCCTTTTAATCTTCGTAAATTATATATCAACTTACAAGCCGAACATGCAAAGGTTGGTTCAAGAGTGATAGTGACCTTAGATACGGCCAAGGCGTTTGACTCGGTGGAGTGGGAATATTTGTGGAGCTGCCTAGAGGGATATGGCTTTGGACTGAAATTCATTAAATGGGTACAACTGCTATATGAGTCACCCACGTCCAAGGTTGTAGCTAACGGTTGGACCTCCGAACAGTTCAATCTCAGCAGAGGCACAAGACAGGGCTGCCCCCTGTCTCTGCTTCTTTACTCCCTGGCAGTAGAACCTTAGGCTAGTCCATCCGAGCAGATCCAGAAATACGGGGTCTAGAATCGGGTACCCTTACAGAAAAAATCAGTATGTGGCCGATACGCTATTATACTTAGCGGATTCGGGCCCTTCCTTGCAGACGGCACTACAAACCATTGAACAGTTTGGAACCTTCTCTGGTTTGAAAATGTAATTGGGAAAAATCGCAAATTTTTGTCAATGGATAGTTTCCCACCGTCTGAGATGCAGGCCAATTTACCACTCCAATGGGTTAGCACCATAAAATATTTAGGAATACATGTCTCTAGAACACCAGCTGAATATATTCAATTTAAATATAGAACCTCTAATTCAGTGGTTCTCAACTCCAGTCCTCGGGACCCACCAACAGGCCAGATTTTAAGTA
This sequence comes from Aquarana catesbeiana, assembly GCF_042186555.1. Classification (NCBI taxonomy): domain Eukaryota; kingdom Metazoa; phylum Chordata; class Amphibia; order Anura; family Ranidae; genus Aquarana; species Aquarana catesbeiana. The sequence continues at coordinate 160,243,788 of NC_133332.1, read as the reverse complement.
TTACCTTGGGGAGTTGCAGACTAGAATGCTGCAATCACTGAGCAGCAAATGATATCACCTGTCATGTATTTCAGCTATCTTACAAACCTGGCCTGTTGGTGGGTCCTGAGGACCGGAGTTGAGAACCACTGCTCTAATTACTCATATAAAATCCAAACTTAAGTTATGGGCTCGCCTTCCAATAGGGGTGTGGGGCCACATAAATCTAATCAAAATGATTCTCTTACCTAAAATGTTATATGTAATATGGCATACTCCGATATATTTACCCCTAAAATACGTCAAAATCATTGAGGCCCTTATCAAACCGTTCGTATGGGGGTCCAGTAGGCATAAATTGGCATGGCAGGCACTCAAAAACCCTACGGATCTTGGAGGTACTGCGTTACCAGATTTTAACCTGTATTATGTAGCATCACAGATGTCCCAACTTTATCATATTGACAAGACTGATAGAGATAGGTTTCTTCAACTACTCTGTCCCAAACGGGTTAGGAGAACTAATGATTCAATTTACGAGATAGTAGTAGACTCCAGTAGTACAGAACCACACGGTCACACTAAAACCCTATTATACCATTATAGCAAAATATGGGCTATAGCTTCGAAGAAACTGGAGATCCCTCAATATAATGATTATACTCCGCTATGGTTTAATAAGAACGTGCCGGAGCTCATGCAGTTACCAGATGTGGACTTGTGGACCACCCATGGGGCCCTATACCTACATCAACTTATTACAAATGGTATTCTTAAATCCTTTCAGAATCTTGCAGAAGAATTCTCACTCCCTTTTCACATGTTGTATAGATATCTACAAGTTAAACACGCGGTTCAGAAGCAATTCCCAGTCTCCCTCCCTCAGCCTACTCCTAATGCCCTTATGGCAATAGTAAAGGAGTTTCGGTGTTCTATAATATCCTTCTTACCACCATAGCTTCTAAACTCGCATATGGACTCAAGCCCCGATGGGAAAGAGCGATAGGATCTTTGAAGGATGAGGAGTGGGAGGAGGGCATGGAATCTTCCAGGGCTGCTTCTCCCAAACTGTTGGATAGATTGATACAGATTTTTGTGCTTCATCAGGCATACCTCACCCCATTAAGGGTTGCCAGATACAGAGGGTCCCAATCTGTTCTATGCCCAATGCGTGGGAAAGAGCCGGGCACATTTATTCACTTATTGTGGTCATGCCCCCAAATACAGGGACTATGGGCGCAGGTGGTGACGTTCCTACATGACAATATGGGATCACCAGTAACACTAGACCCCAAACTGTGTCTCCTTGGGATACTACCCGAATCTATTGATGAATACACTAAAACGTTTTTACATGAAACTTTGTTTTCAGTGAGAAAAGTGATAGCCAGAAAGTGGATGAGAAGCTTGCCCCCGAGATTTGCTGAGTGGAAGGCGGAAATAAATAATACACTACCATACAAATGTTTGGGATCGCCATTGGGAAGAACAGTATTTCACCTTTAGTCCACCAGTTTTGTTTGAGTAACATATGAGAAATCGTGGGACTGTCACTTCATAGGAGTTTATGAACTTGTTTTGAGAATAAGATCATAACATTTGATTTACATATGTTTCTGATGTTAGCACTGTTTCACTTTGCACTGTGTATATTGCTTATTTCACTTTATTGATTATTTTGCTATAGCTAGATCTGATCGTTTATTCACGCTCACCTGTATAATGGGGTGTTTCACTTATATTTTGATGTGATCTGCATATGCACACATTTTAGATGTGCCACATTGGCATAGGAGATGCACTTCTTATTTTGTTTGTTAGATTTTGGATTGCTATTCCTTTAGCATAATGTGATTATTTATAGGCTTGATACACTGCCGTTTTTAGAATCTGGGGCCACAGCCCTGGGCTGCTTGACACAATATTAGCGCTGCACTTTAATCTGTTATCTTTACACAATTGGTCTGATTGTAGTGTTTGGCTGCTTCCTTTTTTTTTTTTTTTTTTTTTTTTTTCTTATTTTTTGTGTGATTGGCGCGGTATTATTTCTTTATTTCCTACACCCTGGACTCAACCCAGAGGAGAGTTTTCCTTCCCGAAGAGAAAATTACCAAAATAGAGGGAGCCTTGGCAGTTCTGCAGGGCAATCGCCAGATCACCATAAGAAGGGCCATGTCAGCCTTGGGGTTGCTGACAGCTGCCCTCCAGTGGTAAAGTGGGCAGGATTGCACTTCCGCCCTTTACAGTGGTTCATTCTGAAAGTTTTTGGGACCGCACTCAGAAGTCCTTGGACTCGGCAGTCTTCATTCCTATACGGGTGAAGAGATCCCTGTGGTGGTGGAGAAAAGCAGCAAACCTATCGCAGGGTCTGGAGTGGGTTCTGCCTGTGTCCAAGATTGTGACAACAGATGCAAGCGGCACAGGTTGAGGAGCACACCTGGGGGGCGAGTCTGGCGCAGGGTTCCTGGGGAATCGAGGACGCGGTGCAGTCCTCCAACTGGAGAGAACTGAGGACCGTTTTTCTGGCCCGCAGGGCTTTCCAACAGGAACTTCATGGACATCATGTGCAGATCCACTCAGACATTTCCTCAGCAGTTGCTTATGTAAACCGACAGGGGGGCACCAGAAGGGGTTCCCTTTGGGGTCTGATGGAAATGATTTTCAGTTGGGCCGAGGTCACGGTACTCTCACTATCAGCCGTTCATCTGAAGGGGGAATTAAACCAGAGAGCAGACTTCCTCAGCTGGAGGAAGTTGAGGGAAAGCGATTGGGTCCTCAGTCAAGTCATCTACAAGATGATTATCGAGAAATGGGGGATCCCATGTGTGGACCTTTTCGCTTCAGGGGAAAACACAAAGGCCCCCCTCTTTTTCTCTGTACACCGCTGGGACGGGCGATAGGGGTAGATGCTCTGTCTCAGAGCTGGCATTTTTTCCAAAGGTGGTTTCGGAATTTCATAGAAACCAGGAAATTTGTTTACCCACTTTTTGCTCAAATCCTGTGAAGGAGCAGGTCTTCCACAAATAAGATGTGCATTAAAGTACCTGGAGGTTACGGAGCAGTTTAAAAAGTCTGACTCCTTCTTTTGTTTTGTTTCTCTTTCAGGGGCAAGGATGGGTTCCAAAGCCTCTAGACACACTATAGCCAGATGGCTAAGATTGGCTATCAGTCAGGCCTATATAGCAAAGGGAGTGGAAGTTCCGGAGGGTATTAGGGCTCATTCCACTAGGGCTATGGCAGCGTCACAAGCTGAGTGGGCTGGTGCTACACCCAATCAGATCTGCAGAGCAGCAACGTGGTCAAGTTTTAAGACTTTCATTAAGCACTACAGACTGGACTTATTGTCTGCCCAGGACCAGGCATTTGGGCGTAAAGTTCTGCAGACAGTAGTCCCACCCTAGGGTAAGTGCTCGCTTATCCTCTCGTGTGCTGTCCTGAAAGACAAAAGAGGGAAAATCGAAGTTACTTACCGGTAATGTTTTTTCCAAGAGTCTTTCAGGACTGCACCGGTACCCACCTAAATATTGTCTTGCCACTAGGACATGAGAGCATCAGGAATATGAAAGTTGTTATGATGTGTTCTTATGTCTCCCTAGACTGTCCGGAGGTTCTCGTGCAAAAACTGATGGGCTGAAGGGAAGGGGCGACTTTAAAAGTCTGGTGGAGGCGGAGTTTCCTAAGAGGGGAGGAGCCGAGGTCTCAAGTGTGCTGTCCTGAAAGACTCTTGGAAAAAAAACGTTAACGGCAAGTAACTTCGAAAACGAAAGGAACGGTTACGAGCCCTGAACTTGTTCCCTTTTGGAGAGGAGACGCTTGAGAGAGGATATGATTTCAATGTACAAATACCGCACTGGTGACCCCACAATAGGGATAAAACTTTTCAGCGAAAGGAAATTTAGTAAGACACATGACCATTCACTAAAATTAGAAGAAAAGAGGTTTAACCTTAAACTGCATAGAGGGTTCTTTACTGTAAGAGCGGTTAGGATGTGTAATTCTCTTCCACAGGCAGTGGTTTCAGCAGGGAGCATCGGTTATTTCAAAAACTATTAGATAAGCACCTGAACGACCACAACATACAGGGATATACGCTGTAATACTGACATAAAATCACACACATAGGTTGGACTTGATGGCCTTGGGTCTTTTTTCAACCTTGCCTACTGTTACTATTATCTTTGCAGGGAGACCTTTCCATTGAAAACCTGAAGGTTAACTTCCTCATAAATGATTATTTAAGCCCTTTTTTATTCTACAAATAGTTTTCTGTGCTTTTTGAACATGGTAAAATGAGAGATGGGGTGGTGTTGTGTGTGGTGTGTTTTTTTTTTTTTTTTTTTTTTTTTTTTTTTTTTTTGTCGGTTGTCTGATAACTTGTACTGACCGTTTTTTGTAATTGTAGGAGAGCCATTCCAAATACACCCACAGCAGCCTCCATACGGTCTCTTACATACACAAAGCATAGTACGTAGCCGATGTAAAAATAAATAAATAAATAAAATTTAGAAGTTATTCACAGGCACTGAGATGATTCTAACCACTCTTAGAAGTTTGAAACTGGTAATGCATCAATTAAAAAAAAAAGGAAGTCACAAAAGATTCAGGATGGAGATTACAGATCTGTGCAGTTTGACTGCAGATGGTCACTGACACTTGCTTTAAGATAAACTGGAGTAGTGTGTGTATATAGTAACAGCAGTTCAGGTGTTTTCACTTGTTGCCTGGTAAAGCATTTAGGCCTATTTTCAAGCTTCAGCTATATAAGAGCAATGTGTACAGAGAGCTTTTACAGAGGATTTAAGGTGCAATTTGGCTTCAGTTTGTGACTGTTAATTGGTTAGGCACCTGATTGTTAGATGTGTGAACATATTCCAGATTAGAGCCTGTGATGATGAGATTTCCACTTGTTGGTTGCTTCAATTTTACATACATCTGAGCCCATTCTGCGTTTTGACTGCTGAATTTGACCTTCTGATATGCCTTTTGACCTGCTTCAAAGGAGATGTATAGCCAAGGCTATTTTGGTTAACTTCTCCTGCAGGTTACAGGAGTGCAGTTCGTTTTGCTACCTGGCTTAGCCCCTAAGAGCCTGAGACAGCCACTACTGCCCTCTCCACAACCCAATGCTCCAGTGAGAGCAGGAAGCACATGACTGTCCGTCACCACTCTGCTCAAAGCAGAGGGGGAGAACTGAACGATCAGCTGTTTGCTCGCTCTGTTCTCACTGTGGGGTGGGGGGAGATGAGATGCAGACCATATTGGATCGATGCTACATCTGCCTAGGGAAGTATAAATGTTTAAATCCATACTTTTTTGGATTGCTACAGACTTCTATGTGAATGCAAATCCCATCTGATGTTAACAAATAAGTCGACAGAGTCCCTAAAACCATTTTCCATACAGGACACATGAATGAAGTTGCGTGTTTTTTCCATGCATGTATCCGGGTTCCCACACTCCAAAGACATGCTGGTAGGTTAATTTGGCTCTTGTTTAAATTGGTCTATTATGTATGAATGCATGTGAGATGGAGACCTATGCTTTTGTACTGTGTAAACTGTGGTGCTATATAAATGAACACCTGATCCAAAGTTTGGGAGCTGCTATTGCTTACTCCAGGACTATGATGCTGATCCTGCCATCCCTGCCTATTTGGTAAACTGACCTGGAACAAGCCTGAAGGATGGGAGTTTAGATTTTACTGACTGCATGCTTGTTCTAGGTTGGTGCCTGAGCAGTAAGGCCTGTCTTAGGATGGTAACACCAGAGCCTATAGAAGAAGCTCTCATTTTCCCATTCCAACAGGTCCACTTTAATGCTGAATGTCATCTGAAAAACATAGCCCTAGCTGCAAGTTTTTCTTAAATCTAGCTTAGTTCAAGTGGTATCGTACCCAAAAGAAAACATTTTTATTGTAGCTTACCCATTCTTGGATGTGGTAGTTGCATTTGTTTTCTTAGGTTCTATTTTTTTACCTGATGATTCAGCCAGCAATTCTCTTTTTCAAAAGAATAAGCTCTCTTGCAGATGTTACAGAGATGAGACAAACCATTTACCACTGACAGGGGTGCGTACAATAGTCAGCTTTTAGTTCTTTATGTAAAACCTTTATCTCAAAAGGAAACCAATGCTAGAACTTTTTTTTTTTTTTTTTTTTGTTATCTGGAGTTTGGCTTCAATTTTGTTAGTGTGTCTAAATCTGCCCCAAAGGTGCCCCCTGTGCTCCTTCATCCACAGTGGGGGCACTCTAATACAGGAGGTGTATTTACTGGCCAGATCACTCAGGGAAAATTAAAAAAACAAGTGCAGCCACCACAGTTTAGGATTGGTAATCTGCAATATTACTTTTTTGGTTTTGAGTTTAAAGTGTTGCTAAACCCACAACAGTAAAATCAGTCTGTATATGCAGCATAGCATGCTTGTTATACTCACTGTGGAACTTAAGGGGTTAATCCTCTGCATTGTGTAAAGATTGGTTGTTTTTATCCTGTATGCACAGATCCTTCCCTCCCTGCACTGTCTATCTGGGGAAGGTCAGCTAACCCAGACAGCATAGCTGACCTGCACAGTTGTCTTTTATGCTGGAGAGCACATTTGTTGATCAGAGCTAGTCAGGTCATATGATATTGACATCACACATGTGGGCATGTATACAGGCTATAGTGGAAATCTCCTCCTTCCTGAACTCTCAGCACTGGAGAAACTTTGCAGTTTATCATGTAACTGTGGTATACAGATCATCCAAAAGGTATATAGTTGTAGTATTTTAATGTAAAAAAGATTTATAAGCTGTGGGGTCGATTAACTATTTTCATATTATTAGGTTTAGTAACACTTTTTTTTAATAGCGCTTTTAATGAAATAGTCTTCCCTATCTTCATTACTTGCTGTTCTGGGACTGTTTTTATCTGGAAAAAATATCTGAAGCAGCTGACACCATGCCGAACACAAGTGCAAAAAAGGGAAGTTTTGTTAGTTTCCAATGTGTAAACAGTTGTTAAGGCGTAACTTCCAGCTGATGCATGCAACAAATCCACTGAAGTTATGAAACAGTTTGACTTTTTTCTTTATATAATATAATGTGTGTGTGTATATGTGTGTGTGTGTATATATGTGTGTGTGTGTATATATATATATATATATATATATATATATATATATATATATATATATATATATATATATATATATATATATATATATATATATATATGTATGTATTTTTGCAATTGGATACATCATAAGGCAGTCCCTTTCTTTCTTGGTTCACAATTATGCTTCCTGCTCACTAGGTAATATCTGCATGATCACACCCATCTAATGAGCAGGGAGGCCTTTCAGAAAGTAGTAGATTTGTCTACCTTGCTGTGGTGATAAGCTGAGATTTGCCAAGAACAAGAGTAGCAAAATGTAGACAAAGCATTTTGACTGGTAACACCATGAAATTCTTATTAATTTCCACTGCTTGCCAAGCCTTTTGCCTTAAGTTCTACTTGCTCTTAAGATTGGCCACTAAGAAGTTTTTACTCAAAACCAGGTACTGGCTGCTGAGAGGTTTGTGCACTTGCACTGCTTGCGTGCATATTGCGAGATTGTCTTTTGAGTAACCGCTGAGTGGGTATGTGGGGACCCAATAATTGTAAAATGTGCCACGTCCTAATTGTAAAGCAATAATGACATTACCAGACTTTAAAGGCACAGAAACGCAAATATATAAAACATTACAAACCAACTTTATTAAAACGCTGAACTCAGGGAAAATATTCAAGTTTCCAAGCCTACCGGCATTTAATAGCTCAACGTGTTTCACGGAGAACCGCTTCTTTGGGTGCCATAGGGCCATATATAGGAGACTAAGCACAGGGGTACCTTATTGTAAAGATAAACACCTAAAAGTGTGACTGGGAGAAGCCTTACCTAGAAACAATACTTCATAGTCCACCTTTTATTAGCATGCTATATATCCAGATCATACTAAAAAAGTGGGTAACAATCACTCCACGTTGTGGTTAGTCAAAAGGACTTCTAAGGTTCTAAAAAAAGAAAAGGTAGACCGATGCCATACTCTCTTATAACCAATTAAACTCACACTTATAAGATGATCACAAAAAAAATGAATTGACTCATTGAGTACTACAGTTGGCATGAGATTTGGGGTATAATATTCCCCATCGGGTAACTGAAATTGGGGACAAGGTTTGCACTCAAAGGCATTGGGGACATTGCCCACAGTGGTAAATGCCCTGGGGCGTGTGTGAAGACTGATGAGCTCAGTGCATTGAAGGTGCCATCTCACTACCGACATAAGGTGTGTAGGCTAGGACCAGGATACATGGGAAAGGCCAAGGTATGTGCTGGAAGTAGGCTCTCTCTGTTGGAGCACATTGTCTTCCAAAACCAACAATCCTGGGAGTGTCGCTGTGCTCATTGGTTCTTCCTACCTACCTACCTACCTACCTACATCACTACAGTAGTGAAGTGTAGGTCAGCTGGAAGAAACACTGAGCACAGCAGATGGACACTCCTGTTTTTGGAAGAACTTTCTGCAGATGATTTATTTACAACCATGTGAGGTTCATCTGCACAGGCAGAAGAGGTAAGTGTTTACTATAGCCTTTTTACGGACACTGTTTTGTTCAGCAAGTTTGTGTAAATGACAGAGTTGCTGTAATGTAAACAGTTAAGTTGCCAATGGCACCACGCTGCTGTCTCAGCCAATGAGGGTAGTCTCGGGCAGCTGAGACACTGCTGCAATATTGCTGGATCTAGATGGGGCTCAGGTAAGTATGGGGGGGGGGGGGGGCTGCAGCACATAAAAACCACCTGCTTCTACAACCATCTTAAGGGATTTTAGACTGGACAGACTAACCCCATTTAAGACCCAGCTATGGCCCACAAACCCATAAACTCTTCCACTGCCCATAAAATAGCACTTTGTTAGCTCAAGCAGAATCTATAATGTTTGTTCAAAAAAAAAAATTGCCACTTGGTCATGCTTCAGTTTTTTTAAAATTGCTACCTGAACATTTGTAGCAAATTCTTCCAAGTTCCAGAGCTAGAGGCTTGAAAAAGGCATCATTGTGGAAATTTGTTTTGTTCACTGCCAAAGCTTCTTTCTAGCTGTGGTTTGCGTAGTATTAATCTAATCCTATTTTTTTTACAAGATTTATTGGGTCATTTTGCTAAATATGGGCTTAGAATTCTAGCCAGACCACAGAAAGCAGCTTTGCTTCACTATTTGCAGACCCTGTTGGCGGTCACATGACCCTCATTCTAAAGGGGGGAAAAATAAGTAGGTGTTTTGGTTTTTTATTTTTTTCCCAAAACTGGATTACTGTACTATACAGTGTGCCTTGTGTTGATCCAACGACTAGACATCATAATTGTAATTTGTCTGATATTAGGAAAAGCAGTAGAGATAAGAGGTGTTCTGATCTTGATTTGCTCAACCACTGTACCCAGGAAGGATTTACTCCCTTAATGACCAGGCTGTGTTTTTTGTTTTCTTTTCCCCAATACTGAACTGCATTACTTTACTTTACCTGACAATTGCACGGTCGTGCGACGCTGTACCCAAATGTAATTGACTCCCCCCCCCCCCCCCCCCCCCCCCACAAATGGCTTTCTCTTGGTGGTATTTGATCACCTCCCCGACCTTCTTCTTGTTTTTTTTTGTTTTTTTTTGTTTTTTTGTTCTATAAACAAAAGACTGACTTTTTTTTTCATTTTTTGAAAAAAAAAATCGTTTACTTTCTGCTATAATACATATCCCCCCAAAAAAACAAATGTATTCATCTGTTTAGAATTATTATTAATAATATCACAGTGAATGTAAATATTCCCTATGGTGGCAATAGGTAGTGATGGGTAAAAGGTAATTGGCCGCTAGAATTGCTTTTACATGAAAGTTGAACACCGGCTGAAAAAAACAATAACAAGATAATGCCTAAACCTGCAGGCATCATCCTGGTATAACTCAAGGCCCAGCAACGTACCAGTACATTGCTGGTCCTTGTTGAGCATATATTGTAATGTGCTCCCTATTTTTATTAATTTAACTGCGGTGGTTAAATCCCCCTCCTACAACGCTGTAGTCACTGATTTATGTATTGTGAAAGCAAACCCCGTTGCTGTCAAAATAAACAGATCAGTGCTGCAACTGAATGGCGTACCTGCAAAGCAAACAATGATTAATAAGACAGTAACAATCGTTGCAATATAGTGTACAGTAGAATGGCGTACCTGCAAAGCAAACTATGGTTAACAATAAAACACAGTAACAAAACATACTATACTGTAAAGTACAGTAAGAACAGAACATTAACTCCAAAACTATTTTTGGCTTTTATATAAATAAAAAAAAAAATTTAACTACCAAAAAAACTAGATTCCTTTCAAAATGTGATGGTTAGGAAACTAACACCTTTCGAGACCCTGTGTGAAGGTGTGCGGTGCTGTACCCTTTACTAATAATCCACTAGTGTGTGGTAGTGACAGAAACTGTCCTGAATGCAGAGACCAGGTTGGCCAGGACAGGAGTGCCTTCTGAATAAGGGTGACACCAAGTCCCAAACAATCTTTGCCACTGCTCCCTATTGTCAGGGCTGAGCTGGCCGCTCAGCTAATTGCAAGTTCCTTTCTCTCCACAGTAACTCAGCTGTTGATGATCTGCTCGTCAGTCCTGGCTACTTAAAGCCGTCCAGCTCACTTCATCTCTGCCTTCCCCTTTGGTCACATCTCAGAGACGCTTTCCTGTTGAAGACTTGCTCAGCTGACATCCCTTCTGGCTCCTGATCCTGCTTGCTGTACTACTACGTTGATCTCTGGCTCTCTGAGATTGGCATTGGGTGACTACCCGATCTGGTTACTGAACTCTGGCTATGTATTGACTATGCTTACTCTGTTTTACCTTTTTTATTATTTAACAAGTGTGATTAACTATACTTCTGTCTTGGTCTGATTCATGGTTTCTGACACCTATGTAGTCTGGACAGTCGCGGGGCTGCCTCGTAAATCTGGAAACTACATGCATGGCATTAGCTATGAGAAAGCACCAGTATTTACGGGGTGAAACATGTTAGCTAGTGATTCCATCTTTTGATGTATGGATTTTAACTAATAAAGAAACTTATTGTTGGAGTGCAGCCATCCGGATAAAATTTTTCTATATACATGCATAGCCTGTGGCCCTGTCAGAGCCTTTACATTTTGATCCCCATATCTGGCACGCTTTACGAGGGGCCCAATTTTGTGGATCCCATTATATCCAGGGTCACCCTGAGGACGACTGAGTTCATTGACGCTGATGTGCATAAACTGCAAGATTTGCTTGTATCTAGTCATGGTCATGGCAGCAGAGAACACGAGCATATGATGAATTGGGTCAGTGAACCATTATGACCTCAGCTCATTCCTTTTTTAGTAACACCCATGTTAAGGGATAGGCCCAGAAAAGTCTTAAATTCACAATAGATCCATACAGATCTTCCATGAAAAAACACTAAAAAAAAACCAAGGGGAGTTAAACCCGCAGTTTTCCACCTGAATTCCAGGTTGGCCAGTGAATGGCGGAAGTACAGGTGCTGCAGAATCTGTGGGCTGCCAATCTTGATTTTCAAGAGCATTAGGAAGGGCTCTACGGGCCTGTCTTTGAATTCTTGGTGGCTGTGGAACACTACTTGTGCTAGCCACCGCACCAGCTTGAACTGCACTTATGGAACTCTCCACGTCACCAAGTGTTACTGCAGTGCTGGTTTGTCTATTACCAGGATGTACTAGACCACTGGTGCTCACCAGTTTATCAGACAATAGAGCAGCACTAGTACTTGGCACTCGGCTGCATACGAGAATCATCATGCGATTGCAGCACCTCAGCAACCGGGGAATAGGGTTGTGTACAACTGACCTTAGCAGGTACCTATACTCCGTCGTTAGAGCTATCTGTCAGGGTGCTGCTCCTCCTCTACTGGTTTGAATAGTGAGCCTGATTCTGACAGTGAGGACCCCCTGTGGCTCTCATCTGTCATGCTCAGTATCCTGTAGGCCTCTTCACTAGTGTACCTTTCATTTGGACAATAAATTTTATAGGTGCCTAGTGTGACTCGCAGGTAAAAAAAAGCACCTGGTTGTCAAGAACTGTTTGAACTGCTACAAAACAAATTTACCTGCTAGCGCTAGCAGAGATCAGGCCTGACTCTAATGCTGCGGCTTTGTGCGCTGTATATTGGAAGGGATAGTGATCTACTGGCACTGCACTTGGGTGGTGGAGAGGCTAAATGTAGGTGTTGGGGCTCATCCTGTTAACGCTGTGTTTTTGGGAATACTATTGGACGCTAGTATAGTTCACAGGGTTATTTAGTGAATATGTGGCAGGCTATATGGTGTTACCTGTGACACTAATACAGTGATCAGTCAAATATCTGTACATTGTGACTAATGACACTGTGAAAGGGGTTAACTGAAGGGGCGGTCAAGGGGTTAAATGTGCTTACTATGTGAACTGGTGTCAGTGTAGTGCTTGTACTCACAGTAAATGTTCTCTTTTCTCATGCGGATCCGAAAAGGACTCCAGGAGAGAAGATCACATCATTTCCTGTGCCTGTGTTTACATTACACAGGCACAGGATCTTCTGCCATTTGTCAGAAGCAGGACCAGGCCATAAATCATTGCTTTCAATCATTTTGTTCTGAATCTAATCTGATCAGCCCTTGGCGAGCGCAGCTCACGTACAGGTACGAGGTTTTGCGCAGAGAGGTTGCCGCCCCCGCAGTACATAAACGTGCGCCGTTAAGCTGAATCCAGCAACCTGCACCCTCTTCTACCCCCCTCCATTTTTTTTATATATATATATATATATATATATATATATATATATATATATATATATATATATATATATATATATATATATATATATATATATATATATATATATATATATAATCTGTCTCAGTTAGCAACCACGTCCCAGAAGCAGCAGCCTTCATGATTTTGTTTTTTTCTTTGTTCTCCCCCAGGCTCTTCAAGTTCCTCCACAGGACCTCCAGTGGCTATTGGTATTTCATCTCGGACTGCCATCTTTTCCTCTCCTGTCCTCTGCAAGGCTCCCTGAGCCCAGGGTCAGGCAGGGTCTCCTGCTCCCAGATCTTTTCTCCAAGTACGTGCCAAATTTAGACCTTGGAGGGGCCCCTCAACATATAAAATACATTTATGACATAAACAATGTGAACTGAAATTTAATGATGAATCATTTGCGTGTGTGTTTGGTGGTTTTTTTTTTTTTTTTTTTTGTGAATTCCTTCCTTCCTTCCTGTATGATGAGATGCCAAACACCACTAGCTCAACAAGTGAAAATAAATGTGAAGGGCCTCAGCCTTGGGCACCACCTGATTTCTAATGAATATAGCCACTTGCATGAAAAATCCAACATGCTTGTTGCACCAAAGTTGATTGTACCCAATTTGATCAATCAGTCTGCCCTGCTGAACCAGCCAAGATTTGAACCATCTATGGGCAGCTTTTAGTCTTTCTTTGTGGTTCTTGGATAATTCTTTATCAATGTCAGTTTGCTGAAAGACACTGAATTTCAAAAGAGCCAACTTCCCTAAACCACAAACCTTGCTAAAAGGCATAAATTGGGATAAAATATTAGGAACAAAGAATACGGAGGAGAGATGGGTTTGCTTTAAGAGCATATTAAATAAGGGCATTAGCCAATGTATCCCATTGGGTAATAAATTTTAAAAGAGCGAACAAAAATCCTGGATGGCTTAACTCCAATGCAAAAATGCATATAAAAGCAAAGGAGAAAGCCTTCAAAAAATACAAGGTTGAGGGATCATCCTCAGCATTCAGACTTTATAAAGAATGCAACAAGAAATGTAAGGGTGCAATTAGGACGGCTAAGATGGAACATGAAAGACACATAGCGGAGGAGAGCAAAAAAAATCCCAAGAAATTCTTTAAGTATGTAAACCGTAAAAAAGGGAGGACAGACCATATTGGCCCCATAAAGAATGAGGAAGGACATCTGGTTACAAAGGATGGGGAGATGGCGAAGGTATTGAATTTATTCTTCTCCTCAGTCTTCATGAGTGAATCGGGGGGGCTTCAGTAACCAAAACTGCGGTGTTTATCCTCATGACACAACACAGGAAGCACCTCCATGGTTAACAGAGGACAGAATTAAAATTTAGACTTGAGAAACTTAACATTAATAAATCACCGGGACCCGATGGCTTGCATCCGAGGGTATTTGGGGAACTCAGTCAAGTGATTGCCAGACCGTTGTCCTAATTTTTACAGACAGTCTATTGACTGGAATGGTACCAGCTGATTGGAGAAAAGCCAATGTAGCACCAATATTTAAAAAGGGCCCAAAATACATCCCTGGGAATTACAGACCAGTTAGTCTAACATCAATAGTATGTAAACTCTTGGAGGGGATGATAAGGGACTAATGCATGAAGAATCGTTCTTGCCAAACCAATCTATTAACCTTCTATGAGGAGGTGAGTTGCCATCTAGATAAAGGAAGGCCCGTAGACGTGGTGTATCTGAATTTTGCAAAAGCATTTGACACAGTTCCCCATAAACGTTTACTGTACAAAATAAGGTCCGTTGGCATGGACCATAGGGTGAGTACATGGATTGAAAACTGGCTACAAGGGCGAGTTCAGAGGGTGGTGATAAATGGGGAGTACTCAGAATGGTCACTGGTGGGTAGTGGGGTTCCCGAGGGTTCTTTGCTGGGACCAATCCTATTTAATAAATGACCTGGAGGATGGGATAAACAGTTCAATCTCTGTATTTGCAGACAATACTAAGCTAAGCAGGGCAATAACTTCTCCCCAGGATGTGGAAACCTTGCAAAAAGACCTGAACAAATTAATGGGGTGGGCGACTACATGGCAAATGAGGTTCAATGTAGAAAAATGTAAAATAATGCATTTGAGTGGCAAAAAATATGAATGCAATCTATACACTGGGGGGAGAACCTCTGGGGGAATCTAGGATGGAAAAGGACCTGGGGGTCCTAGTAGATGATAGGCTCAGCAATGGCATGCAATGCCAAGCTGCTGCTAATAAAGCAAACAGAATATTGGCATGCATTAAAAGGGGGACCAACGCAAGAGATAAAACGATAATTCTCCCACTCTACAAGGCTCTAGTCCGGCCGCACCTGGTGTATGCTGTCCAGTTCTGGGCACCAGTCCTCAGGAAGGATGTACTGGAAATGGAGCGAGTACAAAGAAGGGCAACAAAGCTAATAAAGGGTCTGGGGGATCTTAGTTATGAGGAAAGGTTGCAAGCACTGAACTTATTCTCTCTGGAGAAGAGACGCTTGAGAGGGGATATGATTTCAATTTACAAATACTGTACTGGTGACCCCACAATAGGGAGAAAACTTTTTCGCAGAAGCGAGTTTAATAAGACTCGTGGCCACTCATTACAATTAGAAGAAAAGAGGTTTAACCTTAAACTACGTAGAGGGTTCTTTACTGTAAGAGCGGCAAGGATGTGGAATTCTCTTCCACAGGCGGTGGTCTCAGCGGGGAGCATTGATAGTTTCTTGAAGCTATTAGATAATCGCCTGAATGACCGCAACATACAGGGATATACAATGTAATACTGACACATATTCACACACATAGGTTGGACTTGTGTCTTTTTTCAACCTCACCTACTATGCAACTATGTAACTTTCTCCTGATCAACTAGGGACCATCATGCTCAAATAATTGTAATAGAAAATGAGGATAACAGGTCCTCTTTATGAAGAGATCTGGGGTCAAAAAGACCCCAAATGTCTGTCCTTTTTTTGCTTAAAAAAAAAAGAACCTGGACCGGCAGTGACGTCATGACGTTGCTCAGGTCCTCCAAGGCCAAAGAGGGGATCAAACCCGATCTACTCCTTTTGATCGCCTCTGGGACCAGCTAGGCGGCACATGACTGAAGGAAAAACTGTCTGATGTTGTGATGAGCTCTGACTGAGCTCTGACACGATCCCCCAGTTAGAGTATTGAAATCATGCTGGAAGTTTGTATGCAGTAATATGGCTTATCAATGCATGTTCTTACAGAATGGAGAAACATGAACAAGGAGCATCCAAGTACATAGAGGATGGACAAACATCCTGTTAGATTATAGATAACATAACTATACACTATAATACTACAGTGCCACCTGCTGCTTAGTCAGGCATAATGCATATGCAGTATATAGTCAGTTTATAAAAAAACGTTTCTGTTCTACTTTTCCAACCCCCGCCCCCCTCTCTACCCACTACAGAACACACCCTCTACCTTGAACTCTTCAAATCGCCCACTAATACTATGCCTCTTCTGTGGGCCCCAGTCATGCTGGCGCTCCTAGTTTCATTCAGCTCCAGGCCATATACTGTTTTTCGAGCAACCTGAAGCGGTAAGGACATAACACCCCCCCTTAGCCACTTACCATTGTCTCTTTTATGAGCCGCTCTAAACGCTTTCACGAGAGCCAGTCGCCGGCTGAAAACAATACCGGGTTATAGCTGACATTGCAAGCTGCAACGTATATATGTATCGCGGTCAGCAAGTGGTTAAATACTCAGGGCTGAGGATGGCTCACAGCTTCCAGTTTGGAGATAGCTCTCAGTGTGGGTGATGGAAAGGTCTCGCCCGGAGTCAGGGGGCCCAGCCAGGAGACAGCTCTTAGTTCCAGGAGTCGGGTCGGCTCCTATTGGGTGTCTCCAGGATAACTCAAATCCGTAGACCAGAGGTGGGCCCTACAGCAGGGCGCTACATTCACACCTGAGCGTTTTTCCCACGATTTTGTTCAGGTCACCAATGTAAAGGGCAGAAAAAAAATCTGTAATCTGCCCCAAAGAAGCTCATGTTCTTTCTTGAGCTTAAGGCAATTTTCAGGCGTTTTTGCTTTAGGTGACAAAACGCTCTGATGTGAAACAGGTGCCATTGAAATGAATGCAGCCTTAAGGTTAGGAGCCGAGTGTTCCAGAAGAGCTGTTAAAGGGACTGGTAAGAGAAGCAGTGCTGCCAAAAAGTGAGCCAGGTGACCTAGTATTTTCGTTTGTACACATTGTTTGGAAGAAACCCCTGCATGGGCAACTTGTGTACATGTGAACATTGCGTTTATTTAATAAAAGTGGACTGCTATGCCCTAAAATATAGTTTTCAACTGGCGCAACTCCTTGCAAATGCATCTGCTGCCTCAGTTTAATCACCCCAACCCGACAACATATCTCTATACACTGTATAAATACATGTTTCATCTGGTTTTGTAAATGCATGGTAAAGCAATATACACAGAATGTGAGGTGTATTCTATGTTGTCAGCTACTAACATGCCATTGTTGGCTGCCAGTAAAAATTCAGCAGTGTGCTGCACACATCTGCTTTACCTGGTGAAAGCGGAGGAAGTTTTGACTGATGCCTGATGCACAACAACCTAGGGAATAAACCGTGTCCATAACAGTGAGGTGGCTTTACAAATGTGCTTATGCATACCTTTCTTGAATTCTTTACTGTAGGGAGTGACCAATATGTGGTAGGCAATGATATTCTTGGGCAGTTCATTTGGAACAGGGTTCTGTTATTAGTGGTGATGTTTAGTGAATTCATTTTAGGCATTACTTTTTTTTTTTTTTTTTTTTTTTATGGTTTGTTTATTATCTAGAAATATTAAAAAAAAAAAAAAAAAGTTGACCGAGTAATAGGAACTACCAGAGATCTTTAGGAATTTTTATGTGTATCAATCTGCATCTAATTTCGAGAGACAAACAATATGTTCTCCAAATACAAGTGGGAGGAATTTTTCATGATAAATGTTGGTGTTCTGGAAAATATTTAATTCAGGGTGGATTTTTGTAACGTTTGCTAGAGACATTATTTTTTAAATTTTCTACGGGGGTGCAACTATGAATGAGGGCCCCATCACAATGAAGGGACAACCACATGTGTTCATAATGCAGAACCCAGCTGTCACAGGTCACCCAGGGTGCGTTTGGTGTTGTGCATCCGCACGGATGCCACATTGGAAGTAGCGGCTGTGTTCGTGCAGCCACTGCATCCCAATAGACAACAGTAGGACTGCTGACATTGTGGTTCATGCATCACCTGTGCATCCCCATGATGGTGAAACAAAGCCCTGCATGTAATTGCCCCATGTGAACAAGGCCTTAAACCAATGAGTAAAGCAAAAAGGCAATGGTCAGGTGGAAAAAAATTTCCCTGTGTTATTGGTAGGCAAGAAAAAAGCCCCTATACTGGTGGGAGAAAAGAAAAACCGCCCCCACATTGGTGGTCAGGAGACAAAAACATGCCTTGGGGTAACCTCATAATTTAACAAGTGTCACCAGAATTAATCAACTTTGTTCTTTTTGCCTTGCTACTACTATCAAGACCTTTTATAAATGCTGCATTGTCTCTCTACAGCCATTGTCAACATTGCCTTTCCCCAGGTAAGTGGCCACGTTACTTTTGGTGGTTCATCTTTATGGTGCATAAGTGAATGGGGATCTACAGTGGGGACGGAAAGTATTCAGACCCCCTTAAATTTTTCTCTGTTATATTGCAGCCATTTTCTAAAATCATTTATGTTCACTTTTTTTTTTTTTTCCCTCATTAATATACACACAGCACCCGTATTGACAGAAAAACACAGAATTGTTGACATTTTTGCAGATTAAAAAAAAAAACTGAAATATCACATGGTCCTAAGTATTCAGACCCTTTGCTGTGACACTCATATATTTAACTCAGGTGCTGTCCATTTCTTCTGATCATCCTTGAGATGGTTCTACACCTTCATTTGAGTCCAGCTGTGTTTGATTATACTGATTGGACTTGATTAGGAAAGCCACACACCTGTCTATATATAAGACCTTACAGCTCACAGTGCATGTCAGAGCAAATGAGAATCATGAGGTCAAAGGAACTGCCTGAAGAGCTCAGACAGAATTGTGGCAAGGCACAAATCTGGCCAAGGTTACAAAAAAATTTCTGCTGCACTTAAGGTTCCTAAGAGAAGAGTAGCCTCCATAATCCTTAAATGGAAGACGTTTGGGATGACCAGAACCCTTCCTAGAGCTGGCTGTCTGGCCAAACTGCGCTATCGGGGGAGAAGAGTCCAAAGATTGCTGTGGCTGAGCTCCAGAGATGCAGTTGGGAGATGGGAGAAAGTTGTAGAAAGTCAACCATCACTGCAGCCCTCCAGTCGGGGCTTTATGGCAGAGTGGCCCGACGGAAGCCTCTCTTCAGTGCAAGACACATGAAAACCCACATGGAGTTTGCTAAAAAAAACACCTGAAGGACTCCAAAATGGGGAGAAATAAGATTCTTTGATCTGATGAGACCAAGATAGAACTTTTTGGCCTTACTTCTAAGCGGTATGTGTGGAGAAAACCCTAAGCACACAGCTAAAATAACAAAGGGGTGGTTTCACAGCAACTCCATGACTGTTCTTGAATGGCCCAGCCAGAGCCCTGACTTAAACCCAATTGAGCATCTCTGGAGAGACCTAAAAATGGCTATCCACCAACGTTTACCATCCAACCTGACAGAACTGGAGAGGATCTGCAAGGAGGAATGGCAGAGGATCCCCATATCCAGATGTGAAAAACTTGTTGCATCTTTCCCAAAAAGACTCATGGCTGTATTAGATCAAAAGGGTGCTTCTACTAAATACTGAGCAAAGGGTCTGAATACTTAGGACCATGTGATATTTCAGTTTTTTTTTTTTTAATAATTAAATCTGCAAAAAACGTCAACAAATCTGTGTTTTTCTGTCAATATAGGGTGGTGTGTATACATTAATGAGGAAAATAAAATGGCAAATGGCTGCAATATAACAGAGTGAAAAATTTAAGGGGGTCTGAATACTTTCCGTCCCCACTGTATGTGACTCATTTGCTGAACAACACATACTCGCGTATAACAATCTCTGCTGTGAGGAAGAGAGACCACTCCCTATATCTTCAGAATATATTTCCATGAGGCTTGATCTCTTGATTCCCCCACCCGTGCTTTGTGGTTGATCCTCATGACCCTACAGGATACCGTGATGGCAGTAGATCGTAGCACAGTGGGGGACCAGGAATCTGACACTCCCAAAAGTGTTGAATTCTCAAGCTTCCTCAAGTAGTTTCTCTTCCTTACATCAGAACAGCAGCGTGAACAGTGGGAGAGCGTATTAAAGCAGACTTACATTTTTTTTAAAAAGTGCCCCCAGGTAATTTATGCCATAATGTGCTGGTATGAACTGAATGTTGTCACATTATGACAGCTTTACCTGTCAAATAATGCCCCCCAGCACTTTGCTGTCAGTGCTCTCACTGGTCCTGGACACTAAAATCTTCTCCTAGGTTCCATCTGCACATGTGTAGGTGTCCTATTACTGCGGCACAAGTGCCATAATGTATGCTGAGCTGCGCATGCCCAGTTGATAGGCAGGAGTAATGTTGTTTTAAGGAGATTGAACCACATCCCCTTAATATACTGTGGTTACATATTTCAAGAGGGGTGTGTGTGTGTGTGTGTGTGTGTGTGTGGTGTGTGTTTTTTTTTTTTTTTTCTTCTCTTTGCCTGTTTAGGCTTTGTTCAGTAGACCTATCCCTCCATTATATTAGCATCACTAGCATGCAATTAGAAGATTAAAAGCATTAGGTGGAGTCTTAACTCTGTGTAATTTTTTTTTTTTAGTTTTGTCAACTGTAATTATTACAACTTTCCCATTTATGACTAAATGCTTCATGGGTGTTGGTCAGCTGATAGACAGATTGCATAGCCAGGAACTTGCCAGATCCTGAATAGTAAAACTTGCCCACAAAGCTTAGGGCTCTATTCTTGTCTTTGTTCCTTTTTGGTAGTTAATCCCTGACATCTGCTTCCTTGTCACTGGTACAAGAAATGGGATAAAGTCTCTCAAATGTGGAGGCAGCTCTGAGAATGGTTTTTCTACTCTATTCAAAGAAGGGAAATGTTTTTTTGGCTAGAGTTCCACCTTGTTTTGTGCTGGACTGTACTAAATTTATTGCTGGCTTAAAAAAAAATTTAAAAAAAATCTTCCATGTTTGCATTTCCTCTATTTTTATATAAGAACAGAAGCATGTTTTTATCAGTGGGTGGCAGTGTAGCCTAGCTGTTTTATCCTGCATGATATAGGTAATCTGACAGCTGTAATGTATGTGGAACACACTGAATTGTAGAGGATTGTTTTTTTTATTTTTTTTAATTTTTTTTTTCTGCTTAAAGTGGTTCTAAATGCTCATCTATTTTCGTGTGTGTGGTGACCTCCCGGACCTCTAAAGGCCTGATGGTGACCTCAAGAGTTAGAGAGCTGACATCCTTCCTTGTCGAGTGGGTTAACAGGCATGGAGGGTGTAATGCAAGATGAAATGATGGGCACCAGTCACTTTTTGAATGCGCATAAGAGATTTATTGTCTCTAAACAAGAACTGTGGGAGAGCAGGTTAGGGCCATTGGGTAGATGCAATGGTAAATGGCAGACTTAGACACTATAGGTAGACGGTTATACAGGGAAAGGCCTCCAGCCAGATGCCACGTCTGTATAGGTAGGACTGCTGTCTCCTATGGCAACTAAACTTGTAACCGTCCAGATCCCAGTCATCACTGGATCCCCTGAGCTCTTCTACAGCTAACCAGCTGTATACTCCTCAAGCATCGCCCCTGCTAACCTGCTGGGTCCCTGGCTTGGCACTTGCTAAAGCTTTCCCACTTCTACTTGCTCGAGCTCACTCACAGTAGTCTCTGGTAATGAGGTGGATGGCCCCTTAGTGGCGACTGCTTCCCCTTTACCTCTGACCACAGCCGGTTCCCCCGTCCGGCTAAACTTTCACTACTTAGTTGGACTGCAGTCCCAACCCCACACTGCTTCTCCTGTTCCTGGATAGGCCTCAGGCAGCCTAGCAACCTGGGGAGACCTAACACATGTCCACCTAGACAGCCATCCCAGCAGGCCAAGGGAAACTCCTGCCAATGGGCTGAGACACCTCCATCCTTTCATAATCTGACCTTGCTATGCCCCGGTCGATCTACCAGGCCATAATTTCAATTAAAGTCCCAAACTCTCTTTTCCCTTGTAAGGTTTCAATGCTGACATTTGGTAACTCGAACCTTCAGCTCCCTCCACATGTTTTCTATGGGATTAAGGTCTGGAGACTGGCTGGGCCACTCGGGACCTTAATGTGCTTCTTTTTAAGCCACTCTTTTGTTGCCTTGGCTGTGTGTTTTGGGTCATTGTCATGCTGGAATACCCATCCACGACCCATTTTTAATGCCCTGGCTGAGAGGAGGATTTCACCCAAGATTTGACAGTACATGGCCCTGTTGTCTTTTTGATGCAGTGGAGTTGTCCTGGCCCCTTAGCAGAAAAACATCCCCAAAGCATAAGGTTTCCACCTCCCCCTTTTTTTTTTTTTTTTTTTTTAAACGGTGAGATAGTGTTCTTGGGGTCATAGGCAGCATTGCTCCTCAAACACATTGAGTTGATGCCAGAGAGCTTGTGTGTGGGTTTTTTATTCAGATGCTTATTAGCAAACTTCAGATGGGCCTGTACATGTGCTTTTTTTGAGCAGGGGGACCTTGGGGGCGCTGCAGGATTTCAGTCCTTCACAGTGTAGTGTTACCAATTGTTTTCTTGGTGACTATGGTCCCAGCTGCCTTAAGATCATTGACAAGATTCTCCCGTGTAGTTCTGGGCTGATTCCTCACCGTTTAATCATTGAAATTTCACAAGGGGAGATCCTGCATGTAGCCCCTGACTGAGGGAGATTGACCGTTATTTTGTGTTAATTCCATTTGGGAATAATCGCACAGTCACCCTCTCACCAAGCTGCTTAGCGATGGTCTTGTAGCCCATTTCAGACTTGTGTAAGTCTACAATCTTGTCCGTGACATCCTTGGACAGCTCTTTGGTCTTGGCCATGGTGGTGAGATTGGAATCTGATTTGCTTCTATGGACAGGTGTCTTTTTTATACAGGTAACAAGCTGAGATTAAGAGCACTCCCTTTTTAAGAGTGCTCCTAATCTCGGCTTGTTACCTGTATAGAAGACACCTGAAAGCCAGAATTCTTGCTGATTGATGGGGGATCAGATACTTCTTTCACTCATTAACCACTTCAGCCCCGGAAGATTTTACCCCCTTCCTGACCAGAGCACTTTTTGCGATTCGGCACTGCGTCGTTTTAACTGACAATAGCGCGGTCATGCGACATTGCACCCAAACAAAATTGACGTCCTCTTTTTTTTTTTTTTTTTTTTTTCCCCACAAATCGAGTTCTCTTTTGGTGGTATTTGATCGCTTCTGTGGCTTTTTATTTTTTGCGCTATAAACAAAAATAGAGCGACAATTTTGAAAAAAAAAAAGTAATATTTTACTTTTTGCCATAATAAATACCCCCCAAAAATGTTTAAAAAAAACCCTATTTTTTTTTTTTTTTTTTTTCCCTCAGTTTAGGCCGATTATGTATTCTACAGCTTTTTGGTAAAAAAAAAAAAAAAAAAAAAAAAAACGCAATAAGCCTATATTGATTGGTTTGCGCAAAAGTTATAGCGTCTACAAAATAGGGGATAGTTTTATGGCTTTTTTTATTTATTGATTTTTACTAGTAATGGCAGCGATTTATATAATATAATATAATTTTTTTTTTTTTTTATCGGGACTGCGACATTATGGCTGACACATCGGACAATTTTGACACATTTTTTTGGGACCATTGGCATTTTTACAGTGATCAGTGCCATGAAAATGCATTGATTACTGTAAAAATGTCACTGGCAGTGAAGGGGTTAACATGGGGCAGTGAAGGGGTTAATGTGTTCCCTAGTTTGTGTTCTAACTGAAGGGGGGAGGGGACTGTGTGCAGGGGAGATGACAGATCGCTGTTCATACTCTGTATGAAGAGACGATCTATCTGCTCTCCCCTCAGAGAACCGGAAACTATGTTTACACACACAGATCCCGGTTCTCCATGTGCCCCGAGTGATTGCGGGAGCCCCGCAGTTATACTGCGGCAACATGGCTCGGCTGCGCAAATTGCTGCCATGTTGCGTCGGTAACATAGATGGCCACTTAGGGGAGCTCACGCCCCCTGCTCACCCACGGAGCTGATGCGAGTGCCACAGTGCACGGGCCGCCACTGAGGTCTACCATACTTTAAAACATTGTTACTTTCCGGTCTGGACACGAGTCAGACATTTTTTTAGCCTCGATTCACACAGGGGCAACGCGACTTTGCGGCGCGACTTCGACACGACTTTGCGACGCAACTTCGACACGACTTCAAGTCGCCCCCAGAATTTGCCTGTGGCCAATCAGAGCTCGGGAGGGAGGGGGAAGCATGTGTAGTGGTGTGTGGTTTTTTTTTTTTTTTTTTTTTTTCACTACTTCCTGTGAAGTCGCTTTACTATAGATAGCTATCCGACTTGGAGGCACCTTTCATTGATTTCTGAGAGTACAGGTCACCTAGAAGTCAGATCGAAGTAGTACAGGAACCTTTTCTGAAGTCAGAGCGACTTCAGTAGTGTAAATTAAGACGCTCTCATTCACTGTAATGCAAAACCTCTTCTTGGGGCGACTTGAGGGCTTACAAGTCGGATCCCAAGTCGTCCTAATTTGAACCGACCCTAAAAGGTTAGAATTGTAGCTGCATGTACTCTGAACTGTGTATTTATATCACCTGCTAGCTACTGTTTGTAAAGAGTTAACTGCTAAATTAACCTGCCCCAGTGCTGTCCTGTCTAGGGAAGATTTATAATAAGGCATTTTCATCACTTTTTCTAGTGGTATTGATTATTATTTGTTTGTTTTTTTTTTTTTATTTTATTTTTAAAGACTCAGTCTCCATGCACACTGGGCTTAAAAAAAAAAAAAAAAAAATTCAAGATATTGGTGTACAGACAGCCACAGTGACTGAGTGCCGTGGATTAGAGAGGCATGTTTGCCACCGCTACCTCCTCCATTCTTCGGTTGTCAAGGAAGCTGCTGGCTTCGTGAAGTGCAAGCTGCAAAATATCTGTCCAATGTGATACTGAAACTGTAATATTGCATTCTGGTTGGTAGCATGATGGGAAATTTACACTTGGAGCAGTAGTGAATGAGTTAAGTAACGATCCCTGCCCTAGGAATGCCAAGGGTCACTCATGAGCACAGGTGACTCTTGTGTACCAGATTTGGACATTTTTATAGTTTATAGAACAACCAGGCAAACTAAGAACTTTTTTACTTTATATCCCATCTAGATAACTGTTACTAATGTCTATTCCTGTCTAAAAAATTGTCTGTCTGAAACTGGCTGCTATTCTTAAAGGTCAAAACTGCAATAGCACATGGTGTAACCATGCATGTTTCTGTGACAAAATCATGGTGGCAGCTACTGTGTGTAGGCTGTGTAAAGCATGCCTCCTAACTTTTTGAGATGGAAATGAGGGACACCGATTATCGTACGCATAGAACACACACCCCTGTCATGCCCCCTTAAGGAACAATGATACATAAACTATTAACCTACAAGTGCTTATTTTAGCACTAATTTTCCTTCATATTGGCTTCTGAAATTTTCAAATGCAGCAATTTAGAAATTGGATGAAAGGTTTAGCACTGAGAAACATTTTGAAAGATAAAAAGTAAATTTTATGTACAACTATACATATACTATACAAATGAGGAGGAAAGAGGGACCGAGGAACAAATCGGGGACAGTCCCCCACAACCCCCCCCCCATCTGTACAGTTGCAATACAATTTAGTATAAGAGGAATTGGAGGGCCCTGTTCGTTAGAGCTTACAATCTAAGAGGGAGAGTCAAGTGATACAAAAGACAATGACTGTGGGGGATGAGCTGATGGGGAAAGTAAAAACAGTGGGGGTTATTTACAAAAGGCAAGTCCACTTTGCACTACAAATGCAAAGTGCGCTTGAAATTGCACTTGGAGGTTCAGTCACTGTAGATCCAAGGGGGACATGCAAGGAAAATAGCATTTTATTTTGATTGGATGATAAAATCAGAAGAGCTTCCCCTCCTTTCATAACTACCTCTCAGATTTACAGCGACTGCACTTTCAGTGCAATTTCAAGTGCACTTTGCACTTGTAGTTTGCTCTTGTAGTGCAAAGTGGATTTGCCTTTCGTAAATAACCCCCAGTGTATTGAAGGCAGGATAGGCTTCTTTAAAGAGAAGGGTTTTCAGGAATCGTCTAAAGATGTACAGATTAGGAGATAGTCGGACAGATTGGGGTAGGCTTCTGTCTCTGGGACAGCTAGCTAAACCTTCTTATCCCAATAACTTCAGATACCATATTTCTTTGATCTCAGTTTTATTAGAACAAGCCAGGTGAAATTTGTAAGTTCTATAAGGGGTGATGGCGATAGATTGTAGGAAGCAAGTCATGTCTTTCTCAATGTGTTGAAAAGAATGGTGGCTGGTTCACTTCCTGTTAAGATTCTACCCAGAATTCCCTGCTTGCTGACAACTTCCTTATTTACACATACAGTAAACAATTAAACAGAACTGCAGCAATACCAAAAAGGAATGCTAGATGGAGCCTGCACACCACATATGATTGTCATAAGTAAATTACACATTTTGCATGTAAATTTAACACCGGTACAAATAACCAGTATAAAACATCTGGTGGACAGAACAGGGAGTTCCAGTATGTGAGGAGGTAACAAGGAAACTAGAGAGCAGGAGGTCTTGGGAGGAACACAATCATTTGGCTGATATTTTGAGACCAGGTTAGTGATGTAGCTGGGGGTAGAGTTGTGGATGGCTTTGTAAGTTATTGTTAGTACTTTTGAATTTTATTTGTTGGGTGAGGAGAAGCTAGTGGTGGGATTGGCAGAGATGGGTAGTAGACACTGAATGGTTGGTAAGGTGGATGAGCCTGGCAGCAGCATTCACGGACTGAAGGGGGAATAGCTTGTGTAAAGGTAATCCAATGAGGATGGAGTTGCAGTAGTCCAGACAAGCACTAGCGAATTGGAAGCTTAGAGGTGTCAATGGTTGAAAAGGGGCAGATTCTAAGGCTGCATTATTTGGACAGGGATTGGATATGGGCCTGAAAGGACAGTTCAGAGTCCAGGGTTACCCCTAGCACCCTGGCATGTGGGGACAGACTGATAGTTGTGCCATTTATCTTGACACAAAACAAGAGTTCAGTGGAAGTGGCACATATGGGGGGGTGTGAGCTGAGGGGTAGAGCGATGGATTTGGGTCTCATCAGCATAGAAATGGTATTGGAAGCCATGGGGGGCTATCAGCTGACCCAGGGAGGAGGTGCGGATTGAGAATAGGAGAGGTCCAAGGACAGAACCTTGGCAGACCTTAACGGTAAGAGGAGAGGTAGAGTTGTAAGTGACACTGATGGTGCGGTGAGAAAGGTACTATGTGGCAGGGGAAAGGCTCTGCTATGCCTGAGCTACCACTACCGACTACGGCTCGTCGTCTAAGTGCTGCTACAGTACAGTAAGTGCACTGCCACTGAGTGCCCACGTCCCAACCCCCCTCTTTTTCACCCCCTCCTCTATTTCCTCTCTCTCTCTTCCCCAACCCCCCACCACCACCACCAGCAGGCTCTACCTGCAGCCCCTGAAAATCGCACCCAATTTTTTTTTTTTTTTTTTTTTTTTTGCACGCAGGTAATCGCAGTAGGCATTTCAAGTGTTTGCATTTCTTGTGTTTTGCACAGAGTTTTATATTCATATACCATAAAATGTTGCTCGCTATAACATTCTTACAAATGTTGTCTTTTTTCAGACTGATGAACTGGAAGCTGCCACCAATGGTTTATCTGTGATTACATGTGACCAACGTATATGGCCACAGCTTTTGGCATCACTATTTCAGGTATGTAATTTTTAATGTCGTATTACACTTCAGTGTACAGTGGTTAAGACATGACAGAATTAAGAAAAAAACGACACTTGCTTATAAGCCTTTAGAATGAACACTTGATTTTTCACGTTCGTGTCCCATAGACTTTAACTGTGTTCGCAGAAATTTTTTGCATGTTCTGGTCCGAACTGGGGAGTGTTTGGCTCATCCCTAGATGTAATGTGTTCCAGTACTGAGGATCTCGCTGTCTGCATGAATAGTGTCTGTATGAGCAGCCCTGCTCATATGTCTTAACAAGAGAGCCATAGTTAAATGATGTATGCCATTTTTGGCTGCTGCTGTTCTACAGGAAATACCAAAGTGTACACAGTCCAGTATTAATACATGTCCCATTCCAACCACAAAAATGTCCATTTTATCTGCATTTGGTTTGCGAATTAAAGTATTCTTTACACAGACACTACCCCTTTTATTTATTTATTTAGTTTTTTTTAATCCTATTGTATAGCTAAGATTTTGTTTGTATTTATTCTCATCCTTCTTGATCCAACCCGCAGAATGTTGAATAAAATTCTGAAGATGGAAAGAGTCTATATGAATCTAGTATACTCTAAGGCTACTTTCACTCTGAGTCGCTTTTATAGGTGTTTTTAGCGCTAAAAATAGCGCCTGTAAAGCGTCTCTCCTGTCACTCCAATGTGAAAGCCTGAGAGCTTTCACACTGGAGCGATGTGCTGGCAGGATGTTATAAAATTCTGCAAGCAGCATTTTTGGGGCGGAGGAGGAGCAGTGTATACACCGCTCCTCCCCTGCCCCTTGGAATGCATGGGCAGCACTTCCGAAGTGCCTGCAAATCGCTGTGGCAATTAACCCCTTCGGCCGCTAGCTGGGGTTAAAAGCGCCCGCTAGCAGCCAAATAGTGCTGCTAAAAATAGCTGCGCTTTACCGCCCACACCCCACCCCAGTGTGAAAGTGGCCTAAAGCATGTAATAAGGAATTGGCATTGGCTGTCTCTTTTATATTTATATTTTCAGTCCTTTTTAATCTGTTAATTTTATTTTGTTTGTATGAAAGGTGGGTTTTTTAATTATACGGTGGCAAGAAAAAAGTATGTGAAACCTATTAGAATTACCTGGCAATCTGCAGTAATTGGTCTAATCTGATCCTCATTGAGGTCACATCACATTTTATTGCAAATTACTGCAGAAAACCAGGTAATTCCAGTGGGGTTCACATTTTTCTACTGTATATGATATATATCTATATCTATATCTTTAGAGAAGTGCATAATGGAAAAATTTGTTTAGTTTTGGATTCATTCTTCGTTATACTGGATCTCCTCCCGAGCTCTTCTTCTTTTTTTATTTTTTTATTTTTTTTCATTCAGCCCGCTGGGTTGCAAAGTCTCCAAAATAGGCCCCGGTGGTGACACATAGGCACAGCATTTACTAAATTTAAAAGGAGACATTCAGAAGAAAATTTTTAAAAATTTCTTAGAAAAATCCACTTACCTTTCCCGCCGCAGGGTTTTCTGTGGTAAACCAACAGACCCAATCTTCACCCTTCACGGTGGGTTCTGTTAAACATTCAGGAGCTGGGGATCCTCAAAGGAAACCCACAATCCTGGACCTGTAATAGTACCTCCGCCAGTAAAACTTTATGGCCTTAAAACCAAAAAGTACTGGATCTCGAGGCCCAGCTCTCTAAAAGAAGCGTTACAGGCAAGACCGTTTCTTCGGATACGAGGCCCGGGTACCATTCAATTTGGCCAAAAAAGACACTTTGAATGGATCCAGCTGCATGGCTCGCCCCAGCAAGGATTGCTCCAGTGGAGCTCAGCACAGCACATCTTTACTTGTGACCAACACCTTAGACACTGGCGAAAAAACTGAGGTACTCCCACCAGTGGGAGGGGTTATATAGGGACTGCACTTTTTAATTTAGTGTGTGCCAGTGTCCATCACCTGCAGGTGGCCTGTAACCCACATAGTAACTACTATGGCTCTGTGTCCTGTGATGTACGATAAGAAAAGGTGGCCGAGAGCACTGAGAACAGAGGAAAATTGCTATACTATCATCGTAATGGTCAGTGGGGAAAGGGCGCAGAAGATTTTTTTTTTTAAAAAAGCGCGAACGGCACACTGCCCTGCGGCTTCCAAACCCCCCCTCCTCGCCATTTCTGCTTCCCTCCCTTGAACCCATAGGATCAGGAGCTTGCGTGGGAAAAAGCTATTTTTAAAAGAGGGGAAGGGCCATAGGTGACATGGGGGGCAGGGCTTAGCGCAGTGTTGGCGTTCTCCAACGTCCAGTGTGGGAGTGTGTGTATGTGTGTGTGTGTGTGTGTGTGTGTGAGATAGATAGATAGAGATATATAATATTACACACTCCCACACTGGACGTTGGAGAACGCCAACACCGCGCTAAGGCTTTAGTGAACCCAAACAAGAAGTGGGCTCATCCACTGACTGCGTTACTGGCAGTAAAAATGTGTAGCGGACCAATTCAGCGAGAGACTGGATCGGATTATCTTAGTCCTTATAGGACCAGTTTATAGAGTTACTCACAGTTATTCTTGATCAGCAGGCCCAAGATTTGGCCGGGATATCAGAAGCATTGTGTTTTACGGTGGACACTATGAAAGATTCTATTCTCCAGGCCTCACGGCTCATGCTAGGGCTGGAACATGTGCATAGAATCCTATGGTTGAAAAAATTGGTCAGCCGAAGCGTTATGCAAAAAGCTCTTGGCTAGTTTCCCTTTTTATGGTGAACGGTTATTTTGGAGACTATCTGGATAAGTATATCCAAAGCATTTATAATGGGAAGAGTTCCCTTTTATCGGTTAAGCTTTTTTTTTTTTTTTTTTTTTTTTTTTTTTTTTTTTTTTAATGTGAGGCATCAGCCTCCAGGCAGTCACAATGGCCTCCACTGTCAGGTTCAAGAGGTAAACCTCAGGGTTAGTCCCAGGGTCAAAGGAGGACTTGGGGGAGGAAACCCACAAAACCGAATATTTTAAAACCTCCTTTATGAAGCGGCGCCCCCGCTCACTCGAGTGGGGGGAAGGCTTCTACAGTTTTCAAGGGTCTGGCAGGAACAGTGTCAGGACAGATAGGTGGTTTCCTCAATTTCTCTAGGTTACAAACTAGAGTTTCGAGAGTTCCCGTCACCTCGTTTTTCTCAGATCAAACATTCCCAGAGAGCCAGTGAAAAAAGTCTTTCTAGCTTTGGATCATCTCTTGTCTCAAAGAGTGATATCAATGGTCCCCTTGGAAGAAGCAAGGTTTAGGGTTTTATTCAAACCTGTTCATGGTTCCAAAACCAAATGGAGATGTCAGACCTATTTTTACGTATCAAAGATCTAAACCATTTTTTTGAATATCCGTTCTTTTCGTATGGAGTCAATCTGATCAGTAGTCTCCATCCGACAAGGGGGAGAACTTCTGGCGTCAATCGACATCAAGGATGCTTATCTCCATGTGCCAATTTTCTACGCTTCGAGGTAGAAAATCTTCATTTCCAGTTTGTAGCTCTGCCTTTTGGTCTAGCTACTGCACCTCGAGTGTTTACAAAGGTCCTGGCTCCACCTTTGGCCAGGTTAAGGGCTCAAGTTATAACAATACTAGCCTACTTAGACGATCTTCTCTTAATAGATCAATCGGTAGCCCGCTTAAACCAAACTTTGGTCACCACAGTCAGCTACCTGGAATACCTAGGTTGGATTCTCAGCCTGGAGAAATCCTCCTTAAAATCATTAAGGAGATTGCAGTACTTGGGGCTGATCATAGATACAGCTCAGAAGAGTGTTTTTTGCCCCAGGAAAGGAGCAGTTCCATAAGGGAACTGATTCAGTTGGTCAAAACAAAGAAGAATCGTTCCTTATGTGCAGTTTCATTCAAGACTGCTGCAAAACAGTATCCTGTCAACTTGGAACAATAGGGTCCAAGCTCTGGACTTTCTGATGCATTTATCCCCTGATGTGCGTCAGAGCCTCAATTGGTGGTTGATATCCAAGAATCTTCAGAAAATAAAAAATCCTTTCTACCAGTTACCTGGAACATGGTAACAGATGCCAGCCTTCTGGGCTGAGGAGCAGTCCTGGAAGAAGCATCTGTCCAAAGGAAATGGTCCAAATCAGAGATGACCTTGCCCATCAATATTGTAGAGATTCGGCAGTATGCCTGGCCCTCGAGGCCTGGACGCCCAGACTACGGAATTGTCCTGTCAGTATCCAATCTGACAATGTCACAGCTGTGGCCTATATCAATCACCAAGGGGGCACGAGAAGTTGTGAATCATCATATTCTATCTTGGGCAGAAAACAACATTCCTTGCCTATCAGCAATTTTTCATTCCAGGGATAGAGAATTGACAGGCGCACTACTTGAGGAGTCAACAGTTGTTCCCGGGAGAATGGTCCCTTCACCCCAACATCTTTCTGTCACTATGTCAAAGATGGGGAATTCCAGATGTGAATCTTTTTGCGTCCAGGTTCAACAACAAGATAAACAACTTTGTGTCAAGGACAAAGGATCGAATGGCATACGGAAAAGATGCCTTGGTTTTTCCATGGGATCAGTTTTTCACTGTTCTATGCGTTCCCTCCTGTTCTGCTGCTTCCGCGCCTTTTACGCAGGATCAAGCAAGAAGGGAAGGAGGTGATTCTTGTGGCCCAGGAGATCTTGGTTTTACGAGATCATAAAGATGGCAGTAGGGGACCCTTGGACCCTACCACTATGGCCAGACCTTCTCTCGCAAGGTCCAGTATTCCATCCTACCTTACAAACGCTAAAATGAGCAGTTTTGCTATTGGGACCCACAATCTGAAAGATCGTGGGCTGTTGGCTTCAGTAGTTTCTACTTTGTTAATGCTGGGAAGCTGGCCTCCAGAGTCCTATATTATAGAATCTGGAAAGCATACGTCTCCTAGTGTGAATCCAGGGGTTTGCACCCCAGGAAATATGTCATAGGTAGGATCCTTGAATTCCTACAGATAGGATTAGGAATGAAGCTGGCCTTTAAATACTATCAAAGGCCAGATGTCGGCCTTATCGGTCCTTGGCATCCAAACAGCCTTCACAGATTATCCTTCGCTTGACATGTTTCGCCCCTCCCACTGGGCGTCATCAGAAGCTTCTTCCAAATCCTCCAGTTTGGTCACCCCTGAACCCTTGGGACTTCATTTTAGCCCTGTCAGCTTACAGAAACAGCCAGTATGAGATATTCCCTTGGTCCTCTTGAGACGGGAAAAATTTTCTTGGTTTCTGCAAGAAGAATATCAGAGTGGGCTTGTCAGAATCCATGAATCGGGCTGAGACAGAAGTACAGTTAATCACACTTGTTTAATAATAATAAAAAGGTAAAGAGTAAGCGTAGTCAATACATAGCCAGAGTTCAGTAACTAGATCGGGTAGTCAGCCAATGCCAATCTGAGAGCCAGAGATCAACGTAGTTGTACAGCACGCAGGATCAGGAGCCAGAAGGGATGTCAGCCGAGCAAGTCTTCAACAGGAACGCAGGATAAAGTCTCTGAGATGTGACCAAAGGCAAAGGCAGAGATTAAGTGAGCTGGACGGCTTTAAGTAGCCAGGACTGACGAGCAGTTAATCAACAGCTCAGTCACTGTGGAGAGAAAGGAGCTGGCAATTAGCCGACAGCTGAGCGGCCAGCTCAGAAGGAAGGGCTGAGCCCAGCCCTGACAGGGCTGCTCTTTCTTGTAAAGAGCCATATTGGTTTATTCATAAGGATGAGGTTGTATTACGGCCTCATCCTGAATTCCTACCGAAGGTCGTATCGGGTTTTCATTTAAACCAGGATATTGTTCTGCCTTCATTATTTATTTATTTTTCCCCAGAACCTCGTTTCTGTGGAAGAAAGGTCACTACATTCTCTTGATGTGGTGAGAGCAGTCAAGGTCTATTAAAAGTGACAGCTCAGATTCA
Organism: Aquarana catesbeiana; assembly: GCF_042186555.1. Lineage (NCBI taxonomy): Eukaryota > Metazoa > Chordata > Amphibia > Anura > Ranidae > Aquarana > Aquarana catesbeiana. Next base: position 160,210,020 of record NC_133332.1, on the reverse strand, counting down.
TAAAAAATGTTTTGTTTGTGTTGCCAGATGGTCCTAAAGGAGGGACAGGCAGCGTCGAAATCTACCATTTCTAAATGGATTTGTGTCATGGTTATGCAATAGTTTTGTCTGTCAGCTTACCTGTCTCCATCTTTTCATCTCTAGAGACCAGCTGACTCGCCTAACTGCTTTTATAATCTCTCCTCTAGCATGGCTCCACCCCAGCTCCTATCAGAGAACTCTATATTAACCTCTGCACTGCAGGCTAGCCCTGCTGATCAACCTTTGTGTGTTTTGGCTTCCTGTTTCCTGCCTGCCGTGTGCTGTTTGTTACCAACCTTGGCATGTTCTCAACTATCCCTGTTTGCCTGTGACCCTGAACCTTTTGGCGTGAACTCTGTTGTCCTTGTCTGCTTGTGGCCCCGACCTTGGCTTATTCCCTTACTATCCCTATCCTCCTGTTGCCTACTGTGGGTGTGAGCTGGGGGTCGCGACCTGGAGCCAGTTGCAGCCCAGTCCATCCTCACCACTAGAGGCTCTGGTGAACACCTGCTGGCTCTTAGACTCCGCGCCCTAGGGAATCTTACGCTCTAACCCCGGTGGGATCCGTGTTGGTGTTCCAGTGGCCCTGCCTTCCTTACCACCCTGACTCCCATCCACAGCAGTCAGCCGTAGGGTCCACTACCTTGCGGTGCACTCCTGATCCCAATGGCGTGCATCTGTCACCTAGCCTCAAGGTGACCTGACAATTCGTGATTGGTCAAGCTTATGGTTAAGAGGAAAATTCCTCCTTTTCATATTAAAGCGCACTCCACCAGGGCTGTTGGTGCTTCTTGGGCAGTGCATCAACAAGCCTCCATGGTTCGGATCTGCAAGACCGCAACTTGGTCTTCAGTCCATATGTTTACCAGATTCTATCAAGTAGATGTAAAAGATCATGAGGATTTCGCTTTTGGGCACAGTGTACTGCAGGCTGCCGTATGAGTCCTCTAGTATCTTGGTGCCCTACTTTTGTTTCCCTCCCTTCAGTTGGCATTGCTATGGGACATCCCACATAGTAACTATGGCTCTGTGTCCCGTGATGTACGATAAGAAAATAGGATTTTTATAACCACTTACCTGTAAAATCTTTTTCTTTTGACATCAGGGGACACAGAGGTCCCTCCCTTCTTTGGTATACATGTGTATTGCTTTGCTACAAAACTGAGGTACTCCCACCAGTGGGAGGGGTTATATAGGGAGTGCACTTTTTAATTTAGGGCGTGCCAGTGTCCATCACCTGAAGGTGGCCTGTAACCCACATAGTAACTACTATGGCTCTGTGTCCAGTGATGTACTTCAAAGAAAAGGATTTTACAGGTAAGCTGTTATAAAAATCCTATTTTTCGGTTATGCCCCTCCTGACAGAAGCCAGACTAGCTGCTGAATGTCAGCTGGTTTCTATTGATCCACCCGATATTTAGCCTGTGTATGGCCCTTAAGAGCAGATGCGCTCAAAATGAAGTGCTACAGCACAGATTATTTTTATTTAAAAAATAAATGGGAGAAGATAGATCAATAAGTCATTACATTTTATAGTATATTGAAAGTACTGGATTACTGCCATGCGGAAATCTGCATTGCTCTTTGCAGTTGTTCTGAAATAAGCACAATGATTCCATAGATACAATATGTAAATTATGTATGTCTAGTTTCTTTTCTTTTTTTTTTTTTTTTTTTTTTTTTGCCAAGTTCTTTTCTCTTGCTGTCAATTGAAACTGCAAGCCTTTGGGCTTGGTTAGTCCTTGCTGATGCAGAGCATGGCTCTACTACTTTTTGTGTCACCCTTCATTGTTAGACTGCTATTGTAAAACCAAGCAAGGGCATACACTGGTAGGGATGTTGCCAAGCTATGGTGCTTTGCTGTTAGCAGCTGTCTGGATGAGCTTGCGCTAAAGAGTCCTTGTCTTCCTAGTTCTGAGTGCACCAGTTCCTCAGAGTAGAATGTAGAGCCTATAAAAGAATGCTTTGTTTTTTGGAGTATTGGTGTTCAAGTTAAAATGGAAGTTGTTTTTAAATTAAAAAAACAAAAATAAACAAAAAAACTCTTGGTCTCTCTAATTATTAAACCCAAAAGAAAACCTATTTATTATATTAAATCTTAAAATAACATACTTTTTATAAAGAGTTGCAGTTTATTATAAGTTATGAGCTTAAATTTTGTTACTGTATTTAAATCCACTAGTACTTATATTCTTTCTCCCCCCCTGACTGAGGAAGCTGCTGTCCAAATCTGCCCCCTGTGCTCCTTCATCCAGAGTAGTGTCTGTATAATACAGTAGACGTGTTACTGGGCAGATCACCATGGGAGATCGGAGGGAAAAACGCCTAAAGGAAAAACTAATACAGCCACGTCTAATTGTTAGGCTGCAATACATTACATTTTTGGGTTTAATATTTAAGTTGGCACTTGCTGGATTTGTAATAAACTGTGTAAAGGTCAGTTTTAACCAAACTGATTGTTTCTATTTTGCATGGGTGCTGTCAATATAAAGCAGGTGCTGGATTTTTATACGTTAAGGTCACCAGTTCCCATAATAGTTACATGTTGGTTCCCACCCTTGAGGGGGTTTTTCATAATGTCATAAGCAAATTGGAAAGTCTAGCAGTTTGAAAATTACCTCTTTTTAAATTGATTGTAAACTTAAAGGTGTTGTAAACCCTCAGTTTTTCAACTTAATGCATAGAATGACCTTTTTTTTTAATGCAGTAGTTACCCTTTTACTTACCTGAACCCGAACGTTCCAGTGACCGGGACGAGCAGAGCAGCTCCAGCCACTGTCTCAGGTCCTCATTGACTGGACAGATAGCAGCAGGAGCATTGGCTCCCTTTGCTGTCAATCAAAGCCAGTTTTCATGTGGGCGAGGCCGAGTCCTACTGTCTGTCGATGGTCTCAGCAGCAGGACTCAGGAGCGTGCCCGCACAAGTTCCCCCAGGGAATGTGGGTCTCCGTGGGGGCACAGAAGAGGAGGATCGGGGGCCTCTGTGCAAGGGTTTTGCAAAACCTTTGCACAGAGGAGGTATCTATAACATTACTTTTTTTTTTACTACAACTATTTCATACTTGTGCAATGATTTGCACAGCACATCTCCCGATCCTCCTCTTCTGGGGTCCCCCGCCGTTGCTCCTGGCTTTTTTTTTTTTTTTTTATTCTACCCTTTTTAAAGCCGAGAATGCATTCAGGTAAGAAAACCCGTTTTGTTTTGTTGTACTACTGATGAATTTTGGTAATAGATGTACTGTTCATTAAAAATGTAATAAACCTAACCCTTAAAAAAAAAAAATACACCTAACTAAAATCTAGTGGAACCAATTGCCTTCAGAAGTCACCTAATTGGTAAATAACGTCCACCTGTGTGTAATTTAATCTCCGTATAAATACATGAATAAAACAGAATACTGGAGCGCTGATGTAAATAAGTGCAAAAAGGGTGAGAAAAAAATACAAAGCTGCAACCAATCGAATAGTGCTCTGACACTTAGGCCCCTTTCACACTGGGGCGGTGGGGGCGTCGGCAGTACAACAGCGCTATTTTTAGCGCTGCTGTACCGTCGTCCTTGCAGCTGTATTCGGCCACTAGCGGTGCCGTTTTAACCCCCGCTGGCGGCCGAAAAAGGGTTAAAATCACTCGTACAGCGCGGCTATAGCCGCGCTGTCCCATTGATTTCAATGGGCAGGAGCGGTGAATTCACCGCTCCAAAGAAGCGGTTTGCAGGACTTTTTTCACCGTCCTGCCAGTGCACCGCTTCAGTGTGAAAGCCCTCGGGCTTTCACACTGAACAAACAGCGGAGGCTGTTTAGGGGCGGTTTGCAGGCGGTATTTTTAGCGCAATAACGCCTGCAAACTGCCCCAGTGTGAAAGGGGTCTTAGACTGAAATTCAAATATACGTGTATTGGTGCGCTAAAAACAACCTCCCACCCTACTAAATGTAAGTGAATGTAAACTAAGTGAATCGTATTGGAAGCCAATATATAACAAGTGTAGTTCTGCAACAGCTGGAGGTCCGCTAATTACATATCCCTGCTATAAACAAAACACAATATGTTCAGAGCACATCAAATAAGGGAATCAGATAGCCCCTATATGTGCAAGATGGGTTCAAAAGATGCCAAGGTAAATTAATATGATGCATAAAATAAACCTAAAAATACAAAATAAAAAATTATATATAACTAATATTAATAAATAAATCACCGCTAATAGATAATCGAGATCAGTCCCACAATAACCTTGTCCAATCTTAAGCTTTTAAACTTGCTTGCTGTTCCACTTCACCATTTCAGAGATGTTTTGCATGAAATAAATGAAAAAATGCATCATTGCGCAATGATACAAGTTACATGGATTAGTAATATTAATTTGAATCCACTCACATTTGTGTAGTAGCAATAGCGCTTGTGTAAAAAAGGTCAGACCTTAAACACCGCTCTTCATACAGCAACTGCTGTGCTGACAATCACATTAGATGCCGTCACTGGCTCCTCCTCCCAACACGTTGTGTCACGTGACTTTCTCAAGGGTCTATTGTGGGAATGATCCCGATTATCTATTAGCGGTGATTTATTTGCTCTCAATATTAGTTATATATAATTTTTTATTTTGTGTTTTTAGGTTTATTTTATGCATCATATTATTTACCTTGGCGTCTTTTGAACCCATCTTGCACATTCCCTTATTTAATGTGCTCTGAACATATTGTGTTTTTGTTTAGTGTGCAGCACTTGTTATATATTAGTTTCCATTACAATTCACTTAGTTTACATTCAGTTATATTTAGTAGGGTGGGAGGTTTTTAGCGCATCAATACACGTATATTTGAATTTCAGTATAAATACGGCTGTTCTGTGAAGCCCTCAAATGTTTGTAAGAGAACCTTAGTGAACAAACAGCATCACGAAGGCCAAGGAACACTGCAGACCCCGGATAAAGTTGTGGAGAATTTTTAAAGCAGGGTTAGGTAAAAAAAAAAAAAAAAAAAAAAAATTATCCCAAGCTTTTGAACATCTCACGGAGCACCGTTCAATCCATCATCCAAAAAATGGAAAAAGTATGGCACGACTGCAAACCTACAAAGACCTGACCATCCATCTAAACTGACAGGTCGGGCAAGAAGAGCATTAATCAAACAGCCAAGAGGCCCACGGTAACTCTGGAGGAGCTGCAGAGATCCACAGCTCCGGTGGGAGAATCTGCCCACAGGACAACTATTTTTGTCATGCACTCCACAAATCTGGCCTTTATGGAAGAGTGGCAAGAAGAAAGCCGTTGTTGAATGAAATCCATAAGAAGTCCCGTTTTCAGTTTGCGATAACATGTGGGGGACACAGCAAATGTGTAAGAAGGTGCTCAGGTCAGATGAGACCAAAATTAAACTTTGGCCTAAAAGCAAAACGCTATGTGTGGAGGAAAACTAACACTGCACATCCCCCTGAGCACACCATCCCCACCATGAAACATGGTGGTGGCAGCATCATGTTGTAGGGATGCTCTTCTTCAGCAGGGACAGGGAAGATGGATGGAGCCAAATACAGGGCTATCTTAGAAAATGTGTTTAGTCTGCAAAAGACTTGAGACTGGAGCAGAGGTTCATTTCCAGCAGGACAACGACCCTAAACCTACAGCCAGAGCTACAATGGAATGGTTTAGCTCAAAGCATATTCATGTGTTAGAATGGCCCAGTCAAAGTCCAGACCTAAATCCAATTTGAGAATATGTGGCAAGACTTGAAAATTGCTGTTCAGATGCTCTCCATACAATCTAACAGAGCTTGAGCTATTTTGAAGAAGAAGAATGTGCAAAACTGGTAGAGACAACCCAAAAAGACTTGCAGCTGTAATTGCAGCGAAAGGTGGTTCTACAAGGTATTGACTGGGGGGGGTGAATACAAATGCGTGCCACAGATATTCTTTTGCAAAAGAATTTGAAAACCATTTATCGTTTTTCTTCCACTTTACAATTATGTGCCACTTTGTGTTGGTCTATCACATTAAATCCCAATAAAATACATTTACGTTTTTGGTTGTAACGTGACAAAATGTGGAAAATGTCAAGGGGTATGAATACTTTTTCAAGGCACTGTAAGTACCTTAGTTTGTCGCCATTCCACGAGTATGTGCAATTTTAAAGCGTGACATGTTGGGTATCTATTTACTCGGCGTAACATCTTTCACGTTATACAAAAAAAGGCTAACTACTGTTTTTGGGGTTTTTCATTCATGAAATTTTTTCAAAAAAAATTGCATTTGAAATGCTTGTAATACATTTTATCTTCAGGAGAATACCAAAGACACAAGGTTGCAAATCTAAATCTAGTTTTAAAAATCGTTTTGGGGTATGGTTTGTGTGGAAGTACCTACTTTGTTCGTCATAAAACCTATCTAATGAAAAAAAGTGTCTGCAATTACACTTCATTTTGATTTTTATTTATTTTTTGGATCATCATAGTTCATTCACCCGCTACGAGCAAAAAGTCATCTCTGTTCTGTGGAAGCTTGGAAGGACAGTCTCTTGTGTGTGTACACAATGAGTTCAGTCCCAGGTCATTGAAACCATATGGATTATTTCATCCTAAAAGACCTGGCTTTTGGAACATGTTTTGATCAAAACGAGGAGGAGTCCTTTTCCAGTAAACTGTAGATTGAATGTTTGACTCCTTTTATTCTAACTATCTAATTATTGTATGGAGGCTGGTTTCAGGGAGGGAAAAGTGTTGAAACACCACTACTCATTTGTTATCTATGAATTTGGTTCATAAAATAATACAGTTTATTGGATGTTGTTCTGTATCCATTGCAATGTGAATGAGGCCTTAAAGCCGTATTAAACCCCAAATCAAAAATATAACCTATAAATGATCATTTGAAGCACCCCTGCTAGTGGTAAATGGTTTGTCTCATCCCTGTAACTGATATATTCTGTTGGAGAGCTTGTTCTTTTGGGGGAAAAAAAAAAACTTGCTGGCTAGATCACCAGATGAAAATATAAGAAAGCCTAAAGAAAAAAAATGAATGCAGCCATCACATCTAAGCATTTTGTAAGCTGCAATATAATGTTTGTTTATGGGTTTTTAACACTTTAAATTTGTGTGTGTGTGTGTGTGTGTATGGAACTCTTTCCTACCTGCACATATGGTTAACCGGCAGTAAGACTTCCTAAACCCAGAGCGTTTGCTCCTCTGAACACCAGAACTCCAGGCAGAAAAGCTGCCTAAGGCCCCTTTCACACTTATACGACTTGTCCCACGATTTTGTACTGCAAAATCGTATGACAAGTCATTCTCCATGATTTTCAATGACTACCATTCATATTGGCACGACTTTAAGTCGTGCCGACTTGAAAGTAGTCCCTGCACTACTTTGGTCCAACTTCTATGCGAGTTGTACTCCATAGACCTCAATGTTAAACCATGAAGTAGCATGCAAGTCGTGCCTGAATAATATAGACACGACTTCAGTACGACTTTGTAAGCACAAGCCTGGCCTCGCTATTCGGGAAAGGAAAACTTTTCTTTCCTTTCCCGATGAGCGACAGGCAGTGCTGACAGCTGTCTGGTATTAATCCAGAGGGGGAAAGCCGCGCCAAGTTTTAAATGAAAAAACCGGCGTGGGTTCCCCCCCGGGGGCATACCAGGCCCTTAGGTCTGGTATGGATTGTAAGGGGAACCCCCTACGCCAAAAAATCGGCGTGGGGGTCCCCCCAAAATCCATACCAGACCCTTATCCGAGCACGCAGCCCGGCCGGTCAGGAATGGGGGTGGGGACGAGCTAGCGCCCCCCCCCCTCCTGGACCGTACCAGGCCGCATGCCCTCAACATGGGGGGTGGGTGCTTTGGGGCATGGGGGGCGCAGTGCGGCCCCCCCCACCCCAAAGCACCTTGTCCCCATGTTGATGAGGACAAGGGCCTCTTCCCGACAACCCTGGCCGTTGGTTGTCGGGGTCTGCGGGCGGGGGGCTTATCGGAATCTGGGAGCCCCCTTTAATAAGGGGGCCCCCAGATCCCGGCCCCCCACCCTATGTGAATGAGTATGGGGTACATGGTACCCCTACCCATTCACCTAGGGAAAAAAGCGTCAATAAAAAACACAGTACACAGGTTTTTAAAATAATTTATTAGGCAGCTCCGGGATCTTCTTCCGACTTCGGGGGTCCTCTTCCGACTTCGGGGGTCTCTCCGCCGTCTCCTCCCGGTGTCCACATCTTCTGCCGGCTCCTCCGCTATCTTCTGCAGCTCAATTGCTAGCGGTGGTCCGGACTTCTGCCTTCTTCTTTTCTTCCAGAGATGTTGACACGACGCTCTCTCCAGCCAGAATGGTCTCTGTGCACTCCGCAAGGGACTTATATAGGCGGTGACCCCGCCCCCTTATGCCGTCACAGTCCCTGGGCATGCTGGGTCTGTGACGTTTAAGGAGGCGTGGTCACCGGGTGATGACCACGCCCCCTTATGACGGCACAGTCCCAGCATGCCCCGGCACAGTGACCTCATAAGGGGGCGGGGCCACCACCTATATAAGTCCCTTGCGGAGCGCACAGAGACCATTCTGGCTGGAGAGAGCGTCGTGTCAACATCTCTGGAAGAAAAGAAGAAGGCAGAAGTCCGGACCACCGCTAGCAATTGAGCTGCAGAAGATAGCGGAGGAGCCGGCAGAAGATGCGGACACCGGGAGGAGACGGCGGAGAGACCCCCGAAGTCGGAAGAGGACCCCCGAAGTCGGAAGAAGATCCCGGAGCTGCCTAATAAATTATTTTAAAAACCTGTGTACTGTGTTTTTTATTGACGCTTTTTTCCCTAGGTGAATGGGTAGGGGTACCATGTACCCCATACTCATTCACATAGGGTGGGGGGCCGGGATCTGGGGGCCCCCTTATTAAAGGGGGCTCCCAGATTCCGATAAGCCCCCCGCCCGCAGACCCCGACAACCAACGGCCAGGGTTGTCGGGAAGAGGCCCTTGTCCTCATCAACATGGGGACAAGGTGCTTTGGGGTGGGGGGGGCCGCACTGCGCCCCCATGCCCCAAAACACCCACCCCCCATGTTGAGGGCATGCGGCCTGGTACGGTCCAGGAGGGGGGGGGGGGGCGCTAGCTCGTCCCCACCCCCATTCCTGACCGGCCGGGCTGCGTGCTCGGATAAGGGTCTGGTATGGATTTTGGGGGGACCCCCACGCCGATTTTTCGGCGTAGGGGGTTTACCCTTACAATCCATACCAGACCTAAGGGCCTGGTATGCCCCGGGGGGGGGGGGACCCACGCCGGTTTTTTCATTTAAAACTTGGCATGGAGTTCCCCCTTATGATTCATACCAACTACTGCATGTTTTCATTTGTTAATGCCAAAAACGTGGCAAAGTAGTACTGCTCCCAAATCGCGGTAAAATCGCGGCCGCGAAATCGCGGTAAAATCGTGCGACTTTGAAGTCGAATAAGTGTGAAAGGGGCCTAAAGCTGTGTATTTCACACATGTATAGGCACATCAAATGTTTTGAGCATTATTGGATTCCATTGGCCAGAATATCCAGTGGAAGGCATTAACTCTTAAACGCGGCTAAACTTGTATGGCGTTTAGGTCTGTTTTAGGCATGTTTTTAAGGTGTTTTTGTTTGTTTTTTTTCGGGGGGGGGGGGATTTCAGTGTGTAAACACGCTGCTTCTAATATGCCTCTGTGCATGAACGCATAGACCAACATAAAAGTGGCTGTGCATGAGACCTGATTTATGTTATGCTGCACCAATGCTACAAAGAAAAAACCCGGTGAGGCATGTCAAGGTCTTGATCACATTGTAATCTGGGATTTTGTGGCATTGGCACAGTAATGGCTTCTTTCTGGCAACTTGACCATGCAGATCATTTTTTGTTCAAATACTGTCATATTGTGCTTAAAAACCACCACATCATTTTTGTTTTTTTTCCGGATCAGCCTGTATATCTCCTGAGCTTACTTGTGAGGTTTTCTTTGTATCCCTAACAATTTCTCTGGTAGTCCTGGCTGCAATTTTTTTTGGTCTGCGACTTTGGCTTGGTATTGAGATCCCAGAATTTTCCACTTGAGTGCTTGAAAAGTATTTACTGGCAAATTTAAGGCTTTGGATATTTCTCCTCCTCCCTTCTCCTTTTCTCTTCTCCTCCTCCCTTCTCCTTTTCTCTTCTCCTCCTCCCTTCTCCTTTTTCCTCTTCTCCCCCCTTCTCCTTTTTCCTCTTCTCCTCCCTTCTCCTTTTTCCTCTTCTCCTCCCTTCTCCTTTTTCCTCTTCTCCTCCCTTCTCCTCTTTCCTCTTCTCCTCCCTTCTCCTTTTTCCTCTTTCCTCTTCTCCTCCCTTCTCCTTTTTCCTCTTTCCTCTTCTCCTCCCTTCTCCTTTTTCCTCTTTCCTCTTCTCCTCCCTTCTCCTTTTTCCTTTTTCCTCTTTCCTCTTCTCCTCCCTTCTCCTTTTTCCTCTTTCCTCTTCTCCTCCCTTCTCCTTTTTCCTCTTTTTCCTCTTCTCCTCCCTTCTCCTTTTTCCTCTTTTTCCTCTTCTCCTCCCTTCTCCCTTTTTCCTCTTTTTTTCCTCTTCTCCTCCCTTCTCCCTTTTTCCTCTTTTTTTCCTCTTCTCCTCCCTTCTCCCTTTTTCCTCTTTTTTTCCTCTTCTCCTCCCTTCTCCCTTTTTCCTCTTTTTTTCCTCTTCTCCTCCCTTCTCCCTTTTTCCTCTTTTTTTCCTCTTCTCCTCCCTTCTCCCTTTTTCCTCTTTTTTTCCTCTTCTCCTCCCTTCTCCCTTTTTCCTCTTTTTTTCCTCTTCTCCTCCCTTCTCCCTTTTTCCTCTTTTTTTCCTCTTCTCCTCCCTTCTCCTTTTTTCCTCTTTTGACCGTGTGTTGTGTGGTGTTTTTTTTTTTGTTTTTGTTTTGTTTTTTGCTCCCCATGGCTCAGTATGTCTTCTCCGTGCATTCACGTGAGAGCTAACAAACTGATTTCTGTTGTTATGATTTAAAAAGGAGCCAGACAACTATAACAACCTCCAGGGTATGCAAACATTTGAGCACGTGTGTGTTTGTAATAAAAATAAATATATACATACATACACCACTTTATTAGGTACACCTTGCTAGTACTGGGTTGGACTGCCTTCAGAACTGCTTTGATTCTTCATGTCATAGATTTAACAAGGTGTTGGAAACATTCCTCAGATTTTGGCCCATATTGACATAATAGCATCACACAGTTGCTGCAGAATTGCACGATGCAAATCTCCCGTTCCACCACATCCCAGAGGTGCTCTATTGGATTGAGATCTGGTGACTGTGGAGGCCATTGGAGTACAATGAATTCATTGTCCTGTTCAAGAAACCATTTTCAGATGATTTAAACTTTGTAACCTGGTGCATTACCCTGCTGGAAGTAGCCATCAGAAGATGGGTACGCTGTAGTCATAAAGGGATGGACATGGTCAGAAACAATACTCAGGTAGGCATTGGCATTTAAATGATGCTCAATTGGTACAGAGGGGCCCAAAGTGTATCAAGAAAATATTCCCCACACCATTACACCACCACCAGCCTGAACCATTGATATAAGGCAGGATGGATCCATATTTTCATGTCTAGGCTAAATTCTAACCCTACCATCTGAATGTTATAGCTGAAATCGAGACTCATCAGACCAGGCAACATTTTTCTAATCTTTTCTCATCCAATTTTGGTGAGCCTGTGCAAATTGTAGCCTCAGTTTCCTGTTCTTACCTGACAGGAGTGGCACTTGCTGTGGTCGTCTGCTCCAAGGTTCGATGTGTTGTGCATTCAGAGAGGGTATTCTGCATACCTTGTTTCTACTTAGTGGTTATTTGAGTTTCTGTTGCCTTTCTATCCCAAAACAAGTTTGCCCATTCTCCTCTAACATCAACAAGGCATTTTTGTCCATACAACTTCCACTCACTGAACATTTTTCTCTTTTTCGGAACATTCTCTGTAAACCCTAGAGGAGATGATTGTGCATGAAAATCTCTGTAAAGCAGTTTTTGAAATACTCAGATCAGGCCATGTAGCACCTACAACCATGCCACGTTCAGAGTCACCTAAATACCCTTCATCCCCCATTTAGATGCTTGGTTTGAACTTCAGTCGTCTTCACTATGTCTAAATGCATTGAGGGTTGTTTTTTTTTTTTTTTTTTATAGATAGATATTGTTGTGCTCATAAGTTTACATACCCTGGCAGAATTTGATTTCTTGGCCATTTTTCAGAGAATATGAACGCTAACACAAACTTTTCTTTCACTCTTGGTTAGTGTTTGGCTGAAGCCGTTTATTAATCAACTGTGTTTACTCGTTTTAAATCATAATGGCAACTGAAACTACCCAAATTACCTTGATCAAAAGTTTACATACTCCAGTTCTTAATACCGTGTATTGCCCCTTTAATATCAATGACAGCTTGACGTCTTTTGTGGTATTTGTGGGTGAGGCTCTTTATCTTCTCATATGGTAAAGCTGCCCATTCCTCTTGGCAAAAAGCCTCCAGTTCCTGTAAATTCTTGGGCTGTCTTACTTGAACTGCGCATTTGAAATCACCCCAGAGTGGCTCAATGATATTGAGGTCAGGAGACTGAGTTGGCCACTTCACTTTATTCTGCTGTAGCCAATGACAGGTCAACTTGGCCTTGTGTTTTGGATCATTGTCATGTTGGAATGTCCAAGTACATCCCATGCGCAGCTTCCTGGCTGATAAATGCAAATGTTCCTCCAGTATTTTTGATAACATACTGCATTCATCTTGCCATCAATTTTGACCAAATTTCCAGTGCCTTTTTGTAGCTCGTACATCCCCCAAAACATCCAGTGATCCACCTCCGTGTTTCAGAGTAGGCCTTGTTGACTCCTCTCCAAATGTAGCGTTTATGGTTGTGGTCAAAAAGCTCCATTTTGGTCTCATCGCTCCAAATGACTTTGTGCCCGAAGGTTTGAGGCTTGTCTCCTGTGCTGTTTGGCATATAAGTGGGATACTTTGTGACATTTGCATAGAAATGACTTTCTTGTGGTGACTCAACCATGCAGCCCATCTTTCTTCAAGTGCCTCCTTATTGTGCATCTTGAAACAGCCACACCAAATGTTTTCATAGAGTCCTGTATTTCACCTGAAGTTATTTGTGTGAAGTTATTTCTTTGCATCCCGAACAATATTTCGGGCTGTTGTGGCTGAAATCCTAATTGGTCTATCTGACCGTGGTTTGGTTTCAACAGAATCCCTCATTTTCTGCTTCTTGATTTTGAACACTGCGGATTGACATTTTCAATTTCTTGGCTATCTTTTTTTTTTTATATCCCTTTCCTTATTTATATAGTTCCACTATCTTTTCCAGCAGATCCTTTGACAATTCTTTTGCTTTCCCTATGACTCAGAATCCAGAAAGGTCAGTGCAGCACTGGATGAAAGATGTAAGGGTCTGTCAGGAGTCCAGAAACTCATTGGGAAAAAAAATATATATATATATTTATATTCTCCAAGAGTATTGGGACACCTGCCTTTACACGCACATGAACTTTAATGGCATCCCAGCCTTTGTCCGTAGGGTTTAATATTGAATTAGCCCACCCTTGTGTCTATGGGAATGTTTGACCATTCTTCCAGATGCGCATTTGTGAGGTCAGGCACTGATGTTGGACGAGAAGGCCTGGCTTGTAGTCTGTGCTTTAATTCATCCCAAAGGGGTTCTATCGTGTTGCGGTCAGGACTCTGTGCAAGCCAGTCAAGTTCCTCCACCCCAACTCGCTCATCCATTCTTTATGAACCTTGCTTTGTGCACTAGTGTGCAGTCATGTTGGAACATGAAGGGGCCATCCCCAAACTGTTCCCACAAAGTTAGGAGCATTGTCCAAAATGTCTTGGTATGCTGACACCTTAAGAGTTCCTTTCATTGGAACTAAGGGGCTAAGCCCAACCCCTGATAAACAACCGCACACCATAACCCCCACCCTATGATTTGGACTACTGTAGGGTACTATAGTGCACTGAAGGCAACATAACTCTTTTGTACTCCCATTTGTAAGTTTCCATGTTCTAGGTGTCTTTCTAAGACCCGCAGAGGGAGGGAAGTGGCACAAGACGGAATCCTTTTTCTAGAGTACCCAAAAGATGTGAGACTTTGCAGAATCAAATGGATTTTCTGACTTCAACAGAGTTGCATTTTGCTGAGCAGCATTTGTAGTTTATGAAGATTTTGATTTTGCCTTGAGTTGCCATTTTAAGATCCTAAAACCAGAGCAAAGGAAATAAAAGGCAAAGCCTGCATTAAATATAAGTTTATTTTGGGCAACCTACAGACAAAATCAGATTAAAGAGGAACTGCAGTCTGCTCTCATAATTTGTAATAAAAACATCTTTGCCATTCTGACGCTTCCCTCCAAACACTTTGCATATTTTATATATACTGTGATTCTGTACTTGCCAAATTATGCTGCAGAAATCTCCCTCCACTAAGTCCGTCTGCAGCCATTTTAACTGTGGGCAGCTGAAGCTGCTGCCTGTTCACATCCTGGATTTACACAAAGGCACATCTCCAGCTCTGCAGCTTTCATTGGTCCTCTTAGGACTCATCCCCCTCCCTTCCTGGCAAATTCTCACGAGGGTGAAAGAGCTGTGCATGATGTCATAAGCCTAGGCTAATGACTCACTCTCGTGGGCTGTATAAGGTATTTACTGGCATAAAAAAATTTTACTATCCAAAGTTAAAATGACAAGGGCAGAAGATTTAATAGATGGAACTATGAAAAAATGACTGAAGGTCTGCTTTAAGGACCCAGGAAAGTCCAAATGTTACTTTTTATAAAGGGCAAAAACTGTAACAAGATAAGTGCAAGCTTGAGAAAAGTAGTAGCCTAGTTATGAAACTGCATGTGGTGTTGCAAATGCAGTAAAAACTCCTTTTAAAAAACACTGAAGCAGAACTGCATTTCTCTTGTTACCTTAAAGGTACTTGCCCCAGGGCAGTGCTCTCAAGCTGTACTTGGGATGCTGCTTTTGATAGGAAAAGGCGAGTGAGCGAAAATGAGAATGGAAAAGGGGAGGGCACTGAGACTCCCCATTTATGGAATAGACACAGCCTTCCTTACTCCCAGCAAGATATCATGTCTGTAAAGCAGCCACTGCTGTCTCTCTCAGCATAGTAGGTGCTGTATGTGTGGGCATTTATGGAATTGGATCGTGAGTACTGTACAATCCCAAGACATCACAGGGAAGGCAATGCAATAAATGCAAGCCCAGCCAGACAATGTCTGCATTGTATAGTTGTCTGAAAGGTAAAAAGTAAGTCAAGCCTTCATTCTTTGTTCTTTTGTTGCTTCTGTCTTTTAAATGCTGCCATGGACAAAACTAAGTCTACGGGAAGAAAAGCTGGAATTCCTTCCTCCACTACTGTTGTGACCATAGGTTTAAGTGGTCTATATTTGTATATGTAATTGAAGAATTATTGTGTATTTTTACAAAGCTGTGCGTGGGCTTTTTTTTAAATTCCTGTAGTGAAATGCTGGGATTGTTGGAGATCTGGTGTATTGCTAATAATAGGAACTCATTCCTAGTGTAAAAAAAAAATGGGATTCACAAATTGTAATATCTGTCGGGAAAGGGTTAACTGTTCTAAGTGACTACAATCCTGTGACCAGATGATGTGTGCCATAATTAAGACCAGGTACAGCAAAGTGACTGCGTTTTTGTGTGCTGTAAATTACAGGCATGCCACTTCTTATTAAGGCTTTTGTGCAGTGACTTGCACTGTTTTTATAGAACCAAAATGGTTTTGTGTATGGTAGGTAATTAGTTGCAACTTAAAGGGCAAGTTGGGGGCAGATAGATTTCTTTTTTTTTTTTTTTTCCAGTGTGTAGGCGAGGAGTGTGCTGGGTCGTGTGTGTGTTTGTTTGTGTGTGGGTTTTTTTTTTTTTTTTTTTTTTTTTTTTTTTATAGAAAAGCTATAGATTTGTTTTGTCAGTATTGGCTTTCCAGGTTCTTGGTCCCCTTTTTAAGAAAAAAAAAACAACTTTTTTTGACCTTTTTGTTATCCCAATCGCTTCAGGATTACTGAAAATGTAAACACGGTACAGAAAACTTGTGCTGATAAAGTCAACATGTGTAATATTTTGTAGAAGTGTATATTCAAGATTATAGATCTAGGTGGACCATAGTTGATCAGAAGCTCCTAGGATCATAACACCATCTACAGTCTTATATATATATATTTTTTTCTTTATTACTGCATATACTTTGAGCAAGTAGCATAAATTGATACTGTGAGAAACTGATATGCATATGACTATATTTACATGGACACATTGTCCTTAATTTGATTTCTGATAAGCATGTTCCTTCATGTTGTTACTTATATTGTTGTCTTTTGTCTCCTTTGTGAAAATGTTTGGGGGGGGGGGGGTGGGGGGGAGGAGACTAAAGTAAAATTGGTCTGTGTGGTGTTTGTTTGTTTGTTTTTTTTTGTTTTTGTTTTATTCTATGTGCATAACTTGAATTCAGTAATTGTGGTATAGCCGAAGGCAGTATATTGTTTTCAGTGTGTAGGCATGTTTTTATATAATGTTGGGCATGGACACGTGCCAGGAGTGAGGAAGACTCCTAGCTAATGTTCTAAAAGGCTTTTTTTGTGCATCTTTCTTTATTTCTTTATTGCTGTTGTCACAAACTCTTGTTCCCATGCCCCTCCACAAATAGCTGAGTCCATATTAGACTAATTTTTTTTTGGTTTTGTTCTACAGCTTCATACCAACAAAGCTGTTGAGTAATAAAATCATCCAAAAGGGCATTTGTTCCAGGCCTAGAAAGACGAGGGCCCATCTTAAGCCTTCCAAAAAAGGTTTACATTTATAGACTGAGATCAGTGTGTAGGCATAGTGAACTGCGGAGCCGGCTGTGAAACCAAAGCAGGTCACAGCCTGCTTCCCACATGCAAGGTGGTGGTGCCGGGGACCCGAACAACAGGCCTGGGTGAGGACAGATCTGGATCTCTGGACTGGTAAGTGCATGCTGATTAGCAGTTACAATATTTTATTTTTTTCCCAGACCAAAGGTTCTCTTTTTAAAGTGGTTCTGAAGTTGAGGTGTGTGGGGTTTTTTTTTTTTTTTTTTTTTTTTTTTTTTTTTTTTTTTTTTTTTGTGTACCTTATTGTATTCTATTCATTAAGGTAAAAACACCCCAGTATCTGTTTTCCCCACTTCCCAAACACTTACATGACCCTTCTCATGATCCAGCATTGTCCCCGCCGGGAGCCCCTCTCTCCTCTTTTTATCTTCCTGGACTCGCAGGCTCTGTTAAATCCAGTGATAAGGGAGCAGGGGGCCTGGCTGAGCTGTGCTGTTCAAGTCTAAAGACACACAGAGCCTGGCTCTGGAGCATGCCCGCATAAGTGCCTCCATAGCACAAGGCTTGCTGTAGGGGCACTCGGAAAGGGAGGAGGAGTGAGAAGCGCTGGCGGGAGACCACCAAAGAAGTGGTAAGGAACCGCTCTGTGCAATATCTGTGCACACACCAGGTAAGTATATCGTGAGTTTAAAAAAAAAAAAAAAAAACTTTGTCATCACTTTAAATTTGTTCACTCCTTCTCATGGACCTAAATCAGTTTGTTTTGTTTACCAACAGCACTGAAGTACTTTTTTCATAAAGAGTTAAATATGGTAATGTTCTTAGCAAGGTGCAGTTTGATTATATGAACCTTTAGAATATATGCTACGCGAGCAGGACCCTTCTGTATATTGTACTTGTGCTGTCCCCCCCTTCTACATTGTAAAGCGCTGCGCAAACTGTTGGCACTATATAAATCATGTGCATAATAATAATAAAGGCCCATTCACACTTAAAGTGGAGTTCCACCCACTTTTACAACTCTTCAGCATCCCTCACTAAACTGTGCACTGTAAACAAATTGGATATTTTTAAAAACATTTTTTCTCAGCACCTACTCTATATCTGCTGTATTCATTTTTCACTTCCTCCTCCCTGGCCGTGGCCCATCACATCATTTCCTGTTTGCAATGCCTTCTGGAAAGGGGCGGCAACTTCCTCTGACACTGCCGTTGCTATAGAAATCTGACCTGAAACCTATTACACTGCTTGTGCTGCACTGAGCATGTGCGAGATCTGCAAGGATGAGATCCAGGAAGAAATACAGTCTGGCTTCAGATGCCCACACTTATGATGGCCATGGCCTGCTGTAAGTTTATAAAATAACAAACTACTTCTATAAACTAACAAAACAGACCTTAGTTTACAGACTAACTTTACTAGAATACATTATATAATATATAATTATATAATAATTAGGCTTGTGTATTATAGGGGTATTTTTATTTAAAAAGTATCGTTTTGGCCGGAACACCACTTTAAGCATTCTGTTGGGGTGTTTTAATACATGTTGTTGCATTCAGAATGGATGAACAAATGTACATGACCCTTTTGGCAGTGTGGCACATACTGTGCAATGTGTTGGGGTGCAATACAACATAAATGGCATCACACTGCACAAGCCAGGTACATTACTAGGCATTGCAGAAGCAGTATGGAATGGGTCCTAATGTATGTTCAGGGTGGTAGGAGCACACAGAGTTGTGTTTTGTCAATTTTAATCTTTTAATGGGCCCCAATTTCATACCAGATATGATGATTTGTAGTAATCTTTTCAGGCTTTGCTCTACTTAGAAAGCCTTTCCTTTATGGCATTGAATGCCGTAGCCTCCCTTTCCTGGTGACTGCTACCTATCCTTCTGAATATGGTGTCAGAAACCTGGGTATTCCATGTGTGCTGCAAACGAGCCATGTTTTGCAAGCTTGCAGACCTATACTGTACAAGCACTCTACTGTCCTACGCTGTTGTAATTGTTGGCGCTGATGTTAAGCTGATGATTAAAAATAGATAGGGATGGAGCATTTAAAAAAAAAAGTGAAAAGTCTACCCGTATAGACTGAATATTATTAACCAAAAGAATGTTGGCAGGAAACATCTGCAGCCTGATAATTTGGAACAGATCCATTTGTGGTCTTTTGGGATTGTCTAGAGATTCATTTCTGCCCAAGTGAAAGTATGTAAACGTTCCTTCATGAAAGGAAGACGCCTGTAGGTGGCTTACAAAATCTGCCAAAAAATGTACCAGGATGGCGCTTCAGGTAGAATATCTTCTGATGCAATGTGTCTAGTGCAGCAGAATGTGGAAGTGGAGTTTTAGAGGAGAACATCAGTTGTGCTTAAAGCGGTAGTAAAGTCCTAGGAAAAAATGTGATGCATCACTGCCACGCATACGCACTGTCCATTCATAGCACAGTGAATATGCGCCAGTGATGTCACTGGCCACTACAAATGTGAATATCACCTAAATGGTGCCCGTTTTTAAGAGATATTCACTGTACCCACAGGTAAGCCTTATTATAGGCCTACCTGTAGGTGCAACTCATAAAACTGAGTTTACTGCCACCCAAAATTGTATAAAAATCCTAACAATTTTAATTTCTTAGTTTCTCTTTTTCGGCTGTTAAATATACCATTAAAAGTGTTTTTATGTGTTCTGGAAGTGCAAAAAAATACCTGTTTGATGTCAGACGTTGCTGTCCTGTGTCTTGTGCACCTCTCCTGTTATCTCAAGGAATCTAATTAGTCCTTCCAGTTCTTATCTGGAAAGTACAGAATAATTGGCCACTATGCTTTGGAGATGGGAGAGCAGTGAGGTCTTAAAGTGGAGTTCCACCCAAAAATGGAACTTCCACTTTTTGGATTCCTCCCCCCCTCCGGTGTCACATTTGAAAGACAACTGGACATTCGGCATGCCTGATTGGCCTCTAGTGCTGATCCCCTCTCTGTCCCAGATTTCAAAGGTTCAAGGGATTATAAGAAGCTGACAAGGTAAATTCATGCACCTGCACTAGATGCATTTCAAACTAATAGAACTAAAGTTTTTTTGTTTTTTGTTTTTTGCTTGCAGTTAATATTTAGCATATGGCTACACAAATGTGTATGTGTATAAAAGCTGATTGGTTGTTTTTAGAGCCCTTTTATTTATTTTTTGTATACTTCTTTTTTTTTTTTTTTTGATCTGCTATACAAACCTACTAATTAAGTTAATAATTGTTTTAAAAAAAAATCAGAGTAATTTTTAATTGTTGCTGTATAAATGTTCCATATTTTATGCTTTTCTTTGCAATCTCCTGCCTATGGTTTACACACAGGCTCCCTGTGTACCTTTCCCTATGCAGAATGCATTGGACCATGGATGTACAGCACTTTTTTTTTTTTTTTTTTTTTTTTTTTTCTTCATTTCCTCTGCAAATAGTGGAACTTGGTAATGCTACTCTTTATGCGATGGTATGTTTCATTCCAGAAACGGGAGCTTGATCCAGGAAATTTGGCCAGTTTCACTTGTCCTGGTAATGACTGCTTGTTTATGAAGCTACCAGGGGGCACATTTAACACTGGCAGTAGGTCTGGCTGGCTTCACAAACACTACTGGATGTGTAACATGCATAGTTTTCGACAAGAAGTTGCTGCCTCTAATCATGCTATTCAACACATAAAGTGTGTATATATATATATATATATATATATATATATATATATATATATATATATATATATATATATATATATATATATATATATATATATATATATATATATATATATACATACATACATATATATATACAAAAAAAAAAGTTAATTTATTTTGTTGATGCTTTTCTCTTCAAAGGGGTTAGGGCATGCTGAAAACGAAAAAACAATTTTAACTGTTTTGCTTGGCAGTGAGTTTGGCGTAATGCTTAGGGGTAGAGAAGGAATATATGAAAATGCTGGCAGTAACAGAACATTGCTCCTAGTTTGGTTTGGCTGCCATATACAGAACTTTAGTCTTCTGAAAGTTTACACAGTGAAACTCAGAACAGGCTGTATGTTAAGTAAAGTGGTTATTTATTTCAGGTACTTGTATAGCGCTGTCAATTTACGCAGTGCTTTACATATACATTGTACATTCACATCAGTCCCTACCCTCAAGGAGCTTACAATCTAAGGTCCCTAACTCACATTCATACATACTAGGGACAATTTAGACAGGATCCAATTAACCTACCAGCATGTCTTTGGCGTGTGGGAGGAAACCGGAGTACCCGGAGGAAACCCACGCAGGCACAGGGAGAACATGCAAACTCCAGGCAGGTAGTGTCGTGGTTGGTAATGCACCATAAATCAAAATTGTATTATATTGCAGCTTAGCAATTCTTAGATGTTGTGACTGTATTGGTTATATATATATATATATATATATATATATATATATATATATATATATATATATATATATATATATATATATATATATATATATATATATATATATATATATATATATATAACCAATACAGTCACAACATCTAAGAATTGCTAAGCTGCAATATAATACAATTTTGATTTATTTATTTTTTTTAAGGCCGTTCTTCCTTTTATTTTTATCTGTGGATTCTGTAAATTTTATTTTTCAACTTTCTTTAACAGACCAAGCTGTCCAGCAAAAGTGGCAATTAGAGGGTGGAGATAAACCATTTCACACTGACAGGGATGCTTACAATAGTTGGTTTTTATTTAATGTAAAACCTTTTTATTATCTCAAAGTCTGCTAGTGTATATAACCAACACTACCTGCACCCCAGACTGACAATGCTTCTGTCCAACTGTGTCACCATTGTTCCTCCATCCAGAGTGGAAACACCCGAGGACAAAGTGTGTTGCTGGAAGGATCAACAGGTGAAAATAAACATCTAGAGACTGGACAAAATATTCTGTTTTGGGATTTAATGCCTCTTTAATCCCACAGCTATTTAGCTGGGTCCACTCCTCTCGTTTCACGTTGGCCTTGGATTATCGGAGTCCCAGTGATAGAGGCTAGAAGAGCTCTATCACTGGGATTCTGTGATCATCCATGACTGCCCATGGCCCTTTGCACCCTAATCTATAACTGTAATGCCCTGTACACACGATCAGACATTCCGACAACAAAATCCATCAGATTTTTTCCAACGGATGTTGGCTCAAACTTGTCTTGCATATACAGTCGCACAAAGTTGTCGGAAAATCCGATCGTTCTGAACGCGGTGACGTAAAACACGTACGTTGGGAATATAAACGGGGCAGTATCCAATAGCTTTCGTCTCAATTTATTCTGAGCATGTGTGGCACTTTGTGCGTCAGATTTGTGTACACATGATCGGAATTTAAACGGATTTTGTTGTCGGAAAATTTTATATCCTGCTCTCAAACTTTGTGTGTCGGAAAAAAAAAAAACGCTGAACACTAACGCGCGTTTATTGCCGTTTGGCTTTTTTTTTAGCGTTTTTTGTGGTAAGAAAAACTGCACTTTGACCGAGATTTTTTTGACGTTCAGAGAAGAGCCCATAGACTCCACTTTTGATGAAAGCTAAAAAATGTCCATGTGTACGTGGGCACATAGGATAACAGAGTGGCGTTTATGGGCTGTTAAAAAAAAAAAACGCCCAAACTCCAAAAAACGTCCGTTTATGAGCTTCAGTGTGCATGGAGCCTTAAGCAAAACGTGAAGTGAGAGGAACGGATCTATATTGAGCCACTTGGAGGTAATTTTGAATCCTGAAGACCATTTACATACATGTATTAAAAATGGTGCTTTGTGACCGTTTGGTCATACTTCAAGGTGAGCGGCCAATTCACTCAGTGGTGGTTGGTGGTGGTTTCTTTTGAAGTTTAAAGAATCACGCTGATACAGCTAGTAGCAGAAGATTGATGCTCGTGGATTTCCTTTTTTTTTTTTTTTTTTTCTTTTCGTTTCTTCACTGTCCCAGAAACATTTTGTGTGTTTAGACTAATTTGTGTGTCTTTGATTTTGTCATTTTTTTTGACTGCACCGGATGTGGACACTATATATGCAATTTTGACTAATTTGTGGAATGGGCTAGAATATTTGAATTTGTACTGATAAGGAATAGACAGATGTTAAACACTACTCGCCTTTAATACACATTTGATCATATATATATATTTTCTCACTAGATATTTTTAGGTGGAGGTTTTTGTATTCATAATTTTTTTTATTTTTTTAGTATTATAACTGCGCACTAATGCAGTGATCAGCGATAATACATTGGCTGGGTGACGGGGATGATCAGGAGGGCAATTAAAGGGTTAACTGTGTGTATGCGTGCTGATTTTACTTACAGGCTGGCTTTTCTTCTGATTTCAGCTCTGAAGGGTAAGTGAAATCAGGGAGGAAAAAAAACTACCAATCTGTGTTTACTAACGCACAAGCAGATCTGTGCTGTGATTTGCCACCGCAATCAGCAAGTTTACAACCAAAATCATTGGCTGCGAGCCTGCTGATAAACTTGTGCAAACTTTAGCCTGCTAATATACACAGCGTGAGAGGCAGGGGATGCCTGTAAACCAGGAAGTCCAGCACAATGTACTTGTACATCACTGTGCCTAGGGGAGCCTCCGGCCAGCAGTAAAATTACTACAGGCTGGTCAGCAAGTGATTACATGGAAACATGACAAAAGAGCATGGGCAGTCATAGAGGAGAATGAAAGAGGTGTCCAAAAGGTTTGTCTGCATTTGCTCTCTAAAGTCACCTTCTCCTAGCAGAAAAGATCATAGAATTTTCCGGCATGCTGTGCTAATCAAATATCCACTAGCATGTGGGAGCATATACACTGCAGTATTTGCTGTTCTACTTGAGGTTACTCTGAGTTCCAGCAGAAATTCTCAGGAGCTTTTTATGAACATGGGCTGGTGGCAGGGAGGGAAGTGATAAATGTCTGCATTGCACTTGGTCTTTTGATGTTACATCCACAAGGATGGAGGTTGCCTGCTGTGTCAAACTTCCTCAATGTTTCCTGTAGTTAGAAGCTTGTCTTCTGAACATCAAGCTTGTTTTTTTCTCTTGTAAGACAGTTAACAAGTTTACTACAGAGCATTTTTTTTTTTTTTTTTTGTATCCTTCAAAAGCAACAAATTATATATCTATATCTCTCAGTAGCCGTGCATTTCAGACTAATCTTGCCTATATCTACTTACCACACTGTGTGCAGCCAGGAAGACTTTTTAAATATCAGCCTAAAGTAGGGTTGCCACCAGTGATGCCGAACCTGCCCCCGACAACGGCCTGCAGGTCACAGAAAGCAACAGATTTGTGTGTGACTATCTTGGTTACTTGGGGAGACACAGCCCGGTCTAAAAGTGTCGTCTGGGTTTTAGTCCGCCTGAAACCCAGACATGTGATTTCAAAACCATGACTGTCCTGGTGAATCCCGGACAGGTGGCAACCCTAGTCTAAGGCTGGCCATAGATGGTTCGAATCTTGGCCAGTTCAGCAGGAATGTATGATGTTTTGGGTTTTCCTTGACTGGGTCCAACAGATGGTTTCTTGGTTTTTTGGATAATAAATGGCTGGAAGGTGTCGCATAAGAGCAATATTGGGTTGTGTCATGTAGAATGGTTGCTATTGTCTACTGTAGAATACTAAAGCTTATTTAGTTAAACAGGATAAAGATCATATGTTAAGATGTTATAAATATCTTTACAAAGATATTTTTTGTTTTGTGACAGGATGTAGGTCATGTGTAGCTTGGTACTTTTTACAATGCCCTTGTGTTTTGATTGAAAAGAACCTCACTAGGGTTTTTAGGGCGTGGTCATTCAGATATGTAAAAGTTGGTAGACTTATGACCACAACAGTCTGGGCTATTGGACAGACCTACCACGTATGAAAAAATGTGCCTGGCTCTGGGCATCCATGGAAGCAGTTTAGGGATCACCCAGGAACCATGTGGGTTGGGTAGCTAGGTGCCATATACCACCAAAAGAGTACTTTTACAATTGGTTGCAACAGATGTGTAGCGAGAGCAGGACTTGGCTGTGCTCCAAATTCAGGCCCATCCAAGGTGCTCTAATTCCATTCCTAGGTCCTTTTCCAGTTTCCCCAATGCTACAATGACAAAGCAGATCTTCACTGCAACTGAGCACCAAAAACACTAATTCATTTTTAATATTCAAAGCAAACTCTCCCACCCATCCATGTCTCCATGGCTTTATTTTGTTGAGAAATCACATTGAAAAACCACCCCCTTGCATTTCTAGCCATTTTCTGGAAGGTAGGCTGAAGGGGGGGGGGGGGCATGATGTCTAACAGCAGCCCTGGTTGTCAGAGGCTGACTGGCAACTTTTGTCCCATGGGGCAAGTACAACCCAGAGGCCCATGGTACAGAAACTCGGCGCCCCCCTCCCTCTTCTCTGCCTCCTCCTGACCCCCCCCCCCCCAATCCCAGGTTGAGTCTCCGCCCCAGGTAATCCTCTGCTCACCTGGCTGGTTGGGCTGAGCAGCACCTGCTGCACTGACTCTGGGTTACTGAACTGACAGTCAGGAGGGAAGCTGAGAGCTGCAGAGGGGAGCTGGGACGGCTTGGTCGTGGCTGGCCGCGGGAGGAGGGCCTTAGATGGGGCAATGAGCTGGCCTCTGCTCTGAAAGTGTACACCATCCATGTCGGGAGGGTCCTTATCCCACACTCGGTAGAACACTGGCAAGGACCTTTTTTACTCCTTTTTCACCAGGAAGCCTTTAGGCATGTCTACAGGGCCGGTGAAAGGATTTTTGTCTACTCAAGCGAAGGTGCATTTTGCTACCCCCTACACTATAGCATACACTTTATTTGTACTCCAGTGTGTGAGTAGGCGGGATTATGCATTCCCTGCTTCCCCCTCACTAGCTATAGGCAGTTGGCAGGTGGAACTAAAAACCTTCCATGCTGTGTGCGGTGGGAGAGAGGGCATGGTGTTCTGCCAGGTACACATGGGAAGTTTTTTCCTTCAACCCATCTGATTGTACAGCGATCTCCCAGCTGAGCTATTGTGTTCTGACAGGGGGACCGCCCTCCTTGCTAGGACACAGATTGCCTGTAAATGTTGATTGGATGCTGGTTTTCCAGCATGTTCCTGAGTAAGGATGAGCTCCAGCATGTTTCGCACAGCCCACGTGCAGAGCTCGCCAGGGAATCAGCACTGCGCTGCGCTGATCACAAGCAGTGCGACATTGTCCCGATGCGCGGCTGCAGAGATTGGGAAATTTCTCACTGCCTGTGATTAGCGCAGTGCCAACTTCCTGGTGGGCTGTGCAAACTCGTCGGAGCTCATCCTTACTCCTGAGATTGGCTTCTGTCAGACAGCGAGATGTGCACATGGCCAAAAGTCACACAGTTCCTGCTGAACCGTTTGTTTTCAGATGATTTCTGGCCTATGTGTACACGCCTCAAGTGAATAAAAGACAAGTATTTTTTAAATATTTGAATCCCAGCAATTGGCTGTGGATTAAGATTTTACCACCCCAAAAAATACACAAAAAAATTCCATGCACTCAAATCCACAGGGATAAGAGTAAATCTCTATAAAATATATAAACCCCAAGGTTGCCAATCTGCCAAAGCCGCAAACACAGCATCAGTCAATTGATTAGGACACAGGTAGCTTCAGCAGAGCACTACAGTAAGGGCCCTTTCACACTAGGAACTGCATGTGATTCACATGCAGTTCTGTGCAGTGCAATTTCACCGCACCCCACCAAAAGTAGTGCATGCACTACTTTTTGAAATGCACAGCATGGTACCTTTGTACCATGAAATCCGTTGCATGCAAACAGAAAATTGTAACCTCACCTTTCTGTAATTTTCCTTTCCTGTCGCATCTTCATGGCAGCATACACGTTGGGTTGTGACTCCGCCCCCACAACCTGATCGGACCACATAGCTATAAGTTGACGAGAAGGCCCCCGCCCCAATATTCTCTGTATGTATAAATCACCTCAGAAGGGTGGACAGTTGTATGCTGCCATGAAGATGCGACAGGAAAGGAAAATTACGGAAAGGTGAGTATACAATTTTCCATTTTCCTTTCGCATCATGGCAGCATACACTTTGGGGAATAACTCACAAACTGGGTGGGAATGCAAAATAAGTTTATTAACAAGGAATGAAAGAGTTGGCTTGGATAACGGTTTTCCCAAAATCCACTGTTGATAGGCGTGCAGAGTCCACCTTATGAGATTTAAAGGTGTTTCTGGAAGACCAGATTTTTCCGTTTTCCTAAAAGACTTGGTTGCCGATAGATACTGTAAGATGTTGCCCTTGACATCCAGCGGGTGAGGGTTGCCCTGATCCGTGACAAGGGCCGGGAGATTGATTTCTTGATTAAAGTGAAAAGAGGAGGATACCTTAGGGATGAAGCGATCTGAAGGTTTTAGGACTAATCTGTCCGGGTAGATGATCAGGTATGGCTCCTTGGCTAGCAGGGCTTGCATCTCTGAGACTCTTTGCTGATGTTATGGCAATTAAAAAGCAGACTTTTAGCATCAGGTGCCAGAGGGAGATGGTTTCGAGTGGGAAGAAAGGCTCTTTGGATAAGGCTTCCAAGACAATTGAGAGATCCCAGACCGGGAATGAAGGTTTTCTGGGGGGCCTTAGTTTTAGTCAGGGCTTCTGAAACTGTATAACAAGGGGGTTATGTGCCCACTTGACTCCTGTCAAGGCGGAAATGGCTGACACTTGAACTTTTAAGGTGCTGGACCCAAGACCTTTCTCTAGGCCTGACTGCAGAATCTCCAGAACTTGAGACACTGATGGAGAAGATGAGTCCCAACCTTGCTGATGTGCGAAGGTGACCAACTTTTCCCAGATCCTCCTGTAGGTGTTGTTAGTGGTAGGCCTTCTGGCCTGGAGTAATGTATCTACTACCCTCTGGGAACAGCCCTGGTCTAGGAATCTAATTCTCTCAGCCTCCAGGCCGTTGGATGTAGCTGATCCTGAGAAAGTAAGTCTGCCAATACCGAGAGAGGAAGTGGGTCTGCCGTGTTCAACTGTAGGAGGGTAGTGAACCATGGCCTCCTCGGCCAAAAAGGGAATCGCAGCTTCTACCAGTGCTGCTGAATTCTTGAGTTTTAGAAGGAACCTCGCTATGAGGGGAAAGATGTAGCTGAGGCGAAAGTTCCAGGGATGTTGGAGGCAATCCGTTCCCTCCGCTGAAGGAAAGGCAATCCTGGACAAGAATCTCTGGCACTGTGTTTGCTGGTTTTGCTGCAAGGTCTATGTCCGGTGTGCCCCAGGTCTAAGATATGAGGGTGAAAGCTTGGGGACTCAGAGACCACTCGTTGGAAATAAAGCTCCTGCTGAGTGAATCGGCTAGGAGATTCTGAACGCCCGGGATGTAAGCCGCTCTCAGATCCAGCAGGTTCAGCTGTGCCCATTCCATCACCGGGCGGACTTCCTGCATCATGGAGGTGCTCCTGGTGCCCCCCTGCTTGTTGATGTAGGCTACTGCCACTCTGTTGTCCATTCTCAGGAGGACTTTCTTCCCCCTCAATTGAGGGCTGAAAGCCATTAGTGCTTGAAAAGCTGCTTTCATTTCCAGCACATTTAAGACAGAGTCCTGATTCCTGAATGGCCAGCGGCCTTGAGCCACGTAATGTTGATAGTGCACCCTCCAAGCTGGCGTCTGAAGTCACTATTTCTTGACGGGGGTGACTATTTGTTTGCATCTCCTCAAGTTGCAAGGCCGTGCCCACCACTGTAGTGATTGCTTGACCTCTTCCGAGATGGATATCGGTTGGGACATGGATGAGCCGTCCCACTGGTGCAAAAAGGAGGTTTGAAGGGGTCTCGAGTTCCATTGCGCCCACTGGACCATTGGAATACTCGCTGACAGAGAGCCTAGGAGACTGAGGCATGCTCTGGCTGGTAAAGATGTTGCCAAGATTGATTTTCTCACTCTCTGGATCAATAGAGGGATCTTCTCCAGTGGCAGTTCTACTGTTTGCTCGGGTATCCATTTCGGCCCCTAGAAAGACCATAAGAATAAGACAATATAGTGCAGCGCTAAAGATACACTGGTATGTACCTCCTAAATGTGTGACATATTGACAAACTTCAACAATACAGTGACGTGCTGTGAATGGACAAACTAATGTCTCTAAAAGATGTGACACCCTCACAGTCCATAAGCGGTGAGAAAGTGGGGAGTCTTCTCCAAAACGAAGGGGTTAACAGTGTCTTAGGGAAATTATGGACACTCGAGTGGGGAGGAGACCACAGGTAACAAACACTTCAATCTTCAAGAAGACAAGATGGGTACTCTTACCGGATCCATGGGACGCATCTGCCGTATAGCAGTGCGTCTGTAAGGCAAAGGAGGTTATTAACCAGGATATCCAACCAGATGATGTCCTCCAGATCTCAATCACCAATGGAGGGGTGGTTGTCTTGGACAGGCGGAGGATCTCCAGTACACCCGATCTCCAATACCGGAACAAATCGATCAGAACTGAATGATTCTTGATGGACCCATGGAGGAAAAGAAAAAGGAACTCCACATAGTGTAGATCAAAAAGCAAGGTTTTTAATGTCCAAAAACCGTACAAAATACAGGTGATCACAAGCAGATAAAAAGTATAAACATGGCAATGTGGGAAGCTAGAATAGCTGGCCCTACGCACGTTTCGACCACACAGTCATCAACAGGGGCATTAGTTTAGAGACATTAGTTTGTCCATTCACAGCACGTCACTGTATTGTTGAAGTTTGTCACTATATGTCACACGTTTAGAGGTACATACCAGTGTATCTTTCTACATGTAGGTTTAGCGCTGCACTATATTGTCTTATTATTTTGGGAACTTGGTTTGTTATGTGCTAGCAGCTGTAGTTGTTCAGTTTTTAGTTTGTTTCACTGGTAGCGCAGCATTCTCTTTTTATTGTGCCCTAGAAAAACCATCCTTTGGGTGTGCTGGATATTGCTTTTCTCCCAATTTATTAGACATCCCAAGCTCTGTAGCGTGGAGACTAGAATTTCCCGGTGCTGCACAAGGGAGTCCTGGCTGTTTGAGAGAAGGAGGATGTCGTCCAGGTAGTGGTGGACTCTTGGACCTTTTTCTCTCAAGAAGGCTATTACTGGCAATAGAACCTTCGTAAATGTTCTGGGGGCAGTTGAGATCCTGAACGGGAGACTTTGAAATTGGAAGTGGCAAGGATTTACTGAGAAGCGATGGAATCTCTGGAAAGCGTTGTGAATCGGGATATGCAGGTAGGCCTCCTGGAGGTCTATGGAAAGCATCCAGTCTCCCAGATTTATGGCTTGGAGGATCGACTGCAGGCTTTCCATCTTGAATGACTCTACCCGGATGGATCGGTTGAAATTTTTTAGGTCCAAGACCGGACGCAGATCCCCAGATTTTCTTTTTGACCAGGAATAACGGAGTAAAACCCCCCTTGCCTCTCTGTGTAGGTGGAACCTCCACTATCGCCGTTTTTGTAGAAGGACCTGGATGTACTTGACTAATAGCATCTTTTTCTCCCGAGATGGTAGGAGATTGGTTAGACAAAACTGATCCTTTGGGGGACGTCTTCTGAATGACCATCTGTGCCCGAATCAGACGGTGGCCACTGTCCAAGGGTCCTTTATAATTTCCGCCCAGACCAGCCTGATTTTTGAGAGTCTGGCTCCCACCACTGCTGGCTGGACGGACACACCTTCAAAAGAATTTTTGGTCACTGGAAGCGGGAGTCTTGGGCTTGTAGAATTTCATGAAGGACGTCTGAGTATTTTTCCAGCTCCTTCTATATTCTTTCCCAGGTCTGTAGGCTTTTGCATCTCTGTATCTCTCCGGGAGATTGCGTTTTTAAAGGGAGGAGGTCTCTGTTGCTTTGGTCTTTTTATCCGAGGGGATGAGCCCCGACTTTCTGCCGGTCACTTTTGAGATGGCGGAGTCCAACTTTGCCTCGAAGAGGTTCTCCCCATCAAACGGAATTCGGCACCAGTTGGACTTGGAGGCAGGATCCGCCGCCCAGGGCTTTAGCCATAGCGCCCTTCTGGCCATTACAGAAGCCAGCATGGCCCTTGATGCAGATTCAATAGCATCGACAGATGCCTCTGCCACAAAGTCCCCCACGAGGCTCAGTTCTTGCAGAGCTTTTACTATCTTCTCCTGGTCTGCGCCCTCCAACAAGTTTTTCGGGGTTTGAGGACCAGCTGGAAATGGCTCTACCCACTGCTGCAAGCGCTACAGCCTCTCTGCAAGCTCCTCCTGCCGATGGGTAAGCCCTTTTGAGATCTATGTCGATTTTTTTTTTTTTTTTTTTTTTCTATCGAGCACATCCCTGAACGTTCCTGCGTCCTCGATAGGAAGTGTAACATGCCTGGCCTGGCTAGGCGCATCAAGGATGCGTCCACCACAGGGGGGGAAAACCAGGGGGGTTACTTTAGGCTCTTTGAGTGGGTACAGTTTGGCAAGTCTTATTTAGACTGGATATTCTCTCAGGTCTTTGCCATTCCTCTTTGATTAGATCATCCAGCTGTTCAATGAATGGGAAAGCCTCTGGGTCCCTCTTGAGATTCGTAAAATATTTCCTGCTTTTGCTGGAGCTCCTGGGGTTCCTCCCAGTTTATCGCCTCCTTGACTGACTTAACAAAGGGCTCCATTAGAGAAAAATCAAAGCCAGCCGATGCTTCCAATCACTCGTTATCAGATGGGGAATCCTGCTCTCTTGATGTACTGGCGGGAGCAGGAGAGGCACTACGGGTTGAAAATTCCGTCTCTGGGGGCAAGGCCTGTGGAGCTGAAACTCCAACAAATTCCCTGGTATCTGGTTCTTTTTCTTTGGTGGCTTCCTCGAGGCACCTGCGGCAGGCCAGCTTATCTGGGAGGGCAACAGCGCCGCATACCAGCATGTGTTTCCGGAGGGAGGGGATTGATGCGCTGGAGATCGATGTCTGCTCACAGGGGATCTTCTATGGTAGGAGCGACTGTGTCTTCAATAATATCTGGATCGACTCCTTCTACGACTCCCCCCTGTGGCCCGAGCGACTTCTCCTCCTGCAATTTGGAGGAAACCATTTTGTTTTCATTTCTGGAACTTTGTTTGATTTTCTTTAATAAAAGTGGGCCAGCAAGCCCTGAAAATGAATTGTTTATGTGGAGCTAATCATTTGTGTGGAGCTAAACACCCCAATCCCAATATTACTATAAATATCTAATCTCAGCACAATGTAAATCGCACCCAATTTTCCTGCGAAGTCGCACTTTCTCTTAACCGTGGGGGCCCGATCTTGCACACAGGCCCACTGAGCTCATCATTGCGTATCATCACATACAAGCACATGGGCTGGATGCTAGAGGTGGATCAGCGGGGATGAGTGTGCCAGGACAGGTAAATGTGTCTCATCTCTGCTTCCTTGCACCATTCTGCATATCATAGATGAGGAGAAGAGGGTAGAGCGGTGGGACAAGAGCAGGAGGCTACGATGGTAGGGCAGATGTACCAGATGTACAGGGGGTACAGTAGTGGAAGAGATGGTAAGGGGGTTACAGTGGTAGGACAGAGGAGCACAGGGGGGGTTCAGTGATGGGCCAGATGAGAAGGGGGGGGGGGGGTTACACTGGCGGGGCTGAAGTGTGTGTGTGTGTGGGGGGGGGGCTAAAGAGGTTGGGCAGTTTTGCAGGGGGTATAGTGGCAGGGCAGAGTAGAATGGAGGCACATCGGTGGGGCAGAAGAGCAGGGGTTCACATCGGTGGGGCAGAAGAGCAGGGGTTCACATCGGTGGGGCTTCAGTGAGGGGACAAATGAGCAGTGTGGTACAGTGATCTGAGGTGTCAAGGTGCAGGAATTGGGGCTGATCTAAGGCATGAGAATGCAGGATGTTAGTCACTATTACTCAAGTAGTTTACAGAATTTACTTTTATAAAAAATCTCTTTTGTGATTAGTGTGAAGTTAACAATTTTTTGTTATAAAATCGGCATGCTCAATTTCTTTGAAAACATTTTTCGGCACACTGTGCTCAAAAGGTTGCCTACCCCTGTCCTATAGACATGCACACATACTAGAGACAATCTAATGAGAAGGAACCCAATCATGTGTTTTTTTTTTTTGAGCTGTGTAAGAGCAGAAAAGCCATGCAAACACGCAAAAGCCATGCAAAGTTACAGATGTTGGAACTGAACTAGGTTCCCAGTGTGACAACGGGACACGCACAACGGAGCCACCATGCCTTCCCAAGTGTGGTTTCACACACTACGCCACTGTCCACCCCAAGCAGAGAGAATAGCTAGGAACATCGGTTCCCTTTTTATTTTAATTTTTTTGTAGATTTTAGGAGACCGCTCAGCTTTACAAATGCTTTAAGATATTTAAAAAAAAAAAAGCCCTTCTGTAATGTGACCAATAATAAAGCTAAAACAAAGAATGTTTGAATCCCCTTACTTGGTGCTTTTATAAAACAATGGTCTCCTTTGTCAAGGTGCAGTTCATCTGCAAGGTCTTTGCTTGCTTCTTAAAACGAGTTCCCCTTTGCATTTCCATTGTTTTTTATTTCTGGTATAATTTGTTCTAAAACTGTAGAGCACTTGCAATGTAGCCGAGTCAATAATACAAGTCCACCTTTTGACTGGTATATAAAATAGCTGCTGGTCATAATGTTCGTTCGTCTTCTTTTTTTTTTTTTTTCTTCATGTAATTACTGGCTGAATGTGACCCCATGCACCAAAGGCATTTCCTCCCTGTTACATTTTTAAAAAAACATTCACTCCAGACAGATGGTCTGCATTACTACGAGCTCACACAGAGGTGGCTGAGAAACATTTGTTTAAAACACTGCAAGCCTTTGCTATAAATGAGAAACCTATATTACTTTATAAACCAATATATATACAAAAAGAGGAAGGGAGGGGGAGTACTATAGTTAGATGGACTTTTTTTTTTTTTTTTGAATTGTAACATTAGCTGATATTTTGGTGTTCATGCTTGGGCGAAGGATGCTTTGGATTACAAAGTATACACACTTTGGAAATGCTAAGTGCTAGTTTACATTTGTATTAGCCTTCTGAAGTGATCGATGGTGGATCACCCTTCAGAAGGCACTCGACAGGAGGACCAGAAGCGTTTTTGCTGTCTCCTCACTGCCTTTTTTTTTAACCCCTAAAAACCCAGGCCACTATGCCGTGTTTGCAGGAAGACCCAATTTAGGTGAATTAGTTGGGTTTGGTGGGAAATTCTGCCTGTTAGCGTAACAGGAGGGAAATCTCCATTACCGGACACGCCAAAGGGAAAAAAAAAAACTGACATGGGTCCTAACCATTTCCTGCTCTTTCAAAACGTTTGCCATGTTTCATTATTGGTCTGTTTTAAGGACACTGTACCAAATTTTGGTTTTCTCGGCAGCATGACAAATGACTCGTGAACCTTTTGTACTATCTTAGTGCAAAATTTCACATTTCGGGGAACCCTTACTAGAACCAATTCAACAGGGGTCAATGAGTAAAAATTCCCCATACATTGGGATTCAGTAGAAAATATGCAACCTTTACAGCACTGGTCAGGATGCCACCCTTAAAGTGATTGTGAAGGCTTGCCTATTTTTTTTTTTTTCTTTAAAACCCCCCCCCCCCCCCAAAAAACAAAAAACAAACCTGTTATACTTGCCTGCTCTGTGCAAGGATTTTGCACAGAGAAGCCCCGATCCTCCTCTTTGGTGCCCCGCCAGTGCTCCTGGCCCCTCCCCTTTTATTGGGTGCCCCCATGGAACGCCGCTTTCCCTGGGGGCACCTGTGCGTGCATGCTCCCAAGAACTGCTGCTGCGTCCATTGACACAGACAACGGGACTCGGCCCCGCCCCATGCCACTGGATTTGATGCACAGCAGGGGAAGCCAATGGCTCATGCTGCTATCAATCTGTCCAATGAGGAGCTGCTGGGCTTGTGTACATCGTTGGATCAGATGGGCTCAGGTAAGAAAAAGGGGGGGCTCTGGGGGCAGCTGCAACAAAGGTTATTTCACCCTAATTTAGCATTGAGGTGAAAAACCTTGAGACTTTACAACCACTTTTAGTGTTGTTCTCCTGACTTTACCAAGTGTTGTTGGCCCTGGAACTATGGAGGCACCATTCAATGGGAGGTCAATTAGCCAGAGTTTCAGGAACCCCTAGCAATTTCTTGAAGAACCCTAGAGTTCCACAGAATTCTGGTTTAGAATAGCTGGCATAGTCCCGTTTCCAAAATGATATTAAATATTGCACTTTACATATGAATCCTTCCCCTAGCCACCTTCTGGTGAGCCTCCTCAACCTATTTGTTCAGCCTGATTTTTAATTTACAAGTTCACTGGTGAATTGTTTACCCTGATGGAGTTGTTTTACATTCTGTAGAGTTTGGAATACCATACAAAAGTTTCACTATCACAATATGTCTGACCTCAAAATAGAAGGTACTTTTTTCAATAATATGTTCCTTGTCTTTAACAAGGAACTTCTTCTTATGTCTTATAATTTTTTTAAGCGGAAATTCAGAAGGGAGATTTCCAAGATTTGTGAAAAACACAATGCAGACAGTCGTGCACTGACCCAACATGAACTGAGATTTTGTGTGCGGATTAGTTGTGGTAGTTCCTTTTTTATATGACTCTAAAATGTTTTTTGTCAAAACAAACACGTGATGATGGGTTTTTCCTTGTTTTGACTCTTGATTTCACAAGTGATGTGTATTGTCTCACACAGATATAAATAAAAGGATCACCAGCACTGCCAGCTCAAGTGTCAGTCTGCTAAATCTATTTCTTCATATTTGCTCATCCATAGTTTTAAAGCTGGCCAAACTAGCCTGAGCGTGTTTCTTGGTGTGACTACTCACAGGGTCATTTTCCATAAATATTGCCCAGCTCAGACTAGCAAGCATTGTTATAATACTTCAGACTCTCTTGGAGCCAGTTGCGGTAGTTCCCTGAGAAGGCTAGGGATGTGTGTTACTTATTGGTGCTCATTTTTTTTTTTTTTTTATGTACTACTCTCCTCTGTGGGTTTGCATTCAGTACTAATTTTAGGTCTATAGATTAGATTACTGATTACTGGAACTGATTACATACAGCTTGTTCATTTCAAGTTTTTTATTTATTTATTTTTTCTTTCAGTGCATTAACTTTAAATATTAATATAACTGCGTTTAGGGCAGCTTCACACTGATCTGCTGCGCTTTGCAGCACAGTGTACTTGTGGTTTTCATGCGGGTTAGCTGCGCTTTCCCATAGACTTCCAAAAGTCCTGCATGCAGAACCAAAATCATGGGACGCAATAGAAGTCAGTCTATGGGAAAGTGCAGCTAACTTGCATTAAAACCTGCACTGTGCCTGGTACGAGTAGAGGAATAGTTTGCAGTAGCCTGATATTGCACCTGTGATCCATGGCTTGACTGGCTCCTGTAAAATAAATAATGCACGCATCCCTTTTTTTTTTTTTCCTGCGAAACGTGCACTATTTTGTTTTTTCTAAAGGTGAGCCTAGCCTTCACATTCAGCCATGTTTATTTACGATTTACATTCTTACTGTAGCCATCCTCCTGGCACTCTGAAAGGAGATGTGCTCCTCTACACAGCAGCCGCACTGTTTGTCCCTTCCCTCCACTGTCCAATCGCATTAAAACTCTAAGGGGAGTTTATTAAGACTGGCGCTGACAGATTCTGGAGCAGTTGCACATATCAACAAATTGCATCTAGGCTTTCAGTTTCAAAACGTAACAAGCTATGGTTAGATACTGATTGGTTACTATGCACCGCTTCTGTCTGCTCCCAGTTTCAGTAATTTCTCCCCTTTGATTTTTAGTGAATAGGTTCACTATTCTGAAGCAATGTGTGATTGTGCAAAAGGAGATAAAGGACGGGAAGAGTGGCTGCAAACAACTCTGTAGCTGCAAGATTGCAGATCCTAAGTGTATTAGAGCATCCAAAGTACAGTGGATATAAAATGTCTACACACCCCTGTTAACAATGTCCAGGTTTCTGTGATGTAAAAAAATGAGACAAAGATGAAACATTTCTGA
Organism: Aquarana catesbeiana; assembly: GCF_042186555.1. Classification (NCBI taxonomy): domain Eukaryota; kingdom Metazoa; phylum Chordata; class Amphibia; order Anura; family Ranidae; genus Aquarana; species Aquarana catesbeiana. The sequence goes on along the minus strand of NC_133332.1, from coordinate 160,173,139 downwards.
ATTTTTCTACACCTTTTTTCTAATGTGACCTATAAACCATACAACTCAATTAAAAAAAACTGAAATCCTTTAGGTGGAGGGAAGTAAAAATTAAAATATGGTTGCATAAGTGTGCACACCCTTAACCACTTCAATACCAGGCACTTAGACACCTTCCCGCCCAGGCCAATTTTCAGCTTTCAGCGCTGTCGCAATTTGACAATTGCGCGGTCATGCTACACTGTACCCAAACAAATTTTTTTATCATTTTGTTCCCACAAGTAGAGCTTTCTTTTGGTGGTATTTGATCACCTCTGCGGTTTTTGTTTTTTGTGCAACAAATAAAAAAAGGCAGAAAATTAAAAAAAAAAGCTTGTCTTTTGTTTCTGTTAATTTTTTGTAAATAAGTAGGTTTTCTTCTTCAATGACGGGCACTGATATAGCTGCACTGATGGGCACTGATAGGTGGCACTGGTATGCGGCACTGATGGGCACTCATAGGTGGCACTGGGCACTCGTAGGTGGCATAGATGGGTACATATGGGTGGCATAGATGGGCACTGACAGGTGGCACCAATGGGCAATGACAGGTGGCACTGAACACACCGATTGGTGGCACTGATAAAACCTATTGGGGGCATTGCTGGGCAGATCTGAAACATAATGGTGCCAATCAGTGCCCATTTGTGGGCACCGATTGGCACAGATTGGGCACATGTGGATGGCCATGGGGTACATACCTGGCCATTCACATGTTGCCCCTTCGCTGGTGGCCCTAGTGGCGATCCCTGGTGGTCCAGTGTGGTGATCTGTCAGGAGAGCTGCCGATCGGCTCTCCTCTACTCGCGTCTGTCCGATGACGCCCAGTCAGGATAACTGAACCACCGGCGGGAAGTGGTTAAACTAATACTTTGTTGAAGCACCTTTTTTATTACAGCACTAATTTTGGGTATGAGTCTATCAGTATGGCACATTTTGACTTGGCAATATTTGCCCACTCTTTGCAAAAACACTCCAAATCTGTCATTATGAGGGCATCACCTATGCACAGCCCTCTTCAGATCACCCCAAAGATTTTCAGTCAGATTCAGGTCTGGGCCATTCCAAAACTTTAAACTTATGGTGAAGACATTCCTTTGTTGATTTGGATGTATGCTTTGGGTCGTTGTCATGCTGAAAGATTAAAGGGGTTGTAAACCTTTGGTTTTTCACCTCAATGCATTGAGGTGAAAAACCTCTTACAGTGCAGCAGCCCTCCAGTGCCCCCGTTTTTACTTCCCTGAACCCTCTTTTTCTCTCACCAGGGACGAGCACACCAGCTCTAGCCATTGGCTCCCGCTGCTGTCAATCAAATCCAGTGACGTGGGCACCGGGGGGCATTGCCGAGTCATACATTCGGTGGCTATGGACGCCGAATGCTGGACTCGGGAGAGCATCCGCAAGCTAACCTCCCTCAGAAGCGCTTCTCTGAGGGGGTTATCTGATGTGGGGAGTAGCCGCCGGGCACCCCAGAAGAGCAGGTTCGGGGCCACTTTGTGCAAAACGAGCTGCACAGTGGAGGCAAGTATGATATGTTTATTTTAAACAAAAAAAAAAAAAAAACCCTTACAATCACTTTTTAAGTTCCTTTTCATGTTCAGCTTTCTAGCAGAAGCCTGAAGGTTGTGTGCCAATATTGACTGGTATTTTGAACTCTTCATAATTCCCTCTGCCTTGACTAAGGCCCCTGTTCCTGCTGAAGAAAAACTACCCTAAAGCATGATGCTGCCACCGTGGGTATGGTGTTCTTTTGGAGGTGTGCAGTGTTGTTTTTACACCAAACATATCTTTTGGAATTATGGCCAAAAAGATCAACTTTGGTTTCATCAGACCAGAACACATTTTCCCACAAGCTTTTGGGAAACTTCAGATGTGTTTTTGCAAAATTTAGCCGGGCTTGGATGTTTTTCTTAAGAAAAGGCTTCCGTCTTGCCAATCTACCCCATAGCCCAGACATTTAAAGACTACGGGAGATTGTTGTCGCATGTACCACACAGCCAGTACATGCCAGATATTCCTGCAGCTCCTTTAATATTGCTGTAGGCCTCTTTGCAGCCTCCCTGACCAGTCGTCTTGTCTTTTTTGTCGGTTTTGGAGGGATGTCCAGTTCTTGGTAATGTCACTGTTGTGCCATATTTTTTCCATTTGATGATGATGGTCTTCACTATGTTCCATAGTATATTTAATGCCTTGGAAATTCTTTTGTACTCTTCTCCTGACTGATACCTTTAAACAATGAGATCCCTCTGATGCTTTGGAAGCTCTCTGCGGACCATGGCTTTTGCTGTAGGATGCAACTAAGAAAATGTCAGGAAAGACCTACTAGAACAGCTGAACTTTTATTTGGGGTTATTTAGAGGCACTTTAAATGATGGCAGGTGTCTGTACTGACTCCTATGCAACACGAGTTTTAATGGGATTGCTGAAATCTGAACACAGCTACATCCCCAGTTATAAGAGGGTGTGCACACTTTTGTGCAACCACATTATTTTAGTTTTTTATTTTTACTTATTCATTTTTTTTTTTTTTTTTTTTTTTTACATCACAGAAACCTGACATTTTAACAGGGGTGTAAACTTTTTATATCCACTGTATAGCAATATATGTACTCAGTAAAAATGTAAATAAAAAGTCTGTAAGGTGGCATACACCTTGTTGGGATGTAACCTCTTATAAACCAGCACACTTTTATAAAACTGCTGCAATTCCTGGAGGCCAGGCTATGGACATTTAGTCCTTACTGACCTTTATAGCTGTAGGCACTCTGAGACAATTCATCCTCCAATTCGCAGCAGAAGTACCAGTCTTGGTTTCCCCCTCCTTTTGGAAGGCCCCTGAGACACACATGGGAGCACAGCGAGCTTGGCTGCCTGCGAGAATAACTTAAATTACTCCAATGCTTCTCTTGAGAACATGAGGATAAAATGCTTCTCGGTGCTTGCAACTAGAGAGGTCAGTGAGTACTTGCTTTAAAGCTCATTTACTGCTTGTTAACAATATGTTAATACTTGAATATCCATTGCCTGGCCACAGACTCGCTTTAAAGAGCCTGAGCAGTTGTTGCATAAGTGCAATATGGAATACCCTCAAACCGTCTAAATGCCTTTTTTGTATATGCAAGTTTTTAGCCGGTAATTGCATGTATAGTGTTTTGTTTTTGGATTAACTATTTCTATGTGGTGTTTGTGGTGTGTTTTTTTTTTTTTTTTTTAATCCAAGCATTGTTACCGTTGAAAACATTTAAATGTAAATTCAGATGTTACTAATTGAACGATATGGTGGCTCAGACACTGAGCTCCGAAACACAATCCTATATGGTTTGAATGGGCAGTGTGCTGTCAATCAGATCTCACCTAATGTATTCAAATGAAGAGTGTGCGCATTTTGAAGGAGAGCATTCTCCCTAATTATAAGCCTCATATGCTCTCAGAATATTGCTGCAAAAAGTCTGGCCTGTTAAGAAAGACTAACGTGATGATTTCTTTCTTAGTGACACAATTATGGCTGCAAAATCAGCAGAGGGAACACAGACCATTGAGAATGAAGAGACCCCTGGAGACTGCTCAGGTAAATGTACATTTTGTTTTTTACAGTCTATAGACTGTCCTAACGTCTAAACGCTTCAACTCCGTAAGGTTTACTCCCGCCTTTAAAAGCTACCTGTTCTTTGCAGTGGAATTCCTTCTCTTGGGTCCTCCTGCTCCTCCCTTCCTTTTGTGGCATACCTCCTGGCTTGATCCTGAGCCATGCTGCCTGTGTGCCCCACTCCTTCATCACAGGAGCCAATAGCTCCCATTCCCTTAGCACAGCCAGTGAGATTGGGAAGTGAGAAGAGAGCCCCTGCAGATGTGCACAGCGCTGGATCAAGTGAGGAGGTGTGGGGGCGATACTGTTGCCTAAACATTTTTTACCATCATGCAAAGAATGCATTAAGGTAAATGTTCCACTTTAGGGATAATAGGAAAACTACTATTAAAAAGGTACGTAAAGCTGGGTGCTCCCATGCTCATGTACTTATGCAAAAAAATTATTAAAAATACTGTACAGTGGGGAGAAGGTCTCTTCAGGTGGCTTCAAGGGAAACCCTAAACATTTACAAATCCTTTAAATAACATGCTTGAGGGATGCATTAAAAATGTTTTGTGGCCAGCAGCAGGTTTACAAGAAACAAATAGCACAGGCTGTGGCTTTGCTTCAGGAATTAGGATAGGATAGAGAAATGTAAAATTTGGCCTGGCCATCTGCAGGACAGTTTAAATTTTAATAACTGGTGTATGGCTAACTTTTTATTTTATCATATTTATATGGAAAAAGGAGGGGTGCAGTGAATGCAAGAGATTATCATTTGAGGTGTTTTAGGTGTACACTATTATTATAATTATTTTTATCTGCTGCTGCAAACAAATGGCAACTCCAAGAACTGATGATCAGTAACATGAATGTTGCACTCCTACAAAAATGACACCATCAACATAAAATAAAGTAAAGAAGGGAAAAAAGGAAAGCCTCCAACATATTTACTGAAAATCTACCCTGTCTTCCTAAAAAAGGAAAAAAGCTCTGTTAACATACAATAAGCATAAAATAATTTGAAAACTTCCAAATTACCCCTGAAACAGTAGCTCACTTTTAAGGGAAGCAGTGCAGCACAGTAAAAAAAGTTGGTCTGGATAGGACAGCAGCTAAAAGCCTAACTAACCCTAAACTCTCTCCCTATGCAGTTTGTCGATTTTATGCTGATACTATGGCTCCTCTGTACCACAATTCCATCCCCATTTTTTTTTTTCTAGTTGGCTGGCTTATCCAAAAGTCCCCTTGTTGGCCCTTCTAAGCTTGCTAGCCATGCCATGAATTGTAGTTTTAAAAAAATAATTCCCCTGGGTTCATCTGCACATATATTCACCAGGATGGCAAATCTTGAACCCACAAAGTTTGCCTTGAACCCATGCTAGCAGTGAACCTGAACCCGATTCGTAGTCATCGGGTTAAGTATAGCTTGTTAATTATTTTTAAGTGTGTGTGTGGTGTGCGCGCGTGTATCTGGTAGTATGTTTCTCCCTCGGGGTTATTGCAAATGAACGCAAGATAAACCGTTACAGGCAATTGGAGATATCTTCAAGATCTGATCGTTGAAGCTCAGTTCACATTGCGTAGCAAGACCAAGAGCTCCCGCTGCACAATTTTGACATTCTGCATGTCGCCTAGGGTAGCCTTTTCACTTGAATGGGGTGACCTACATGCGTTTGTCATCTGAAAAGAAGCTCTTGCTCTTTTGGACGATAAGCTTCACGTGACTTGTGAAGGTATTTGCTGCATGACCATCACGCCAGAATCGCATCGTGTTTGGGGTGCCAGTGCAGGATAATGGCAGCCAAACACATGAAGCAAGTTTTTGTTATGATTGCCACATGATTTGGGATCATGGGCAGAATCACAGCGATTCTGCCCTTGATCCCAAATCACAAGACATGAATGGTGCCTTGGGCTAAGGACCAAGCACTACACAGAAACTTTAGGAGAATTTTAAAAAGTAAAGGACTTTACAGGTTTGTCGCGTACATGGTGGCAGATCCTGATGTGTAGAAGGAGACCTCTCGTAGAGCCCCGGCTCAAAGGCCACTGATGTTGCTACAGTGGCAGTGAGAGCGTGGTGAAGTTGAGTTGCCTGTAAGATCTTCTGGTCACAGAGGTGCGTGGTAGGTGCATCACCAGAGTTGAGCTGGATGGCAGCAGAAACAGCAGACCCCAGGCTGGATAGATGGCAGCTGGCAGCACAAAGCAGGTAGAGGCCCAAAATAACCAGGCAGTATACAGAACAGACAGATAACTGGATGCAGGGTCAGGCAAGCCAGGTTAGCAACGGATGGTCAGATACAGAAATAAAGCGGCAGGCAGAGGTTAGCAATACAAGATACGACAGATGAGCAAGAGGTAAGCGGAGTCTAGAGGCAAGCCAAGGTCTGGGCAGGTAGAGTTCAAGAGTGGTTAGGGTAAACCTGGTCAATCATCGGAACAAGAACAGGAACACTGGTAACTGCTGCAGATGAGAAAGCGCCATGCTTCTTGTTTTCCAACCTTGCGGTCACTTCATTTGCAGTATCCTGCAGGCTTATTATAGAAGGGACAGTAAATGCATTCCTCAGGCTGAATGGGATTGTCACACTTTTTTTTTTTTTTTGTATGAAAATTAGGCAGACTCCTGTTGAGATATTATTATACCAGAGCACTTGAAACATGCACATATTCTCGTAAACTGTGTCAAAAAGCGACTAGATGCAGTGTTTACCATGCATGCCAAACAGACAAAATCAGATCAGGATTTAATAGAATGCAGATTTTGATATTGTGGAGTGTTAGAATTGGGCCAGTATTACTTGATTGTGAGGACTGTGTATTATTTATTGGCTTGGACTACTGTGCCTTGAAAAAGTATTCATACCCCTTGAAAATTTCCACATTTTATTATGTTACAACCAAACATGTAAATGGTATTTTATTGGGATATTATGTGAAAGGCCAAAACAAAGTGGCACATAATTGTGAAGTGGAAGGAAAATTTTATAAATGGTTTTCAAGATTTTTTTTTTTTACAAATATCTAAAGTGTGACGTGCATTTGTATTCAGCCCCCTTTACTCTGATACCCCTAACTGAAATCTAGTGGAACCAATTGCCTTCAGAAGTCAACCAATTAGTAAATAGAGTCCACCTGTGTGATTTAATCTCAGTATAAATACAGCTGATCTGTGAAGCCCTCAGAGGTTTGTTGGAGAACGTTAGTGAACAAACCGCATCATGAAGGCCAAGAATCACCACCAGACAGGTCAGGCATAAAGTTGTGGAAGTTTTAAAGCGAGGTTAAGGTATAAAAAAATGATCCCATGCTTTGAACATCTCACGGAACACTGTTCAATTCATCATCTGAAAATGGAAAGAGTATGGCACAACTGCAAACCTACCAAGACATGGCCGTCCACCTAAACTGACAGGCTGGGCAAAGAGCATTAATCAGAGAAGCAGTCAAGAGGCCCATGATAATGCTGGAGGAGCCAGGGCCGCACCCCAGCGCTGTAATCTCTTTGCAGAAGAGGGGCGCCGAGCTAGAATCGCCGGTGTTCTGACATATAGTGTCCTCCTATCAGATAGTGTCCGCCCCGTACTGCGCAGGCGCAGCGCCTGTGCAGTACGGAGCAGCAGGAGATGCCGAAAATGTCCGAAGTTGATCAGCTGACCATCAGCTGTACATGGCGCTCGGGCACCTGTTAGCGATGGCTGTGTAAGAGGGCCCCTCGCGGGCTCGCTTCGCTCGCCACGCTTCGGGCACGGCCTCGCTGCGCTCGGCAACTATTTATTCTAACTCTATGTCCACTTGGATAGTAGGGAATGATCCTGGACATAGGGTAAGAATAAATGCGCAGGCGCCGTGTACAGCTGACGATCAGCTGTTGAACTTCGGAGACTTTCGGCATCTCGTTTGTCCACCGTACTGCGCCTGCGCAGTACAGGGCGGACACTTCTGGATAGGGGACTGTATTCGACAAGACACCGGCCACCCGGCCGGCGTCTAGCTATCGAACAGTGATGTCAGGGACGTCGCGGCCGCCCCAGCATTCAGAGCGCGCCGCGGCCGCCCCAGCATTCTTTGCACGCCGCCTCCGCGGCTAGTAAACATGCTCCGCCCACCTCTGCCATCTTCAGGCAGCGCGGCTAAGAGGGAGCGGAGGGAAGACTAGTGCCTGGCTGGTCTGAAGTGGGAGGTGTGTCCAGCAGCCACTGCCCTACTCCGGGGATCTAGGACTCGAGGAGCGGCGGTCGCTGGTGCTAGGAATGGATCCCGGGTTGGTGTGTGATCCCCGCTGTCATCTGGTTGAAGTGCCCGGCTGTGTGTGCGGAGTTGCGGCATGTGTAGTAGGCGGAGTCCCCTGTGCTTTGTTGGGAGAAGTGCCCGGTGTGGTCTCCTCCTCCCCCTCCTCCGATCATCATGCCGGATCAGATGAGTGTGTCGGAATTTATCACAGAGACCAATGAGGATTACAAGTCCTCCACCACCTCCAACTTCACCACCCGGCTCAGCCAATGCCGGAGCACCATCACCGCCATCGAGGAGGTAAGGGGGGGGCACTCTGAGTGGGGGAGAGGGCAGAGTAGGTGGTGGATGTGATGATTGGCAGTGCCATGGTGGAGATCACACACTCGGCTCCACCGAGGAGGACCTGGGATCATAGAGAGCAGATCAATGTCCAATGTCTATACAATGTATACTACACCTGAGGGGTGTCACCTCTCATCTCCTCCTACTATAGTCATACTACACTCAATGTACAATATCTCAGTGCACCAGTTCTTAGTGGTGGTTGCATTAGTTTTCCTTTATTTCCCCACTTTATTTTCACCTGTGATCCTGCAAGTAAGTCTGTTGTTTTTCAACTTTCTTTAACAGACCTTTCTGTCGCAAATGCAGCCACTGTGCCCATCCAACGCAGCCACTGTGCCCATCCAACGCAGCCACTGTGCCCATCCAACGCAGCCACTGTGCCCATCCAACGCAGCCACTGTGCCCATCCAACGCAGCCACTGTGCCCATCCAACGCAGCCACTGTGCCCATCCAACGCAGCCACTGTGCCCATCCAACGCAGCCACTGTGCCCATCCAACGCAGCCACTGTGCCCATCCAACGCAGCCACTGTGCCCATCCAACGCAGCCACTGTGCCCATCCAACGCAGCCACTGTGCCCATCCAACGCAGCCACTCTCTGACCATCTCTTGTACCACGTCTGCAGTCTCTGACTATCTTGTTCTCTTTATTGTTAAGAGATCATGGGAGGATCCCAGGTTAACAGACTCCTTAGGGGAGCATATCTGTGTTTGAGTCATTGCCATAGAAACATTTGCAAAGGGGAGGAGTTAGTAAGATGACCACCCATGGGGGCGCCCAAAATATTTCTGCACCCAGGCGTCTGTGACCCTAGGATCGGCCCTGGGAGGAGCTGCAGAGATCCACAGCTCAGGTGGGAGAATCTGTCCACAGGACAACTATTAGTCATGCACCCCACAAATCTGGCCTTTACGGGAGAGTGGCAAAAAGAAAGACTTTGTTGAAAGAGCCAATAAAAGTCCCGTATACAGTTTGTAAGAAGCCATGCGGGGAACATGGCAAACATGGAAGAAGGTGCTCTGGTCAGATGAGGACCAAAATTGAACTTTTTTGGCCTAAAAGCAAAACTCTATGTGTGGCGGAAAACTATTTTGCAAAGAATGGGCAAACATTTTACTCTAGTTGTGCAGGGCTGGTAGAGACATACTCAAAAAGACTTGCAGCTGTAATTGCAGTGAAAAGTGGTTCTACAAAGTATTGACTCGGGGGGCTGAATACAAATGCACGGCACATTTTTTTTTTTTTTTTTTTTTTTTTTCAGCTATTTACGGTATTTGTAAAACATTTTGAAAACTATTTAGCATGCGTTGGTCTATCACATAAAATCCCAATAAAATGCATTAACTTTTTGGTTGTAACATGACAAAATGTGGAAACTTTTCATGGGGTGTGAATAATTATTTTTTTTTTTTTTCCCCCAAGGCACTGTATGTATTTATTAGTTGATACCTTTCTCCGTGTATTAGTTGATGATCATCTCAGCTCTCTTGTAAACACTTACTAAATCTGCTACCTTTTTTGGTGCTGTTAGACCGCTGCCAGACTTTGGTTTCTTGGCCACACATAAGCACTCGCACAAATAAACATACTTTTAGAAGAAGCTCCAACAGAATTGGTGTAGACAGCCTGTGTCATTTCTGAACTATACAGCTTTTTTTTTTTTGTTTATACCAAGCCCTGTACGTAGAAGCAGGCAGTTTACAAGCTTGCCTCAAAGACCATTTGGCTTTTAAATTACTGTATGTTTTTTTTTTCCCAAACAAAGTGCTATATTTCATTTTCTTATGTATTGTTGCCAAATGAAACTGTCCAACAAAAAGAACAGGGACTGGTCTGCCAAACAGATTGCAATAGATCAAGTAAGGGGGGTCAAGATGACTTTTCATCACCTGTAAATGCTGAATCAGGGATTCTCTTTGAAGCCAACTGTAGTTTGGAAAACATGGGAAACTGGTTATGTTAAAGTACAAGTAAACCCTAACTGACATCTAGTTTTCTAAAGCTCATTAGGGGAATTTAGCTAAATTGGAACAGACAGAATCTGGAGCAGCTTTGCATAGTAACCAATCTGCTTCTAGATTCAGCTTTTTTTTTTTTTTTTGGTTAGGCAATGTTTGGTTAGGCCCCTTTCACACGTGCTGTTCCGTCAGGCCCGCCTGACGGTTTTTAAGGCAAACCTGATCGGCCGCTCCATTCACTTCTATGGAGTGATGGATGTCAGCTGTGACCTGTCCGCTGATATCCGCCACTATCCAATCCAGTCCGCCAAATCTAGACTGACGGAGACCCTATTTTCTATCTGCCGATCGGATGAAATCGGACAAACGGATCCGTTTTCACCAAATCTCCCATAGAGGACTGTGGGGCACTGACGGGTCCGACTCTGCACAGTGAGCAGAGACGGACCTGTCATCCCCCTGCTCAGTGGCTATCAACAGATTGATCCCTGCTGAGCAAGCGGAGTGCGTCAAAACGGACGTGCCCTGTGTGAAAGGGGCCTTAAGCTTAGAAAATGAACACTAGATGCTGATTGCTTGCCAAGAAGAGCTGCTCCAGATTCTGGCTGCCCCAGTCCTCATAATTCCCCCTGTATATGTATCTTTAACAACTGACTTTTTCAGAAAATAGAAAAGTGTTTTGTTTTTTTTTTTGTTTTTTGTTTAAACGTACACAAGAATTTGATCTCAGTGCTGTAGCTTTTCATATGCACACTCCCAACAATGGCTAAATTGCAGGCTTCCTGATGGTGATTACAGTGGACAATGCCTGTGTAATATGAAATGGCCAGAGACCCATGTGATAAGGTGACAATATAGGGGGGAATTTTGGGAGACCGAGTGTTCACACATAGAGGAGTGGCTGAACAAAGCCGGTTTTAGATATATCATGATAAGCTTCTAACCCCAAAACCAAAAATATAATGTATCACAGCTTACCATAACTTCAATGTCGTGGCTGCAATAATGTTTTTAGTGTTTTTTTTTTTTTTCTTTATATTCACCTGGTTCTAGCCAGTGAGTCTGCCATTGCTCAACTTCCTTTAACCACTTCAGCAGCGAAAGGTTTTACCCCCTTCCTGACCATTTTTTGTGATACTGCATTGCTTTAACTGACAATTGCGCGGTCGTGTGACACTGTACCCAAAAAAAATTGTGTTCCCCCCCCCCCACATGCGACATTGTGGTAAACAAATCGGACACCTAACTTACACTTTTGACAGTGATCAGTGCTTAAAAAAAAAATGCATTGTAACTGTCTAATGACACTAGCAGGGAAGGGGCAATCACTAATAACACCAGGGGCGAGCAAAGGGTTAAATGTGTTCCCTGGGAGTGCTTCTTAACTGTAGGAAGGCAGATCCGTGTCCCTGCTTAGCAGAACGGTGATTTGTCTTCCTTACTAGCAGAACGGTGATCCCCATCCTATTTGTCTTGTTCCTGGAGCCTTTATTGGCCACCATTCGAAACAACCTAGATTGTAGCGGGGTGAAGATAGGAGCTGAGCAACATAAGCTCGCGGCCTTTGCCGACGATGTTATGTTCTTCATCTCGAACCCCAGGATTACTATACCGAATATGTTACAGATCTTAAAAAGATATGGGGAGATTTCAAATTTTAAAATAAATTTGAAGAAATCCGAGATCCTAAACATTAATGTGGGCAAACAGGAGGAGGCGAGTCTGTCAGAGGTATTTCCCTTCCCCTGGAGAAGGGAAATTAAGTATTTGGGGATTAAATTATCCAACTCATTTAAAAAATTGTATGTAAATAACTACATCCCGCTGCTGGACGAAATCAGGCAGGAAGCTAGAAGTTTATCATCGAGGCCCCTGTCATGGTTCGGCCGCGTGAATGCGGTCAAAATGATGTTAACACCTAAATAATTGTATAAGTTTCAGATGTTGCCAATTCCACTTCCCCAATCATATCTAAGAGCGTTACGAGGTTTGATAGCAAGATTTGTCTGGGGTGGCAAAAAGCCATGAATTTCCTATGCAGCCTTGAGTAGGGGTAAAAAAAAAAAAAAAAAAGGTGGACTAGCTCTGCCAGACTTTAAAAAGTATTATGTATCAGTAATAATGTCACGAGTCATGGAGTGGTCAAGAAAGGGTTCGGAGAAGAGATGGGTCAACATAGAACACTATTTAAGCAACACTGATTTAGGTCACACTATTTGGAACCCCCCAAAATACAGAACACTGGGCACTAACACAGCGGTATTGACGCATAACACTCTTAAATATTGGGATCAGATTCACACACAGAATAAATGGACATACAACTCACCTTTGATTTATATGAAAGACAATACATTTTTTGAGCCTGGGATGAGGGAGGTGGGGGGGAATTGGCTAAAAGAGGACCATATTCAACTAAAAAATTTCATTAGTCAGGGGGAAATACGCACGTATGCCGATTTGAAGGATGAATCAGAGTTTTGGGTGATTGATGGGTGGAGGTATGCCCAGCTCTCGCACTTCATAGAGAGGTTACTGAAACCACTCAGAGGTGAGGAGGAATATAGACCACTCGAGCAGCTCTGTGTGAGGGAGCAATCGGGTGGATCTATTGCTCAAATTTATAGGATCCTGGGGGCTAGGGAGGAGCTGGGGGCGCCTCCATACATCAAGAATTGGGAAAGGGAGTTAGGGTCACAATGTAGTAAACTCACATTAGAGAAGATTTTGAGGATGGTATATGGTTCGGCACTAGATACTAGGAGGATTGAAATAAATTTTAAATGTCTTGCAAGATGGTATGCCACCCCAGACAAATTGAGTAAGTTTGATCGCACTAAATCTGAGACATGCTGGAGAGGGTGTACTTGCTTGGGAACAATGGCCCATATTTGGTGGGAATGCCCCACTTTTTAAAAACATTTTGGAAAAAAATCATAACATTGATTAACCTCCCTGGCGGTATGATTATTTCTGATTTTAGGTGCTGAAAGCGGTACAATTATTTTGCACAGAAATTTGGCGTTTTATATTGTAGGCCTGTAATTCTTAGGAATAGTTCACTTAAATCTGTCCAAACACGAGTCTAGTAGACATCCCGGGTATGATAAAGTTTGAAAAACGAAATAAAAAATTATAATATAATAAATAACTATAAATAATTATAACAAATAATAATATAATAATAATAAAAAATATATAATAATGTAATCAAATCAAAAACACTGAAATTTGCTCAGTTGCAGAATTTTAGCTTTCGTTACTTTTAGTGTTTGATGACGGATCTCCCCACAAATCACTATTGCTCAATTCTGCAAGTGATTCTAATTTATTATCGCTGTTTTCTAGCTGCTCTAAAACCACTTTTGATGTAAAGAGACAGTTTTGGTTGCTATGGACAATCTCCAGTTTCCTGGCAGAAAGAACAGTTTTATATATATAAAACTGCATGCAGGACACTGGGCAGACCACTAGGGACAAAGGGGATGTGTAATTATTTGATACAGTACTGTAATCTGTAAGATTACAGTATGCTGTATCTATACTGTGTGTTTCACTTTTGAATTTACCGCCGAACTCCGTCCCCGTGCGTCGCAACGCTCGCAGGGAACGGAGCTCGGCACTGTGAATCGAGCGAGACACAGCGGCTCGCCGATCACAGCGGGGAGACATCGCAGGATCCAGGGGACAAGGTAAGTATGCTCTTCCTGGATCCTGCGATGCAAGCCCGAGTCTGGCTCGGGGATACCGCTTTTGGTATAAAAAATCCAACCCGAGCCAGACTCGGGAATACCGCCAGGGAGGTTAAGGAAATCACATACAAAGTAATTCTAGAAGATCCATGGTACGGAGGAGCCGGTGAAGCGATACCAATCTTCTATTGTCCCTATATTGTTGGACTCTGCCAAAAAGCAGATTGCAATGAAGTGGTTAGATACGTCAAGTCCAAATACTCGAGATTGGCTCTATTGTATAAATGAAATCTACAACGTGGAGTGTACAGACAATAGGGGATTGGTACCTGAGGAGGGGGATGAACGAGTGGATAAATGGGCTGTTTGGCAAAAATTTAAAAATTCTTGGAGATAGCTAGAGGAGATTTTAAGTGTAGTTTGAGGGATTTGGATTCCGGGAGTGTCTGGCAGGAGTGATTACGTAGGCTAATTTCTCTAGCCATTTGCAGGAGGGGAGGGTGGGGTGGGGTAGGGGGGTGGGACTTAGGGAGGATTGTATTGTGACGCAAGTTTGTAAATGTGGATTTATGTTTGTAGGGTTGGGGCTTTGTATTTATAAAATATTAAATAAAGAATTAAAAGGGGGGGGGGGAGAGAGAGAACGGTGATCTGCCTTTGTTTACGTAAGCAGACTGCCATTCTGCCTCTCTCCGAACGATCGCCAGGTTTCCGGCAGACATCAGGTACGTGATTCTGCGCTTAAGGGTATACCTGACGCAGTATATGTGCGTGGGGCGGTTCTTAAGTGGTTAACAGACTAAGCTGTCTAGCCGAAGTGGCAGAGGGTTGAGAAAAACAATTTCACACTGACAGTATTGCTTACAATCGTCAGCTTGTATTAATTTTAAATGGTTTAGCTTCCAAGGGAAAACAAATATTCTGTAACTGCTTAAACAGTTTTAGCTGGAGTTTGCTTTATTTTTGTATAAAAATCTAAATTTACTACTGTAATTGAAACCAACCTATCCACAGGGTGACAGTGCTGCTCTGCAAGGGTGGCTACCAGGGGCGTCCCGTCTATTAAGGGTGCCACCCACTCTGTTGCGCCGTCCCCTATATGACAAATGGATAGATTCATGCATTTCATTGCATTGCATGAATCTATCCATGGCAGCTGTAGCCACCCCCTATTCAGGCGTCTGGTCCCTTTAGGTCGCTGGGCGCCTGATTTCCAACGGCGGGGGGTGGTGTGTGTTTTGTTTTGTTTTGTTTTGTTGTGTTTTTTTTTTTTTTTTTTTTCTCATGTCAGAGAGATACTGTATTCTAGTCCCTAACTGACGATAAACTGGATTGACTATAGATTATCCACTAGACCAGTGGTTCTCAACCTCA
The DNA here is from genome assembly GCF_042186555.1 of Aquarana catesbeiana. Lineage (NCBI taxonomy): Eukaryota > Metazoa > Chordata > Amphibia > Anura > Ranidae > Aquarana > Aquarana catesbeiana. Next base: position 160,157,940 of record NC_133332.1, on the reverse strand, counting down.
GTCCTCAAGTATCCCTAATGGGCTGTGTTTTTGTTTTCCTTTACTGTGCACAGCTGCTTTAAATCAATATCAATGACATGGTTTTGCTAACAGCTATTTTATCTAAGGCAGTGGTTCTCAACTCCAGGCCTCAGGACCCACCAACAGGCCAGGTTTGCAAGATAACTGAAATACATCACAGGTGATATCACTTGCTGCTCAGTGATTGCAGTATTCTAGTCTGCATCTCCCCAAGGCAATACTTAAAATCTGGCCTGTTGGTGGGTCCCGAGGACTGGAGTTGAGAACCACTGATCTAAGGGAAGTTCCCAAAACATGGCTCATTGGGGGTACTTGAGAACCACTGCACTAAACTAGTATACCAATGTGAATTACATATTGCATAATGTAATTGAACTTCCACCGTTTCATCAGGGACGCGTGGTGAGGTCAGTGGCTGGTGAGGCACTGGCTACTATCAGAGTCAGATACACACAGGTTACATACGCCGCGATCGTTGGAGCGAGAGCAATAATTCCACCACTAGACCTCAACGCTAAACATGTAATACCGTATGTAAAACAAAACAAAAAAAAAAAATTAAAGCGTTGCCTATGGAGATTTTTAAGTACTGAAGTTTGGCGCCATTCCATGAGTGTGCGCAATTTTAAAGCGTGACATGTTGGGTATCTACTTGGTGTAACTTCACATTATACAAAAAATCGGTGTGTGGGTTTTTTTTTTTTTTTTTTTTTTTTTTTTTTTTTTTTTTTTACATATTCATTATTCATGAAACCGTTTTTTTTCCAAAAAAAAGCGTTTGAAAAATTGCTGCGCAAATATTGTGTAACGTAAAAAGTTGCAACGAACACCATTTTATTCCATAGGGTGTCTGCTAAAACAATATATATAATGTTTGGGGGTTCCGAGTAATTTTCTAGCAAAATAATTATGATTATTACATGTAGGAGAGAAGTGTCAATTTCCTTGGGTGGAAAGGGGTTAATTACCATAAGTAATATACAAATATTATTATATATTGTTTTTAAGGTAACTTACTATATTTTCAAAAACTGTACTCTAGCAGGTGGTTTAAAGGACAAATTACTGAAGTTGGAAGTTATAACTTCCAACCAGTAATTTCACAGTAAATAGATAATGTATTATGTTATAACATATAGCATAATATGATTTAGCTTGATTATAACAGTACCTTTTCAACAGCAGCAGGTTCTCATTCTCCCTCTTAACTGTGTGTAAATCTTATACCCATAAACCCATATTTTTTTCCTTGTAGTTAAGAGGGCTGGGTTGGAAGGGAGCATTTGTCTTTTAGACACATGCACCCTACTATGACACTGCAATGAGAGGCGTGCCTCCACTGGAGCATTTTTATTGGAAAGCTGGGACCAATGGTACTTTACCATTGGTCCAAGACTCCAAGCTGTCCATTGAGCTCAGTGCCTCTGACAAGAAGTGAGGAGAGGCAGTGTGAGCTCATCCTCTGTCTGCTGCAAACAGAGTGTGCCAGCTTGTATTTAAACTGGCCACTCTGTATGTAGCTTCTGACAGGGTGCGCAAGGAGCCCTGCATCTCCGGAACCATAGGTCGTAGGAGCCCCAATTTTTCTACCAGTGGTGGGGTAGGGCATAGGCTACTTAGGCTATCCAATATTTTTTTTTTTTTATGTTCATGGCAGGTGCAGTTCTGCCGCCCCCTGACTGCACATCCCTGCAAGGCATAGAAGTATTTCTTCTGTCTGACCACAAGGCACAGCACACCTTAGGGTCCATACTCACTGGGCCTAAAAAATGCTGCTTCTATAGGAGTTTTGACTTCTTTTTTTTTTTTTCTCCTGCCTGTAGAAGCAGCTTAATTTTTATCCTATGTGTCCATGCACATTAGAATTTTTAGCATTTTTCAAGAAGAGAGTTTAGTGGTAGGAAAAAACCCCATCACAAGTGTGTTTTGAGAGGAGTTTCCAGGCAGAACGCTAATTGCTCATAAACGCACCTAAATGCAGCATTTAGTAGCGTTTTGTGATTTCAAGTGTTTATTGATTATAATGAAAGATAAGCAGAGGATTGTTTTGGGGTGGTAAAAACACTTCTAAAAGCAAATGTCCTTAAACTCTCGTAAACGTGTGCAATACGAGCTACCATGAGCATTTTTATACTGCCTTTTTTTTTTTCTGTGTGCATGTACCCTTACTGTGCACCAGACACTTAACTGTAGACTGCACTCGGTATCGGGGGGGGGGGACTGAGCAATAAACTGTTCGTTCACACAAGTGAATGGCAACAAAAGCATGACACTCAAGTAGCTCATAAGTGTTCCTATTATGTAGCAGTATTTATTTTTACAGGACATCGGAGACTATTGTAAGGGTTTGTATATACAGTATGGCCAGTCAGGCGAAAAGCACGCAGATGCTGAACATGTATCACCCCAAGTATGGAAGTATGGGTGTGACACATAACCTGTTCAGAAAGGTGAACTTCTCCAAAATATCCACTTCAAATGTGTACCTTACATTTATTGCTTTTTCTGTGCCCTGCATGGAGTTGCACTTTCATAAGCCCCTCCTTTTTCTGCTATTCTTAATTGTTTGTTTTTGTCTATACAAATTATTTATTCTCTCTACTGGGAATGCAGAAATTGGAGAATTATTATAGGGTTCCGTTTTTTTTGTTTTTTAATATTTTAATCCAGATGTGTCATATAGGGTTCTGTTTTATTTGAATCCCAGATGTGTCTTAAATGTAATGGCTTTTACCTGAGGGTAGAAGAAAGTAATGTGGAACTACTGGCTAAGGAAATCTGTTAATGTTAGATCTTTCATTTCTCTAAAGTGGATTTAGAAATGTGAGAAATAATCTGAATAGTTTTGTTAAACTAAGCATTACTATAGAATCCTGTTGATGGCAAACATCTGTCTCTCAGGGGTCTCCAATCTTTTCAGTATGGGGGCCACATTGTATATTTTTCAAATACTTGTGTGCCTTGAAAAAGTGTTCATACCTATTGACATTTGCCACATTGTCATGTTACAACCGAAAACGTTAATTTGTTTTATTGGGAAGTTATGTGATAGACTAACACAAAGTGGCAAATGATAGTGAAGTGGAAGGAGAATTTATAAATGGTTTTCAAAATGTTTTACAAATATCTGGAAAGTGTGGGGTGCATTTGTATTCAGCCACCTTTTACTCTGATACCCCTAACTAAAATCCAGTGGAACCAATTACCTAATTAGTAAACCGAGTCCACCTGTGTGTAATTTAATCTCAGTATAAATACAGCTGTTCTGTGAAGCCCTCAGAGGTTTGTTAGAGAACTTTAGTGACCAAACAGCATCATGAAAGCCAAGGAACACACCAGGCAGGTCAGGAATAAAGTTGTGGAGAAGTTTTTTAAAGCAGGGTTAGGTTCAGTAGTGTATTTAGGTTTTGTGCTGCCCTAGGCCTGACTAAACTCGTGCACCCCTTAATTTAAATATGATCCACCCCTTTATGTCAAGGCCACACCCCTTGCTGTTTAAGACCCGCCTCTAAATTTTCGAGTGGGTACACTAGTTCTGAGGGCCTGGGGGGGCAATGGATTCCCTTAATTTGCATAGATTTCCTCACTTCCTGTTTGGCTATGGGGCAGGAAGTGAAGGGAAATCTCTGCAATGGAACAAGGATGGTAAAAAATAAACTGACAGGGGCTATAACCCTCCCTTACTCTTTCCAAAATGAAACAAAAAAGTGTTGCCTATAGTTCTACTTTAAGCACAAATTTCTGATAATTTTATGGAGAGGACTAAGAAGATATAACCATGTCAATGGTGCAGCACAAAACATATAGCACAGTGAGGAAGGTTTGTGGTCCAGGATGACCGGACAGTCAAAATTAGAAGTGGCGCCCCCCCCCACGCACAGTTGCGGAATGCCGGCCGCCCGCATACCGGAAGCAGTGCGGCCGCTTTATGGGGGCACTAGACTTACTTGCCTCTCAGCCCAGTCCGGCCCATAACTACACTAACTACTAGTACAGTGCAAGCCGGCAGGGACTCTTTCCGTGCTGGCCTAGGCCAGGCTACATCGTTGGTTAGGTTATAAAATATCCCAAGCTTTGAACATCTCACAGAGCAATGTTCAATCCATCATCCAAAAATGGAAAGCGTATGGCACAACTGCAAACCTACCAAGACATGGCCGTCCACCTAAACTGATAGGGCCAAACAAGGAGAGCATTAATCAGAGAAGCGGCCAAGAGGCCCATGGTAACTCTGGGGGAGCTGCAGAGATCCACAACTCAGGTGGGGTGGGAGAATTTGTCCAACAACTATAAGTCTGCACTCCACAAATCTGACCTGGAAGAGTGGCAAGAAGAAAGCCATTGTTGAAAGAAAGCCATAAGAAGTCCCGTTTGCAGTTTGCCAGAAGCCATGTGGGGGACACAGCAAACATGTGGAAGAAGGTGCTCTGTCAGATGAGACCAACATTTGAACTTTTTGGCCGAAAAGCAAAACGCTATGTGTGGCGGAAAACTAACACTGCACATCACCCTGAACACACCATCCTCACCATGAAACATGCTGGTGGCAGCATCATATTGTGGGGATGCTTTTCTTCAGCAGGGACAGGGAAGTTGGTCAGAGTTGATGGGAAGATGGATGGAGCCAAGTACAGGGCCATCTTTGAAGAAAACCTGTTATTCTGCAGAAGACTTGAGACTTGGGCGGAGGTTCACCTTCCCGCAGGACAACGCCCCTAAATGTACAGCCTGAGCTACAATGGAACGGTTTAGATCAAAGCATTAGTATAAAGTATGGTGCTGCGCTAATCCAACAGTAAAATACCAATCGTGCTAAAAGTAACAATAATGGTGAATGTGCAAATATCCCTGTCGGAAAATTAGGTATGCTAATTGTGTTTCGCTGGATATAAAATGATAAAATGATCTGCTAATATACATAAAGTGCAAGGTGCATACATCCTACAAACTTGCATACCAATTCATCTTAATACAGATATACTGAAAATACTGGTGCATACAGCATAACAGTGAAAAGTGCAAAACAATGCAGTTCTGTGCATCCAAACTCACCTAGGGAAGCACTATAATACCAAAGTGTCCAGTGCAAAAACAAAAAACAGTGACAGATCCATAGGACTATCTGTATCTAATATATGAAAGAGACTGGTACATAAAGTGTCTAGTGCAGTAAATCCAGTGATACAGGTTACAGATCAGTCCATATTGTGCCAATAGGTGAATTTAAACATAGAACAATATTTCTCCACAGGGCATTCTTTAGGGTCATTGATAACCGTGAAGTGTATAGACCAGGAAGAAATGGTGGCTCCTCTTCGTGCAAAAATCCTACACTGATAATTAATGGCCCCTTACCTCATGGTACTGAGGTCAGTGTTAACAGCACTGCTGATACAGACCCCTTCTCATGTAAATCTTGGACTCAAGTCTTGTTCTCCTCCATACATCTAAGTCCCTTAATGGGTGCGGGGGCCGTAAATGAAAAGAAGGGGGTGCCACATAGTGTAGTATTTTGTAACCAAAATCCGGGTTTATTATAGCATAAGGTACTCGCATTTAAACAGAGCAAAATGACAGAACTCCAACGAGCAGCGAGCTCGTGTGCATCTATCAGTGGAAAGTGCCTGTCCTGTCCCTGTGGGGATGGGACAATATGGACTGATCTGTAACCTATGTCACTGGATTTACTGCACTAGACACTTTATTTATGTAACGGTCTCTTTCATATATTGGATACAGATAGTCCTATGGATCTGTCACTGTTTGTTTTTTTTTTTTTTGCACTGGACACTTTGGTATTATAGTGCTTCCCTAGGTGTGTTTGGATGCACAGCACCGTGTTGTTTTTCACTGAATTGCTTTGCACTTTTCACTGTTATGCTGTATGCAGCAGTATTTTTAGTATATATGTATTGGTATGCAAGTTCGTAGGATTTATGCACCTTGTTGCACCTTGCACTTTATGTATACTAGCAGATCATTTTATATCCAGCGAAACACAATTAGCATACCTAATTTTCCCCCAGGGATATTTGCACATTCACAATTATTGTTACTTTTAGCACGATTGGTATTTTACTGTTGGATTAACGCAGCACCATACTTTATACTAATTTTCTGTTGCAACAGGGGTGACTTGGACCCTATTCAGTGCAAGCAGCTTTTCCATTGCTCTTTTATACTTACACATGGTAGCGCAGGAATAACTACCCTATATTTTAGATCAAAGCATATACATGTGTTAGAATGGCCCAGTCAAAGTCCAGACCTAAATCCAATTAAATCTGTGAGAATCTGTGGCAAGACTTGAAAATTGCTGTTCACATATGCTCGCCATCCAACCTGACTTGAGCTATTTTGCAAAGAAGAATGGGCAAAAATGTCACTCTAGATGTGCAAAGCTGGTAGAGACATACCCAAAAAGACTTGCAGCGAAAGGTGGTTCTACAAAGTATTGACTCTGGGGGGGGCTGAATACAAATGCACGCCACACTTTTCAGATATTTATTTGTAAAAAATTTTGAAAACCATTTATTTTCCTTCCACTTCAATTATGTGCTACTTTGATTTGGTCCATTACACAAAATCCCAATAAAATAAATTTACGTTTTTGGTTGTAACGTGACAAAATGTGGAAAATTTCAAGGGGTATGAGTACTTTTTCAAGGCACTGTAGATGAATGTTTTCAAATTGTAAATGAATAAAATAACTTTACATCATAAATCCCCCCCCCCATCATACCAGAAGCCCCTCTTTACATCAAAGTTCACTGTTCACATCAGAAGGCCCCCATAACATCATAGTCATCCTTTCACATAAGCGTTCCCCATCACGTCAGAGTTTCCCTTTCACATCAGTAGCTCCTCATCACATCAGAGTTTCTGTGTGCTGAGTAAATTCTTGTAGTGGGCTGTGGGACCTGCAGCTCACACTTAGGAGACCCCGATCTATCTAATATATAATTACATATACATTTGTAATAATGGGATGTGTAACCGCTAAATTCCTACTTTATATTTTGCTTAAAGAATCCAACGTGGCTAAAATATCTAACCATTTTAGTGAGCAATAGGGATGTGCAGAAGGCAGCTGTGTTTTGTTAATCTTAAGGGATCTGTTGTGTGTTTCTGGCATCCTCCAGATTCTAATCTCATTTTACTTTTTGCTCACTTTGTTAGTTTTTGCGCACGTTTACAGATGGTTATAGCCATTCTGTTTGCCTCAAAATGGAAGAATTGATTGCACATCTACTTTTTACTAAAACAGAAAAAAAAAATCCTGTGAAGGGACTTGTGTATTTTCTTTCACATTGTTTCAGTTCCAGATTTTTGGGAAAGAAACATTCCAGTACAGCAAGCTATGCTCCCCCCCTTTTTTTTTTTTTTTTTTTTTTACATTCTGTTCAGTGTCTTACAAATATTTCTGTTCCTGTCGGTGCCGGTTCACACAGGGGCAACCTGACTTACAGCGCAACTTTGCAAGGCGATTTGGAGGTGACTTTGAGCAACTTACAAGGCAGTTGCCTCCAGGACAGGCGACTTTGGCTGTAGCCAATCACAGAATAATCAGCTCTGTGGGAGGGAGGGGGTTGCCTGGGTAAATTTATATTCTTTTTCCTGTAAAGTCACTTCAATATAGATGAGATCTGACTTGAAGTCAACTTCTATTGAAATCTATGGGTACAAGTTGCCTAGAAGTTGCCTTGTAGTACAGGAAACTTTTCTGAAGTTGGATCGACTTCAGTAGTGTACATTAAGACGGCTCTCATTCACTTCTATGGCATTTATGTCCAGCTATTTGGGGTGACTTGAGGACTTACAAGTCGGATCCCAAGTCGCTGTAGTGTGAACCGGCACTGAAAACCAGACAATTGTTATACTGTTATGCCCTGTACGCACGATCGGACATTGATCAGACATTCCGACAACAAAATCCATGGATTGTTTCTAACGGATATTGGATCAAACTTGTCTTGCATACACACGGTCACACAAAGTTGTCGGAAAATCCGATCGTTCTGAACGCGGTGACGTAAAACATGTACGTAGGGACTATAAACAGGGCAGTAGCCAATCGCTTTTGTCTCTTAATTTATTCTGAGCATGCGTGGCACTGTGTGTCGGATTTGTGTACACACGATCAGAATTTCCGACAACGGATTTTGTTGTCAGAAAATTTTGTAGCAAGCTCTCAAACTTTGTGTGTCGGAAATTCCGATGGAAAATGTGTGATGGAGCCTACACACGGTCGGAATTTCTGAAAACAAGGTCCTATCACAGATTTTCCATTGGAAAATCCGACCGTGAGTACAGGGCATAATTGTGGTCCACATCTATTCCTTGCAAGCTCTTTCACCTATTAATCACACGTCTCTGGGCCTCCAGCAGTTTGCTAAAGCAGTGTGTGCAATAATGTACATTAAAATGTAATGCCTAAACCTATTAATGTAAGTACTGTAATGCATTTTTTTGAATCAAATATTATAGCACACATTTGGAAAGCAACCATTGTTAATGGCTGTAAAGGACCTTAAAGCGTATTAAACTCTAAACCAAAATTTTTAATATTGCAGATTACCAATCCTTAGATGTGGTGGCTAGATTTGCTTTTTTTTTTTTTTTTTTTTTTTGTTTTTTTTTGCTCTGTTTTCATCTGGTGATCTGGCCATTAGTACACCTCATGTATTGGAGCGCCCCCACTCGGGATGAAGGGGCACATTTGGACAGCAGCATTGTCAGTCTGGGGGAGGAGAGTGTTAGATCTACTAGCAGATTTAGATACACTAATAAACTGAAGACAAACCCAAGTTCACACTGTAGTTAGATCATCGCTTTTTTTTTTTTTTTTTTTTCTTTTGGGATAAAGGTTTTACATGACTAAACAGCTGATCATTGTAAGCACCCAAGTCGGCGGTAAATGGTTTGTCTCAACACTCTAAACTAATCCATTAGCAGGAGAGCTTGTTCTGTTGAAAAACAGACCTACTAGCCAGATTACCAGGTGAAAATAAAGCAAAGAACACCTAAAAAAAACAAATGCAGCCATCACATCTAAGAATTGGTAAGCTACAACATAATGTTTGGTGTTTACTACCACTTGTCGTGGCAATATACAACCCCACAAACAACTATCCCAATCCCATGCGCACAGTACCCATCTGATCATTCATGATATAAAAAGCCAGGAAACATCCAGAACTGAAGTATGGGAAATTATGGCTGTGGACCCTTTTTATTTGGGTTTAAAACCTATGATAACCCTTAAGCCGTGTACACACGGGCAGACTTTTCAGCATCAGACGTCCGACGGACTTTCGACGGAGTTACGACAGACTTTTGGACAACCGGACTTGCCCACACATGAACTAACTAAAGCCCGTTCGAAAGTCCGTTAGTATGAACGTGATGACGTACGAAGAGACTAGAATAAGGAAGTTCATAGCCAGTAGCCAATAGCTGCCCTTGCATCCTTTTTTTTTTTTGTCTGTCGGACTAGCATACAGACGAACGGATTTTTGCGACTGGACTCGAGTCCATCGGAAAGATTTGAAACCTGTTCCAAACCTAAAGTCCGTCTGATTTTCGACAGAAAAAGTCCGCTTAAGGTCCGATGAAGCCCACACAGGGTTGTATTGTCAGACGGATTTGTTCCGTCGGACCATTTCTGTCAAAGTCCGCCTGTGTGTACATGGCATTATTATGCTAGACCTTTAGCATTAAACACACAGGCCAATATTGCCATCAAAACATTTAACGAAACCACCTGCTCACATTTCAGGACTGTATCAACCACTAGGTACCTCCATAAACACTGTCCACCCACAAATGTGGATGACAATACCCTAATAAATTTAGAGCCTCTACATAGGTAGGGAGGGAAGATAACTGCTTAGATAAAGAGCAAATTTTGACAGATGTTAGAGCCTACAAAGGAAACCACTTTAATCCCATTGGTTGCCTGGCTGACATTCAAATTTCAGCTTCTAATCTTTTTAAAAATCTGAACTGCTGGAATCCAGGAATCATGTCAGAATGTTCACCTTCACCTGTCATAAGAAGAAATGGAGGTTGCCATTGCTGATTTTTTTTTTTTTTTTCCTTTTTTGAAAGTGCTAGTTACCTGGGTGTAGCTAGCATTTTCTATGCTTACCCACTGGCTTCAGAGTTTTCAGGTCACAAAAAACACAGTTCTGGACATTTGTATCTGGTCTGTGACGAACTGAAGCAAGAGGTTCAGAATGACAATCGGGAGCTAGCATTTTCAGCAATGCCAACCTTTGTTTTTGTCATGGCAAGTTTTCTTGAAAGTGACACTAAAATCACAAGATAATGGCTAAATATGGCTAAATATAGCTAGCATGCACCTTCTATCTTTTTATTTTGTTAGTTTGTTCCATCTCTTAAATGCAAGCTTTTTTTTTTTTTTCTGTTCTCACTTTTTTGTTCTAGGATCATTTGCCATGTGTTCATTGTGTATGTAAACATAGTGACCCTTACCTGCTCGCTGCCTCCAAGATATACTACACGTGTACCTGTGGGAAATATAGTACGCTTTTTTTTATTTCATTTTTTTGTTTACAGAGCAATGGTGTACTTGATATTTTAGAATGATTGATTAATTATAAAAATATTGTTTAGTGTCACTTTAACAGCACACCATTATTGCAAGATTTCTCAAAGCTCCTCACATACAGTATGCTATAGGTGGGTTTGTTTTCTGAAGGTCGTGTTGTGTTACTTCTCCACTTTTGTCTTGATGTAATTATTAGTAATTCAAACTTTGAAGGCTGGTTTGAATCTCCTCCTTGGTGGCTGTGGAAAAGTTTGTATGTTGCTGTCATTTACATGTAAATGAGATGCATGGTGGTTGGGGGGGGGGGGATGCGGAAACAAAAGTGTTCCCATGTTAACATATTGGTGACCAAGAGGGTTTAGGGTGAATTAATGGAGTACAACTTGGATGAGAAGCTGAAGAGCCTGTTCTTTAACTGATCTTTTGCCTGTGCAGAGACTGTGTTGAAACGTTCCTTCACTCACTGATCTATCTAGCGCAAGGGTGGACAACTCCAGCAAGTCCCATCATGACTCTGGGAGTTATGGTTTTAACTGTCAGTCTTGCAATGCCTCATGGGTTGTGCAGCTCCACATGGCTGGGGGGCTTCAGTTACCCATCCCTGATCTAGAGCACTGTGTTGGACACAAGCTAAGAAACTCCTAGTTCCAGCCATATAAAGATGAGCTGACATATCTTTTGTAGCATGCCATATCTTGAACCATATTCAGAGATTAGTATAATAAGAGAAGGTCTATGCAAAATTCAATAAGCAAAGGTATGCATTGTTCGCCATGCAAAATACAGAACGAATAGGACAAATATCTGAATCTTCATAGTTCAGGTACGTGTCATACACTTTTTTTTGTAAAGTACATTGAACACTGCATGTACTTTTCTGATGCACTTCTTTTCTTGTACAGGAAAAAAGAAATCTAAATTCCAGGCATTCAAAAAATTATTTGTCAAAAAGAAGAGGAAAGAATCTCCAGCTCCAAGCAGAGAAAGCAACCTAAAACCCAGCCAGTCCAGCAGTGATGTCAGTGTGTCTGGAGCCAATGAGTCTGCTTTTCAACCAGCTCATGAATCCGTGTAAGTAAAGACTTTTTTAGTGCCACAAAAATATTCCTTTTAATGGAGACATCTGTTTAGCCGAAAAAACCCAAACCTTTTGTGATTTTTTTTTTTTTTTTTTTTTTTTTTTTTTTTGCAGTACAGTGCAAGTACAAGCACTGTAAATTCAGCTGATCTATGCAGTAATGACTCAGTCGATTGAAAAATCTATTCTCAGCCATATAAGGGGGGCAGCAAATAATGCACCATAATAAACCCTGCATGTGTAATGCATTTGCTCTTTGCATTTCCTACTTCATTAAACCCATCGGCTCAATTCACAATTTGATGGGAGAAGCGCAGCAACCCATAGAAACCCAATTATTCTAGTCATCATTGGTGTGCACAGCCTATTGCATTAGGGTGTGCACCCAGAGCACAAACACACATGCGTGTATATCAGCAGAGCAGTGGACAATGTCAGTAGAGCAGAGATTGGTGTCAGTAGGGAAGTGGACGGTGTCGGTAGTTTTTATCCTATAAATTCTTTAGGAAAGGCTTCTAAAGAAATTGTAAAAACAATTAATAAAAAATATGGTAAAAAATAATTTAAAAGAAAAAATTGTAAAAAAGTTATAAAAAAAATTATTTGGTGAAACATCAAGGGTCTAGACAGAGAGAAAGTGACTGAGGACAGAGCTTCCCCAGTCCCTTTCTCTGCAGCCTCATCTGCACTGGACAGTGAAGAAATGGGAAGTGCTCTTTGCTATGTTTCAGTTAAGAATGAACACAGGAGTGATTGGTACAGATCACTCACTGTCTTCATCCATGCTGAAACATCCCCCGCAGCTGGTGGGAGAGGAGAGAAGGGAAGCTGGCAGCGCTGCAGGGAGACAGGGGATGCCAGGAAGCAGGGGAATTGGCACTGCACAGGGTGATTAGGGTGTGCACAGGCACACCCAGCACAACCTGTGCGCACACCTATGCTAGTCATATTAGATTGGAGTTGCACAGGATCATAGAATTATTCATTTTCTATACCCTAAATCCCTGACACTCTCCCTGTGTCACTTTGGCACTTTTTGTGCAGCCCTTCAGGCCCCTGACAAGAGTAGCCAGGGTTTTTCCTTACCTGGAATTGGTAATTGGTGCTATTCTTTAGACTCGATTCTAGTAGTAAAATGTCTGGTTATAATTCTTTCAAGCTCTTCTCTTTCTGCAGTTCAGGACTTCCCCTTTTTACACAACGTTTTTTTTCCTCCTAATCTTTTATAATGGATCTTGCAGAGTAAAACATCATATGTGGCGCAAGTAAAACATCTTTGGTCTAGGAGTGTCTCCTGAAGAATACCCACAGTCTCCAACAACTCTTCTAGCATTTTTGCAGTCTGACCCTCTCCTGTAAGATGTCTGCAATCTGACTGTCTCCTGTAGCATGCTCGGTCACCAAAACCTTCTATTGTATTTTCGGAAGATTTCTTAGAGCATATCTGCAATCTCTGACCATCTCTTGCAACATGTCCGTAGTCTTTGCCATATCATTTTGCTTGTCTGCAGTCTTATGACCGCTTTCTTTAGCATTACACTCATTGAATATTATTTGCATTCCTTTGATGTCAAGGACTGCACTTGAGGCTCCCTATCTCAATAAAAGTTGGTCACCACTGCTCCTAATTCAAACTACACAGTGACACAGCAATTCTCCTCAAAAATGGAACAATTTGGATAAAAAACTACTTTCTTTCAATGTGCGTTAAACACTTAACGAAGGATAATTGTAATTCAATAAACCAGAGTTACTCTTAGTAGACACAGGTAGCACTGTTAGTAGAGTTTGGTGTTTGCACTGTTCAGTCTGACTTTATCATCACCCATCTAATATTTTAGTAGGGCCTTTTTTTGGTGGAAAACTGCCCTTTTTTGCCACCAAAGCACCCTGACCCATCAAGGCATGGATGCCACTTAACCTCTTAAAGCTGAGGTCCGCCGAAAAAAAATAAATATTAAAAGCCAGCAGCTACAAATACTGCAGCTGCTGACTTTTAATATATGGACACTTATCTGTCCAGGGAGCCCGCGATGTCAGCAGCCAAAGCCGAACTGTCCGTCGGCTCTCGGCTGCTGCCGCCGCCATCCTCTGTAAGGGAATCAGGAAGTGAAGCCGTGTGGCTTCACTTCCTGGTTCCCTACTGCGCATGCGCGAGTCGCGCTGCGCATCCTTACTGGTCCCTGCTGTCTTCTGGGACCTGTGTGTCTCCCAGAAGACAGCGGGGAGGACAGAGTAGACGCTGGAAGTGGCATAGGTCACCGCGATCGCCACGGTGATCTATGCCAGGAGGGGAAGCAAATACTTGTGCCAAATGTGACACCGGAGGGGGGGGGGAGGATTCCAAAAAGTGGAAGTTCCATTTTTAGGTGGAACTCCACTTTAAGGTATGCTGTGGTATCTGGCACCAAGCTGTCAGTAGCAGATCTTGGTGGAATGAGGCATTCATGGATCAGACTTGTTTTTCCAGCACATCCCACAGACGCTCACTTGGATTGAGATCTGGAGAATTTGGAGGCCAAGTCAACACCATTAATTTGTTTAGTTCCTCAAACTATTCCTGAACCATTTTTGCAGTGTGGCAGGGCACATTACCCTGCTGAAAGAGGTCATCAGAAAATAGTTTCCTTGAAGGGGTGTTTTTGTTGGGCAACAGTGTTTAGGTAGGTGGTACCTGTCAAAGTAACCTCTACATGAATGGCAGGACCAGGGTTTCCCAGTAGAACATTGCCCAAAGCATCACACTGCCTTCGCCAGCTTGCCTTTTTCCCATAATGCATACTCGTGCCATCTCATCCCCAAGCACCTGGCTATCCAAATGATGTAAAAAAAAAATCATGGTTCTTTGACCAGGCCACCTTCTTCCATTGCTTTACAATCCAGTGCTGATGCTTGCATGCCCATTGTAGGCATTTTTGGCTGTGGACACGGGTCAGCATGGGCAGCTTGACTGGTCTTTGGCTAAGCAGCCTCATACAGAACAAACTGCGATGCCCTTCTTCTTTTTTTTTTTTTCTGTTTCAGGAATGACTTGCTGCCTGATGTATCCCATCAACTCAGATGTTACTGTAACAAAATAATCAATGTTCTTTATTTAGCCTGCCAGTGGTCATAAAGTTCAGGCTGATCGGTGTATATTTATATGTATCTATTTAACATATTGTAGAAAATGTTTCAATCTTTTCACTTGTTCACTTTTCAAAGGGCCAAAAAAAGCAGTATGGGAAGTAAAGCAGTTTCACATGACAGTGTATTCATTTCTGAGGTAGAGAACTCTACAAAAGAGGATACATCACAGGAAAACACCCCTGGCAAAGTAAAAGCTTTACAGGTATGAATAGTTTTTATATAATGCTTACTCAAAGGTGCTGAATGAGAAAATTGATAGCAATAAATGTTAGACCCGTGCACGTCCGAAAAATTTTGCTTAGTTTCGTTTCTTCTTCCCTTTTTTTTTTTTTTTTTTTGGATCATTCGTTATGATCGGCAGTCGTTACTTCAGATTATTCGTAACTTCAAAAGCATTTGTATTCATTACGGTCACTAACAGTTACTTTAGCTAAATTTGAACGGAAATTCCAATAAAAATGTAAATCTTATCTATCCCAAATTAGCTGCTATGGCACAGAGACCTGAATAGAAGAATGTAAAATAAATGTGTAGTGCTGGTGATGTGTATATAAATCACAGAAGCCTAACCAGAAAAGAAATCTGGTGGCAGATTGTGCTATAAATACAATAATATAACAATCAAAAGCAAGAGTGTGTATAAAAAATACAACAAGTAATTGTGAATATCCAGAAGCGACTATATAAGCGATTAGGAAATCGCATATAATCACCTAAAGTTTTATATATGTGAAAAGATGTAGTATTATGTATAACAGAAATATACAAATTTCTAACAGGGAAAAGTGCATGTAGTTAAAGTGCAAATACAAGCGATTAAAACTCACAATTGCATAAAATATATGTAAAAATAAATGTAATTCTAAATAGAAAAAAAAGGTTTCTATATTGAATAGAAACCACATAAGTGTATTCTCAGATGTGACATAAAAATACAATTACAGAAAATGCATGTAGTCCAAGGTGTACCATTGCAGATTATTGGATCAATAATATAAGTGTACCACATATGTAGAACCACATATAAAAGTCCATAATGCTATGAAGCAGTAATATTCATGCAAACTGGTATAAGGCGGTGATGTATTTTCTAAAATTCTGTGTTAAATTCCCACACGATCAGTGATTGAAGTAACACCCGGGGTAGTGCCTCCACCTTCTGAGAATAAGGGGGCATGGGGTACTCTTACCCGAAATGGTGGACTCACAGGCCAATGGAGGTGAGGCAATCAAGCATGTACCAGAATACGGCAAGTGTGGATGGAGATCCAAAGGGCAAGATGTTCAAACTTCTCCTTTGTTTGGTGAAAAACACAGAACACCACTCACCACAGGGGTACACCGGACACGGATTAAGTTCAAAGGAAAGAATGCTCGATCTTCTCCTTCATCCATCCATCGTCGGTGTTTGGAAACACAGATAATCAACCACAATCCTCCAAATAGTGGCAATGGTTTCAGAGTATGATAAAAAAAGAAAATACCTCCGCATAGTGTAAGTCCAAAAAAGGTTGGAGTTTATTGAAAATAAAGTCCAACACCCAGGCAAATGGGTGCTAATATAAAACTGGTTCAATTGAACAGGTAAAAAGTGGCTCAGCAAGCATAGTAACCAGTAATTTGGGTTACTATGCTTGCTGAGCCACTTTTTACTGCATATATGTATTTTAACTTGTATATAAGTTTATGTTATTATATTTTCCTAATCGCTTATATAGTCTCATCTGGATATTCACATTCACTTGTTGTTGTGTGTTTTTTTTTTTTTTTTTTTTTTTTTTATACACTCTTGCTTTTGAGTGTTATAATATTGTACGTATAGCACAATCTGCCGCCAGATCTCTATTCTGGTTAAGCTTCTGTGATTTATATAAATCGCCAGTGCTACACACTTATTTTACATACCATTTTACAACCAGTCTGATTAGTGTGTTGGCTGCTTATATCTGAGGTTTGGCGCAATATTTTCACCACTTCACATTCTGAATAGAAGAATTACTGACTTCAGCTGTTTTACCTATAATTTAATAGCTTATAATAATAAATAATAAAAACTATAATAATTGTTAATTTAATTATAATACAAAAAAAGAAATGATCCGACAATTGATTTGTTAAACTCGTAGTTTGAATCGTTTTTTGTTCTTTCGGATTTTCAGATTGTCATTCTTTCAACTTTTTGTTCTTTCTGACAATTCCTTATCGTATGCATGAGTCAAGACTTTTTTTTTTTTTTTTTGGTCATTTGGATGCTTCCGAATGAACGAATATGCCGAATTCCATCCAAAAACGAATTGCACATGTCCTAATAAATGTTAACTTTCAAACCGAAACACCAAGGCTCTATGCATGCCATGCTCCAACGTGCTTTTTAACTTGGCTTATTGGTGGCATGGGTTTCTCAAAACCTCCTTATCACCTAGTTAAATGGTATTCTGATCTCTTCATTCTTATCACCCATTAGTATTCTGATCTCTCCATTATTCTTTCCTGTTTTATTTACAAAAAAAAAAATTCAAAGAGAGAAATCTGTAGTTCATGTCTGTAAATGCCTTGTGACTGCAAACAACTAACAAGCCCTAAAAACTACAGACTCTGTGTTCCAACAAGGCAGTGTTACAAGGATAATTACTTGGTTTTATACCGTATACTCCATTATTCAATTTTTCTTTACACTTAAACCTGTCCAACTTGATAATGGCTTCCTTGTACTGGTATATTTTTGCTTTTCTTCAATTTCTACTTTTATTTATATTAGTAAAAGCACAAGTAAAAAGATATATAATATATGTAGAGTGAAGGAAAGGTTAGGTGTTGCGTAAGGAGCCAAATTTTTTTTTACAAAACATCTTTCAGGACAGCACCTGAGAGATCATGGCTCCTCCTCCAACAGGAAACTCCTCCAACAGAAAACTCCTCCAACAGGAAACTCCTCCACATTCCAAGCTTTAACAGGAGGCCTCCACGCAGCTTCCTTCAGTTTTTTGTTTCCTCCAGCCGAGGAACACCTCTGCTGGGAGCCATGATCTCTCAGGGCTTTCCTGGGAGACAAAAGGTTCTCACCTGTTAGTTTTTTTACTGTTTTTAGAAGAGTGATCCTCCCACTTGCCTCTTGCTTGATGGTCCCGTGG
Organism: Aquarana catesbeiana; assembly: GCF_042186555.1. Taxonomy (NCBI): domain Eukaryota; kingdom Metazoa; phylum Chordata; class Amphibia; order Anura; family Ranidae; genus Aquarana; species Aquarana catesbeiana. The sequence continues at coordinate 160,140,008 of NC_133332.1, read as the reverse complement.
GCTCCCTCTCCCCCTTCCATGCTCAGGGAGAGCCTGTAGTGCCTGGGGGTGCTGCCCTCTTTTTGCTTCAGTGAGGGCGGTTGCGGTGGTTCCCCGCTGGTCGCCTGCATTGTGGGACAGCGGTGGTACAAGCCGAGCAGCCGCCATTGTTCTGGTGGCTGAGGAGAGCCCTCACCCACGTCGTGTGCAGTGTACAGGAAGAGGCAGCACTTCCGGGTCGGCCGCAGCATCATTTCTGGCCACAAAGCACAGGGGGCGAGGGCAGGGTCACAGGTAACTTCCAGTTCCGGGTTGGCGCAGCTGCATTTTTTGAATCTTGGAAAAGGAAAAGAAAGGTGCCTCTAAGTGCAGTATGCAAAATTTGCAAAGTCCTGAAGGAATTTGACACAAGGGTACAGGGCACAGATGGCAGTGATTAAATTAACAATCATAAATATACAAACTATTAATTCCTTCAGGACTTCATTGTATATAGCACTAACGTTAATGATCCATTTTGCGGGTGCACGGTCGTCTTGGCTGTCCTCGTAATACATCTGTCACTTCCCTTATTATGTATTCAACATCTGCCCATACTCCTTCCCTTACTCCTCCCCCTCACCATTCATAAGCCAGCTTGAGGAGTATGGGCGTAGGTCTGACGGAGATGCACATGTTCCGAAATGCGTTACCGCCCCCTTCTCTACACTGACCCCATCAGCCTTGTGTGTCACGCAGTGAATACAGGCTTCCCTGCTGCCTCCTCTTTCCAACACGCATGAGAACACTTTACAGCTGCTGGACGGCTCTACACTGCTCTCTACCACCATGCTGAGGATGGACACATGCCACAGATGAGGACTCCTGATCATGTTTTTTAACACTCAAAAATCTTGTGTGCTTTTAACCCTTTGTGCACTTTATTCAATTTTGCATACTGCACTTAGAGGCGCCTTTCTTTTCCTTTTTTTTATATCTTCAGAGTTGCTTCTCCTCTAACCAAAGTGCTGCCAGAAGTGCCACCTCATTACTATCATCCCTCTGACCAGCTACCCATCTCCACCAGAGCGCCCTTATCTCCTCTCTATTTTTGAATCTTGGAACTGACCTTCTTTCAGCCTTGCGATCGCAGTGCGCTCTGCAATGGAGGATGCAGTGGATAAGGGGGCAAGCCAAGGCGCCAGCAAGGCCAAGGTGAGGGACTGTGTTCCTTTTTTTTTTACTGTGGGCCATTTTCTCCTATGGGTATTAACCCCCCCCCCCCCCCAGTTTGAGTTCTCCCTGGTGCTTTTATAGTGCAGTGGCTAGTGGGTTAGTTCTGCTTCTGCCTAGCATAAGGGACTCCACAAGGTGTGGTGGTGGCTTGCTTGGGCACAGGGAAGTGAGAGGTTCTTCTTTCCTGGTGCACGCGGGTGTTTGTTTTACCTATGCTGTACGGGAGCATTTCAGTGTGGTCCTTTTTTTCTTTTTGTCCAGGCAAAAAGCTCTGTTCAACCAGTCAAGAGAAGGTGCCCTGTCTGGAAAGAAAAATTAAGCGAAGCTTAGACAAAATCTTTGTGCAGATTGTATTGCAGATTTAGTCAGGGAGGAGTCTCCATCCATTTGTGCCGATCTGGTTTCATCCATTAAGGATGAGCTCTGCGCAAGCTTTCAGGTCAAACCTGAGAGAAGAGCCAGGTCCCTCAGGGGAGCCTAGGGTCTGCCACCATCTTTAGAATCCCAAGGGGTTTCTCTGATACAGGCGGGAGGTCCAGTCTCCCAGGATACTTCCCAAGAACCTGCTTCCCTTGCTCCAGATGGATCAGATTCAGAAGAGGAGGAAAATGAAGCAGATGCCACCTCTAAATACAAATTGTCACTAAAAGAGGTAGGAGGACTCTTGAAAGTAATCTACACTACCTTTTTGGATAGATGAGTAAAAGGAGCTCTCACTGCACGACCGCATGTATGCTGGGCTGGGAGACTCAAAAGGCCTTACTTTTCCAGTACATTCGATAATCAGACATGATTAAAAAAGAATGGCTGGAACCAGAAGAAGCCATTTTTTTTTCTCTGGCCCAAAAGAGAAGATTCCCGTTTTAGGAAAATCCTGACTCTATCTGGAACAAGGCTCCAAAACTGGATTCTGCTTTTTCACAGGACTCAAACAACTGACCTTGCCTTTGAAGATATAAGCACGCTAAAGGAGCCCATGGATAAAATGATGGACCTACTTCTTAAAAGGGCCTGGCAATTGGTGATGAACAATCTGTAGCCGTCAATGGCAACAACATGTGTTGCCAGGAATTTAGAGCATTGGTTTAACCAGCTGAAGGCCCACGTTACTGCAGATTCCCCAAAACAAAAGATTTTGGACTCCTTTTACAACCTTATCTGCAGCAGTGTCGTATATTGCAGATGCCTTGGCAGAGTCCATACGCATGCCGGCTAGATCCGCATCATTAACAAACTCTGCTAGGAGGGCTTTATGGCTAAAAACCCGGCCCCGGGACACAGCATCAAAAAACAGGCTGTGTACCATTCCCTTTGCAGGGGATTTGCTGTTTGGTTCAGATCTAGAATCCATTCTTGACTGAACGATTTAAATCGTTTCCGGTCAAGAAGCAGGTGCAAACCCGTAAGCGTGGTTTTTTTTTTTTTTTTTTCGGCCTCAGAAAGGACAGCAGGAAGGTAAAACTAAGGGAAAAGGGAAACCATGGTCTTTTCAGAAGCCCAAAGGTAGGAGTGGAGTGCTCTTCAATCCTCCTGCGACTTCCGGAAAGTCGCAGTGACTCCTTCCTCCCATTTGGAAGTCTCCAGGAGTTTCTGCCGCAGCGGAGAGGCATTACACCAAACCAATTTATTCTAAACCTGCTCTCCCAGGGATATGTGATCAAATTCACGGAAGAACCTCCAAAAAAATTCTTGGTGACAAACACACCAAGGGATCCAGCCAAGGCTCTCGCCATGAAGTCCCTAATCCAGGAACTGAGATCCCAGAGAGTGATTGTTACGGTCCCTACAAGGAAGTTCTTCCAAGGGCTCTACTTGCACGTATTCTTCGTTCAGAAACACTCGGGAAAGTTCTGGGTTATCCTAAATCTCAAGATGCTAAATCGGTAGAATACAGAAGATTTCGGATGGATTCAATTTTTTTTCAGTCAAAAACCACCTGAACCAAGGGTGCTATGTGGCATCAATAGGCCTACAGGATGCCTACCTCCACATACCTATTGCTGCCAGGTCCCAAAAATATCTAAGGTTGGCACTGAAAGTAGAAAAAAAAGTGGCACACTTGCATTTCAGAGCACTCCCATTTGGCCTGTCATCGTCCCAAGAGTGTTCAGAAAGGTAATGGCCTAAGCATTGGCACCTTTGCGTCTAGAAGGCATCTCCATCATTCCTTACCTGGACGAACTGTTTTTTGCTCCAACCAGAGAAAAGCTTCAGCAAAACTTGATCAGAGCTCATGGCCACCTAGAGTCCATAGGTTGGATCTTAAACCTCCAGAAGTCGAATTGGGTTTCCCTCACAGGAGGTGTTATTCTTAGGGTACCGAACCAACTCAGTGGAGCAAAAGATCTTTCTTCCAGAAGAAAAGGAGAAAATGCTGGTGGAAGGAGTGTCATTGTTGCAGTCCAATCAACTCCTGTCCATCAGGAAGGTCATGTCAGCATTGAGAACCCTAACCTCTTCCATACCTGCAATTCAGTGGGCAAGACTTCAATTCAGACCCCTGCAAGGTTTCTTGTTAAGTCTGGGATCACCAGCAAGATCTGCTGGATTCGCTAGTGAGGATCCCCACCTCGGTGAAAAAGTCTTTGGTGTTGGAAGAACCACACAAGGTTTTCATCAGGTCTATTATGGTCCTTCCCAGTCCAGTTAAGGTTAACAATGGATGCCAGATCCAGGGGCTCATATGAGTGGTCAATGGGCTCAAGGTTCATGATCCACAAGAGAAGCAGTAAGATCCTCGAATTGGAGGGAACTAAAAGCAATAGAAATGGCTTTGCTGATGTTTGCCAGAGAAGTGTGGGGACTTCATATACAGGTCCTGTCAGACAACGCCTACATAAACGGATAGGGGGGCACCAGAAGCAGAGCTCTTTAGTGACTAGCAGGAAGTATTGTAAGATGGGCAGAGCTCCATATTCTATCCTTGTCTGCGGTCCATCTAAAAGGGACTCTAAACAGGGTAGTGGACTTCCTCAGCAGAAACCAGGTGTACGAGGCAGAGTGCCGATTTGAACCCGGAAGTCTTCCAAATGATCGTGAAGAAATGGGGGCAGCCAAAAGTGGATCTCTTCACGACTCAGGAAAATGCACAGGTGTCTTTTTTTTTTTTTTTTTTTTTTTTTTTTTTCTCCCTGAACAGGGGAGAACCGAGAACAGAACCGAGCCATCCCTGGGGTTAGATGCTCTGGGGCACAGTTGGAATTTTCACCACCTGTTACGCTTTTCCCCCTTTTCATCTTATCCCTCGGGTCATATGGAAAATCCAAGAGGATATGACAGTAATCCTCATCACTCCCTTTTGGCTTAAGAGGGCTTGGTTTTCATCCCTTCTCCAGATGCAACGCGAACCGTATTGGCACCTTCTGTTGAGACAAGATCTGTTGATACAAAGTCCCTTACTTCACCAGGAAGTAGCAAAGCTAAAGCTCACAGCTTGACTTCTGAAGAGCAGCTCCTAAGGAAGAAGGGGTTTTCGGATGGATTGGTTGCTACCCTCCTATCTAGCAGAAAAGGTGTTACCAGAGCAATTTATTCCAAAGTTTGGAAAGTTTTCAACTCCTGGTGCACTGCATCTAGCAGATCCTTAAAATATATTTCTTCTATTTTCGAATTCCTGCAAGAAGGCGCGGATAAGGGCTTGGCAGTCAGTACCCATAAAGCTCAAGTTGCTGCGCTGGGGGTGTTTTTGGAAAAATCAATCTCATCAGAACCTAGTGATCAGGTTCTTCAAGGCCCTCACCCGGTCCAGACCGGTAGTGATCAGAAGCTGTCCAAAATGGGACTTATCGGTTGGCTGTTCTACAGGCCCTGACCAGGGAACCATTTGAACCTATTAATTTAGCCTCCCTGAGACTGATTACTTTAAAAACTGTTTTTGTTTGTCGCTATAACGACAGCTCAAAGAATTGGTGAGCTTCAAGCCTTGTCAATCAGCGAGCCATTTTTTTTTTCGATCTTCTCAGACCAAATCGTTCTGAAGACAGATCCTAATTTCTTACCGAAGGTCGCTTTGGTCCAAAATCGAACTCTGGAGATACTTCCTACGTTTTGCTCTTATTCATCGGGAAAGAAGGAAGAGGAATTTAATTCCTTGGATGTTAAAAGAGCAGTCTTAAGTTACCTGGAAGCCACTAAGGACTTTAGGCGTTCAGACGCATTATTTGTTCCATATGCTGGTAGTAAGAAAGGTAGACAAGCTATCAGATGAACCATTGCCAGATGGTGGAGAATGGCGATCAGAGGTCTATTCCCTTTCAGGCCAGGAGAGTCCAGTTGGTATTCGGGCTCATTCTACAAGAGCTTTGGTGGCGAGTTGAGCAGAAAGAGCTGGTGCCACCCCCGGACAGATTTGTAAGGCAGCTACATGGACGAATCTGATGACCTTTGCCTGTCATTATAGGTTAGACCTCCTGATGGCTGGGGACCAGGCTTTCAGAAGGAAAGTCTTGCAGGATGTTGTCCCACCCTAAATGGGGTAAGTCTTGATTATCCTTTCTGGTGCTGCCCTGAAAGACGTTTTGGGAAAATTCAAGTTAGACTTACCGGTAACTTGTTTTCCAATAGTCTTTCAGGACAGCAATAACCTTCCCTTTTTTTTTTTTTTTGTTGCTGTAATACTATGATAGAACTGTTGCTTGTGTTTCAGCTGGGGCTGGAGGTTCTCTACAAACAACTGAAGGAAGCTGCGTGGAGGCCTCCTGTTAAAGCTTGGAATGATGAGGTGTTTCCTGTTGGAAGAGCCATGATCTCTCGGGTGCTGTCCTGAAAGACTATTGGAAAAGTCGCATCAAGTTACCGGTAAGTCTAACTTGAATTTTTTTTTCTGGTGTAAATTGGTATAATTGAGCTGAAAGTGGTTCTAAAGTCAAAAGGCCTCCTTTCCTTCCAAGGTGGTCTTTCCTTTCTACCTGAAGCAAAACATTGTTCTTTCCTTCTGCTATCCTGGGAAATTTCTTTCCACTGTCTGTGATACACACTGTGAGTCTACCTCTTGGCTACAGCATCTTTTAGACCAGTGTTTCTCAACTCCAGTCCTCAAGGCGCCCCAACAGGTCATGTTCTCAGGCTCCCCATTATTTTGCACAGGTGATTTGATCAGTTTCACTGCCTTAGTAATTACCACAGCCATTTCATCTGAGGGAAATTCTGAAAACATGACCTGTTGGGGCGCCTTGAGGACTGGAGTTGAGAAACACTGTTTTAGACTACCAGATTCTTTTTGACCTTCCCAAAGGTCCCTGTAGGAGATAACCAGCCTATCATTCATTACCATGTATATAAAAATTCATCTGAGCGGTTTAAAGATTTTGGTTTCACCCTCCCCTGCAAAAGGCACACTCAACCGGATCTGTTCATGGGATTTTCATAATTGGGCAACGGTTTCCCTACTGCTTTGTTTGCCACTGTGCGAACATCAGATAGTTTTTTGTTTTTGAGCTGTCAGGTTTTTTTTTTTTTTTTTTTGTTTTTTTCATTCAGCCCTGTTGGGGTGAGCGAAATAAATCTACTAGTGTGTACTAGGCTTAAGGCTGGGTACACATGGGCCGAATATCGGCTGGTTCAACAGGAACTGGATGACGTTCGGTCAGTATGTGCAGCTGTCTCTCTGACAGAAGCCAGTTAATCGACCGATATATTATTTTTTTTTGTCGAAGAGACCTGCTGGAAAACCAGCATCCGATCAGCGCTCACATCCATTGCCATTTTTTGTTTTAAATCTCTTGTTTGGTGGGACAGAACCCAATGTAGACTACTTAGTATTTAAATATAGTGGCATCATTTCCTGGTTTTTATATCTTGCATCTGTCCCTGTAACATAATCCGCAGTTGGTTGCAAGCCACTTTATGGATTGTAGCCTGGAACTGTGGCACTTATAAAACTAGATGTTTGTTTTTCCTTATAAATTTTTTTTTTTTTTTTTTTTTTTTTTTTTTTATGTATAAATGAAACAAAAATTGAACATCTTTAAGATACATTTGTTAATATTTTGTTATAGGAAACTGACACACCTTGATACCCAGTATTTCCATTTAATTTCAGTCGAAGGGGTCAGTTCCCCAGGGGAAATAAACACAAATACTGTTTTTTTGTGTTTTTGCTTTTTGAATTGTAAATTGCAAACCCCATTGAGTGGCCTTCTAGTCTCTAGCAATAAAAATTTGACAGACTCCATATCTTTCCAGCTATGTCAAGAAAAAAAGAAAATTCCATTACCTGGAGATGGACTTTTCTGATGTTGAGTTGGCAAAGATACAGGAGTCTTATATTGGCTATGTGTAGAAAGCATTTCAAAAGTCTCCTTAAGCAAACAATAAAGTGTGTTGACTTTTATATTCATCTTCATGAAGATTTGGTTATTTAAAAAAAAAAAATCGCCCAGCTTCTATTGGCACAAAAGCCTGTCTCCCGATCTGATCCTCTGCTTACTAGACGTAGGCAAATTTTGTCATATGCAGCTGAAATGTGCCATAATGTCTGTGCGGGGCCTTTGACCTGTTAATATGTCGACCTCTGGGCTTCGATGTCCAGGTTTTATACATGAATGTTATTCAAAACTCTTTCATATAAACCAATTTGTAATTTACTGTTCCTTTTAACCTTTAATGATTTATGGTACTTCCAAAGTATAATAGTGTCTGTTGCTCCTATTGAGAAATAATGGACATTGCTAAATAAGTAATTACTACTTTCATCAAGAGCACGAGTCAGTTGTATACAAAATATCTGGTCTTTTGTGTGGCTGCCACCAAGGTGAAAGAGGTATATGCAGTGGATCGGCTCAGCTTGGCATTCTGTGGACTAAATTGTGCCCTGTACTGTTTGGCAGCTGCAGCTACAGCAAAACATCCGTATAGGCTCTCCACCGCAGGGTATCCTTCACAAGAAACTTGAGGATTCTGGGGCACTTTCAGAGGATGACGGGTTACCAAGGAGTCCTCCAGAGATAACTTCCTTGCATGAGATTCTGGCACTGTCATCTGGCAAAGTAAGTTTGTTTTTTTTAATTTTTTTTATATATTTTAAAGTCCAATATTGCATGTGTTTTTGTGTTCTGTGGAGTGTAATACTGTAGGGTTCTGACCGAAACAATAGAAACTTTCAAATAACACTGTGGGTTTACCGTATTTGTGATTTTGTTGTGGTGTTTGTTCTAAACAAGAAAAACAAAAAACAGATTAAATCTGGTAATGTGACCCTATAAGTTAGACATCAAAAATTCTGGACAGCCGCACTCCAAAAATATTTGCCTTTATTCAATAAGGTGTCTTCCAAAATACAGGTCACAGCAAAGTGGAACAAAGCTTACGCGTTTCGCACTACAAGGAGTGCTTAGTCATAGCTTCAGCTATATAGTCAGCTATGACTAAGCACTCCTTGTAAGCTTTATAAAAAATAAAGGCAAATATTTTTGATGTCTAACTGCCATAGCATTGCCAGCACCTGGACTTCTAGACTGAAGGAGATGCCTTTTACCTTGATCTAACCCACCTGGAGCGGTGATACTCTCTCTCTAATGTGACGCTATAACCCTCTTTGATGAATGCAGTATGTAGAGGTCCATTTTATGTAAGCCAATTTTTTTTCTTTAGTTTGGATAGCGTGGTGAGGGTTGGATCCCCTGTAATGATTCTCTTTTTTTTTTTAATACCAAAACATGAGGTGATCGTAAATGATCCAATGGGGGCACCTGTTCCAGTGCCAACTGTCTCACTTTGATTATATCTCCTATAATTTCTTGCTGCATTTCCAGGACAAAGTGAAGGGAAACCTCAGCAGCAGGACACAGGCAGCACAAAAGAACAAGATAGGGATTTTAAGCCTTCCCTACGCTAGCTAAAACAAAAACCAAAAAAAGATTTTAGGTATACTTTAACAGAAAGACAGAACCATGCTATGAAAATGGGTCATTGTCCCATCTGGACCAACGCAATCACACCAGTTAGGAACCAGTTCTTTCCTCCAGCCTCTGCCGTTGACATTCTCACAACAGAGCAAAGAGCGGGAGGCACAGCAGCACTGGATGAAGAGAGGAAGCAAAAGCTGCTCGAGTTAACTGGTAGGTGATTGGTTCCTAGGACAGCCCTGCGTCTTGGCAAGCAATCACCAGCTTGTTGAAAGATAAGTTAAATTTTTTGAAAAAAATAAATGCACATTTTTGCAGGTAAAAATATGTGCATTTGTGTTTTTTTTTTTTTTTTTTTTGTTTTGTTTATTTTAAGACTGTAAATGTGAAATGAGTTGGAAAGGCAGAAGGTTTTTTCTTTACTGCATTATGATAAAAAAACCTTCTGTGTGTAGCAGCCTCCCCAGCACCCCCTAATTACTTACCTATCCGGGACTCTCCTCCTGATTGGCTGAGACACAGCAGCGGTGCCATTGGCTCCCGAGGCTGTCGATTAGTCAGCTAGCCAATCAGAAGAGAGGGGGCGGGGCTGGGTCTCAGTGACTGAATGGACACACGGAGCTGTGATTTGACTCGGGTGCCCCCATAGCAAGCTGCTGACAGTGGGGGCACTCAACAGGAGGGAGGGGCCAGGGGCAGTAAAGAGGGACCCAAGAAGAGGAGGATCCAGACTGCTCTGTGCAAAACCAACTGCACAGAGGAGGCAAGTAGAACAGGTTTGTTTTATTTTTTTAAACGAGAATAAACCATGTTATTGAGAAGGTGGAAGGAGGGTTGATGTAAAGGGGAGGGGTGGGGCCGAGGACACTACTGGGCAGGAGGTTGAGGACTGGGGGAAACTGATGTGGACTGGGAGATTGTGATATGCATGGGGGACTGAGGATACTAATGTAAGAATGGGATTATAATAGAGGAGAGGGGCTGTGATGTGAAGGTTCCGAGTCATAGCCCAAACATGCGATTCAGACCTCCTGTTGGGAGAAAATTTTACTGATTGGACCTCCAGGAATTTTAACTCCATACCCTTGGTCAATTGTATCTGTGGTGTGCTTATTTATTTTTTGTACTTGACTCATTAATGTTCATTTTTTTCCTCAGACTCCTGGCATTGCACAAAGACGCAGCTCTTTAAGTTTAGGAGGAACAGACAGTGAAGACGAACCGGTAATTCCATTTTATGTTCAATCCAGTAATTTTGCTTATGTATTTTTAAATGTACAATATGGCTATTGCATATTGGCTTTTAACTTGATGCCATGATCCCTTGGTTTCAGAACCCAATGCCAAGTATCCTAGTAGCTAATACAATGTGTGTTGATTTGTGTCGTAAGATTTCTTTGTTGCCTCAGTCTATTCCTAGATGAGACATTTGTAATGAATTTGAAAGGGCTGGGGGAAGATTTTGATGTGTGTGGCGTACAGCAGACCAAGACTACTGGAGAGAAGTTTCTGTATATGTAGCCACCTAGACTATGGATGGGCACCTAAGGTCCTAGGTACTACGAACAGGCCTTTGAAACTGACAGATCATAAAGTTTACCAATATGTTCTAGTCCCTTTCAGCCTAACTATTTCTCTAACATTCTTTAGATAATGCTGTGAAACTGTTTCCTGATGGGAGTGTTTTAGACAGATATCCTGATAGTTCTCTTAACTTTATTCCAGTTTGTCTAAATGCAGGCTTATATAAAAGACATCCATTAAAATATTATGCATCTTTTTCTTCCGTGTCTATGCTTGTTTTAAAGGATAATATTGCATAAAACTTCACATTCTCTGGACCATTCTTTCTACAATAGAAATATAGATGTACCTTGTATGGAGAGTAAGGCCTGGTTCACACTGGTGCAACATGAAAGCCGTGCACCTGTCGGTACGACTTTGCCCTGCAACTTCGGTTCGACATCGATCTTTCATGCGACTTTTTTTTTTTTTTTTTTTGATCAAGAACAACGTTTATTAAGCATATAAAATATTTGAACAAACGTGTAGACAGTGCAACAGGCACTACAATTGCGAATCAATCCAAATGATATACATGTAAGCATAATATGAATCAGTAGGGGAGCTTGCTTAATACTTTTTGCCAGGTGATGTAGTTTTACAAGGGTAATGGGAGAAAGTGCTGAGGAGCCTGAATAGAAATAATAAGATCGCCACAGAGATGTATGTCTAGGCCTCCGCATTACAAGTGGAGGAATCATCCAACCATCGGTCCCAGACTTTATGGTATTTATCAGGGCAGCCCCTGTGTATATAAAGTAGTTTTTTGTACTGGAGGGTGTTATTAACCGCTCTGATCCATTGTTGTAGTGTGTGGGGGGGGGGGATCCTCTCATCCACTTCTTGGCTATCTGTAATCTGGTGAGGAACAATGTTTCCTGTAGAAATATATTGAGGTACTTCTCACCCTCAGAAAGTGAGAAGAGGCCCAGTATACACTGGCTGGGCATAGGGACAGCGGGGAGCCCATACGGTCATGGAGGAACCGGACCACCTGGGTCCAGAATGCCTGTACAGACGGGCAGGTCCAAAGCAAGTGGTAGGAAGCGTCAGGGTGGTTACAGTTGGGGCATTTAGGGTCATGTCCTGGTCTGTATTTGGATATGCGGTAGGGCGTTGGGTACGATCTGTGGAGAATATATAGGTGGGTGAGGCGGTCATCCCAGTCCTTCAACACCGCACCCAGGTCAGACTCCCATCTGGTTTTCAATTGGTTAGTGGTGGCAGTAGCCATAGGTGTTAGGAGATACATGTAAATGTAAGAAATTAGTTTTTTTGGATCCCTACCCAGTACAATGTCCACCAGCAGTGGGACTTCGAGGGCTGGGAAGGAGCCCGCGAACTGTGTGTTGAGCGCGTGTCGGAGTTAGAGGTAGCGAAAAAACATGTGGTTGGGTAGTGCAATGTTATCTTTAAGGTTCTAGAAGGTTTTAACCATTCCATTGGCCACAACATGCGAGAGGTATATAATGCCTTTGTTTATCTACATTACATGGTCAGGGATTGAGGTCAGCTCGGGCATGTGTGGGTTGTCCCAAAGGGGTGTGTGAGTGAGGGGAGGGTGCTTCTCCGAGAGACATGGCCAGCTGCCAGACTTTACAATGATGGAATAGCATGTGTTTTTTGTCCCCAATTGGGAATGAGCCGCAGGGGCTGCAAAACAATCTGAAATGGATGAGCCAGTGGGCCAGGGGCTTGTGAGCAGACCAGGATGGAGTAGCTCTCCCTGTCGGTGTAGTTGAGATGAAAAAAGTGGGAGAGTTGGGATGCTAAATAATAAAGGGAAAGGTCAGGAAGTGCGGCGCCACCCAGGCCAGTCAGGCATTTCAGGGCTCGCCACGACCGTTTATGGCGCGAAGAACCCCAAACGAAGGTGTTGAGGATAGATTCCACGGACTTAAAGATGTGTGGGGGTGGGTACAGTGGGGCATGCCAAAAAACATATAGAAGCTTGGGGAGGAGAATCATTTTGACCAGATTTATTCGGCCTATAACCCCAAGAGGGAGACAGGACCATATTTGCATTTTGGTTTTCAGGACCGCATACAGAGGCTCGATATTAAGAGTGATGTAATCAAGTAGGGATCTGGAGATGTGGATGCCCAGGTACTTAATACTACTAGCTCTGTCCAAGGGGAGTGCAGCCTGATCAGCAGTGGGGGAGCCCAGATCCAATGGGAGGATTTGAGATTTGGACCAGTTTATTTGAAGCCCAGAGAAAGACCCAAAGGTTGTGATGGTTTGGAGAGCTGCTTGTAGGGAGGGACCGGCATCAGCTAGGTAAAGGAGCATGTCATCTGCGTATAGGCTAATTACCTCTGTCAATTGGCGGCAGCGGAGGCCCCTGATACCCGGGTGTTCCCTGAGGGCAGTAGCCAAAGGTTCGACAGCTAGGGCGTATAGCAAAGGTGAGATAGGGCAGCCCTGACACGTACTGCGGGAACGGCGTGGAGATTCTACCGTTTACCCGAATACGTGCCGTGGGGGCTTGGTAAAGCAGCTGAAGCCATTTAATGTATTTTGGGCCAAATTCGAATCTATGGAGGCATTCCCACAGGTATCTCCACTCCACAGAATCGAACGCCTTAGCGGCGTCCAGACTGACCACCACCCTAGAGCCTACATCTGTATGTTGGGATTGGAGATTCATATGGAGTCGTCTGAGGTTAAAGGCGGTATTTTTCCCTGGCATGAACCCGGTCTGATCAGGGTGTATTAAACTGGAAATTACTTTAAGGAGTAGGGCAAGTATTTTGGCTAGTATTTTTATGTCCAGTTGGAGCAGAGAGATGGGCCTATAGGATTCAGGGAATAGTGGGTCCTTGCCTGGTTTGGGTATGAGAACAATAAGGGCTTCATTCATAGATGACGGGAGTGTGTTTGTGTCGAAAATGTGAGTGTAGAGTTTGCTGAGTTTTAGGTTGAGGGTTTCGCCGAATTGCTTGTAAAGCTCGAGCGGGAGCTTCCATGCGACTTTTTAATGAACGGGATATGACTTTGAGAAAATTAAAAACGGCAAAAATGGCGTGGGCTCCCCGCAATTTTTTTTTGGGGGGTGCCCACGACTTTTTTTTGCATGGGGTTCCCCTTAATCCATGCGAGACTCGAAGGGCCTGGTTTTGGGGGGACCCCCGTCTTATTTTTTTTTTATTTTTTTTTTTATTTTTTTTTTTTTCAATAAACTTTGTATTGCTAACATTGGCTCTGAGCACATGTCAGATCAGTTAAGATGCGGATCTAATGCCCATTAAATTCAATGGGCTGAATTTGGACCCAAGTCTGACCAAAGAAGTAGAGCAGGAACCTTTTCAAAAGTTGGACCGACACAAGTCAGACCAGTTAAGACTGCTCTCATAGTGAAACATCGATTTTTACATGTCATGTGACTTGTGCTCTCAAAGTCGGAGTGATTGTTGCACCAGTGTGAATGTAATGTTTTACATTCTGCCTAGCCAACCCACAGCCAGGCAGTGCCTCACCAATTTCAGAAACCATCTTTTGAATACGGTGTGACCAGGAGCCACTGCTCATGCAGCATTACAGGCCTGTTGATTCCTGGAATTTAAAAAGGTATACGTAGAGGTAAACTTTTTATTTGAGTTTTTGATAAGTTTATTGCTGTCTGTGTCTCCACTGGGCAGCTTTACCCCTCCACTTGTCCAAATGATTCATTGTCGCCAAGACAGAAAGCAAGGAGAAATTCTAAAATTTGACCACGGTCTCGTGACAACGCTCTAAGATGGAGTTTTCAGTGCACCCCCTAACCCACCCAGCACTGTAAGGTTTAAATACTCATTTATTCTACTAGTATTATCCTTTCTCTCTGTGGGCAGGCTCTCTGCAACATCTTACTATTAACCCTGCATATTACACGAAGAGGGGAGTTTGACTGGGACCTAAAGTGCCTTAGAGAGGACACTTCATTGGACCAGATGCAAGGATGGAGGGAGTCTTTGGAAGCCAGGAATAAGTTATTACACCTTATCCCTGCACCACAGGAATTGATGAGCATTGAATCCTTGTAGTGCAGGGGGCCCCACTGCAAGGGTAGATTTTGTTTAATTTAGTGTCTGCTTAACTTTTAAAAATTTGAAGTACTTTGTTCTTTTGTGCTTTTATAGAAATGTCCAGCCAGCTCACCTGAACATATGCATGTTTCGGTCCCTCCATCCTAGTGCCTGAACAGTATGCTCTGGTTAGGTATATGGACAACTAGAAGCCAAAATAATCAGAAAGGCTTTTTGGAGTAAAATCACAAATTTATTGAGTCCAGGTAAAATGCAATTTTTACAATTGATACAAAGCTGTGCATGTTGTGCCAAAACATATTATCGTTAAATAGCACCGCTTTGTTGCATTGGTTCTAATATGTTTGAGCTATATTCAGTGAAGTTATTATTTTACTTCATGGAAGCATTGTCAATTGTTTTGGTTTCTCCTTGTGTTCTAATTAGACACCCTCGAGTTCTGATTCAGCCCTTAAAATGAGAAGTGGAGTAATCAATAGCAACTAACCAGAATTCACTCTGCTAAAGCTATACCAGTACAAAATGGATTCTAAAGGTTTACTGTGGGTAACTGTAATTTTACAAATGGTACTAAAGGCTCAGAACTTTTCTCTTTTGAATGGGTGAGGAAAGTGTAAAAGTAGCACAGAACCTGTAAGGTTATCTTATTGGTAGTGTTATCGTAAAGTATTGATGCTAATATAAGTAATCTGGTTCCTGAACAGGTAGCTTCCACACTCCAGAAGATCTCCATGGTCTCCTTGGCTTGTGGAGCAAAGTAACAAAAGTGTAAATAGAAGCACTGCACCACTGCTAAACGGTCCAGGTCCAGATGTGATTTTTTTTTTTTTTATTTTTCCAATAAAAATTAGGGGGACAATCCAAAGAGTATTCACACTTCAGGGTCAAAAAACAAGCACAGTTGATTTGGCATCTGGAAAAACTATCGCTAAAGGTTCGGTTGACTTCTTTAGTCTAGCCATATTGTTTTCAATCTTATGCTTTGATCAAGGGGGCGTTTTGGACCCCCAAAACACGTTGGATTTTTGTTAATTGCCCTTTTGAATAGGGGCAACTGTCAGTCCAGCACACATAATACAAGTACTAGACAGCACTATTTACTTGACTAGCTCTTTACCAGGGATGTGGAACATGTGGTCAGGATTTCAAGTGAACCCTAAGGTCAGTTATTGGGTCCTTTACTGTAACAATGGCAAATGCTACTTTTCTTTGAATGGCAAACTTCTAAATATTGTAGTCCAATTTTACAGCAGAAATTATGTCAAGGAAATGCTGAATGTGTG
This sequence comes from Aquarana catesbeiana, assembly GCF_042186555.1. Lineage (NCBI taxonomy): Eukaryota > Metazoa > Chordata > Amphibia > Anura > Ranidae > Aquarana > Aquarana catesbeiana. Next base: position 160,124,096 of record NC_133332.1, on the reverse strand, counting down.
ATTCATCAAAGATCTTACATTTCCTGATCATTTCTTGCCAAAAAAACATTTTACTTTTTAAAACAAATGCGCTGCCCTCCCCCTTGCTCAAGTTTTGACAAGGACTTCCTGTTCCACTTTATTTTCTTAAGAAAAACAATTTTTTTGAACTTTAATGTCCAAGGTCATGGCAGAAATTTGAGAAACATCTTCATGATGTTAAAGAATGTATCTATTTACCGTGTATTGAAACAGACAAAAGTAAGATATTTGGTTGTTGTAAACATATTGGGTCAGCTGCGTGGGCAGAAATGTACATTCCTGGAACATTAAATTATAATGTTTTAAACATTTAAGTGATTTTGTTATGGGGAAGTGTGACTTGTGTTTTCAAGCATGGTTTCGTAATGTACATTCTTTCGGGTCAGTTGTAGGCCAACGCCAAAGCCTTTCTTAATCATCCATACACCAGTTTATTCATTCCTTTCCTAAAGGAGTTTGAAGGCATTCGAAACTTGTTTTATTGGTTTGATAAAGCTACTAAAGCCCAACTTCAGCTAAAATCATTGAAGGGTTAGAACCTCTATTAGATTTTTATTGCTGATGGCTCATTTTCTGTGTGATCATTGGGACAGAAAATGAGATGCATATCTCCAATAGGGATACAGACAACACTCCATTACATATTTTTTCATTTTTGGTGTTCCTATTGGGATTATTTAAATCCTTGTCCTGTAGTCACTGTGGCAGAAAGCTCCTAAACAATTGATTGCAATACAAATTTGAGAGGTTCTTCCCTTACTTCTCCACTGTGTGCATCAAAGATCAACATATAAAGCAAATGGCATGCTCCCCATAATGCTACATTTTTGCATTGATCTTATTCACATACATTACCTTAGGACAGCATGAACTCTACATGCAGCCCCTCTGTATAGTAAGGATGCAAAGGTTTCTCACAATAATATTTGCAATACCCTAAATACACATGGAGCTTCATATACAATGAATGGTAGAAAGCTGTAGCACTAAAAAAGTGTTTCGTTTGCTAGACCATACAGCAGAATGTTGTTATATAGCACTTTGGCACATCCTGGTACAACTTGTAAACAACAATTACATAAAGGGGATGTGGGTTGGAGGCAGCGAATAAATGATTTAGTGACCCTGACTCCATTTCACCTGTGTTTGGTAATTGACATAAGAGGAAGGTATATAGGGTAGACAAGGGTAAGGTTCTTTTTTTGCTCCTTAAAGTGTTTCTAAACCCAGAAGCTGCATTATCACTATATCCGGTCTCCCACAGTACACAGAACATGGAAATGCAATTAGTTTAGTAAATCTAAACTGCTAAGTACCTTTTTGTTATCAGCAGTATATAGCAGTCTTGTGACTTGTATCAGTCTCTGCCTAAAGCTTGTAGGCGGGGTTTTCATTCTCCCCTGATCCTTAGGACAGTTCTGGCCCTGTGACGATGGCATGCACTCTCCCAAGAAAAAAAAAAAACTTGCTAGCAATACACACCAAACTGAGCATTTGCAGCCTGACTCCAAATGCTTTGTTCTATCATGATATGGATTGGAGTCAGTTAAAGAAGAGGAGAGAAAGAGGCCATATCAAACAGCCTTTATACACAATGCAGAGGATTAACCCCTTAGGTTCCCCTGTGAGTATAACAAGCATGCTTTGCTGCATATACAGACTGATTTTACTGTTGTGGGTTTAGTAACACTTTAAGAAATTAATTTTTGGAAATGTGGAGGGATTACATTTTGAAGTGAACTTGGAACTAAAAATAAAACATAAATTGTAAGTGCTGTATGTAACAGCAGACCGAATTGGTACAACTGTAGAAATAGTGCAGCGCTGGACTTATGACAAAAATATATGTGAGTGATAATAAATCAGTTATTCAATCCATTAATCAAATGGTAAACCACGGTAAATAATTTCCAATCATTGATAGGAGATCAACAACAATTGGGTGCTCAAAAATATTAAGTGTTGAAAAAAACAAATCAATAAAATAAAGTCCAAAATTGTGATGTGTTGAAATTCAATACAAGGTCCGAGATCAGTTTTCCACCGTGTAGTGCTGCCCACCACCTAATGGTAAAAAATGGAGGCTTACCGGAAAGCCTGTGTAAGGGCGGTCACAGGCTTTCTGGTAAGCCTCCATTTGAGCACCCAGTTGTCGATCTCCTATCAATGATTGGAAATTATTTACTGTGGTTTACTATTTGGTTAATGGATTGCATAACAGATTTATTATCACTCACATATATTTTTGTCATAAGTCCAGCGCTGCACTTTCTATTTCTACATTTGTTCTTTGTGCTCTCATATCGGGGTTATAGTGGACAGCAACAGGACCTCTTTCACAATTTTGATTTTTTTTCACGCACTTGGCGCAATTCTTTCTTTTATTTTGTGAATTGGTACAACGCATAAGAGCCACGGGGCTCACAGGTGAGCCGTCTCCAACGGCATGATCTCCTTACTGCAGGGTGCTCGCCCAGTCGCAGCTGAAGGGATAATGAAAGGAAAATCTAGATGGCTACACACCAAACTGAGATCCAAATGCCTTTATTCGCATAAAACAATGAACAGGAAGAGCACTACATGTACAAGCAAGGGAGGAACAGCTTGCATGTTTCACACACAAATTGTGCTTTATCAAAGCTTTGATAAAGCACAATTCATGTTAACACGCAAGCCGTTCCTCCCTTGCTTGTGCATGTAGTGTTCTTCAAGGTTTTATGCGAATAAAGGCATTTGGATCTCCGTTTAGTGTGCAGCCATCCAGACTTCCCTTTCATTATTTTTTTTTATTTCAATCCTTTTTTTATTGAGGGAAAAAAAGTTTACAAATAGGTTTAGGGTAATACACATTCCATTTGTCCTTGTTTAAGCATTGTTTGTCATAACAATTTCCGTTCATATAGGATGTCAACCTATATAGCACAAGGAATATACAATTTGTGTGTGGTAACTAATTCAGCTTGTTCGGTCGCACGCGATCTCTTTATGGTCGCCTCAACCGGACTTGCTATATATTACCATATACATTTCCCTTTTGATCTCGTGTCCATTTAAATGTGATAGAGGAGTTCCATGGTTGTGTAAATGATTTAAAAGAATTTTTAGTAATGTAGCGGGACACATTTTTGATGTTATGTTATATCTTATCTGGCACCATCTAGCGGGCAAAATATAAAAGGACTGGATCTTTATTTCTTTTTCTAGTCAAGTTGACATGGAAATATTCTTTTTGTTTACATTTGAACATTACCTTGACCTACCCACAATGCTCATTGACTCCCACAAACCTTAGGGAACAGAACTGCATTATGGGGAGACTATAAAAAGACTGAGAGCGGCCATCTTGGGTCTCTTGGACACGCATGGCCAGCCTGGGAGGATCTGTGTGAGGTCTCCAGCACAGCATGGCCTACCTCCACGGAAGAGCGATCCGAGTAGCAGTACTGGGACACACCAGAGAGTTGGACTGACGGCAGGGCAAGACTGGGAAGGAGCCAGAGGAGTCTGTCGGAGTCGTCTGGGAGTTCCGGAGCGTCCTGAACTGTGGAGCGGAGCAGCGCAGCCGTGCCGGCCGGAGACAGAACCCTGTACATCAGAGCGGAGTCTTTTGACAACACTGTCCTGGTTGGGTGAGAGGGCTGTTGCCCACAAGTTTCTTGATGCACTTTCATACATCCGTCTACATGAGGCAGAGTTGCTGGGACCCATAGTCCCACAAGCAAAGTCAAGAGAATTTAGTACTGAGTCCCTGGCATCAAAGTCAGTTATAGTGCTGCTGCATCAGAACCTTACTTTCAGTTTTCACTCTACTTTGATCAGGAGTCATTAACCCTTTGGATTACAAATCTACCTTGTCTGTATTGCTAGCAGAAGAAAAGGACTATTTAGTAAAACACATGGCCTTGTGTCCATTTAATGTATTGGGATAATGTGATATTGAATAAGGGAGCTCTCAAATTGTTGTACTACACTTTACCAAGTTAATCTTTGATTCAGTGTACTAATAAAGCGCACAGGAAATCGGATAGTGCTCACAGTGAGACAAATTCACTCTGACGGTTATCCTATTTACTTTGGTACACCACTCATATATTATTACAGACATTTTATACCTGTATTGTATCTTTGTAATATAAAGTTCAGTTGACTGTCAGACTGTGTCTGACAGTACAACCATTGTAGTTTAAACCTTTTAAAACAATTACAGTAAATAAGGTTATTATTCAAGTATAACTGTGTGAGTGTTGTTTTCCCTCTTAATCACCAGCCAAGAGGAGGGTAGGGTAACTACAGACAGTTGTAGTGTACACACTATCACACCACAGCTGTGTCAGGGGGACTGAGGTATTCAAAGGGGGGAAAAAAGCAGAGTACAGGCCCAAATAAATCAGCAGCTCCTTCGGGGGTCTGTGCTACAGTAACAACTTTTAAAAGTAAAATGGAGAAACTAAGGAGAAAATAGAAAACAGTCGGTGTTCTATATATCTTTTGTATGTTCCCAGTGTAATCAGGTTATTATACCACTATCCGCTTTGAATACCATTCATGCCATGGTGTCCATAATTTGGACAGTATGTCATATTTCCCCATTGCTGAAGAGTATAGGACTTCATATGTGCCATGGGTGTGGATAGTTGCTATTACTTTCAATATTGATGGTACCTCTGTATCTTTCCAGTGCCTGAGAATTGTTAATCTAGTGGCTAGCATAATATGAGATATTACAGTTCTGTGGGAAGGTGGTATGAAATCTAGTTCTAGCGAAAGTTATGGCCATTTCTGGTGTAAGAGTATGGTTTACCTGTGTAATGTTGCTCATGATGTTTTCGGTCTGGGACCATAGTTTTTTTTTTTTTTTTTTAAGCTTGGGGCAGCTCCATAAAATGTTTTCAAGTACCAGATCCATCACACAGCCTCCAACAGTTTGGTGAGGCGTTGTGGTATGTCTTTGAGATGCGGTTTGGAGTCAAGTACCATCTAAGAAAAAAATTTTCTTGCATTTCTCACAAATTTGTGTTTTTGGTGGAGGCGTAGATAAGTCTAAATATTTTTTCCCACTGTTTGGGCGGGTAGTCTATTCCTAGTTCTCTTTCCCATGCTATCATAGATTGGGATTTTACACAAGTGTTCTTCTCTTGAAGACCTGAGTATAAAATCGATATTCCTTTTAGATAATCTTGGGGTTTGTAGATAGTAGTGAGTTATCGTTTTTGGGTAATGTGGTGAGTATATGAGGTTTATTCTTAAGGAGTTGTTGTTTTGTATGTGCTTGTATTGTTCTGTTGCTGGGAGTTGGAACTCAGATTTTAATGCATGGAATGGTTTAATTGAGGTAGCTTCCAATATACAGCGGGGACGGAAAGTATTCAGACCCCCTTAAATTGTTCACTCTGTTATATTGCAGCCATTTGCTAAATTCATTTAAGTTAATTTTTTTCCTCATTTAATGTACACATAGCACCCCATATTGACAGAAAAACACAGAATTGTTGACATTTTTGCAGATTTATTAAAAAAGAAAAACTGAAATATCACATGGTCCTAAGTATTCAGACCCTTTTGCTCAGTATTTAGTAAAAGCACCCTTCTGCTCTAATACAGCCATGAGTCTTTTTGGGAAAGATGCAACAAGTTTTTCACACCTGGATTTGGGGATCCTCTGCCATTCCTCCTTGCAGATCCTCTCCAGTTCTGTCAGGTTGGATGGTAAACGTTGGTAGACAGCCATTTTTAGGTCTCTCCAGAGATGCTCAATTGGGTTTAAGTCAGGGCTCTAGCTGGGCCATTCAAGAACAGTCAGAGTTGTTGTGAAGCCACTCCTTCGTTATTTTAGCTGTGTGCTTAGGGCCATTGTCTTGTTGGAAGGTAAACCTTCGGCCCAGTCTGAGGTCCTGAGCACTGTGGAGAAGGTTTTCATCCAGGATATCCCTGTACTTGGCCGCATTCATCTCTCCCTCGATTGCAACCAGTCGTCCTGTCCCTGCAGCTGAAAAACACCCCCACAGCATGATGCTGCCACCACCATGCTTCACTGTTGGGACTGTATTGGACAGATGATGAGCAGTGCCTGGTTTTCTCCACACATACCGCTTAGAATTAAGGCCAAAAAGTTCTATCTTGGTCTCATTAAACCAAAGAATCTTATTTCCCACCATCTTGGAGTCCTTCAGGTGTTTTTTTAGCAAACTCCATGCGGGCTTTCAAGTGTCTTGCAAGGAGAGGCTTCCGTCGGGCAACTCTGCCCATAAAGCCCCGACTGGTGGAGGGCTGCAGTGATGGTTGACTTTCTACAACTTTCTCCCATCTCCCGACTGCATCTCTGGAGCTCAGCCACAGTGATCTTTGGGTTCTTTACCTCTCTCAGCAAGGCTCTTCTCCCCCGATAGCTCAGTTTGGCCAGACAGCCAGCTCTAGGAAGGGTTCTGTTCGTCCCAAATGTCTTCCATTTAAGGATTATGGAGGCCACTGTGCTCTTAGGAACCTTATGTGCAACAAATTTTTTTGTAACCTTGGCCAGATCTGTGCCTTGCCACAATATTGTCTGAGCTCTTCAGGCAGTTCCTTTGACCTCATGATTCTCATTTGCTCTGACATGCACTGTGAGCTGTAAGGTCTTATATAGACAGGTGTGTGGCTTTCTTAATCCAGTCCAATCAGTATAATCAAACACAGCTTGACTCAAATGAAGGTGTAGAACCATCTCAAGGATGATCAGAAGAAATGGACAGCACCTGCGTTAAATGAGTGTCACAGCAAAGGGTCTGAATACTTAGGACCATGTGATATTTCAGTTTTTTCTTTTTTAACAAATCTGCAAAAATGTCAACAATTCAGTGTTTTTCTGTCAATATGGGGTTGTGTGTACATCAATGAGGAAAAAAATGAACTTAAATGATTTTAGCAAATGGCTGCAATATAACAGATTGAAAAATTTAAGGGGGTCTGAATACTTTCCGTCCCCACTGTATCTTCCAGATAGTGGATTCCTTTATCTTTCCATATATTTAAGTTGATGTCTGGAATTAATTGGCTAATTGCAAGATAGGAAGTTTTTTAGGGGTAGTGTTGTGCCAGTGTCTTGCCGAAAAAGTTCCCCCGGCTGATTAGGACCCCCCTGTATTGCGCATGCACCGCACTTGCGCAGTATGAAGCTTGCCGAAAAAGTTCCCCCAACGGAGAGCCGCCGAAAATAGCCAAACATACACAGCTGGGAGTCAGCTGTACACCGCACCTGCGCAATGGACACCACATTCTAATGCCCCGTACACACGGTCGGACTTTGTTCGGACATTCCGACAACAAAATCCTAGGATTTTTTCCGACGGATGTTGGCTCAAACTTGTCTTGCATACACACGGTCACACAAAGTTGTCGGAAAATCCGATCGTTCTATACGCGGTGACGTAAAACACGTACGTCGGGACTATAAACGGGGCAGTGGCCAATAGCTTTCATCTCTTTATTTATTCTGAGCATGCGTAGCACTTTGTCCGTCGGATTTGTGTACACATGATAGGAATTTCCGACAACGGATTTTGCTGTCGGAAAATTTTATCTCCTGCTCTCCAACTTTGTGTGTCGGAAAATCCGATGGAAAATGTCCAATGGAGCCCACACACGGTCGGAATTTCCGACAACACGCTCCGATCGGACATTTTCCATCGGAAAATCCGACCGTGTGTACGGGGCATACCAGACGCTCCCGATGCTACCAGACAATGCCGCACGCTCCCAATACTCGTGCAAACAGCTCTTCCCTTTCATTTAATATTCAACCTCTTCTGTAGCATCCACCCCTTACCACGATCTGACAGTAATACACCCGCCCCTTGCAGAGTAGCACGAGCATCGGGAGCGTGCGGCAGCGTCGGGCACAATGTCCTGCTCATTGCGCAGGTGCCGTCTACAGCTGACTCACAGCTGTTCAGCTTCGGAGATTTTCGGAGGTTCCCTTGTTCTTCGTACTGCGCAAGCGCTGTGCCTGCGCAGTACAGGGGGGTCATTATCCGCCTAGGAGAACTTTCTCGGCAGGACACCGGACCATTTTGGGTAGTTTCTAAGTTGGACCCATGCGCTTATTGAAGCTAATATAGGAGGGGCTAGTTTGCTGTCTAAAGAGGAGTTGTTAAGGTGAGCTGTCATTAGGAAATCTCTTATGCCTCGTTTCCACTGAGCAGATGAGTTCAGGTCAGTACAGTTTGGAAGGCCTAGAATGGTCCGGCCTAATCAGGTGAGCGTTTCCACTGCAAGTCGGACCACCAGGGGCCATACATGGGTTTAGAAAAAATGCCTAGCATGGTGTCACACGTCCGCCAATCAGTGGAATGTATCGTAGCTCCGCCCTAACCGAACCGTACCATTTTTCTATGGCCCCACATCTGAAGCAGGACCCTGAATGGTGCGGTTCGGTTCAGTTGTATGGGCTGCTTTCATAATGGAAACACTCAAAATAGCGTACCATACCGAACCGATCCACTCAGTGGAAACGAGGCATTAGAGACCCCTTAGGTATTTGTTTTGTTCTATTTCTTTCCATAGTGTTTTGGAATCTGGGATTAGCCAGTGTTGAAGTTGTGCCAGTACCGTTGCGAAGTAGTAGTCCTGCAAATGCACATGGCCCACCCCCCCCCCCCTGCTCTTCTGTGCTTGATTAATCTGCTGAAAGCACATCTGGCTTTATTCCCTTGCCATATGTATCTTTTCAGTATTGGTTGCAGGGAATTAAAATAATAGTTCGGCAGTGGGATGGGAAGGGTTCTAAAGAGATATAGTAGTTGTGGTAGCACTTGCATCTTGAAAGCTGCGAGTCTATCCAACCATGATGGTTCATTTCTGGCTAGTAACTTTAGTTTAACTAGAGATTTCAGAAATTGGGTATAATTAGCCGCTATTAGGTCTTCTGTTTTAGGGGTCAATGTGATACCTAGGTATTTGATCCCTTCTGTTTTCCATATGTAAGGGAATGTTTGTTCTAAATTTTTTTTTTTTTTTTTTTTAGTCTGTTCTGAGATTCCTAAATTTAGACTATATGACTTGGTCTTTTTCACTTTGTAGTATGACACTGTTAAATGTTTGTAATGCTTTGTGGACCATGTTCAATGAGGTGTCTGCTTTCGTGAGCATCAGTATTATGTTGTCTGCAAACAGACTGATTATATGCTGTCTTGGGCCTATATGTATGCCAGTAATATGTTGGTTTGTTCGCAAATGGGAGGCTAATGGTTCCATTAATAGGTTAAAGATCAAAGGGGATAGTCCCGTTTAGTAATTGTGAATGGGGTAGAGAGTGCACCTGAGATGTATACTTGAGCTGAGGGCTGAGTATATGGGGTCTGCAGTACCTGTGCTAGAAATTGCCAGTGTATTCTGTCAAACGCCTTCTCTGCATCCAACGCAAGGAGCAGAGAAGGCGTTTTGTGCTTATTAGCTATATGGATCACGTTGACCAGGCGTTTGGTAGTATCCGACGTCTGTCTCCCCTTGGTAAATCCTGACTGGTCTATATCTATAATGGTAGGTAGGATGTCCATCACTCTAGTAGCCAGCAGTTTTGCATACATTTTGACATCATTATTAAGTAAGGGAATAGGCCTAAAGTTTTGCGGAGAGACTGGATCTTTACCTGGTTTGGGTAGCGCAATGATAATTGCCTTGAGCATCTCTAGAGGTAAGGATGAAGAGGCAGCAGCAGAGCCAAATATATCCACCAAATGTGGGGTCAGAATTTCTTTGAAGGTTTTGTAATATTTCCTTGTGAAGCCGTCCGGACCTGGGGATTTGTTGAGTGGCAGTGAGTGTATAATTTGATTTACTTCTGTTTCCGTGATTGGGGAGTTTAGTATGTGAAGATGTTCAGTAGTCAATTTAGGTATATTAACTGTTTGTAAGAATGTTTCTATGGTATCTGGAGTTGGTTGAGGTATAGTAGTGTCATTTTTAAGGTTGTACAGTGAGCTGTAATAATGACTAAAGGCATCGGCTATATCTTGAGGGTGTTGGTGTTTTATCTGTGTCTTCGGGTGTATGATATGTTGAATGTGTGTTTTTTGTATCTGTGACCTCTTAACTGTTTAGCTATTAACTTTCCTGCTCTATTGCCACTCGTGTAATATGCTAGTTTGAGTTTCCTGGCGGCTTTTTTTAAAGTCCTCCAGGAGCAGTAGTCTAAGCTCTGTGCGTAGTTGTGTAAGTTGGTCTATCAAGGCTGGGGACGTCTTGGTCATGTTTTGTTTTTCCAATAATTCAATTTGGTTAATGATTTTTGTGATATGCTGTTGCCTCATCCTCCTGACCCTCGCCCCTTGTTGTATTAAGATACCTCTTGCGAAAGCCTTATGGGCATTCCATATGGTGAATGAATTTGAGACCGATTCTTGGTTGATTGTAAAGAACTCTTTAAGCTGTCGTTCAATATAGAACTTGGTCGGACCATGCTGGAAGAGGTGGGGGTTAGCTCTCCACATGTAGGTATTTATGATTGGACGATCCCTCCACCGATAACTTCACTGGGGCATGATCCGACCAAGTAATATTATGAATTATGGCAGATTTACACTTGAACAACAGCTGTTTGTCCACCAAGAAGAGGTCTATTCTGCTATAGGTTTTATGACTGCGAAAAAAAAGAATGGTCTGTCTCATTTGCATTCGGGCACCTCCAGGCATCAAATAGTTCATATTTAAGGAATAGTGGTAGTAGAGATGTCGGAGAGCGTTTTGGATTGGAAGTAGAGTCTAGAGTTGGGTCAGGGGTAATGTTGCAGTCCCCACAAATTACCAATGTGCCTTGTTGGGTTAGGCGTATCTTAAGTTCATGAAAAAATGTGGTTTGTTTAGCATTGGGTGGATATGTTTACCACCATGAAAGTGGTAGAGTTGATGTCGCACATCAGTATTATGAAGCGACCTTGTGGATCTATGATGCTTTTATGTAGTTGGAAGGCAATTGTATCTTTGTTATCATCACTCCCTTTGTTTTTTCTTCCGCGTTGGCTTAGATAAGTGGAAATTTTGGGTGGGTGCATTTTGGCGGTGCTTTGGTTTGAAAGTGAGTCTCTTGGGTGCATACGATATCACAGTTCCATTGTAGTGCTTCTTTCCATAAAGACCTGCGCATAGCTGGATGGTTGAGACCCTTAGAATTAATGGTCAAGAAATTTACCGCCATGTGTAAGGGGTGGTAGATAGTATGTGGTTTTGTGTGCTGTTTATATCGCTTACAGTTGGTGGGGTCCCGTCATGTGGACAAGATGACGACGTATCCTCAAGAGGTCTGAAAGGTTCTGGGTTCCTCTGGAATTGAAGTGGTATTTCTGACTGAGAAGGTAAAAAAACATATTGTGTAAGAACAAACGGTCAACATAACTGTGGCTGAATGCCAACTAACAAGAAAAGTGGTTGGGTGTGACTGATAATCACTCATGTTGTAACGTGGAGGTAAGAAGTCCAAAGAAACTTTTTTTCAGATCAGAGGTATTCCCTCCCAAGCGGGTTAAGTATTATTAATTTTGCCCACAATAGGGTCAATTGTGAGTGCGGGCATTTCTATGATTGACAGTGCGCCATTCAGACTCAGATCTTGTAGTGGGACTACCTTGGCTTGAGTGCGGTTGGAGTTCTGGAATGTTCCCCTATGTATTTAAGAGCGCCATGCCTTTGGCGACAGTCAATCACGTATTCCTTGCCCTCCCTTGTGACGATCAACTTGGTTGGGAAACCCCATTTGTATCTGAGCTTATGGTTTCTGAGGGCTTTTGTGATAGTGTTCATGTTTCTGCGCTTCTGTAGGGTGTATTGTGATAGGTCCGCATAAAATTGCAGGTTGGAGTATGGTGATGGGGTCTGGTCTTTTTGCCTTGAGGCTGACCTAAGCCTCTTTCGTGTGGTAGAAATGTAGTCTTAGGATGACATCCCGTGGTACATTATCTGATAGGAAGGAGGGTTTAGGAAGTCTGTGGATCCTATCCACTGTGAAATCTAATGCTGACATATTGAGTAAGTGTGGAGAAGAGTTCCGCAGGTCTTGTTTGACAAATTCTGGGACCCCTCTGATCTTCACATTATTTCTCCTGTATCTGTCCTCAATGTCCACCATTTTGGCTTTTATTCCTTCTGTCATCTTCTCTACCTTCATTAGCATCAACCAGATTGTTAATTGTGGTGGCATACCCCCATCTTGTGTTCTATGTGGGACACTTTATCTGATACAGACCGGAGTTCAGTGCTAAACTTGTGGATACATGAGATCATATCTGAGTGAAGCGAGCCCCTTAGTGAAACTAATCTCTTTCAGTATTGTGTCTAGAACAGGTTGGCCATTAGTGGGGAAAGTCCTATGGAGTCTGGAAACTCCCTGGTGTCATACCCTTAGTCTGGGAGTGAGCTCACCTCATTGTTGGTATCCACCTTGAATTGTGCTTTTTCAGGGCTCCCCGATGATGGTGGGGATTGTGGTCCTTTAGGAGGGCTGCTTCTTTTTTTGTGCATCAAAGTGTAGCGCTAGAGTGCCAAAATAAATAACCATAATTGATGTTGTAAACATAAGTAACATAGTAAATTATACATATAACGCATGTGATGTAAAATAAATTTAATAAAATAAAGTCTCTAGAAATCTCCAAGTGTCCACAATGTGCGGTGATTAATCGCAGTCCATTTTGAAGTGGGATGGTCTTAGTCCCCGTGCACAAAACCAATAAGGTAGATGGAGGGTAAGAACACCAGTGTAATAGTGCCACCACCAGAATAGATGCGGGCTTACCAGAGAGTTTGAACTCAAGAGAATGTACGTTCTATGAGTCAAACAAGCTTTGTATTGTCAGCAGACAATGGGGGTGGAACCTTGGAAGTCATCAGTGATTGGAATCTGAAGTCTCCAGAGCCTTCATGGAAGGATCTTTTAAATATCTGCTTTACAGGTTGGCCATGTGAAGATGATATGACTTTTTCCAGTAGCATGGAGTGACTTATCCCAACGTGTTTCGCCTGTTAGGGATTCCTCAGGGGATGTTTCTTTGAACATTAGATGTGATACTCTGGAGGCCGGCACCACTGGTAGCGTTGTGACATCACCTGTAGCTCATTCCTACACTTTACATCATGTGACTTTGTCAGTGGCCATCAGCTTGTATCTGCAAATGCCTCCGCTTCTTTTTTGTGTTCTCCCCTGTTGTGAGCTGGGCTGCAGCTGCTGGCGTGGATGAGGAGCCGGCACCATTTTGCTGGAGCTCGAGGGGGAAGAACTCTGTTAAGCGCTTGGGCCGGTTCTCTTCCTTCTTCCTCCTTGGCATTACTGCACTGTTTCCTGGGTGTCAGGGAGCTGGATTGCCTTGTTTGGGTCAGTTTAGATGGCCCAGGTGGGTCGCTATTCGCCACTGTTGTCCTGCTGGTGCCGGAGCTCCACTACTGCACGTCCATCTTGGACTCTGGCTAGCTCCGCCCCAAACCCAAAATGTATGCAGTGGAAAAGCTGAAATTGGCAGATGTGTGTCCTGAGTTTCACTGGTGTTTTACTCTAGTGTTTTGTACTGCCATATAATTTTTTTTGGTAAAATGTTTGTTGTGCCAGGCTCAGCTGTCTACCTTGGAACTGTGATTTATAAACTTTTTTTTGTAACGCTACCTCCATACAGCTGGTACTAATATACGTTGTCTTCTTCCATTTGTAATAATTTTTTCTTTGGATGTTTGCATCCTAATACGTTCTTAACAATCCTCCTACATTTCAGCTTCAATTTCAGAACAGATTGCATGATGTCATAGTGGGGTCTCTGTGCAATTCAGGCAGATCATGGTTGGTGAGAGGGGCTGGCATGGTACTCTACATAGCTTCCTGAAATCAGCACAGCACCCTGCCTCAGTACTCCTCTCAACAGCCCTCTGCCCTAATGCAAGCAGTGGCCTGCCCCTGGGGGGTGTTGTGCAGAAATCAAGGTGCCTTGATGGATAATGTCAGTTTGAAGGAATGGGTGTTCCTAGACATTAGCATGCAGACCACACTAGGTAACCACCTGCAGTGGCATCACTATGGGGGGGCAGGGGGTGCGGTCCGCATCGGGTGACACCCGCCAGATGGGTGACACCGGGGCCGCCACTACACAGTGCACTATATTGCGTGCACTTGCAGAGCTGAAGCGTTGCAAGCAGGACATGTAGCCATGCGAGGGAGGCTGCCTATAACACTCGCCAGTCCGTGAAGCTAACCCTCGGATCTTCAATACCTCCTTCAGCTGGGGTTGGTGGGCGAAGCTATGGGTGTGGCTGCCTCCTCCCACAGATTTCTTTACTCTAGCTGGTCGTACGGCTGAAGGAGGAGAAAGTCGAGGACACAGCAGCCTTGAGTGTCTTTATCTGCAGCTATGCTGTAAGGTACTGCAAATTGTCACTGCATATATCCCTAGCCTGTCCTATACTGCCCCTATACCCCCCTAGCCTCCCACTATACCAACCTATACTATCATTTACAGGGACCGGTTTGGGGTACGCCCCGTGACCGTGCACTGCCCGCAGGGCGCTGGGCAGGATACATGGGGGGTGGTGGGGGGGGGTGACGCCATGTTTTATCGCACCAGGTGACACCAACCCTAGTGATGCTACTGCCCACCTGTGATGCTGAGCCCCTATGATTTGTAAGAGCTAAAATCCAGTGAATAAAAGTGCATCAGGGACAATAGAGCTAGGGAAGAAAGCGCTAGATGCGTTAGATGTTGCTAGACGTCCTCCAGTCACGAAATGAGGCAGGTTCTATCTTGCTGCAGCTGCTAATGCACACTATAAGAAGCTCTGTGCAGTAAAATCAGAGTAAGCAATTTCAGGCCAGGAAAGGAGTCTGTATAACTGTGCAAGACTTAAGGTAAGATTGGAATTCAGCTTTAAAAGCCTGCATGTCATTAACACTGTGATTAAAGATGCTAATAATTACATTCATGAATACAGTAAAATGATTGTCATGTGTGAATTTTGAAGACATTGCTAGTGTTTTTCTTCAGGGAGGAATGAAAGCAATGCTAATGTTTGATGGATGTAATGAATCTTTCTCATGATGGGAGGGGGGGTCATGTAAACAACAAAATGCTGAGGGTGGATATTTCATGTCTCTAAACTATGGAAATCCTGAGATTTTTGAGCATCTGCAGACCAGACTATGGAGCAGAGCCATTTTTAAGTCCCTCTCAGATCTATGCATTCCTTTGTGTTTCAGCTGCCTTGTTCTTTGACTCATTTGTGATTTGCTATAAACAGTTGATTCTTACACCCTGTGTATAGAAGCCCCCCCATATATGAAAGTGATGCGTTTTCCAGCTTGGAACTTCTCCTGTACAAGGTGCCTGCTGATAGATGACAGTAATGATGTGTCACATGCCACTTTTCATGATTGTTGCTGTGTTCAGAGCTACCCTCTTAGCCACCTATGAAGTCTTTTAGGTGAAAATCTTTGTGTGCTAATGTTGAAGAGCCCTTTCCATTGAGAGGCCATAGTAAGTATAGAGGGCTACATCACTAAACATTTATGTGAGGCACAAAAATGAACTGCCTTTCCCACTAGCAAAAGATGCCCCTAAGGCAGGCCTGTTTCTAGGGTCCTAATAAATCGGGAGCACCTCTGGTAACACAGATTCAAATGATGAGGGTCTGGTAGGATACTATGATGACCACAATGGATCAAACCTAAGACTAATGTAGCGCTAACAGCGCAGGGACCGCTGGTTTTAACTGGTTCAAACAGTACAAAGGCCACCAGCCACCCAAGCAACAGTCCATTCATACAGGATCCAGTCTAGGGGTTGGTTCGTGTTTTTTTTTTTTTTTTTTTTTTTTTTTTGTAAATTTATTGCTGGCAGAACATGGGGATAAGGATTAGGGCATAGGATACTCCAAAACATGTAACACATAGCAGTTGGAGGACATTCGTCTCTCTAAGCAAGTACAGATGGTGAACAGCCTCCGGTCCCCAAAGCTGAAAACCATAGGGTGACTTTCTGAGTAGGCTAATACTTCAACTGAAGATCATGAAGCAAAGCTCTTTGACATATAATAGTGTTTAGTGGACAGTCCAAGCCATCACAGCTGAAGACCATGAGGTAATTCTTTAACGGGTTAGGGCCTCACATCTGGGGACCATAAGGCAAAAGTCTTTGGCAGAAGTGCCTCTTCTTTCATAGTGGTAGAATACTAGGCATCCTAGGGCCTCACAGCTGGAGGCCAAGAGGCAAATCTTTTGGACATCTGGGCGACTTGCGCCAAGCACAGTGATCGGTAGCCAGTGAAGGTTCCCAAAACAGTCTACAAGGGTCAACTACTCACAAGTCCCCAGGACAGCTGACGGCTTCCAGCTTCTTCCAGACAAAACCTAGTGAGTGAAATGGCGCCTCACAGCACCAGATTCCTGGTGTTGTAGTTTTGCAGTCAATTTCTGGGTAAAGTCTATTTACTCCTGGAGCTTATAGAGCTGCATGGTCTATCGGCTGCTTGGCAACAGCAGCACTGCACCTCTGGAACCCTCCTGGGGAGGTTGAACCCTGTTCTTCAGTGTCTGACTATTTATCTCCATCCAATCCACCCGTTGGACACATAAGGGCCTGGTATGGAATTTGGAGGGGACCCCCACGCTGTTTTTTATTTTTTATATTTTTTTACATTTTGGCACAGGGTTCCCCTTAACCACTTCAATAAACTGTGTTATATATACTACACTGCCTGAATATCTAGTCTACACTAAATGCAGAATACATAGGGAATGTGCCATTCCCAGGGAATGTGCCCTATGTGCCAGGGTCTAGCAATACCCTGACTCAGAGGAGAATAGGCTAGTATTTGTTTAAAGGGTAACTGCACTTTTGTGGGAAAAAATAAAAACAAATTATAGCATAATCCATTGCTACACAAGCCGTATATTGTAATGTTTTTAAAAATTACCTTTTTCTTTTCAATCTATAGTGTGGTCATTTTCTGTAAAATTAAATATGGAAACCTGAAGGCGTTCTGTACACAGATGGTGTACGGAATGCCCATCCCCCCAGAATGTGGCTAACTGATTTTCCCAGAACTCTGCACTAACCTACAAGTCAGATTTTGGGTATCCCTGCAACAAAAATGTCAAATTTTTTGTTGCGCTATTACCAAATCGCGTATAAAGGGATGCAGACCCTGCAACTTTCCTCATTAGGACCCTGCAAGTGCAGCAGCTGAATGATCATTATAAAATCATTCCCATTCACGTTAATTTTGAGGATGGACAGACAAATGGCTATTTCTGCAGAATAACAAAAGTTAGGAAATCTGCAACAAAGTTTGTTAAAATACCTGCAATGTACCTAAATCACCCAGTGTTGAATGCTTTAAAAGTGGAGTTACTCTTGAAAATATTTGCCAAAGACACATTTTTAGCTTTGTATTTCACTTGTATTCATTCTGTTTCAGAGGGGCACAACACACTTCAATTCCATTTGGGAAAGCTTTGTAAATTGGATTTTATTGGTATAAGGTTGTAGAAGAGTGAAAGCATGGGTATTCCAAGTAGCTGGAGGCAGTGGACAATTATGTAAACCTGTTGTTTTGCCCTGCATGGGGAAAGCGTTTACTTTCACTTGCTGAAAGGAGTTTTATATTGGCATATATAAATGCTTGCTAATTGAAGGTTTATATGTATTTTTCATTCATTATCATTTTCTGCAGAAGAGTACATAGAACCATTTACATCAATCCCTGTCTTATGAAGGTACTTACGATCTAATGCCCCTAACAGACACACCCTGCAGGGTCCGTCGTAGAAGGGGGTCAGTTTAACTATCTAATATTTTTTTTAAATGTTGGATGAAGCTAGAGCACCAGAGTTAAACTCACATAAATACCATTATAACTTGCAGAACACCATGCGGAGTGGGATTTGAACCTAAAAACAGAGCTTTAAGTTGAGTGTTAGCCATTAATGTTGCAGAGAATGTTTGGTTTTTTTTTTTTGTTTTTTTAAGGCGAATGAAGAGCTAAACAGAAGTGACATGACCTCAATACTGCATAATTTAATTACTTTTCTTACCCTTTTTAACCGTTTTTTCCTCCTCCAGAATATAATTAAATGTTAAAATAAAAAAAAAAATTAAAAAAAGTGAAGACTCCTTGCATTTTAGTCTGATAAACCCTTGCTCATCGTTTTTTATACAGACAGTTGTGAAGGTTCCTTAACATCTGTTATTTCTGCGATACAATACCTATTAGGTTTGAGGGTCCTGTTAAGCTTGAGGATTTCGTTTTATTTACTGCAGTGTCACCATCAGTCCTCCAAGTAATTTTGTGAAGCTGCAGTGAACTTACTGTAGAAGGTGCTGTAGGCTACTGTAGTCAGATGAGTAAACCAGGCTCAATCCAGGTCTTTTATCTGTAAGTGGTGCACCACTAAAATGCATTATAATCTCGGTCTATTGTTTTGATGGCTGAATGACAGAAACCCAGTCACAGTATATATTAAAGGTCTATTTTAGTCATATGGTTTCGGAAGAGTGTAACTAAAGTCGCCAGTTACAGTGCCAACTTTAGTGTCTGTCTTTTAGTCTGTCTATGAAGCATAGTTGTAATTACAGATGGATAAAATCTACAGCATAGCTAATAATAAAACCTCTCCTCTGGTGTAATTGTGGGCTTGGATAGTCTTTATACAGTGGTTTTCCTGGCCAAGCCTTGAAATTTTAGTTTTATAAAGTTAAGCATAATAAGTGGATGCCCAGCTTGTGATTAAACCCTATTTAGATACTGTTATCGGAACAGATGGTGCTTGCTGTGTACGTCTTGAGGATAACTCTGGCAAAAGGAAAGATTAATGGCATGGCAAGATCTCAGCACAAATGCTAAACATCGATGCCAGATGTTCCATGCAGATTATGTCTATTTTTTCAAAATGTAAAGCACTAATATTCACTTTTATGTCCTGTTAACTCCTTGACAAGTAATTATTTAGCCATGTTCTAAGTCACTGCTTGGGCTGTCGCATGATTTTCTTTTTTCTCCTGTAATGTTTTCCTTTTGTCTGTCCCCGCAAACCTCACATCTGGTTTTATTAGGAAAGGGGCTGGATACAAATATGAAGACTACCCAGAAAATAAA
The DNA here is from genome assembly GCF_042186555.1 of Aquarana catesbeiana. Taxonomy (NCBI): domain Eukaryota; kingdom Metazoa; phylum Chordata; class Amphibia; order Anura; family Ranidae; genus Aquarana; species Aquarana catesbeiana. Next base: position 160,104,980 of record NC_133332.1, on the reverse strand, counting down.
ATTCTTTGCTTGGGCAGGTCCTTTCACAATCTTGTCTTTTGACATATAAAACACCTGACCTAAAAAAATAAATAAATCATGGCGGCTTCCATTGCTGACCTCTGAATATTCTAGTTTCCTGGCTGTCATGTTCAGCCAGCATTGCATATCAGGCTGGAAGGAAGTACATGAGGTGATGAAGGTTCATACTAGTTATTATATACTGTTTAAATTTATAAAAATTGACTTTGAATGGTCAAACACAAATTACAATTAAATTAACTTGTTAGTCTCCTGGCGGCTGTTTGTTTATACTACAGACTATAATTACTGCCAAGTATACAAGAACCTTTTATGGGCCATATAGGGCCCTCCATTGGAGACTCTCGCTCCCATTGAAGTCTGCTGTTTACCATCTGATCGACATGGATATGGCCCCCTCAGTTCCTGGGCGGGATGTTCATAGTCCACCCCTGGCTATTCACACTATGTGTACAGTTTTAACTGATCAATATACGGCTTGCACCCGCTACCGAGGGAAGTGAATTTTTTTCACGTAGAGCATTAGGATGCAATCATGACCATTTTTGTTATGGAGTTATCCAACTACCAACCATTATTTGTCATCAATTCTAATAGGTTTAAGTTACCCCCATTTTGGTATTTTGTGTCTGTATAGTTTACTGGTACACATTTTATGAATGCTATTATTGCCATGTGATGCTGCTGTGTGCAATTATCTGACCTATGTTTTTAATTATGTACCATTCTTTGGCTGGAATGTACTATTACAATAAACATGTGTTCCTTCTTATATACTTTGTTTTTTGTTTTTATGTACTATATTTACCAATGGCTATATTAATGGTTTACACAAGATTAATGTTTGGTAAGATTTGATAATGAGGTGCTTGTGTGGTGGGGTGTTTTTTTTTTTTTTTTTTTTCTTTTTTTTTTTTTTTTATCTACCAGTTGTAGTTCTGCCTTTTTGTAGGTGACCTGCTCGAAGGATAGAAATGAGAACCTTCTTTTCTTGTCTTTACAGGAGTTTTGTGAAACCTCTTCATGTCCCATCAGTCCACTGAATTCTAGTACCCTTCTGAGTTCCAACTCTCCAGGCAGCCACTATTTAGTAGATTTCACAGCTCCACCAAGTTCTGTGGCCTGTCTGGATAATTCTGCAGCAAAGCACAAGATTGCTGTCAAGCCAAAGAAGAAAAAAGGACCAGTCATAAATATACATCGAATAAAGGTATTTTTAAGTAGTGGTGTGTTTTTTGTTTTTCTCTTTTGTCCTTCCGCATTTATACCTATG